>NC_053396.1:8392317-8997429 GCF_905171765.1 Bufo bufo | reverse complement strand
GTCCAGCCGTATCCAGGTAGGAGCACCGTGACACACATAAAGGGACATTTTAGGCCGCACTATAACACTCAGCATTCCTACACCTGGGACGCGCGTTCTATATATAGAGGGCCCTGGGGGGAGGCGCCCGTTGCACTTGGCGGTATGAACTTTGTCTCATTGGTCTGTAATGGATGGATACAGGGTAATAGTACACTCCTCGGCTGAAATACTATGTGCTGCTGGAGAGGCCTTCTCATCGCAATCCTCCACTTGTCTCACATTACACCGCCCTGTCACATACAGCTCTGCTCACAGAGAAGTCACTGCCCCCCAAAACACCAGGTTCCTTTCCTTTCTGAAATACTCTGTGCTGCTGCGGACCTGCTCCTTCCACTGTCTGCAAGTGCCCACTTGTCTCTGTTCCACTCCTTTCGATATGACCCTCCCTGGTGCCTTCATCACACGAAGTCAATCAGTCCTACACAGTCAGGATACTCCTTCTGAAATACTCTGTGCTGCTGTGATCATTCTCATGAACCATCCATCCATCTGTGATCCAGGTCCATGCTACATGGCATAACACAAACGGACCGTGCATATTGCCTGCTTCCTCACCATGTGCAGGCTCAGTCCATTAGAAAAGGGGCATAGTGCTAACGTGAGTGGGGCCCCCTTACCCTTGGGCCCCATAGCAAATGTATATGGTCTGGCAGAAGTAAATTGAAAAGTGTCCAGAATATATATTATGTAAAAGAGTGTGGAACCTGCAGTCACCACTAGAGGGAGAATGGGAGCTTGCTGCATACAGTGGAAGCCATAACAAATCAGTGTGCAGTGAGCTCCCTCTAGTGGTGGCTGCAGCAAGTGAACATTTCATCATTTATCTCTCTATATGCAGGGAATTTGAAGCTTTGTATCAGAAAAACAGACCCTCATAAAGATTTACAGTTGTGTCCTTCCTTACCTTTTCTCTTGGCTTGAGATGAGCGGTGCGAGATGACCAGCTTAAAAAATAAATCTGGTGGGCATTGTGAAAGCGGGTAAGGATGTGCTAAAGAACACTGTAACAGACCCTCTGCTTTCTGCATCAAAAGTGCTTCTCCTACTTTACAAGTTGTCAGTGGGACAATGCCTGAAGACAATCGCTTTGGCAGAGACATTGCAATGGAAATGTTTGCTGGTAACAGATGTGAGACCACAGTGACCTCTAGTGGCCATATATGAGTAAGACAATCTGTGCAGAAAGAGGGCGCGATGGGGAAAAATGACCTAAACTGTTTAATCTGAACAGGTCGCACTGACAGCTAAAGCCGCGAGGATCCCGCAGATTCCCAGATGCCGCTCCGGATTAATGATTTACCCCCATAGTTTAGGATTTGTGATGTAGTGTATTATACCCAAGGTGATCCAGGCCAAAAAATCCCTTTAGGGGTCCCAACAAAAAAGTTTGATGTATATAAAACGAATTCTTTAATTTGTACCTTTAAAATTAAACCTACAGACGACAGATCATGAACAACTAAAACTATCAGGGATTAAAGAATTAGTTTTATATACATTAAACTTTTTTGTTGGGACCCCTAAAGGGATTTTTTGGTCTGGATGACCTTTTGTATAATAAGTGAATTTTCATCCCGAGGGCTCCAACCTAGGGCTCATTTTGTTGTTTATTTAGTGTATTATACCCGACGCACAGTGACAAGTTCCACACAGCTGCCCCGTGTCCCATCATCATCAGCGGGAGATCACAAAAAGTTATAAAAACACCCAATTAAGTTGTTTTCCACTTATCTAAGAGATTATTAGAATAAAGATTTACACAGAGAAGAGCTACTAAAGAAAAAAAAAAGGCAATGAGATTTAAAGGGGGTTTAGAGGGGTTGTCACCAATATCTGATCACTGGGGGATCCTCCTCATTGCTTGGTGGTGGTCGCACATGCTCAGTGCTGCAACACAGAAAATCTATGGGGCTGACAGCACTCATCTGTCATTGAATGAGGCAGTAGTACACATATGTGACCACCGCTCCTTTCATACGTGGAAAAAAAAATCTATTTGCCGCTTATCACACCACTTCTCAGCTTCATGGTGGTGCTGGAAGTCAAAATGACTTTTAAAGGGACCCTAACACATTCAAAAAGAATCCCAATTTGAGGACACTGGGTTATAGAGCTGGAGGAGCTGAGCAGATTGATATATGGTTTGATGGGAAAAGATTCAGAAGAACTTGTAATTTATTCATTTAAATTCCTGTTCCTTTTTGGGCTTAGGAGATCAGTGGGCGGTGCCACAAGTGATTGACAGGAAGGAGACCCGCCCACAGGTCTCTTAGGCTCAAAATGAGAAGAATTTAAAATTGGAAAAAAAATGTATGTTCTTCTGAATCCTTCTCCACAAAACTATATATCAATGTGCTCAGCTCCTCCTGCTCTATCAAATGGTGCCCACAGATCGGACGCCATGTTCGACGTGACAGGATCCCTTTAAGCAAATTTAACCTTATAGCAGACGATGCTAAGTAAAATTTACCTGGAAGAACCTAATGGTTGAGGTCTTCAGTGGATCAACATGTCCTGTAATCATAGGAATTTATAGACTGGCACGCTGAGTTGTAAAAAAATAAATAAATTGAAGCTTCTGAATGGTTATAATCGTGATTAAAGGTTTTTCTCCTCGTGAAGCTTATCTCGATCCGTCTACAGCAGAGTCGTAACAAAGGTCACTGATAAGAAGAATGTTCTAAGTCCTCCATGAACCGACTGACCCAACTTTCCCAGCAGGACTTTGAGACCCAGCGATGAGACTTACTATTTTCAGTTACATTGTACAATAAAAAATAAAAAAAATAATTCCCAATTTTTTTTATTATATTGTGTGTATATATATATATATATATATATATATATATATATATATATATATATATACATACACACACCCTTTTCATCAAACCCCATCGTTATTTTCTGATGGATGTCTGTTTTAAAAAAAGCATAAAAAATAAATAAAATAATAAAAAGAAGAAACTTTTTGGTTATATTATTACTTATATTTCACAGGCTGCAGGGCTGTGACAACCTCCCGTATCATAAAAAAAGATGGTTGTCAGCAAAAACCTATGAAATAGCTTTTATTGTAGTATAGGATGCGTGGATTTCAGGGATGAGGTCAATATTTTAAAGAAAATTTTTAAAAAATGGAGGAATTTGTCTACCAAAATTTCCCCAAATTACAGCATAAGCAATTGTTTACAAATGATTATATTATATCATAGATAATTCATGTAGTCATTAGAATCATTTATAATAGGATATTATGGAAGGGTCTAATGTAAATCATTGTGTTTTTTTTTTTTTTTGCTTTTGTTTATTTTGGTTCTGTTTCATGGGGGCATGGTAAAAATGTAAAATAATTAAGAGATGCGCTTGAGATTTTTCTGTGAAATTTCCCACTGAAAGCTTAAAAACCGTTTGCTTTTGTCACACGAGAAAAATAAAAAAGAAACTTTTTTCACATAATAGTAAAATAAATGTAAAAAAAAAAGTGCAGAAAATAAAAAAAAATTGTTATTAAAAAGAAAAGATTAAAACAAAGCAATACATAAAATACATAGAATTCAAGGTTGTGGTAAATCAGGAGTACTCACCTTCTTTCCACCAAATTCCTCTTCACTATGAATATTAATAGTACAGACGGGTTGTAAAAAGATTTTAAAAAAATTCCAAATAAATCATAAAGACTTTACAGCAGGCTTCAGAGATATAGAGGATAAAGCAACAGTAAATTACGTGAAACTCGTCCATAACCAAAGGTGAGAAATAGTATATATATAATTAAATTAATAATTAAAGGAGAAAAAATTATAATTCTTGGGAGAAAAAATTTAAAATCCCAGAAAAACATTTACATAATACTGCCCATCACAGTGCCTGTATGTTCATGTGAGTAATGACTATGTAGTATTACAGTCCCCATACATTCTTGTGATTCAGTACTGACTACATAGCAGTAATGACTACGGTATATACTGTAGCAGGGCCTATTTAGTATTATGCAATGACTATATAGTAGTGTCCATGCAGTATCATAGTGCCTATATATTGGGGTGATTTACTGATGACTATATAGTAGTGCCCATGTACTGTCCTAATGCCTAGATGTAACTGCGAGCGGTGACTATACAATAGTGCCTATGAATGACAACCATAATACTATCATACTGCATATACAGTACAGACCAAAAGTTTGGACACACCTTCTCATTCAAAGAGTTTTCTTTATTTTCATGACTATGAAAATTGTAGATTCACACTGAAGGCATCAAAACTATGAATTAACACATGTGGAATTATATTCATAACAAACAAGTGTGAAACAACTGAAAATATGTCATATTCTAGGTTCTCCAAAGTAGCCACCTTTTGCTTTGATTACTGCTTTGCACACTCTTGGCATTCTCTTGATGAGCTTCAAGAGGTAGTCCCCTGAAATGGTTTTCACTTCACAGGTGTGCCCTGTCAGGTTTAATAAGTGGGATTTCTTGCCTCAAAAATGGGGTTGGGACCATCAGTGGCGTTGAGGAGAAGTCAGGTGGATACACAGCTGATAGTCCTACTGAATAGACTGTTAGAATTTGTATTATGGCAAGAAAAAAGCAGCTAAGTAAAGAAAAACGAGTGGCCATCATTACTTTAAGAAATGAAGGTCAGTCAGTCGGCCGAAAAATTGGGAAAACTTTGAAAGTAAGGGCTATTTGACCATGAAGGAGAGTGATGGGGTGCTGCGCCAGATGACCTGGCCTCCACAGTCACCGGACCTGAACCCAATCGAGATGGTTTGGAGTGAGCTGGACCGCAGAGTGAAGGCAAAAGGGCCAACAAGTGCTAAGCATCTCTGGGAACTCCTTCAAGACTGTTGAAAGACCATTTCAGGGGACTACCTCTTGAAGCTCATCAAGAGAATGCCAAGAGTGTGCAAAGCAGTAATCAAAGCAAAAGGTGGCTACTTTGAAGAACCTAGAATATGACATATTTTCAGTTGTTTCACACTTGTTTGTTATGTGTATAATTCCACATGTGTTAATTCATAGTTTTGATGCCTTCATAGTCATGAAAATAAAGAAAACTCTTTGAATGAGAAGGTGTGTCCAAACTTTTGGTCTGTACTGTACATTAATGTGAGCAATGAATATATAATAGTGCCTATGTAGTATCATGTAGTATCAAGGATATTGTATAAAGTAGTGCCCATGTAGTATCATAGTGCCTATGCATTAAGGAATTAGTATATAATACGGCCCATGTACTATCATACTGCATATACATTAATGTAAGCAATGCTATATACCGTAGTAGTGCCCATGCAGTATCGTAGTACCAAATAATCAATGTGAGGGATGACTAGATCGCAGTGCCCTTGTAGTATTGTAATGCATTAATGTGGCATTGTTAGCATATGTATAAGCAATGTTTATATAGTAGTACCAATGCAGTAACATAAACTAATGTGACCCCCAAACTGCCCTAGTGGTGCCCATACACATAAACCACAAAGTAAAGCCTGTGTAGCAGTCCTGTGCCGCATTGTAGTGTCCATTTAATAGTACCACACAGTTGTGCCTATATAGTAGTACCCGGTCAGTATATATGAATGCCACACAGCGCCACTGCAGCCTGATAGTGCCCATCCCTCGGATGGATTTTACCTGAAGGCTCAGTGGAGACTTACCTGCGGCGCCATCATGTGCAGGGTGCTCTCAGCACACAATAGCTGGACCAGACCACGACTGTAAACCAATCGATAAAGTCGGAGGGTTTATTAAGGTCATCAGACAGGAGGAGTGGAGTGAGAACGACTTACAGCCAATATGAACATAGGTAGTTTTCATCCATAACAAGCTGTGATCTCTGATGAAGAAGGGGGGATCTTGATGAAGTTAGAAGGGTCCTGATGAAGAAGGGGGGATCCTGATGAAGTTAGAAGGGTCCTGATGAAGAAGGGGGGATCCTGATGAAGAAGCGGGGATCCTGAGGAAAAAGGGGATCCTGATGAAGAAGCGGGGATCCTGAGGAAAAAGGGGATCCTGATGAAGAAGGGGGTGTCCTGATGAAGAAGTGCGGGTCCTGATGAAGATGGGAGATCCTGATGAAGCAGAAGGGTCCTGATGAAGATGGGAGATCCTGATAAAAAAGTGGGGATCCTGATGAAGAAAGGAGGTCCTGATGAAGAAGGGGGGTCCTGATGAAGAAGGGTGAATCCTGATGAAGAAGGGTAACCCTGATGGAAAAGGGGATCCTCATGAAGAAGGGGGATCCTGATGAAGAAGGGGGTGTCCTGATGAAGAAGTGCGGGTCCTGATGAAGAAGTGCGGGTCCTGATGAAGATGGGAGATCCTGATGAAGAAGGGGGATCCTGATGAAGCAGAAGGGCCCTGAGGAAGAAGGGGGGTCCTGATGAAGAAGGGGGTCCTGATGAAGAAGAGGGGTCCTGATGAAGAAGAGGGGTCCTGATGAAGATGGGAGATCCTGATGAAGAAGGGTGAATCCTGATGAAAAAAGGGATCCTGATGAAAAAGAGGTCTTGATTAAGAAGGGGGATCCTGATGAAGAAGGGGGGTCCTGATGAAGTAGAAGGGCCCTGAGGAAGAAGGGGGTCCTGATGAAGAAGAGGGGTCCTGATGAACATGGGAGATCCTGATAAAGAAGGGGGGATCCTGATGAAAATGGGAAATCCTGATAAAGAAGGGGGGCCCTGATAAAGTATAAGGGTCCTGAGGAAGAGAAGGGATCCTGATAAAAAAAAAGGGGGATCGTGATCAAGAAGGGGGGTCCTCAGGGAGAAGGGATATACTGATAAAGAAGGTGGATCCTGAGGGAGAAGGAGGATACTGATGAAGAAAGGGGATCTTAATGAAGATGGGAGATCGTGAGGAAGAAGTGGAGATCATGATGAAGAAGGGGGATCCTAATAAAGTATAAGGGTCCTGAGGAAGAACAAGGGATCCTGATGAAGATGGGGGGTCCTGATTAAGAAGGGGGACCCCCTTCAAAACCTGTTGTTTTTATTACACTTTTGATAAATTCTTTTCCTGCTAGTAGAGTCCTGAAATCCAAATTGTATTTTCCTACTTGGAAACTTCCTTCTCTATCACTAAATGTATTTTTGTCCCTCATATATTCTGTGTCATTCTATGGATCCAGCCAATCACCAAATACATTCTGTCAATGCATTTCCTATACATCACAGAATCCATTTCGCCCTGCGCCCCCCAGGTAAGTCGTACTCACCCCTTTGCTTACAATGACAGGACGGCGCTCCTCACCTGCACCGGATCCAACAGCAGAAACGTCCATGACCTGAAATATATAATAAAGAGAAAAGACCCCGACAACACTAAGAAGTAACACGATTGTTCCACCTAAGGATCTGGGAGAAGATTCATTCACCGTAAGGAGCTGAAGCCGATTCTGGGGAGGGCGACCTATAGATCTATATGTGTGCGATAAGAGACGGAACAAGCCGCAGCTTATCTTCATGTGTATATATAATCTATAGATTGTGTCACCTGCTTCTAGCACCGGGGTCATGGGTTCATTTACAACCAGAGAAACATCCGGACGGGGATTGTGTGTTCTATAGACGGAAAGAGAGAGAGAGATATGAGATAGATAGATAGATAGATAGATAGATAGATAGAGAGAGAGAGAGAGAGAGAGATAGATAGATAATAGATAGATAGAGAGAGAGAGAGAGATAGATAGATAATAGATAGATAGATATACAGTCAGGTCCATAAATATTGGGACATGGACACAATTCTAACATTTTTGGCTCTATTCACCACCACAATGGATTTGAAATGAAACGGACAAGATGTGCTTTACCTGCAGACTGTCAGCTGTAATTTGAGGTATTTACATCCAAATCAGGTGAACGGTGCAGGAATTACAGCAGTTTGCATATGTGCCTCCCACTTGTTAAGGGACCAGAAGTAATGGGACAGAATAATAATCATAAATCAAACTTTCACTTTTAATACTTGGTTGCAAATCCTTTGCAGTCAATTACAGCCTGAAGTCTGGAACGCATAGACATCACCAGACGCTGGTTTCATCCTTGGTGATGCTCTGCCAGGCCTCTACTGCTACTGTCTTCAGTTCCTGCTTGTTCTTGGGGCATTTTCCCTTCAGTTTTGTCTTCAGCAAGTGAAATGCTCAATCGGATTCAGGTCCGGGGATTGACTTGGCCATTGCAGAACATTCCACTTTTTTCCCTTAAAAACTCTTTGGTTGCTTTTGCAGTATGCTTTGGGTCATTGTCCATCTGCACTGTGAAGCGCCGTCCAATGAGTTCTGAAGCATTTGGCTGAATATGAGCAGATAATATTGCCCGAAACACTTCAGAATTCATCCTGCTGCTTTTGTCAGCAGTCACATCATCAATAAATACAAGAGAAGCAGTTCCATTGGCAGCCATACATGCCCACGCCATGACACTACCACCACCATGCTTCACTGATGAGGTGGTATGCTTAGGCTCATGAGCAGTTCCTTTCCTTCTCCATACTCTTCTCTTCCCATCACTCTGGTACAAGTTGATCTTGGTCTCCTCCGTCCATAGGATGTTGTTCCAGAACTGTGAAGGCTTTTTTAGATGTCGTTTGGCAAACTCTAATCCGGCCTTCCTGTTTTTGAGTCTCACCAATGGTTTCCATCTTGGGGTGAACCCTCTGTATTCACTCTGGTGAAGTCTTCTCTTGATTGTTGACTTTGACACACATACACCTACCTCCTGGAGAGTGTTCTTGATCTGGCCAACTGTTGTGAAGGGCGTTTTCTTCACCAGGGAAATAATTCTTCGGTCATCCACCACAGTTGTTTTCCGTGGTCTTCCGGGTCTTTTGGTGTTGCTGAGCTCACCGGTGCGTTCCTTCTTTTCAAGAATGTTCCAAACAGTTGTTTTGGCCGCGCCTAATGTTTTTGCTATCTCTCTGATGGGTTTGTTGTGTTTTTTCAGCCTAATGATGGCTTCACTGATAGTGACAGCTCTTTGGATCTCATCTTGAGAGTTGACAGCGACAAATTCCAAATGCAAATATCAGACTGGAAATGACCTCTGGACCTTTTATCTGCTCATTGTAATTGGGATAATGAGGGAATAACACACACCTGGCCATGGAACAGCTGAGAAGACAATTGTCCCATTACTTTTGGTCCCTTAACAAGTGGGAGGCACATATGCAAACTGCTGTAATTCCTGCACCGTTCACCTGATTTGGATGTAAATCCCTCAAATTACAGCTGACAGTCTGCAGGTAAAGCACATCTTGTTAGTTTCATTTCAAATCCATTGTGGCGGTGTATAGAGCCAAAAATGTTAGAATTGTGTCCATGTCCCAATATTTATGGACCTGACTGTAGATAGATAGATAGATATTAGATATAGATAGATAGATATAGATAGATAGAGAGATAGATACCAAATAGATAAGAAATTCCACCGCACATCCAAGGCGTAAAAAACAAGTAGATACTTTTTTGCACCAGACAAAGACGTTTCGGTCCACTTGCTGGGACCTTTCTCAAACAGTGAAAGGTCCCAGCAAGTGGATGGAAACGTCGCTGTCTGGTGAATAAAAGAATCTACTTGTTTTTTACGCCTTGGATGTGCGGTGGAATTTCTTATCTATTTGGTATCTTGGGGGTGGATCGTCCCTACAGACGCTGGCCCTCTGCATCTACAAATTAAACTGTATCTTCTTTCTAGATAGATAATATTGGATGGACGGATAGTAGTGTTGAGCGAGCACCAAAGTGCCCGTGTGCTGGAGTAGAACATTTCGCGATGCTCGGGTTTTATACCAAGCACCCGAGCACGATGGAAGTCAATGGGAGAACCCCAGGCGCCCCCTGCCCTGAAGAGGGGAGGGTGTCGGGACTCTACTTCAGCTTAGGAGTAGTGTTGAGCGAACTTGTGTTTTAAGTTCTACGTCCAAAGTTCGGGTTCAGGTTATCGAAGAATCCCGTTATGGATTCCAAATTCCGTTATGGTCCGTGGTAGCGGAATCCATAACGGGATTCTTCAATAACCCGAACTTAAAACACAAGTTCGCTCAACACTACTTAGGAGTCCCTGCTGTGACTCCATATATAGCTATATCCATATATAGAGTCAGTGCTTGGGGACACCCCAGTGTTTCTAAATCTAATTTCTGCCGGGATTTGAACTCCGAAGCTTGTACATTAAAGGCTTCTACATTATCCACTCACCTATAAAGCTGAATGTCAGAGTGTGTCAGAAAAACCTCATAGTAGTTTCTGATGTAGTGACTATTCCTATTCAGCAGAAGACTTATTTTATATTTATGTGCAGGTTAACATGTAGCTGTATGGTGTCGTGGTAATGTCCTTGCCGAATCCCGGCAGAAAGATTTCAGATTTTTTTTATATATATATACGTTTTTAGCCATAATATATTTACATAAATTATTATATATTTAGAATATATAATATATTATAATGTATGTAAATATATTATGGCTAAAAACATCAGTAGTAGTTTCCCACATATTATGCATTCATATATATCAGAAGTATGATTTTATCTAAATATATATTTATTGTTGTGGCCAAAAGTTTTGAGAATTACATAAATATTGGAAATTGGAAAAGTTGCTGCTTAAGTTTTTATAATAGCAATTTGCATATACTCCAGAATGTTATGAAGAGTGATCAGATGAATTGCATAGTCCTTCTTTGCCATGAAAATTAACTTAATCCCCAGAAAACCTTTCCACTGCATTTCATTGCTGTCATTAAAGGACCTGCTGAGATCATTTCAGTAATCGTCTTGTTAACTCAGGTGAGAATGTTGACGAGCACAAGGCTGGAGATCATTATGTCAGGCTGATGGGGTTAAAATGGCAGACTTGACATGTTAAAAGGAGGGTGATGCTTGAAATCATTGTTCTTCCATTGTTAACCATGGTGACCTGCAAAGAAACGCGTGCAGCCATCATTGCGTTGCATAAAAATGGCTTCACAGGCAAGGATATTGTGGCTACTAAGATTGCACCTCAATCAACAATTTATAGGATCATCAAGAACTTCAAGGAAAGAGGTTCAATTCTTGTTAAGAAGGCTTCAGGGCGTCCAAGAAAGTCCAGCAAGCGCCAGGATCGTCTCCTAAAGAGGATTCAGCTGCGGGATCGGAGTGCCACCAGTGCAGAGCTTGCTCAGGAATGGCAGCAGGCAGGTGTGAGCACATCTGCACGCACAGTGAGGCGAAGACTTTTGGAAGATGGCCTGGTGTCAGAAGGGCAGCAAAGAGGCCACTTCTCTCCAAAAAAAACATCAGGGACAGATTGATCTTCTGCAGAAAGTATGGTGAATGGACTGCTGAGGACTGGGGCAAAGTCATATTCTCCGATGAAGCCTCTTTCCGATTGTTTGGGGCATCTGGAAAAAGGCTTGTACGGAGAAGAAAAGGTGAGCGCTACCATCAGTCCTGTGTCATGCCAACAGTAAAGCATCCTGAGACCATTCATGTCTGGGGTTGCTTCTCATCCAAGGGAGTGGGCTCACTCACAATTTTGCCCAAAAACACAACCATGAATAAAGAATGGCACCAAAACACCCTCCAACAGCAACTTCTTCCAACAATCCAACAACAGTTTGGTGAAGAACAATGCATTTTCCAGCACGATGGAGCACCGTGCCATAAGGCAAAAGTGATAACTAAGGCTACTTTCACACCTGCGTTCGGGTGTCCGCTCGTGCGCTCCGTTTGAAGGGGCTCACGAGCGGCCCCGAACGCATCCGTCCGGCCCTAATGCATTCTCAGTGGAGGCTGATCCACTGAGAATGCATCCGCCTGCCAGCGTTCGGGTGTCCGCCTGGCCGTGCGGAGGCGAGCGGATCCGTCCAGACTTATAATGGAAGTCAATGGGGACGGATCCGCTTGAAGATGATACTATATGGCTCAATCTTCAAGCGGATCCGTTCCCCATTGACTTTCAATGTAAAGTCTGAACGGATCCGCTCAGGCTACTTTCTGACTTAGAAAATTTTCTAAGTAATAATGCAGACGGATCTGTTCTGAACGCTCGTGTGAAAGTAGCCTAAGTGGCTCGGGGACCAAAACATTGACATTTTGGGTCCATGGCCTGGAAACTCCCCAGATCTTAATCCCATTGAGAACTTGTGGTCAATCCTCAAGAGGCGGGTGGACAAACAAAAACCCACTAATTCTGACAAACTCCAAGAAGTGATGATGAAAGAATGGGTTGCTATCAGTCAGGAATTGGCCCAGAAGTTGATTGAGAGCATGCCCAGTCGGATTGCAGAAGTCCTGAAAAAGAAGGGCCAACACTGCAAATACTGACTCTTTGCATAAATGTCATGTAATTGTCGATAAAAGCCTTTGAAACGTATGAAGTGCGTGTAATTATATTTCACTACATCACAGAAACAACTGAAACAAAGATCTAAAAGCAGTTTAGCAGAAAACTTTGTGAAAACTAATATTTGTGTCATTCTCAAAACTTTTGGCCACGACTGTACATCCTCTTAATGTACATTTTTTACAATTACTGAAAACAATATAAAATATACAGTACAGACCAAAAGTTTGGACACACCTTCTCATTCAAAGAGTTTTCTTTATTTTCATGACTATGAAGGCATCAAAACTATGAATTAACACATGTGGAATTATATACATAACAAACAAGTGTGAAACAACTGAAAATATGTCATATTCTAGGTTCTTCAAAGTAGCCACCTTTTGCTTTGATTACTGCTTTGCACACTCTTGGCATTCTCTTGATGAGCTTCAAGAGGTAGTCCCCTGAAATGGTCTTCCAACAGTCTTGAAGGAGTTCCCAGAGATGCTTAGCACTTGTTGGCCCTTTTGCCTTCACTCTGCGGTCCAGCTCACCCCAAACCATCTTGATTGGGTACAGGTCCGGTGACTGTGGAGGCCAGGTCATCTGGCGCAGCACCCCATCACTCTCTTTCATGGTCAATTAGCCCTTACTTTCAAAGTTTTCCCAATTTTTCGGCTGACTGACTGACCTTCATTTCTTAAAGTAATGATGGCCACTCGTTTTTCTTTACTTAGCTGCTTTTTTCTTGCCATAATACAAATTCTAACAGTCTATTCAGTAGGACTATCAGCTGTGTATCCACCTGACTTCTCCTCAACGCAACTGATGGTCCCAACCCCATTTATAAGGCAAGAAATCCCACTTATTAAACCTGACAGGGCGCACCTGTGAAGTGAAAACCATTTCAGGGGACTACCTCTTGAAGCTCATCAAGAGAATGCCAAGAGTGTGCAAAGCAGTAATCAAAGCAAAAGGTGGCTACTTTGAAGAACCTAGAATATGACATATTTTCAGTTGTTTCACACTTGTTTGTTATGTATATAATTCCACATGTGTTAATTCATAGTTTTGATGCCTTCATAGTCATGAAAATAAAGAAAACTCTTTGAATGAGAAGGTGTGTCCAAACTTTTGGTCTGTACTGTATAAATGTAATCTCTATTTCTGAAATGTTTCTGCCGGGATTCAAACTCCCAAGCTTGCACATTAGAGGCAAGGACATTACCAGGACACTATACAGCTACATGTTAACCTGCACAGAAATATAAAATAAGTCTTCTGCTGAATAGGAATAGTCACTACATCAGAAACTACTATGAGGTTTTTCTGACACAGTGTAGCATTCAGCTTTATAGCTGAGTGGATAAGCTCCTTACCTCTAATGTACAAGGTGTTATGAATTCAAATCCCGGCAGAAACTTTTCAGAAATAGTTGCTAAATTACATTTAAATACACTGATGCTCGCTGGACACTAACGTCCTTTGAGGAGCCCTGCAGCTGTGATCGGGCCTGATCCTCAGCCGCGGATGGTCTGCAAGCAGTGTTTGCATTCAATGACAGCAAGCAGGGAGCTTGATATGTGTCATGAATTTATCATTGTACGCCATTTTTGAGTCCCAAAAAGTAGAAACCATTGACCTCTTCAGGTCCGGAGTTTAAAAATGGCGTCTCCTCAGCAGACACCTATAGGCATTATCCATGATCGGCAATGGACACTATCATGGACATTATCCATGCTCGCTGGACACTGACGGATAGATAGTAGATATCGGATGGATAGACTGGGAGCTTTAAAATAAATATAATTACCACCAAATTAACCTACACATCTATTTTTTTCACGGACACAGGAAGAAAGTTGCCTATCTTTATGGACTGTCCAGAAATTTGTGAACAGTTGGTGACCCTGGACTCTGTACCTTTACGTGGTCTGCAGTTGGTGGCTGAGCTGCGGTGGTTCCTTCCACTTCACTCTCCATAGTGTAGATGGATCTGAAGACGTTGAAGCCATTTCCTTCTTGTCTCCTCATACACGTAGAGTAGATACCTGGGCTGACTGCGCCATCTTGTGGAGGGACGCTGTGATTACATCCCATGTAAACCTATGGGGCGGACGGCGTTTGGTATCACAGTCTAAAAGAAATGATTAAAGAAATTAATAGAAAGTGAATTTTGGCAGATTTATAAAAAAAAATGCACAGTACCAACTCTAAACACATTCACCCCATTTGTTATATATTTACGCCAACTATTGATTTGCCTCATAATTTGCACCATTCTCTGCTTTCAATATTCAGAAATCTGTCTAGAAGTTATGCCACCCAACTTTAACCATTTAAGGACCAAGCGTTTTTCCATTTTTGCGTTTTCGTTTTTTACGCCCTGCCTTCCCGCAGCCATATCTTTTTTATTTTTCCGTTCACATAGCCATATGACGGCTTATTTTTTTGCAGCACAAGTTGTACCTTCTAGTGGCACCACTTAATATCGCATACGGTGTAGAGGGAAGCTAGAAAAAATTCCAAATGGGATGGAATTAGGAAAAAAAAACACAATTCCACCACAGTTTTATGGGTTTCGTTTTTATGGCGTCCCCTATGCGATAAAACGGACCTGTTCCCTTCATTCTCCGGCTCAGTACGATTACAGCGATACCACGTTTGTAGTGTCAAGACTGCCGCAGCACCTGAACGGCTCCCTCGATCTAGCTGCGGGGAAGCTGCTTGGGACCTGGAAGCGCAGCTGTCCCGGGGAAAGATCACCCAGATTCTGCGGTCACAACTGCCAACAGCATCTGAGGGGTTAAATGTCCATAATCGGCATCATTGCCGATCATGGATAATGCCTATAGGTGTCTGCTGAGGAGACGCCATTTTTAAACTCCGGACCTGAAGAGGTCAATGGTTTCTACTTTTGAGGACTCAACAATGGCGTACAATGATAAATTCATGACACATATCAAGCTCCCTGCTTGCTGTCGTTGAATGCAAACGCTGCTTGCAGACCATCCGCGGCTGAGGATCAGGCCCGATCACAGCTGCAGGGCTCCTCGAAGGATGGTGAAAAGACCTGCGCAGCCAGGACATGACGAGGGACAGAAATGTTTCAATTCACTGACAGCAAGCAGAGATCTTGAAAAGGGTAAAGAATAGCTACACAAAGTCTATCAGACCAGGTGGCCTCAGCTATGGTGATATTTTTAGAGTAGGTGGCTGGCATTCCAGGGCTATAAATACATTGCATCTCAGCTGCGGACATGGCTGCCGGGAACCACACAGACCCTATGGTCACCGAGGCCTACCAGCTAGCCCGAGACTATATAGCCTACGTAACAGGCCGAAGCAAAGGGCCTCCGTCCTCCGCAGCCGCCCTCGCCCTACGCCACGCAGGGGACGAGCTTCTGGAAAGGTTCCCCATCTTCTTCAAACGCTGGCCCAGGGTGTTCCAAGGGTTAACAGAAGACAGGGCCTGCGACTTCCTGATAGAGACCATAGACGAGAACGTCCAGGGGTACAGGGACCGACAGATGAGACACCCGGGGTACCCCGCCGACATCCCCTGGAGCACCGTGCTGTCCATATACGTCCTGGCCGGGCAGATGGCCATATACTGCCAGGAGCATGGCATGGACAGTGTGATGGACCCCCTAACCGAGAGGGTGGGTGCCTACGTAGAGGAACATATCTGCCCCGTCCTTCAAGAGAAGGGTGGATGGGTGAGTAGTCAATGTATACCTTCCTTATATACAGTGATATGGACCATGCTGGTATAACCTGGGCATCTCCTGTATATAATTATATATGTACAGCTGGTATAACCTGGGCATCTCCTGTATATAATTATATATGTACAGCTGGTATAACCTGGGTATCTCCTGTATATAATTATATATGTACAGCCGGTATAAGTTATACATCTTCTTGTATATAGTGATATGGACCAAGCTGGTATAACCTGGGCATCTCCTGTATATAATTATATATGTACAGCTGGTATAACCTGGGCATCTCCTGTATATAATTATATATGTACAGCTGGTATAACCTGGGCATCTCCTGTATATAATTATATATGTACAGCTGGTATAACCTGGGTATCTCCTGTATATAATTATATATGTACAGCCGGTATAAGTTATACATCTTCTTGTATATAGTGATATGGACCAAGCTGGTATAACCTGGGCATCTCCTGTATATAATTATATATGTACAGCTGGTATAAGTTATACATCTTCTTGTATATAGTGATATGGAGCATGCTGGTATAACCTGGGCATCTCCTGTATATAATTATATATGTACAGCTGGTATAAGTTATACATCTTCTTGTATACAGTGATATGGACCATGCTGGTATAACCTGGGCATCTCTTGTATATAATTATATATGTACAGCTGGTATAACCTGGGCATCTCCTGTATATAATTATATATGTACAGCTGGTATAAGTTATACATCTTCTTGTTTATAGTGATATGGATCATGCTGGTATAACCTGGGTATCTCCTGTATATAATTATATATGTACAGCTGGTATAAGTTATACATCTTCTTGTATATAGTGATATGGAACATGCTGGTATAACCTGGGTATCTCCTGTATATAATTATATATATGCGTTAATTTCTTAACGATAATTTGTTTTCCCTTAGTCCTAACAGCAGCACATGTGGGGTTTATCCGCCCCAGTGAAACTGGTAGGACAGACGGAATATTTAATGAAGTAAAGTAATCAAATAAATCCACGCCCCCACTACCTCACTATAAGATGCCAAACCCCCCATACAGCAGTGTGTCATAACAAGAAACTCTCAAAAAAAACTAAAACAAAGGGAGGGATATTTGTGTGCTGCTGTTAGGACTAAGGGAAAACAAATTATCGTTAAGAAATTAACGCTTCCCTTACGTCCTAACCAGCAGCACATGTGGGGACTTAGCAAGAAGTTAGCCTAAAGGGTAGGGACTTCAATGCTGAATGGAACTCAAAACAGACCGCCCAAAGGCAGTGTCTTCTGAACCCCTGAGGTTGAGTCTATAATGGCTCACAAAGGTAGAATGTGAGCTCCAGGAGGCCACGGAACAAATCTGTTCCAGTGGAATAAGAGACCTTTCGGCCCAACTAGTAGAGACTGCTCGGGTGGAGTGAGCAGTGACAAAGGTAGGAGGAGGTCTATTCTGGGAAGCGAAAGATTCTCTGATGGCCTCTCTGATCCATCTACTTAGAGTAGGCTTAGAGGCCTTCTTCCCTTTATTCCTGCCAAAGAACAGGATAAGAAGATTCTCTGACCTTCTGAACTCCTGGGATCTCTCAATGTAGATTCTCAAACATCTGGCCACATCCAGAGTATAGAGGGAACTTTCTTCTGCAGAGGAAGAAGAGGAACATAACACAGGCAAAGACACAACTTGATTAATGTTGTGCACAGAGGGCACCTTAGGCAAAAAGGTGGGTAAAAAACGTAAAAGGACTCTGTCCGGTAAAAATAAAGTGTATGGCTCATACGCCGAAAAAGCCTGAAGCTCTGAAATGCGTTTGGCCGAAGTTACGGCCAACAAAAAGGTTACCTTCCAGGATAAAAACTTAAAGTCCACTTCTTCCAAGGGTTCAAAGGGGGGACCACTCAACCCTTTAAGCACCACTGAGAGATCCCACTGCGGTATAGGTCTTAAGGAACCTCTTAATCAGAGGGTCTTGATGTAAAGATCTGCCAAAGGCGGCTGACAAAGCAGAGATCTGTACCTTGAGTGTAGAAGGGCTGAGGCCCTTATCTAGTCCATCCTGCATGAACTGGAGAATAGCAGATACTGGAAGATCCTGAGATGGTACTTGATGAGATGCACACCATAGAAGAAAAATGCGCTTTACCCTGGCGTAGGCCTTGACAGTCGCAGGAGCTCTGGAATGAGACATCGTTCTTAAGACCGCTGCTGATAGCCCTTCAGGCTCTAGAAGGGACTCATCAATCTCCAGGCTGTCAGATTGAGTCTGGATGGATCCAGGCAGAGCTGAGTGCCCCGGGACACCAGGTTCTGCATTGGGAGAAGCTTCCAATATTGCCCTCGGCTCATCTGCATGAGCAGGGTAAACCAAGACCTCCTGGGCCAGAATGGAATCACGGCTATTACTGAGGCTTGGTCCTGCCGAATCTTCATCAATACCCTAGGTATCATGGCGATGGGAGGAAAGATGTAGGCCAGCCTGAACTCCCATGGAATTGACAGAGCATCTACTGCCAAGGGATTGTCCTCCCGATACAGGGAACAGAACGTTTCCACTTTGGCATTGAATCTTGTCGCCATGAGATCTATGTCTGGGCGACCCCACCGGAGAGTGATCTGATGAAAGATCTCCTGATTCAGAGACATTTCTCCCAGAGCTGGGACTCCTCTGCTGAGCTGGTCCGCAACCACATTCAGGGACCCCCGAATGTGGACTGCTGAAAGGTGGGAAAGATTCTGCTCTGCCCAAGACAGAATTAGACCTACTTCTGAGAGTAGACTCTGAGACCTGGTGCCTCCCTGTTTGTTGATGTAGGATACCGCAGTAGAATTGTCCGAGCGAACCCTTACAGCCTTGTTTCTGATAAGGGGGAAAAAATGAAAGAGAGCCATCCGGATTGCTCTTAGTTCTCTCAGATTGGATGACATCAAACGCTCTTGAGGGCTCCAGGATCCTTGAACTTGAAGTTCCTCTAGATGGGCACCCCAGCCTAGAAGGGATGCATCTGTCGTCAACAGCATCCAACAAGGTTGGATCAAGGACCTCCCATCTTTGACCTGTTTCCACCACTTCAGTGAGCGGCGAGCTTGAGATGACAGGGAGCACTTTGTCTCTAGCCCTCTGGGAGTTCGATCCCATAGACTCAGAACTTCCGCTTGAAGAGGGCGAATATGCCACAAGGCCCAAGGAACCGCATCCACGGCTGCTGACATTAGGCCTAACATCCTCATCAATACTCTGATAGTTACCCGGCGGGGAACCATGAGTTGATCTGCAGTCTTGGAAATGCGTAACTTCCTTTCCGGAGAAAGGTAGAGCGTCATGTTGGCAGAATCTATTATGAACCCTAGAAACCTCCTGGTAGTGGAGGGAGAAATCTCTGACTTCTGCCAATTAATAATCCAGCCCAAGCGCTGGAGGAAGGACTGAGCCTGCAGCAGATGAAGATGAAGCGTCTCTACTGAGTGGGCTTTTAGAAGCCAATCGTCCAGATATGGAATGATCTCCAGGCCTCTCAATCTGAGGGGAGCTACTACCGCTATTACCACTTTGGTGAAGATGTAAGGCGCGGTTGTGATGCCGAAGGGAAGCGCGGAAAACTGAAAATGTTTCACCGTCCCCCTGAGACTCACTGCCACTCGTAGATACTTCCTGTGGGCCTGGCACACAGGGATGTGGAGATAGGCATCCCTTAGATCCAGTGTAACCATCAGGTCCCCTGGGCTCAGGATGCTGATTACCGATTTGATGGTTTCCATCCGGAACCGCCTTTTCTTTATGAATCGGTTGAGGTAGCGGAGATCTATGATCATGCGCCAACCTCCTGTGGCTTTGGGAACAAGGAAAACTGGCGAATCAACAGCGGATCCAATCTCTTCTGGAGGAACCTCCTCCAAGGCCCCCCTCTGCCTGTATTCCAGTATAGACTCCTCCAACACCGCTTGCTTCTCGCGCGGAAGTAATCTTGTCAAAACAAATTTTTCTGGGGGAACAGATAAAAATTCTATCCTGTACCCTGTCCTTATTATATTCAGGACCCAGGGATCTGGAACAAACTCTGTCCAGGTATTTAGAAAAAAAGTTAAACGGCCTCCGACTGGGAGGTCTGAAAGAATAGGAGTCAAATTTATGACTGGATCTGACGGAAGGGGAGGGCCGTCACTGGTCGGCTTTATTGCTTTTGTTCCCACCGGAACGATATGATCCTCCCCTCCTGGACCCACGGCCTCGCTGAGGCCTGGATTGGCCCTGAAAGGGTCTGGACCCTCTACCCTGCCTACCCCTACGGGTTTGAGGGAGGCATTTACCTTTTTTATCGGCAAGACCCTCAATAATGCGGTCCAGTTCAGCCCCAAAAAGCCTTCCTGGCTCGTAAGGGAGGCTGCATAAATTATACTTGGAGGCATTATCTGCCACCCAAGGTTTTAGCCATAGTGGCCTCCTACCCGCTGAAGAGAGGGCCATAGCCTTAGAGGCTAATTTTAACTGCTGTGGGCCGGAGTCACACAGAAATTCCACGGCAAGTAGAATGGACTTAAACTGCGCCAGGATGTCATCACGGGATATGCCAGAGTCGATATCCCACTGCACCTGTCGGAGGCGTCTTTGGAGGAAGACGGCTACCTCCGTAGAAGATATAGCCACAGATGTAGCAGCAGCAGTGGAGTAAGACCTTCTCAAGGTGCATTCTACCCGCCTGTCCATCGGGTCCTGTAAGTTGGAGCCGTCATCAGCTGGGACAAGAGTCCTCTTAGACAATTTTGCAATTGCCAAATCAACTTTGGGCACAGTGCCCCACTGGTCTAATTGGGATGTCACAATCGGGTACATGGATTTGAAGCGCTTTGAGATGACCGGTGCCTTCTCAGGATGCTTCCATTCTAGTTTCATTAACCGAGACATAGTCTTGTCCACTTTGAAGGCCCTTGGCCCCCTAGAGGTGGACACTGAAGCTTCCCCGGGATCAACATCCTGGTCCCCCGACCGGATGGATCTAAGTAACCTCTGGGTCTTCTCTACAGGAAAGAAGTACCTTACAGTCTCTTCTTCCTCCCCGCTAGACTCAGAGGAATGGACTTTGTCCACGGTATGGTAGGCTTCCTCCTGCATAGGAGTGGGTCTCAGAGGAGATCGGACACTGGGTCTTCTGGATGACACGGAATCCCTTAGGGTGTTCATTGAGGACTCCACAAAGTCCTTTACCCAGACTACTACGTCCCGTATGGTAGGCTCCGTATCAGGAGGCAGAGGAGGAGGACGGAAAGAGGGACACCTATTAAACTCATAGGAGTCTGCTAGAGGGGTGTCACAATCCCTACACGCCAAATGCTTGCGCTTGGATGACGTCTTGCGCCCAGACCGATCCCCATCACCGGCAGAGGACATTATCTGCAGAGAAAAAGTTATAATGAATGAACAAGGTCTATTCATTAGATAAACAAAGAAGCAGCAAACCTACCAGGAACAGGAAAGCTGGTAACTAAAGTAGTTTGCCTCAGTAACCAACCCAAGGCTGCAAACAGCACAGCCTGGAAGGACTGGAGGCTTTATATATTCAAATTTGGCGCCCAAAGTGACGTCAGACGCCAGGTTTGAACAAACTTTAATCATTGCTGTTCACCGACAGACCACCAGAGGGCGCTGACACACAAGCTACCGCAGGTGAAGAGAGGAAGCCAAACAGGAAGCTGAATACAGGAGCTCCGTGCCTAGGACAGGAGCTTGCCTGCCTCCACCACGCCGCACGGCAGAACCAGCTTCCATCAGATAAGCTGCAACCCTGAAAGAAAAACACAAGGTTAGCATGTAATCTAAGAGTACGGCAGCCAAATGGCTGCCCCCGTCTGTCCTGCAGTCCCAAGGACAGAAAAAAACACACTGATGTATGGGGGGTTTGGCCTCTTCTAGTGAGGTAGTGGGGGCGTGGATTTATTTGATTACTTTACTTCATTAAATATTCCGTCTGTCCTACCAGTTTCACTGGGGCGGATAAACCCCACATGTGCTGCTGGTTAGGACGTAAGGGAACCTGGGTATCTCCTGTATATAATTATATATGTACAGCTGGTATAACCTGGGTATCTCCTGTATATAATTATATATGTACAGCTGGTATAACCTGGGTATCTCCTGTATATAATTATATATGTACAGCTGGTATAAGTTATACATCTTCTTGTATATAGTGATATGGACCATGCTGGTATGACCTGGGTATCTCCTGTATATAATTATATATGTACAGCTGGTATAACCTGGGTATCTCCTGTATATCATTATATATGTACAGCTGGTATAACCTGGGCATCTCCTGTATATAATTATATATGTACAGCTGGTATAAGTTATACATCTTCTTGTATATAGTGATATGGACCATGCTGGTATAACCTGGGCATCTCCTGTATATAGTTATATATGTACAGCTGGTATAACCTGGGTATCTCCTGTATATAATTATATATGTACAGCTGGTATAAGTTATACATCTTCTTGTATATAGTGATATGGACCATGCTGGTATAACCTGGGCATCTCCTGTATATAATTATATATGTACAGCTGGTATAACCTGGGTATCTCCTGTATATCATTATATATGTACAGCTGGTATAACCTGGGCATCTCCTGTATATAATTATATATGTACAGCTGGTATAAGTTATACATCTTGTATATAGTGATATGGACCATGCTGGTATAACCTGGGCATCTCCTGTATATAGTTATATATGTACAGCTGGTATAACCTGGGCATCTCCTGTATATAATTATATATGTACAGCTGGTATAACCTGGGCATCTCCTGTATATAGTTATATATGTACAGCTGGTATAACCTGGGCCTCTCCTTTATATAATTATATATGTACAGCTGGTATAACCTGGGTATCTCCTGTATATAATTATATATGTACAGCTGGTATAAGTTATACATCTTCTTGTATATAGTGATATGGACCATGCTGGTATAACCTGGGCATCTCCTGTATATAGTTATATATGTACAGCTGGTATAACCTGGGCCTCTCCTGTATATAATTATATATGTACAGCTGGTATAACCTGGGCATCTCCTGTATATAATTATATATGTACAGCTGGTATAACCTGGGTATCTCCTGTATATCATTATATATGTACAGCTGGTATAAGTTATACATCTTCTTGTATATAGTGATATGGTACATGCTGGTATAACCTGGGTATCTCCTGTACATAATTATATATCACTATACAGAATATTTTATGAACATGTTGTTATATTATTTTCACTTTTCTAGGTCGGTTTTGTGGAACATTATGGAAAGAGGGATGACTTAGAGAAGAAGACGCTGCGTGTCTGCTGTGCCGTTGTTGCAGTCTGCTCAGCTCTGCTGCTCACTCACTTCTTATGGAGGAGAAAACTGTCTTCCCTTTGATTTTCTCTGCACACATTGACAGTCCTGGATTGTGCTGCCTGAGCCAAGACGAGCAGCTTTCACAGAGAGAATAGGGAGTGGGGGGGATCTGGAGCTGCTGATGTCACTACCGCCTCCTGACCCCTTGGCCTCTATCATTACCACAATATCAAAATCTACAAATATTTGACTTTGTTGTCCTCACCTTTGCCCCCCACCATGCTGTGAACTGTCCGGCTTGTTACACCCAAATGCAAAAAACACACCCCTTTTATACAAGTCCCACCTACCATATGGTCACAACCTAAATCGGGAGAACAGAACATCTGATATAGATATTGACTGTATATATATATATCTATATATAACAAGTGTAATAAAGGGTTACAAGTTCTGTCTTCTATACCTTGGTAATAGTCATGTCTGCTGAGCTGTGTATCTAATCCTATCCTGTGTGATACTGTCTGCTGAGCTGTGTATCTAATCCTATCCTGTGTGATACTGTCTGCTGAGCTGTGTATCTAATTCTATCATGTGTGATACTGTCTGCTGAGCTGTGTATCTAATCCTATCCTGTTTGATACTGTCTGCTGAGCTGTGTATCTAATCCTATCCTGTGTGATACTGTCTGCTGAGCTGTGTATCTAATCCTATCCTGTGTGATACTGTCTGCTGAGCTGTGTATCTAATTCTATCATGTGTGATACTGTCTGCTGAGCTGTGTATCTAATCCTATCCTGTTTGATACTGTCTGCTGAGCTGTGTATCTAATCCTATCCTGTGTGATACTGTCTGCTGAGCTGTGTATCTAATCCTATCCTGTGTGATACTGTCTGCTGAGCTGTGTATCTAATTCTATCATGTGTGATACTGTCTGCTGAGCTGTGTATCTAATCCTATCCTGTGTGATACTGTCTGCTGAGCTGTGTATCTAATCCTATCCTGTGTGATACTGTCTGCTGAGCTGTGTATCTAATCCTATCCTGTGTGATACTGTCTGCTGAGCTGTGTATCTAATCCTATCCTGTGTGATACTGTCTGCTGAGCTGTGTATCTAATCCTATCCTGTGTGATACTGTCTGCTGAGCTGTGCATCTAATTCTATCATGTGTGATACTGTCTGCTGAGCTGTGTATCTAATCCTCTCCTGTGTGATACTGCCTGCTGAGCTGTGTATCTAATCCTATCCTGTGTGATGCTGTCTGCTGAGCTGTGTATCTAATCCTATCCTGTGTGATACTGTCTGCTGAGCTGTGTATCTAATCCTATCCCGTGTGATACTGTCTCCTGAGCTGTTGTATCTAATCCTATCCTGTGTGATACTGTCTGCTGAGCTGTGTATCTAATCCTATGTGATACTGTCTGCTGAGCTGTTGTATCTAATCCTATCCTGTGTGATACTGTCTGCTGAGCTGTGTATCTAATCCTATCCTGTGTGATACTGTCTGCTGAGCTGTTGTATCTAATCCTATCCTGTGTGATACTGTCTGCTGAGCTGTGTATCTAATCCTATCCTATGTGATACTGTCTGCTGAGCCGTGTATCTAATCCTATCCTGTGTGATACTGACTGCTGAGCTGTGTATCTAATCCTATCCTGTGTGATACTGTCTGCTGAGCTGTGTATCTAATCCTCTCCTGTGTGATACTGTCTGCTGAGCTGTTGTATCTAATCCTATCCTGTGTGATGCTGTCTGCTGAGCTGTGTATCTAATCCTATCCTGTGTGATACTGTCTGCTGACCTGTGTATCTAATCCTCTCCTGTGTGATACTGTCTGCTGAGCTGTGTATCTAATCCTATCCTGTGTGATACTGTCTGCTGAGCTGTGTATCTAATCCTATCATGTGTGATACTGTCTGCTGAGCTGTGTATCTAATCCTATCCTGTGTGATACTGTCTGCTAAGCTGTGTATCTAATCCTATCCTGTGTGATACTGCCTGCTGAGCTGTGTATCTAATCCTATCCTGTGTGATACTGCCTGCTGAGCTGTGTATCTAATCCTATCCTGTGTGATACTGTCTGCTGAGCTGTGTATCTAATCCTATCCTGTGTGATACTGTCTGCTGAGCTGTGTATCTAATCCTATCCTGTGTGATACTGTCTGCTGAGCTGTGTATCTAATCCTATCCTGTGTGATACTGTCTGCTGAGCTGTTGTATCTAATCCTACCCTGTGTGATACTGACTGCTGAGCTGTGTATCTAATCCTATCCTGTGTGATACTGCTTGCTGAGCTGTGTATCTAATCCTATCCTGTGTGATACTGCTTGCTGAGCTGTGTATCTAATCCTGTCCTGTGTGATACTGTCTGCTGAGCTGTGTATCTAATCCTATCCTGTGTGATACTGTCTTCTGAGCCGTGTATCTAATCCTCTCCTGTGTGATACTGTCTGCTGAGCCGTGTATCTAATCCTCTCCTGTGTGATACTGTCTGCTGAGCTGTGTATCTAATCCTGTCCTGTGTGATACTGTCTGCTGAGCCGTGTATCTAATCCTATCCTGTGTGATACTGCCTGCTGAGCTGTGTATCTAATCCTATCCTGTGTGATACTGTCTGCTGAGCCGTGTATCTAATCCTATCCTGTGTGATACTGCCTGCTGAGCTGTGTATCTAATCCTATCCTGTGTGATACTGTCTGCTGAGCCGTGTATCTAATCCGATCCTGTGTGATACTGTCTGCTGATCTGACATGGACCGGCTCCGGGTTCTGATGGGTCACAATGGTTGCCTAGTAACAGGAGATGTATAAAGCCCCGCCGCTGAGTCTCCCCCTGCTCCCTTCTCTGTGTACTGCACCCAGGAACCAGAGGGGTTACAATGTAAAAATGGCGCAAGAAGCCAAGAGCAGCCTGTTCACTCCTGATCCCTACTACATCCCCGGGTAAGTGTGCCCAAAGTGGTAAGGGGCATGCCGGCACAATTCTTACCAACATGGGGCCCATTCGGGTGGCGAGAATCTAAGCAAGCCTATCTGTTTCTACGGGTGCCATAACTTATGCATCATTGGAGGAATAGGATGTGACCCAGCTTTAGAGAAGCCCCTATTGATACAGTGGTGCAGGGGGTGGAGCATGACAAAAACTGTTTTTTAATATTTCCATGTAGGGCTGGGAGATTAATTCACCTTTGAAGATTCCGTTTTCTTAAGGAATCGTCAAATCGATTTTTATAATGTCGCCATCGCGCTGCCTCCTGGCCCGCCCCTTTACCTGCCTCAATGCCACCTCCTCCTCCTAAGCCCGCCATGACGCATTAGGGCTCATACACACGACTGTTGTTTGGTTCGGCCGCATTTTTCAACGGGGCCGCAAAAGTTGCGGACAACACTCCATGTGCTTTCCGCATCCGTTGCTCCAAACATGTCCTATTCTGTTTTGCAAATTACGGAACGCAAAACACAGCGCTGTTATGTGCACAAGGCCTTATCCTGTATGAGAAGCAGGAGCTCCTCAGTCTGCTCCCGCCACGGCCCTTCTCTGACCGCCACCGCAGTGCAGCAGGGCCAGGGAGATAGCGGGCATTTTGGGCAGAGATATAGTGATGGGCGGAACGCGGATGAAAGTGCAGGTAGTTTTTATGCTGTTTTTTATTTTACAGGTGAGTTGTAAGGCTACATTCACACTTGCAGCAGAGAGATCCGGCAAGCAGTTCCGTCACCGGAACCGCCTGCCGGATCCAGCAAAACGTATGATCAGATGGATCAGGATCCGGATCAGTCAGAAAAATGCATTGAAATGCCGAATCCGTCTTTCCGGTCTCATCCGGCAAAACGGATCCAGCATTTATTTTTTTCACCTTTTTTTTCGGTCTTCGCAGGACGGATCCGGCACTAATACATATAAATATAAAAAATCTGAATCCGGCATTCAGGCAAGTCTTCCGTTTTTTTGGGCCGGAGATAAAACCGTAGCATGCTGCGGTTTTATCTTTTGCCTGATCAGTCAGAAAGACTGAACGGAAGACGTCCTGAACGGACTGCTCTCCATTCAGAATGCAGGGGGATGAAACTGATCAGTTCTTTTCCGGCATTGAGCGCTTTTGACGGAACTCAGCGCCGGAAAAGAAAAACGCTAGTGTGAAAGTACCCTAAAATTGATAAACTGCACCAAAAACCGCATCACAGCTGCATGCAGTTTCACCTACTGTATGAAATCTGTTGCCCTGATCCGTTCGGATCGACATTCAAATCGAAAATTGTTGGTAGGGTTGAAAAATAATAATAATCGAAATTTTATTTTTTGGCGAAATCGCCCAGCCCTACTTCCATGCTTTCTTTTACACTACAGTTATGGAGGATTTTGCCCCCAACTTCGCTACCAGCTTGGAGGCACCTATGGCAGCACCACAAGACACCTCCTTACAGACCCCTCGGTGATGAAGAGCCCCCGCTCCGTGCTGTCACCCCTGAGGCAACCCCTCCCTCAGCGGGCGGCTGAACCCCACAGATCCCACCCCTCACATGTCTGCGGCTTTCCGATAGATCACGAAATTGTGTTACCTAAAATTTACATTCCACCGGGATATGCAGGTGAGACCCCCAACTATCTTACACTGTACCCCAAAAATAGTATTCACATCCTACTCAGGTGACTATACTATAGTCTAAAACATATGTGGTGCTTCATGGGTGTCGCCCCCTGCAGGTCACCGGCCGATGCTGCAGTTTCAGCACGCCACCTCATTCAGTCGCATGGTCGCCAATGCAGTTGATGACTTTTTGGAGGTCCAATCATCAGTGACCAGAGGGCAGATCAACCGTGCAGTGGAAGATACTCACAACCACGACGCCAGAGAGGTAAGTGACAAAATCTGACTTCTATCAGGAGGTAGCCGTGTAATACCAACTTCCTGTCAGCCATATTGGTTGTAATGAAGCTCATGTCTCAGTCACCCGGCCACACAGAAGGTTCTCTTGTCCCTCGTTCAGCTCTGCCTGGCAGAATCCTCATCTACTACATGCTCATTTTTCATTGTGTCGGACAGACCCGGAGCCATTGACATTTTTAACATCCTATAATTTACCCTACAAGGCTTGAGGGGTAACACATTGAAAAAGTGTAGTTCAGTGGTCATGGCGGTGATGAAGGAAGTACAGTCGTGGCCAAAAGTTTTGAGAATGACACAAATATTAGTTTTCACAAAGTTTGCTGCTAAACTGCTTTTAGATCTTTGTCTCAGTTGTTTCTGTGATGTAGTGAAATATAATTACACGCACTTCATACCTTTCAAAGGCTTTTATCGACAATTACATGACATTTATGCAAAGAGTCAGTATTTGCAGTGTTGGCCCTTCTTTTTCAGGACCTCTGCAATCCGACTGGGCATGCTCTCAATCACCTTCTGGGCCAATTCCTGACTGATACAACCCATTCTTTCATAATCACTTCTTGGAGTTTGTCAGAATTAATGGGTTTTTGTTTGTCCACCCGCCTCTTGAGGATTGACCACAAGTTCTCAATGAGATTAAGATCTGGGGAGTTTCCAGGCCATGGACCCAAAATGTCAACGTTTTGGTCCCCGAGCCACTTAGTTATCACTTTTGCCTTATGGCACGGTGCTCCATCGTGCTGGAAAATGCATTGTTCTTCACCAAACTGTTGTAGGATTGTTGGAAGAAGTTGCTGTTGGAGGGTGTTTTGGTGCCATTCTTTATTCATGGCTGTGTTTTTGGGCAAAATTGTGAGTGAGCCCACTCCCTTGGATGAGAAGCAACCCCACACATGAATGGTCTCAGGATGCTTTACTGTTGGCATGACACAGGACTGATGGTAGCGCTCACCTTTTCTTCTCCGGACAAGCCTTTTTCCAGATGCCCCAAACAATCGGAAAGAGGCTTCATCGGAGAATATGACTTTGCCCCAGTCCTCAGCAGTCCATTCACCATACGTTCTGCAGAAGATCAATCTGTCCCTGATGTTTTTTTTGGAGAGAAGTGGCTTCTTTGCTGCCCTTCTTGACACCAGGCCATCTTCCAAAAGTCTTGGCCTCACTGTGCGTGCAGATGCGCTCACACCTGCCTGCTGCCATTCCTGAGCAAGCTCTGCACTGGTGGCACTCCGATCCCGCAGCTGAATCCTCTTTAGGAGACGATCCTGGCGCTTGCTGGACTTTCTTGGACGCCCTGAAGCCTTCTTAACAAGAATTGAACCTCTTTTCTTGAAGTTCTTGATGATCCTATAAATTGTTAATTGAGGTGCAATCTTAGTAGCCACAATATCCTTGCCTGTGAAGCCATTTTTATGCAACGCAATGATGGCTGCACGCGTTTCTTTGCAGGTGACCATGGTTAACAATGGAAGAACAATGATTTCAAGCATCACCCTCCTTCTAACATGTCAAGTCTGCCATTTTAACCCAATCAGCCTGACATAATGATCTCCAGCCTTGTGCTCGCCAACATTCTCACCTGAGTTAACAAGACGATTACTGAAATGATCTCAGCAGGTCCTTTAATGACAGCAATGAAATGCAGTGGAAAGGTTTTTTGGGGATTAAGTTAATTTTCATGGCAAAGAAGGACTATGCAATCCATCTGATCACTCTTCATAACATTCTGGAGTAGATGCAAATTGCTATTATAAAAACTTAAGCAGCAACTTTTCCAATTTCCAATATTTATGTAATTCTCAAAACTTTTGGCCACGACTGTAGGTAACTTCTCTTCCAACTTGGGTTTCAATAGACGCGAGACATAACTGCAGGGAAAGTAAGAAGGGACACCTAACATCAATGGTCACAGCAATGATGAAGTAGCTAACTTCTCCTCAATAGACCTAGCAAATAACTAGAGGAAAAGAAAGGTAAGACAGGGTTTTTCCAACACCAATGATCACAGCAGTGATGGAGGAGCTAACTTCTCCGCCAACTTGGGGCATCCCTACTCCTGGGACATAACTGAGAAACGGAAAACAGGGTGTCTAACATCAATGGTCACAGCAATGATGAAGTAGCTAACTTCTCCTCAATAGACCTGCAGGAACAGAAAAGAAAAACAGGGTATATCTAACACCAATGGTCACAGCAGTGACGGGGGAAGTAGCTAACTGCCCGTCCAACTCTGGTGTCAGTGGATCTGGTACATAACGGCAAGAAAATAAAGGGTAAACTGGATGTCAAACACCAATGGTCAAGGCAGTGATGGAGAAAGTACCCAAATTGTTAATTGACCTGGGAGACAATTGCAGAAACAAAAAATGGAACAAAGGGTATGTCTAACACCGATAGTCACACCCATAATGGGGTAAGTAGCTAGCTGCCCCTCCAACTCTCGCGTAAATCGATCTGGGACATAACTGCAAGAAAATAAAGGGTAAACGGGATATATAACACCAACGTTCACAGCAATGAAGGAGGAAGTAGCTAACTTCACCTCCAAATTGAGTGTCAATAGACCTTGGACATAACTATAGGAAGAAAACGGGAAAACATGATGGTCATGGCGGTGATGGAGGCAGTAGCTAACTTCTTCTCCAACGTGAGAGTCAAAAGACCTGGAACATAACTGCAGAAAGAGAAAAATCAGCGGTCACAGAAGTGATGAAGGAAGTAGCTAGCCTCTCAATAGGGTGGGACATAACTGCAGGAAGAGAAAGGTAGAGGGCAGGATATGTACATACACAAAGCAGTAATAGCGCCCCCTTCTGAGACATCAGCCCTAAACTGTTTTTTTGTTCTCTTTCCAGGATGTTTATACCGCGAGACACTGGAAGCCGAAGGCAGAATTTAAATCCCCTTTATCGACATTTAAGAATTCAAAAATAGACCTACCACAAAACCTGCAACGTAACGCCATGCCGGGTAAGTCATCAGAAACTAGGACATTATGGATTCCAACTACTAGCATGTCGTTTTTGCAGTTGTAGCCATTGGTGTTAGGAGGTTGAGAAAGGGAGGGGCTTATTTTCCCCAGAAAGGTCAAAATGACACAAAAATCTAGGACCGACAAAGGTCTGGATTAATAGGGATGGCTGCTCTAGGAAATAAAAAAAACAAAAACAAACGCATATCGGCATAGGAATTACACATCACCGCCACTAGATGGCGCCAGAGTTTCAGCTGTTATGTCACCCCGCTCGCCTCGCACGTCCTCCAGAAAATTGGCTGACATTGCGAAGGGGCTTTAGAGAGACAGCCAGACGCAGATTATATAATGGAGACTACAGAGGGGCCAAGAGTTCTCACATCCAGTCTTCAGACGGAGCGAACTCGACCATTAACAAAGTCGGAAAAAATCTAATTAAAAAATCTTAGTGGTTTATTAAAAAAAAAAAAAAAAAATAGGGAGGGGCGATCAATTAAAAATCTCAACATTTTACCTGAAGGTTACACCGGGTTCATCCCTCGATACCACTGGACCACGGGCGCCAGTTTTGCACCAAGAGTCAAGGAGAGTATGGATGAATTTGATCGCAGCCAGGTAGGAAAGTAAATTGTGAGAATTGTAAGAGGCTAAAGGGCAACTCCAGTTACGACTGATACACATCAACATAATAAAGACCCTATGTACAAGAATATAACTACTATAATACTGCTCCTATGTACAAGAATATAACTACTATAATACTGCCTCCTATGTACAAGAATATAACTGCTATAATACTGCTCCTATGTACAAGAATATAACTACTATAATACTGCTCCTATGTACAAGAATATAACTGCTATAATACTGCTCCTATGTACAAGAATATAACTACTATAATACTGCCTCCTATGTACAAGAATATAACTACTATAATACTGCCTCCTATGTACAAGAATATAACTACTATAATACTGCTCCTATGTACAAGAATATAACTACTATAATACTGCTCCTATGTACAAGAATATAACTACTATAATACTGCCTCCTATGTATAAGAATATAACTACTATAATACTGCTTCTATGTACAGGAATATAACTACTATAATACTGCTCCTATGTACAAGAATATAACTACTATAATACTGCCCCTATGTACAAGAATATAACTACTATAATACTGCTCCTATGTACAAGAATATAACTACTATAATACTGCTCCTATGTACAAGAATATAACTACTATAATACTGCTCCTATGTACAAGAATATAACTACTATAATACTGCTCCTATGTACAAGAATATAACTACTATAATACTGCTCCTATGTACAAGAATATAACTACTATAATACTGCTCCTATGTACAAGAATATAACTACTATAATACTGCTCCTATGTACAAAAATATAACTACTATAATACTGCTCCTATGTACAAGAATATAACTACTATAATACCGCCTCCTATGTACAAGAATATAACTACTATAATACTGCCTCCTATGTACAAGAATATAACTACTATAATACTGCCTCCTATGTACAAGAATATAACTACTATAATACTGCTCCTATGTACAAGAATATAACTACTATAATACCGCCTCCTATGTACAAGAATATAACTACTATAATACTGCCTCCTATGTACAAGAATATAACTACTATAATACTGCTCCTATGTACAAGAATATAACTACTATAATACTGCTCCTATGTACAAGAATATAACTACTATAATACTGCTCCTATGTACAAGAATATAACTACTATAATACTGCCCCATATGTACAAGAATATAACTACTATAATACTGCTCCTATGTACAAGAATATAACCACTATAATACTGCCCCTATGTACAAGAATATAACTACTATAATACTGCCCCTATGTACAAGAATATAACTACTATAATACTGCTCCTATGTACAAGAATATAACTGCTATAATACTGCTCCTATGTACAAGAATATAACTACTATAATACTGCTCCTATGTACAAGAATATAACTACTATAATACTGCTCCTATGTACAAGAATATAACTACTATAATACTGCTCCTATGTACAAGAATATAACTACTATAATACTGCTCCTATGTACAAGAATATAACTACTATAATACTGCCCCCTATGTACAAGAATATAACTACTATAATACTGCCTCCTATGTACAAGAATATAACTACTATAATACTGCCTCCTATGTATAAGAATATAACTACTATAATACTGCCTCCTATGTACAAGAATATAACCACTATAATACTGCCCCTATGTACAAGAATATAACTACTATAATACTGCCCCTATGTACAAGAATATAACTACTATAATACTGCTCCTATGTACAAGAATATAACTGCTATAATACTGCTCCTATGTACAAGAATATAACTGCTATAATACTGCTCCTATGTACAAGAATATAACTACTATAATACTGCCTCCTATGTACAAGAATATAACTGCTATAGTACTGCCTCCTATGTACAAGAATATAACTACTATAATACTGCCTCCTATGTATAAGAATATAACTACTATAATATTGCTCCTATGTACAAGAATATAACTACTATAATACTGCTCCTATGTACAAGAATATAACTACTATAATACTGCCTCCTATGTACAAGAATATAACTACTATAATACTGCTCCTATGTACAAGAATATAACTACTATAATACTGCTCCTATGTACAAGAATATAACTACTATAATACTGCCTCCTATGTACAAGAATATAACTACTATAATACTGCTCCTATGTACAAGAATATATCTACTATAATACTGCTCATATGTACAAGAATAGAACTACTATAATACTGCTCATATGTACAAGAATAGAACTACTATAATACTGCTCCTATGTACAAGAATATAACTACTATAATACTGCCTCCTATGTACAAGAATATAACTACTATAATACTGCCTCCTATGTACAAGAATATAACTACTATAATACTGCTTCCTATGTACAAGAATATAACTACTATAATACTGCTCCTATGTACAAGAATATAACTACTATAATACTGCTCCTATGTACAAGAATATAACTACTATAATACTGCTCCTATGTACAAGAATATAACTACTATAATACTGCCTCCTATGTACAAGAATATAACTACTATAATACTGCCTCCTATGTACAAGAATATAACTACTATAATACTGCCTCCTATGTACAAGAATATAACTACTATAATACTGCTTCCTATGTACAAGAATATAACTACTATAATACTGCTCCTATGTACAAGAATATAACTACTATAATACTGCTCCTATGTACAAGAATATAACTACTATAATACTGCTCCTATGTACAAGAATATAATTACTATAATACTACCTCCTATGTACAAGAATATAACTACTATAATACTACCTCCTATGTACAAGAATATAACTACTATAATACTGCCTCCTATGTACAAGAATATAACTACTATAATACTGCCTTCTATGTACAGGAATATAACTACTATAATACCGCTCCTATGTACAAGAATATAACTACTATAATACTGCTCCTATGTACAATAATATAACTACTATAATACTGCTCCTATGTACAAGAATATAACTACTATAATACTGCTCCTATGTACAAGAATATAACTACTATAATACTGCTCCTATGTACAAGAATATAACTACTATAATACTGCCTCCTATGTACAAGAATATAACTACTATAATACTGCCTCCTATGTACAAGAATATAACTACTATAATACTGCCTCCTATGTACAAGAATATAACTACTATAATACTGCTCCTATGTACAAGAATATAATTACTATAATACTACCTCCTATGTACAAGAATATAACTACTATAATACTGCCTCCTATGTACAAGAATATAACTACTATAATACTGCTACTATGTACAAGAATATAACTACTATAATACTGCCTCCTATGTACAAGAATATAACTACTATAATACTGCTCCTATGTACAAGAATATAACTACTATAATACTGCCTCCTATGTACAGGAATATTACTACTATAATACTGCCTCCTATGTACAAGAATATAACTGCTATAATACTGCTCCTATGTACAAGAATATAACTGCTATAATACTGCCCCCTATGTATAAGAATATAACTACTATAATACTGCTCCTATGTACAAGAATATAACTACTATAATACTGCTCCTATGTACAAGGATATAACTACTATAATTCTGCTCCTATGTACAAGAATATAACTACTATAATACTGCTCCTATGTACAAGGATATAACTACTATAATACTGCTCCTATGCACAAGCTTATGATAATACCGCCCCTCACACACAGGAGCCGGTGGTAGTTTCCATGTACTGTACAGACCCCTCTAATACATTCCCCTTTAAGGGTAGTAAATCTTTTGCTCTCCTCCTGCGGTCGGGGCTCTGGTCTTGTTACCGGTGACTCACGTACTTGGAGGACCGGCGCTGAGTCATTATGAGGTCACCGGCAGCACATTACACCGCTCCATGTGTAATTAGCAGTGGCACTCCGGCTCCAGGGAATCTGGGCTGGGTTCTCTCTTCCTTTTTGGATCCGATTGTAGCAATGGGTAAAACAAATTGCAACACATTGTGCTTCCTCTGAAAGCTTCTTTCTCGTATGCAAAGTATTACAGTCCCCAGGAAGCTGAGATATGAGGAGCTGTTTGACGAGCCATCGCCCAGTAGCGTGGCTTATTACCATCTTTACGTTCCCTAACCAAATTGTAGCCCGACCATGGGGTTCATTTCAAACAGTCCCCCAGATCTCAGCTTCTGGCTGAAATATCGGGGTCATCCGCGGTCACGCATGAGGTTTAATATCTGTTTACTAGCTCTCTGAACTCCTAACCCCATATTACAGGGTTTGTACGGCTCCCGCCCCCTCATGAATCATATCCTAGGTGGGACTCCAACCCTGGGCGTCTCTGAACCCAGCCTTCCGCTGCTCTCCATAGAGATCCTGACAGCGAGGCTACAACCTGTCCATACAGACCGACCAAAAGCTGCTCTAGGCCTGAAAGACCCAATATTCACCGATCGGCGCAGAGAAAATAATGGATTCTAAATTTTGCTAAAAATTGCAGCAAAAGAACAATCTGTCAACCCCAGGGACAGTCGGAGACAATTGCAACAGCTTAAACCACTGAAATCTGCAAGTGATGTAACGGCAACCACAGGCTATAGCCGCCCGGCATCCTCCAGCCTCCCCGTATACATGCACTCTCAGCCGAGCATGCAGGTGGTCAGAGGCCTGGAACTTTAGACTCCACATGCCCATTCATTCCCGAGACAGGAGAACCCCCATACAAGATCAGTCCCCACCTTAATTTAGCTGCCCCCCATTTATCATAGCCCAGGGGTAGCCCCCCTATAATCTCACTCCTGTAATAAGCCCCTGCACAGAATGGCCTCCAGCCTGATCCAGTGAGACCACCACTTCTAGAGGTGGTTTCAGACAGCGACGTCTCGTACCCAAATCTTCCCCCCCAGTGCTCATACGGAGTTTGTCATCATAGATCCAATATCCCAGCACCAGCTCGGGACGAAGGCTGAAACCGACTTACTGGCCGAGAGCAGGAATCTATAGCCCCGCTGGGCTCTTGCCGAAATACACAGGCTTTGTACCGGGTGAGTACCGACCCCCGCCGTGGTTACACGCCTCTTCATACCAGTGGGTTTAAGCTGTTGCAGCGAGTTCCCCAGACTGCAAATGAACTAGCCCAACGCCATGACGGAACCCAGTGCCCCTCATTAGTCAGAGGGTCTGGCAGGTGCTGGTCCCAGTATAAACTCCATCTTACTGGTCTAACTAGAAAAATGGAATACAGAACAGATGTTAAGGGGTATCCTGGTTAGATCAAGTTACCCCTTGGACAGAGTATAACAGGTAGGTGGGAGACCTACCACTAGGACCAAAGGATGTTGGACCCGTACCCCCTGAAATGAACACCGCCGCTCTTGGATACCCAAGTGCTGAACACGCCTATGGCCAGACTGCACTCACTACAGTGGCCTCCTTCATGTGATCATGTAAAGGGTTATTTCCACCTCAGACATCGGGGGCAAATCTTAGGAATATGCTCTTAATGTCCAAAGTGGAAGTAACCCGAAAAATGTTAGGGATGAGCGAATCATCTTCAGAAATACTTCTTTTCAATACTGTACTTCACATATTACTGTAACACATTACCAAACTCATAAGTAATAACTTCAGCTCATAGGAGCCAATACATTCTAATACTGTATGGGGCGCTCACCCTGTACAGTATTCAAACTAAGTATTATGCGAATCGACAGCAGATGTTTCATCCAGAGTCGATTCGCTCATCAATAATTAAAGGTAACCTGTCACCGGGATTGTGTGCATAGAGCTGAGGACATGGGTTGTTAGATCACCGCTAGCACGTCCGCAATACCCAGTCCCCATAGCTCTGTGTGCTTTTATTGTGTAAAAACCGATTTGATACATATGCAAATTAACCTGAGATGAGTCAGAGCTTGAAAATATGACTCTTCTCTGGTCACACAAGTAAGATATGACTCTTATGTTAATTTGCATATGTATCAAATCTTTTTTTACACAAAAGCACACAGAGCTATGGGGACTGGGTATTGCGGATGTGCCAGCAGCCACCTAGCAACCCATGTCCTCAGCTCTATACACAAAATCCCGGTGACAGGTTCCCTTTAAGGTCTTCAGAATAACCCTTCAAGGGAAGCCTCAACACCTGGAACTCCTCCATACTGTAGATGCAGAGCATTGCAGGATAGACTGGAGCATTGCCAAGTGGACTTGGATGAAGGGAAGGGGTCTGGAAAATTACACCCTGGGGCTACTCACTAAGTTACTAGTGTTGAGCCAACTTGTGTTTTAAGTTCGGCGTCATGTTACTGAAGAATCCAGTTATGGATCCCGCTACCATGGACCATAACGGAATTTATAATCCATAATGGGATACTTCGATAACCTGAACACGAACTTTAGACGCCGAACTTAAACACAAGTTCGCTCAACACTAGTTACAACCCCTTTGCTAGGCCTGAGCAGGGATCAAGGCCTTCCCAAGTCACTTTACAAGCGAGACTCTGGGATTGGCAGTCACCAGTGTATTCTTCTCCTCCAGGCTTCAGGGACACCTTTGGCTCAACCTTTGGAGACTCCACTAGACAGCTCTACATCAGGCACCCTCGGCAAGGAGACCCAAGACAAGGAAATACGAAAAATGCTTTAATGTTGGTGTAAAGTTCTGTACAGCACGAAATGAGGAGCAGCAGAAAAAAGTTAACAAACCAATAAACATGAACAGAGAAACAAAAACAGGAGTTTGATGAACAGGAGATGAGACGTTACAGCTTTGAACATAATTTACAACTGGTGGCGGGGCTCCTTAGGCAGCCTCTTCTTCGGCCTCCTCGTCAAACTCCCCTTCCTCTTCTGCTGTGGCGTCCTGGTACTGCTGGTATTCTGACACCAGGTCGTTCATGTTGCTCTCAGCTTCAGTGAACTCCATCTCATCCATGCCCTCGCCGGTGTACCAATGCAAGAAGGCCTTTCTACGGAACATGGCGGTGAACTGCTCGGAGATGCGCTTGAACAGCTCCTGGATAGCAGTGCTGTTGCCAATGAAGGTGGCGGACATCTTCAGGCCTCGGGGCGGGATGTCGCAGACAGCTGTCTTGACGTTGTTGGGGATCCATTCCACAAAGTAGCTGCTGTTCTTGTTCTGCACATTCAGCATCTGCTCATCCACCTCCTTCATGGACATGCGGCCTCTGAAGACAGCGGCAACGGTCAGATAGCGGCCGTGACGTGGGTCGCAGGCAGCCATCATGTTCTTGGCGTCAAACATCTGCTGTGTCAGCTCAGGGACGGTTAAGGCACGGTACTGCTGACTGCCACGGCTGGTGAGTGGGGCAAAGCCGGGCATGAAGAAGTGCAGGCGGGGGAAAGGCACCATGTTGACGGCCAGTTTACGCAGGTCAGCGTTCAGCTGGCCAGGGAAGCGCAGGCAGGTGGTGACACCACTCATGGTGGCAGATACCAGATGGTTCAGGTCACCGTAGGTGGGGGTTGTAAGTTTCAGGGTTCTGAAGCAGATGTCATACAGGGCTTCATTATCTATGCAGTAGGTTTCATCTGTGTTCTCTACAAGCTGGTGGACGGACAGGGTGGCATTGTATGGCTCTACTACAGTATCGGATACTTTGGGGGAGGGCACGACGCTGAAAGTGTTCATGATTCTGTCGGGGTATTCTTCTCTGATCTTGCTGATGAGAAGGGTACCCATACCAGAGCCAGTGCCACCACCCAGAGAGTGGGTGAGCTGGAAGCCCTGGAGACAGTCACAGCTTTCTGCTTCCTTCCTGACAACATCCAATACAGAGTCAACCAGCTCTGCTCCCTCTGTGTAGTGTCCTTTGGCCCAGTTGTTTCCAGCACCGCTCTGGCCTATGCAAAAGAGACAAGAAATCATGAGCACTCAAGTAGTCAGAGTCTGTCACATTAATCCATTATAAAATGACCCCATATACTCCCAGGTCCCTATGGGAACTGTAACTGTGTCAGAGCCCCCCCGTCAGACTAGTTATTACCAAAACTGCATTTAAATCAAGTGAGGAGCGTGCAAATCAGCCACAAGGCACCGACTACTTACCGAACACAAAGTTGTCAGGTCTGAAGATCTGTCCGAAAGGTCCAGACCGCACAGAGTCCATGGTACCGGGCTCCAAGTCCACCAGGACTGCACGGGGAACATATTTGCCACCTGCAGGTAACATCACACCGTAAGTAACAGCTCGGGGATAAGACAGTAAGTAGATCTCAGGTCTGAGAGGAACCACTTACCTGTCGCCTCGTTGTAGTACACGTTGATTCTTTCCAGCTGGAGGTCACTGTCCCCGTGGTAGGTGCCAGTTGGGTCAATTCCATGTTCGTCACTGATGACCTCCCAGAACTAGAGGAAAATACAGTGTTAGTGAAGAGGTGATACCAGTAACCTACACATCCCCCACCACAGATGGAGGGGTGCACACACCAATCACTGTGTATGGGACCACCTGTTGTCACTAAAACCCCCAGACTAATGGGGGGGGGTACATCTTATTACTGGAATACCCCCTTAATAATCAGCCTTCCTTAAAGGGGTTCTGCAGTTTTTTGAAACTTCATCAGCATCTGATCTGGCGGAGGTCCGACACCCTATGTACAGAGGGGCTCTGGTGGAGGACCCCCCAAGAGTTACAGCTGTGCTCCCCTACCCAGGGGATTAATATTTCTCCACATCAATCGCAAGAACTGAGACCCCATATCCCAAAATGAATGGGGCTGCAGATCAAGCACACACACTGCCAGGCCATGTTACTGAACAGGGCCTGTCCTAGAAGGAAGGACCCTGTGACCGGATGGGGGGGGGGGGGGGGGGGTCTCCTCTAAGCAGAGCAACCCTTTTAAAAACGAGGATTTCTATTCAGCACTAGGCTCAATAGAGAGTTTGACCCAAGTACTACAGATGCCAATAAGCCAAGTCACCTGCCCTCCTTGTAAGGTCACCGCGGGTATGACGTCACTGCCAGGGACCCCGAGCAGGTGGCACGCGTCTCCTTCCCGCCAAGAACACGATTCGAATTTGAAAAATAAAAGTAACCTGTAACACGTGACCAGACAGGTTCTCGACTGGACACGCCCACCGCTAACCGTTCACAGCCAAGTCACGCCCAAAGGCCGCGCATCACACTGGTGACTGCCGGCAACGGCGGTGGGGGGGCGGGAAAAGCCGTTGAAAAATGCCGCATAACCACTAGTACGCCGGCGGAGAGCGCCTGCGACATAGGAAAGCAGAACAATCCCCACAGAGCCGGGGCCTGACCCAAGTGACAAGTCCCGCAATGCGGCATAGACAGGAAAGCCCGACAAGCCTTCACCACAGCCGGCAGATAAAGGCTCCAGTCCCCCTCGAACACTCACCTTGGCACCGATCTGGTTACCGCACTGCCCAGCCTGCAGGTGCACGATTTCCCTCATGTTGCCGGTGTGAATAGGTCCTGATGACTCCGCTGTAAATCCCCTTGGAAGCTGAGAGAGCAACTGGCTCCAACCGCCCTGCTCAGCGCTTTTTATAGGCGGCTCCAGACGTTGTTGCGGATGGGAAGTTAGAAGTTCGGGCGCCTATTGGACGACAGAAAAGAGGCGGGCTCATTCCAGAGCCAGTGATTGCCCAGGAGCCTGCCATTCAAATGCTGCTGTTAGCAGAAGCGTGATCTGATTGGCTGCCTGTCAGCTGTCATGGTCACCTTAACGCCCACCGAAAGCACGCTCCGATTGGCTCCATTCAAATGATTGACTGGCCTCCTGATTGGTCACTTGCGTGGAGAGAAGGCGGGATCTTGCGAGCGTCCTAGTAACCACCGCAATGCGCTTCGGGCGCCAAGTGCTGAGGTAGTTCGTTGCCAGGCGCTCATTCACAGACGGCTTTACGCTGACTGCAGTGCGCAGTGCCGGGACTGCTGCGTCCTCTTACGTCACCTTCTGTTTTCAAGGCGCCTTGGTTACCGACTGGTAGTAAGGCGAGGGCCGTGTGGTTTCCCGCTACTCTGGCCTCTCTCGGTCTGTTTATCCTGGAGACCCGTCTTGTTCAGACAAGTTGTCTTCTATTACACTAAATAATGAATTAAGCAGAGACACATTCCTAAACACAAGCTGTGGCCATGGTTTCCGATGGATGGTGCCGTCCTCTGTGGTGAATTTCTATTACCACACGTAAAAGCAGGCGTTACAATTACCACAAACGTAAAATAAAAAGTTAAAAATGCCAATGCTATATTTTTGTGTAAAATATGATATGGGACGTTCCTTACAGTGGCTCCTTAAAGGGGAGGTCTACTGCTATGATGGCGTGTGGCCACCAAACAATGGCTGAATATATCCAACATGGCCACCGGCGCCACAGTAAGCAAACCTACTATACACGTAGCCTCACCACAGAAGTCTTCATACCTTGTGTATGGGTAGCCTCACCACAGACGTCTTCATACCTCATGTATGGGTAGCCTCACCACAGACGCCTTCATACCTCATGTATGGGTAGCCTCACCACAGACGCCTTCATACCTCATGTATGGGTAGCCTCACCACAGACGCCTTCATACCTCATGTATGGGTAGCCTCACCACAGACGCCTTCATACCTTGTGTATGGGTAGCCTCACCACAGACGTCTTCATACCTCGTGTATGGGTAGCCTCACCACAGACGTCTTCATACCTCATGTATGGGTAGCCTCACCACAGACGCCTTCATACCTTGTGTATGGGTAGCCTCACCACAGACGTCTTCATACCTCGTGTATGGGTAGCCTCACCACAGACGCCTTCATACCTCATGTATGGGTAGCCTCACCACAGACGCCTTCATACCTTGTGTATGGGTAGCCTCACCACAGACGTCTTCATACCTTGTGTATGGGTAGCCTCACCACAGACGCCTTCATACCTCATGTATGGGTAGCCTCACCACAGACGCCTTCATACCTTGTGTATGGGTAGCCTCACCACAGACGCCTTCATACCTCATGTATGGGTAGCCTCACCACAGACGCCTTCATACCTTGTGTATGGGTATCCTCACCACAGAAGTTTTCATACCTTGTGTATGGGTAGCCTAACCACAGACATCTTCATACCTTGTGTATGGGTAGCCCCACCATGGACGTCTTCATACCTCATGTATGGGTAGCCTCACCACAGACGTCTTCATACCTCATGTATGGGTAGCCTCACCACAGACGTCTTCATACCTTGTGTATGGGTAGCCTCACCACACACATCTTCATATCTCATGTATGGGTAGTCTCACCACAGAGGTCTTCATACCTCATGTATGGGTAGCCTCACCACAGACGTCTTCATACCTCGTGTATGGGTAGCCTCACCACAGACGCCTTCATACCTCATGTATGGGTAGCCTCACCACAGACGCCTTCATACCTTGTGTATGGGTAGCCTCACCACAGACGTCTTCATACCTCGTGTATGGGTAGCCTCACCACAGACGCCTTCATACCTCATGTATGGGTAGCCTCACCACAGACGTCTTCATACCTCGTGTATGGGTAGCCTCACCACAGACGTCTTCATACCTCGTGTATGGGTAGCCTCACCACAGACGCCTTCATACCTCATGTATGGGTAGCCTCACCACAGACGTCTTCATACCTTGTGTATGGGTAGCCTCACCACACACATCTTCATATCTCATGTATGGGTAGCCTCACCACAGACGTCTTCATACCTCATGTATGGGTAGCCTCACCACAGACATCTTCATATCTCATGTATGGGTAGCCTCACCACACACATCTTCATATCTCATGTATGGGTAGCCTCACCACAGACATCTTCATACCTCATGTATGGGTAGCCTCACCACAGACGTCTTCATACCTCATGTATGGGTAGCCTCACCACAGACGTCTTCATACCTCATGTATGGGTAGCCTCACCACAGACGTCTTCATACCTCATATATGGGTAGCCTCACCACAGACGTCTTCATACCTCATGTATGGGTAGCCTCACCACAGACATCTTCATATCTCATGTATGGGTAGCCTCACCACACACATCTTCATATCTCATGTATGGGTAGCCTCACCACAGACATCTTCATACCTCATGTATGGGTAGCCTCACCACAGACGTCTTCATACCTCATGTATGGGTAGCCTCACCACAGACGTCTTCATACCTCATGTATGGGTAGCCTCACCACAGACGTCTTCATACCTCATGTATGGGTAGCCCCACCACAGACGTCTTCATACCTCATGTATGGGTAGCCCCACCACATACGTCTTCATACCTCATGTATGGGTAGCCCCACCACAGACGTCTTCATACCTCATGTATGGGTAGCCTCACCACAGACGTCTTCATACCTCATATATGGGTAGCCTCACCACAGACGTCTTCATACCTCATGTATGGGTAGCCTCACCACAGACGTCTTCATACCTCATGTATGGGTAGCCTCACCACAGACGTCTTCATACCTCATGTATGGGTAGCCTCACCACAGACGTCTTCATACCTCATGTATGGGTAGCCCCACCACAGACGTCTTCATACCTCATGTATGGGTAGCCCCACCACATACGTCTTCATACCTCATGTATGGGTAGCCCCACCACAGACGTCTTCATACCTCATGTATGGGTAGCCTCACCACAGACGTCTTCATACCTCATATATGGGTAGCCTCACCACAGACGTCTTCATACCTCATGTATGGGTAGCCTCACCACAGACGTCTTCATACCTCATGTATGGGTAGCCCCACCACAGACGTCTTCATACATTATGTATGGGTAGCCCCACCACAGACGTCTTCATACCTCATGTATGGGTAGCCTCACCACAGACGTCTTCATACCTCATGTATGGGTAGCCTCACCACAGACGTCTTCATACCTCATGTATGGGTAGCCTCACCACAGACGTCTTCATACCTCATGTATGGGTAGCCCCACCACAGACGTCTTCATACCTCATGTATGGGTAGCCTCACCACAGACGTCTTCATACATTATGTATGGGTAGCCTCACCACAGACGTCTTCATACCTGATATATGGGTAGCCTCACCACAGACGTCTTCATACATTATGTATGGGTAGCCCCACCACGGACGTCTTCATACATTATGTATGGGTAGCCCCACCACAGATGTCTTTACACCTCATATATGGGTAGCCTCACCACAGACGTCTTCATACCTCATGTATGGGTAGCCTCACCACAGACGTCTTCATACCTCATGTATGGGTAGCCTCACCACAGACGTCTTCATACCTCATGTATGGGTAGCCTCACCACAGACGTCTTCATACATCATGTATGGGTAGCCTAGCCAGTCACATCACAGTCTACCTCACGCAGAAACTGAAAAGCAGTTTGCCGAACACTGCCAAAATACAGAAGGGTGGGGGCGCTGTAAAAAACATACAGGGATTGAATTCCGCCAAAATAATTTTGCTTTGTGACCTTTTGAGAGTGCCACGTTTCTTCTAAACGTGGCACTCTCATGCTCCATGTGGCGTCTTTATTGCCACTTTGTGGAGTTTTGCTCCAATAAATATCATTAGTTTTAGAAACGCATCGGGGGAGATTTATCCAAACTGGCGTAAAGGAAAACTGTCTTAGTCGCCCATAGCAGCCAATCAGATTCCACCTTTCATTTTTCAGAGTTTCTTTTGGAAAATGAAAGGTGGAATCTGATTGGCTGCTATTGGGGGCGACTGAGCCAGTTTTCCTTTACGCCAGTTTTGATAAATCTCCCCAATTGTGTTCGATTGCAATGTAGTGAACAATCGCCACAGAAAACACTGCCCAAAAACTCTTTTTTACTTAATAAAAGCACTAAAACTCCATAAAAACGGTATGTTCCATATTTATAACGCCGGAATATAAATCTAAGCACTTTAGGGGATTTTCTCTATTATTTATTTATTTTTTATTTTTTTTATATTAAGGTACTTTTAGGAAAGGGACATCTACAGAAACCTGCATAGGACACATTTGTTATGTTAAACAAGAGCCATTAGCAACGGAACAATTAGCATTTGTCTGTCAGGTCATTTCCTAACACCTAGCAACCGTTTGCATTCCTTCCCAGTGCCGTCCGCCTTCCAGCACAGGTGGCAAGTGTTGACCTAGGGACAACATTAGAAAGGAAAAAAAAGTTTCAGTTGAAAAATAATATTACCATAAAAAATCTTGGACAACCCCTTTAAGAAATTTTCATTAAAATACATAATCTGCCTGTACCCAGGTAACGGTACTTTCACACTAGCGTTTTTCTTTTCCGGCATAGAGTTGCATCCTAGGGGCTCAATACCGGGAAAGAACTGATCAGGCATAGCCCCATGCATTCTGAATGGAGAGTAATCCGTTCAGGATGCATCAGGACGTCTTCAGTTCAGTTGTTTTGACTGATCAGGCAAAAGATAAAACCGTAGCATGCGAAAAAAACTGAAGACTTGCCGGAATGCCGGATCCGTCTTGTATCTTTTTTGACATTTTTACCGATCTGCGCATGCGCAGGCCGGAAGGACGGATCCGGCACTAATACATTCCTATGGGGGAAAATGCCGGATTCGGCATTCAGGCAAGTCTTCAGTTTTTTTTCGCCGGAGATAAAACCGTAGCGTGCCGCGGTTTTATCTTTTGCCTGATCAGTCAAAATGACTGAACTGAAGACGTCCTGATTAGTGTTGAGCGAACTTCTGTTTTAAGTTCGGCGTCTAAAGTTCGGCTTCCGGTTAGCGGAGAATCCTGATATGGATTCTGAATTCTGTTGTGGTCCGTGGTAGCGGAATCAATAATGGCCGATTATTGATTCCGCTACCACGGACCACAACGGAATTCGGAATCCATATCGGGATTCTCCGCTAACCGGAAGCCGAACTTTAGACGCCGAACTTAAAACAGAAGTTCGCTCAACACTAGTCCTGATGCATCCTGAAAGAATTGCTCTCCATTCAGAATGCATGGGGATATGCCTGATCCGTTCTTTTCCGGTATTGAGCCCCTAGGACGGAACTCAGCGCCGGAAAAGAAAAACGCTAGTGTGAAAGCACCCTTAGTAGCACTAGTGTAATTATAGGGGTGCGGGGACGTGTATACAACCCGATGGCCCATATGCTTTACACGAGACTAGCAATGCTATACGCAGTCAGTACGGAGGCATACCCATAGCTACCACACTTTACAGAGGATTTTTGACATTTTTTTTTAGATGTTTACATGTATCAGGTTTGTGCTGTCCCCTTGACACATAACGGACTTGAGGCCTTTGAGATACATAGTAACGATTGCATCAATGCCGCTCTGATAATGGACATGTATCAGCGCAGAGTTCTTAATGTGTAAACCATTGTGTCTTACAGAATGGCCAGGAATCAGGGCCTTCTCCTGGACCTGACCCAGAAGGGACCTGACATGGACATCAGCGTGCCGGCTGCCAGGTGTGTAGTGGTGATTGTGTACGGCTACAGCTGCTATGGAAACCGCACACAAAGGACCTGCTCATTAGTGTGACCACCTGACAGAGGCCGCCGCTCCGTGCTCCATTAATTACCTTTACTAGATAACTGAAAAAAAGTCTGCAGCAACGGTAACAAAAAATATAAATAAAAAAAGTATAAAAATAATAAAAAGTCTAGAGATACCGCTGCTAGGCCCATGATGTGTGTATCTAAGCACATAGGGGTCATTTACTATCAGATATACGTCAGTTCTCTGCCGCAATCTGCGACTTTTCCCTGCTCACGCCAGGTCTAAAAAAGTAGGCGTGGTGTGGGCGGGCCGGCGGGAAGGGGGCGGGCCTCATAACTTCAGCTATAGGTTGGTTATTATAGGGGTTATTAAGACCGGCATCTAAAATGGCGGTATTAATAAATGACCCCCATGATGTATTATACGGTCTCCTGAGCTGATGTATCAAAGACTGTTATATAGCTATAGTCTGCTAACCTGCCGTATCTAAGTCTATTATGTGTGATACTGTATGCTATTGCTGAGCTGGTGTATCTAAGCTTATCATGTGTGATACTGTCTGTTGAGTCACATCGTATCCTATCATGGTCAATACTGTCTGCTGAGCCGCTGTATCTAATGCTGTAATGTGTGATACTGTCTGCTAAGCCTTTGCATCTAAGCCTATCATGAGTTATACTATCTTCTGAGGTACTGTATCTAAGCTTGTCATGCATGGTACTGTTTGCCAAGTTGGCGTATGCAAGCCTATCATAATTATACTGTCTCCTGAGCCACTGTATCTAAGTCTGTCGTGTGAAAAACTGTCTGCAGGGTCATTGTATCTGAGCCTATCATGTGTGATACAGCCTGCTGAGCTGATGTATCCAAGCCTATCATGTGTAGTACTGTCTGTTGAGCCACTGTATCTAATTCTACTGTGTTATGTGTGATACTGTCTGCTGAACTGCTGTATCCTAAGCCTATCATGTGTGATACTGCCTGCAGAGTCATTGTATCTAAGCCTAGCATGTGTTATACTGCCTGCAGAGTCATTGTTACTAAGCCTAGCATGTGTGATACTGCCTGCAGAGTCATTGTATCTAAGCCTAGCATGTGTGAAACTGTCTGCAGAGTCATTGTATCTAAGCCTATCATGTGTGATACTGTCTCCAGAGTCATTGTATCTAAGTCTAGCATGTGTGATACTGTCTGCAGAGTCATTGTATCTAAGCCTATCATGTGTGATACTGCCTGCAGAGTCATTGTATCTAAGCCTATCATGTGTGATACTGCCTGCAGAGTCATTGTATCTAAGTCTAGCATGCGTGATACTGTCTGCAGAGTCATTGTATCTAAGCCTATCATGTGTGATACTGTCTGCAGAGTCATTGTATCTAAGCCTAGCATGTGTGATACTGTCTGCAGAGTCATTGTATCTAAGCCTATCATGTGTGATACTACCTGCAGAGTCATTGTATCCTAAGCCTATCATGTGTGATACTGTCTGCAGTCATTGTATCTAAGCCTATCATGTGTGATACTGCCTGCAGAGTCATTGTATCTAAGCCTAGCATGTGTGATACTGTCTCCAGAGTCATTGTATCTAAGTCTAGCATGTGTGATACTGTCTGCAGAGTCATTGTATCTAAGCTTATCATGTGTGATACTGCCTGCAGAGTCATTGTATGTAAGCCTAGCATGTGTGATACTGCCTGCAGTCATTGTATCTAAGCCTATCATGTGTGATACTGTCTGCAGAGTCATTGTATCCTAAGCCTATCATGTGTGATACTGTCTGCAGAGTCATTGTATCTAAGCCTATCATGTGTGAAACTGTCTGCAGAGTCATTGTATCTAAGCCTATCATGTGTGAAACTGTCTGCAGAGTCATTGTATCTAAGCCTATCATGTGTGATACTGCCTGCAGAGTCATTGTATCTAAGCCTAGCATGTGTGAAACTGTCTGCAGAGTCATTGTATCTAAGCCTATCATGTGTGATACTGCCTGCAGAGTCATTGTATCTAAGCCTATCATGTGTGATACTGCCTGCAGAGTCATTGTATCTAAGCCTATCATGTGTGATACTGCCTGCAGAGTCATTGTATCTAAGTCTAGCATGTGTGATACTGTCTGCAGAGTCATTGTATCTAAGCCTATCATGTGTGATACTGCCTGCAGAGTCATTGTATCTAAGCCTAGCATGTGTGATACTGCCTGCAGAGTCATTGTATCTAAGCCTAGCATGTGTGATACTGCCTGCAGAGTCATTGTATCTAAGCCTAGCATGTGTGATACTGTCTGCAGAGTCATTGTATCTAAGCCTAGCATGTGTGATACTGTCTGCAGTCATTGTATCTAAGCCTAGCATGTGCGATACTGCCTGCAGAGTCATTGTATCTAAGCCTATCATGTGTGATACTGCCTGCAGAGTCATTGTATCTAAGCCTAGCATGTGTGATATTGTCTGCAGAGTCATTGTATCTAAGCCTAGCATGTGTGATACTGCCTGCAGAGTCATTGTATCTAAGCCTATCATGTGTGATACTGCCTGCAGAGTCATTGTATCTAAGCCTAGCATGTGTGATATTGTCTGCAGAGTCATTGTATCTAAGCCTAGCATGTGTGATACTGCCTGCAGATTCGTTGTATCTAAGCCTAGCATGTGTGATACTGCCTGCTGAACTGCTGTATCCTAAGCCTATCATGTGTGATACTGCCTGCAGAGTCATTGTATCTAAGCCTAGCATGTGTTATACTGCCTGCAGAGTCATTGTATCTAAGCCTAGCATGTGTGATACTGCCTGCAGAGTCATTGTATCTAAGCCTAGCATGTGTGAAACTGTCTGCAGAGTCATTGTATCTAAGCCTATCATGTGTGATACTGTCTCCAGAGTCATTGTATCTAAGTCTAGCATGTGTGATACTGTCTGCAGAGTCATTGTATCTAAGCCTATCATGTGTGATACTGCCTGCAGAGTCATTGTATCTAAGCCTATCATGTGTGATACTGCCTGCAGAGTCATTGTATCTAAGTCTAGCATGCGTGATACTGTCTGCAGAGTCATTGTATCTAAGCCTATCATGTGTGATACTGTCTGCAGAGTCATTGTATCTAAGCCTAGCATGTGTGATACTGTCTGCAGAGTCATTGTATCTAAGCCTATCATGTGTGATACTACCTGCAGAGTCATTGTATCCTAAGCCTATCATGTGTGATACTGTCTGCAGTCATTGTATCTAAGCCTATCATGTGTGATACTGCCTGCAGAGTCATTGTATCTAAGCCTAGCATGTGTGATACTGTCTCCAGAGTCATTGTATCTAAGTCTAGCATGTGTGATACTGTCTGCAGAGTCATTGTATCTAAGCTTATCATGTGTGATACTGCCTGCAGAGTCATTGTATGTAAGCCTAGCATGTGTGATACTGCCTGCAGTCATTGTATCTAAGCCTATCATGTGTGATACTGTCTGCAGAGTCATTGTATCCTAAGCCTATCATGTGTGATACTGTCTGCAGAGTCATTGTATCTAAGCCTATCATGTGTGAAACTGTCTGCAGAGTCATTGTATCTAAGCCTATCATGTGTGAAACTGTCTGCAGAGTCATTGTATCTAAGCCTATCATGTGTGATACTGCCTGCAGAGTCATTGTATCTAAGCCTAGCATGTGTGAAACTGTCTGCAGAGTCATTGTATCTAAGCCTATCATGTGTGATACTGCCTGCAGAGTCATTGTATCTAAGCCTATCATGTGTGATACTGCCTGCAGAGTCATTGTATCTAAGCCTATCATGTGTGATACTGCCTGCAGAGTCATTGTATCTAAGTCTAGCATGTGTGATACTGTCTGCAGAGTCATTGTATCTAAGCCTATCATGTGTGATACTGCCTGCAGAGTCATTGTATCTAAGCCTAGCATGTGTGATACTGCCTGCAGAGTCATTGTATCTAAGCCTAGCATGTGCGATACTGCCTGCAGAGTCATTGTATCTAAGCCTAGCATGTGTGATACTGTCTGCAGAGTCATTGTATCTAAGCCTAGCATGTGTGATACTGTCTGCAGTCATTGTATCTAATCCTAGCATGTGCGATACTGCCTGCAGAGTCATTGTATCTAAGCCTATCATGTGTGATACTGCCTGCAGAGTCATTGTATCTAAGCCTAGCATGTGTGATACTGCCTGCAGAGTCATTGTATCTAAGCCTAGCATGTGCGATACTGCCTGCAGAGTCATTGTATCTAAGCCTAGCATGTGTGATACTGTCTGCAGAGTCATTGTATCTAAGCCTAGCATGTGTGATACTGTCTGCAGTCATTGTATCTAAGCCTAGCATGTGCGATACTGCCTGCAGAGTCATTGTATCTAAGCCTATCATGTGTGATACTGCCTGCAGAGTCATTGTATCTAAGCCTAGCATGTGTGATATTGTCTGCAGAGTCATTGTATCTAAGCCTAGCATGTGTGATACTGCCTGCAGAGTCATTGTATCTAAGCCTATCATGTGTGATACTGCCTGCAGAGTCATTGTATCTAAGCCTAGCATGTGTGATATTGTCTGCAGAGTCATTGTATCTAAGCCTAGCATGTGTGATACTGCCTGCAGATTCGTTGTATCTAAGCCTAGCATGTGTGATACTGCCTGCAGAGTCATTGTATCTAAGCCTATCATGTGTGATACTGCCTGCAGTCATTGTATCTAAGCCTAGCATGTGTGATACTGCCTGCAGAGTCATTGTATCTAAGCCTAGCATGTGCGATACTGCCTGCAGAGTCATTGTATCTAAGCCTAGCATGTGTGATACTGCCTGCAGAGTCATTGTATCTAAGCCTATCATGTGTGATACTGCCTGCAGAGTCATTGTATCTAAGCCTAGCATGTGTGATACTGCCTGCAGAGTGATTGGGGGTCATTTACAAAGAACATTTTTTGCACTTTTTGCGCTGAATGAAGTAGTTTTTTGGCAATTTTTCTGCCTAAAACTGGCAAAAGTGCAAGTAAATATGCTGGGGCTGACGGTGCGGCTCCAGCCCCGATGAGGACGGCGTAAAAATGTCAGTGCGACAAAATATTGTTGTCCTAACTTCGCAAAAAAGTCGCAAAACAGCCCCTTGCTGCTATTACATTCTGGCATAAAAAGTAAATGCCCCCCATTGGATGTGATCTAATGCTCTGCCGTCATTGGGGCTCATCTACAAACGATGCCACGCCAGATTTTGCTTTCTTTGTGACTTTTTAAACGCCTGTCACATGGGTGTTTTTTGCACTGAATTAACCCTTGGGATTGTCGAGGGCCGATGTCCCAGCCTTGACAAAATTATCAGCCTTGGCGAAAAGCAACTCCAGTCAACGGCTGTAATAGTCTTTACTCCAGGCGCAAGGACTGCCATAGATGCGCCCAATTTCTGACAAGGTGCCCGTCTGGTCATGCATCATGCGCGCCCTCCGCCAGCGCACAGAGGAAACAGAGACTGCCGGTCTTTGTAAATGACCCCCATTGTATCTAAGCCTATCACGTCTGATTGTTCTATCTAAGCCTATTTTGTCTGTTGATGTATCTAAGCTATAGTTTCCACAGGTTGGAGACCACTACCCTATAGGTCCCTGATTACCACTTTGGGGGCCATTTAGTAGGGACCCACCAGTTCCACTTTGATGAGGGTGTATGAAGTCCCCAATCATATATCACTCATACAGAGGTCTTGTCCATGTCTTCTGTGTGGTCCAGGTCTCCTCGGACATCCCTGTTACGGAGAGATGCTCCGTATTTGTTGCTAGTTGTGAGGCAACCGCCATAATCCCGTAGTCCGCACCCAAGACAATTGCTTCCTGTTTTGTTTGTTTCCACAACAAAGCCGGGGCCGGCAGCAGCTCGTGTCTATGAGATCCTGACAACCCCTCCTGATGGAGACCAGTCACCATCCACATCAATATCTACACGATGGTGATCAAGGTCTTTAAGGGGTAAAAATCTAAATATGTCCTCCCCACCTTTAATACCAGGATGGGGGGGTCTGGTACCTCTTTACTTCCCATCCCTTGAATTACCTCTTTACTTGGACCCGGTGAAGCCGCACATGGTTAGAGAGGCTGCCTGCATCTTACCAGCCTATCCTCAGGATTGGCCATCACTATGAGACCGGTGGGGCGCCAGCTCCTGGCTGTTTGAAGGAGCCACTTGAATGTCCGATGGATGTGACATCACAGGCCACCCGGACTCCCACCGATCTCATACGGATGACCTATCCTAAGGGTTGTGTCATCTCATACATTGGGGGCAGCATATCACTAGGGTATTCCCCCAATGTCTGATAGGTGTAGGACCCGCCCTTATCTTTAGAGCGGAGCCTGCAAAGTGAAGGAGGATGCACTGCGCATGTGCAGCCGCCCTCCATTACTTTCTATGGGAGCGACGAAAGTATTCGAGCAGTCCTATTGAAATGAATGGGAAGTGCACTGTCAGCTATTCTCAGCACTCCCTTGGAAAAGATTAGAGCTTGGCCGCGCATGCGCAGTGTGCCCTCCTTCACTTTGCCGTCTCCATTCTGAAGATAGTTGCAGGTCCCAGAGATGGGGACCTTTACCTAGCATATCCCAGCGATATGTCCCCAATGTATGAGATAATACAACCCCTTTAAGTCCTGGAAAGCCCCTTTAAGATACATATTCATTTTAATGGGGTTGTCTAAGATTTTGATATCTTCTTAGGAGAGGCCTCCAATCAGTGGGGGTCCGACTCCCGGCACCCCTGCCGATCAGCTGTTTGAAGGGGCCGTGGCGCTCTGATCATCTCCGAAGCGATTGACGTCACGTTCTTCGGTCACATGGCCTAGGAGCTGCTCAGTCCCATTCTGAAAATCAATACCAAGCACAGCCACTATTCAATGGATGGCGCTGTGCTTGGTAAACTGTAAGGAGGTCAGACGGACGTCAGACCCCCCATGATCCTGTGGATAGGCCATCAGTATGAAACACTCGGAGAGCCCCTTTAAGAATAAATGTATGGACTTCTCAGTATGGGAACTCCATCTCCAGACGGAGCCTCAGGGGTTACAGAGCGCAGCAGCTCCATAAGTAAAGTGACCCCGTGCAATGTATCTGGATGTGCTGGGATACAGTGTAACGTTAGGCCTGTGTCGCGGTCAGGCTCCGATGATACAAGCTGGATACAGTGTTTGCAAACAAAGGCTCGGTTGTGTCCTGCGCTCCCCTAGGAACCGAGCTCAGGTTCCTGCCCTCACACCTCAGGAGCCGAGCGTCACCGATCAGCACCAGCTTCCAGGAGCAAATATATCTATATCATTTATTATTATTATTATTTATCTATTTGTCAGGGGGGGGGGGTTGTTCCCCACCCCCAAAAGTATTCCCCAGTTACTCTCCAGCTATTTATGCTGCTGATGTAGTTATACCAATAAAACATAGAACCCCACCAATCACTAGATGCAGTGCTAGGACCCCCACTAATCACTACCAACGGTGCTAGGACCCCCACTAATTGCTAGATCCGGTGCTAGGACCCCCACTAATCACTAGATGCAGTGCTAGGACCCCCACTAATCACTAGATGCAGTGCTAGGACCCCCACTAATCACTAGATGCGGTGCTAGGAGTCAGGACCCCCACTAATCACTAGATGCAGTGCTAGGACCCAACTAATCACTAGATGCGGTGCTAGGACCCCCACTAATCACTAGATATGGTGCTAGGACCCCCACTAATCACTAGATGCAGTGCTAGGACCCCCACTAATCACTAGATGCAGTGCTAGGACCCCCACTAATCACTAGATACAGTGCTAGGACCCCCACTAATCACTAGATACGGTGCTAGGACCCCCACTAATCACTAGATGCAGTGCTAGGACCCCCACTAATCGCTAGATCCGGTGCTAGGACCCCCACTAATCACTAGATGTGGTGCTAGGACCCCCACTAATCACTAGATGCAGTGCTAGGACCCCCACTAATCACTAGATGCAGTGCTAGGACCCCCACTAATCACTAGATGCGGTGCTAGGACCCCACTAATCACTAGATGCAGTGCTAGGACCCCCACTAATCACTAGATACGGTGCTAGGACCCCCACTAATCACTAGATGCAGTGCTAGGACCCCCACTAATCACTAGATGCAGTGCTAGGACCCCCACTAATCACTAGATGCAGTGCTAGGACCCCACTAATCACTAGATGCAGTGCTAGGACCCCCACTAATCACTAGATGCAGTGCTAGGACCCCACTAATCACTAGATGCAGTGCTAGGACCCCCACTAATCACTAGATACGGTGCTAGGACCCCCACTAATCACTAGATGCAGTGCTAGGACCCCACTAATCACTAGATACGGTGCTAGGACCCCACTAATCACTAGATGCAGTGCTAGGACCCCCACTAATCACTAGATACGGTGCTAGGACCCCCACTAATCACTAGATGCAGTGCTAGGACCCCCACTAATCACTAGATGCGGTGCTAGGACCCCACTAATCACTAGATGCAGGGCTAGGACCCCCACTAATCACTAGATGCAGTGCTAGGACCCCACTAATCACTAGATGCGGTGCTAGGACCCCACTAATCACTAGATGCAGTGCTAGGACCCCCACTAATCACTAGATGCAGTGCTAGGACCCCACTAATCACTAGATACGGTGCTAGGACCCCACTAATCACTAGATGCAGTGCTAGGACCCCCACTAATCACTAGATGGGGTGTTAGGACCCCCACTAATCACTAGATGCAGTGCTAGGACCCCACTAATCACTAGATGCAGTGCTAGGACCCCACTAATCACTAGATGCAGTGCTAGGACCCCACTAATCACTAGATGCAGGGCTAGGACCCCCACTAATCACTAGATGCAGTGCTAGGACCCCACTAATCACTAGATGCAGGGCTAGGACCCCCACTAATCACTAGATGCAGTGCTAGGACCCCACTAATCACTAGATGCAGTGCTAGGACCCCACTAATCACTAGATGCAGTGCTAGGACCCCACTAATCACTAGATGCAGTGCTAGGACCCCACTAATCACTAGATGCAGGGCTAGGACCCCCACTAATCACTAGATGGGGTGTTAGGACCCCCACTAATCACTAGATGCAGTGCTAGGACCCCCACTAATCACTAGATACAGTGCTAGGACCCCCACTAATCACTAGATACGGTGCTAGGACCCCACTAATCACTAGATGCAGTGCTAGGACCCCCACTAATCACTAGATACGGTGCTAGGACCCCCACTAATCACTAGATGCAGTGCTAGGACCCCCACTAATCACTAGATGGGGTGTTAGGACCCCCACTAATCACTAGATACGGTGCTAGGACCCCACTAATCACTAGATACGGTGCTAGGACCCCCACTAATCACTAGATACGGTGCTAGGACCCCCACTAATCACTAGATGCAGTGCTAGGACCCCCACTAATCACTAGATGGGGTGTTAGGACCCCCACTAATCACTAGATGCAGTGCTAGGACCCCCACTAATCACTAGATGCAGTGCTAGGACCCCACTAATCACTAGATGCAGGGCTAGGACCCCCACTAATCACTAGATGGGGTGTTAGGACCCCCACTAATCACTAGATGCGGTGCTAGGACCCCCACTAATCACTAGATACAGTGCTAGGACCCCACTAATCACTAGATACAGTGCTAGGACCCCACTAATCACTAGATACAGTGCTAGGACCCCCACTAATCACTATATACGGTGCTAGGACCCCACTAATCACTAGATGCAGTGCTAGGACCCCCACTAATCACTAGATACGGTGCTAGGACCCCACTAATCACTAGATGCGGTGCTAGGACCCCACTAATCACTAGATGCAGGGCTAGGACCCCCACTAATCACTAGATGGGGTGTTAGGACCCCCACTAATCACTAGATGCAGTGCTAGGACCCCCACTAATCACTAGATGCGGTGCTAGGACCCAACTAATCACTAGATGGGGTGTTAGGACCCCCACTAATCACTAGATGCAGTGCTAGGACCCCACTAATCACTAGATGCGGTGTTAGGACCCCCACTAATCACTAGATACGGTGCTAGGACCCCCACTAATCACTAGATGCAGTGCTAGGACCCCACTAATCACTAGATGCGGTGTTAGGACCCCCACTAATCACTAGATACGGTGCTAGGACCCCCACTAATCACTAGATGGGGTGTTAGGACCCCCACTAATCACTAGATGCAGTGCTAGGACCCCCACTAATCACTAGATGCGGTGCTAGGACCCCACTAATCACTAGATGCGGTGCTAGGACCCCCACTAATCACTAGATACGGTGCTAGGACCCCACTAATCACTAGATGCGGTGCTAGGACCCCCACTAATCACTAGATGGGGTGTTAGGACCCCCACTAATCACTAGATGCAGTGCTAGGACCCCCACTAATCACTAGATGCGGTGCTAGGACCCAACTAATCACTAGATGGGGTGTTAGGACCCCCACTAATCACTAGATGCAGTGCTAGGACCCCACTAATCACTAGATGCGGTGTTAGGACCCCCACTAATCACTAGATACGGTGCTAGGACCCCCACTAATCACTAGATGCAGTGCTAGGACCCCACTAATCACTAGATGCGGTGTTAGGACCCCCACTAATCACTAGATACGGTGCTAGGACCCCCACTAATCACTAGATGGGGTGTTAGGACCCCCACTAATCACTAGATGCAGTGCTAGGACCCCCACTAATCACTAGATGCGGTGCTAGGACCCCACTAATCACTAGATGCGGTGCTAGGACCCCCACTAATCACTAGATACGGTGCTAGGACCCCACTAATCACTAGATGCGGTGCTAGGACCCCCACTAATCACTAGATGGGGTGTTAGGACCCCCACTAATCACTAGATGCAGTGCTAGGACCCCCACTAATCACTAGATGGGGTGTTAGGACCCCCACTAATCACTAGATGCAGTGCTAGGACCCCCAGCAATATTGCTAGGATATGCCACCATTGTGTCTCCTGAGACCCCCTTATGATTGCTTATTTTCCATGTCTTTTAAGGAGTCTTCTCTTCTGTTCTTTCTATGATACCTTTAAATTTCTTACCATTTTCTACATCTCTGTTTGCTGTCATTGAATTTAAGACTTGACCTAATACTTGTCACTACAGATAAGCGAATTTCATATTCTAAAATTCGTTCGGTGCTATAAGCAGAATTGCGTTATGGATTCCATTATTACCACGGACCATAACGCACTTCTATGACGGAACGCCTTTAGAGGCATTCCGTTATTCATTCCGTCATAATAGAAGTCTATGGGCTGCAAAACGGATCCGTCCCATTTCCGTTATGCAGGAGAGGACTCTAAAGGCATTCCGTCACAGAATTGCGTTATGGTCCGTGGTAACGCAATTCACCTTTTACCACCAAACAAAGTGTGAACGAATTTCATAACTGGAAATTCGCTCATCTCCACTTCTCACAGCAGAGGTTTTGCTACAATTTTATGCAGTCTAGACCAGGGATGCTCAACCTGCAGCCCTCCAGCTGTTGCAAAACTACAACTCCCAGCATGCCTGGACAGCCTACAGCTATTACGGCATACTGGGAGTTGTAATTTAGCAACAGCTGGAGGGCTGCAGGTTGAGCATCCCTGGTCTAGACATACCTCTGTGTACACTGGATGCAGTTGTTCCAGACCCTCAGCTATGAGAAGCCTTACCTCATGAGAGGCCCCAGGGCGTCAGCTGATCGCCCCAGTCCCTTTCCTCGCCCCACAGCCAGCTAGGTATTCCCTATAGTGGCCACTGCAAGGTAAAGCAGTATTACATGGCGGACATTTCGACGAGTGGTTGTCCATGTAGTGAATGGATGGCCCGAGACCTCCAGGAGAACAGAACCCAAATTACAACACCTTTAATTCTGAACCTATTTTCCGCCTTTGGAATGCACATCCATTCACTGACAGCAAGCAGATATGTTAAAACCATAAGGCATTGAAACACAGAAGCGTATTAGAAGGCTGTATTGACATGAAGCAGCAGGTGAAGGCGTCGTGTGTTCCCAGGTCTCCTCCGGTGATCTGCGGTGAACCTCAGGTTGGAGCAGAGGAATGTGAGGGGAGCGTCACCCGGTCCTGTCTGCTGCAGGGTCACACCCATCAACCTCACCTACCTCTCACATGGCTTCGGGCACATACCTTTCTTCATAGGAAATGCAGCTTAACTTGTAACATCACCTCATGAGTGATGGCCGCTCTGCAGCATCGCCTCCAATCATCCGTGTCCGTAATAATCGTGCTCAACGGCATGTAGCAGAGCTGGGTGACCGGAGAGACATGGCTCTGTGGGGTCCACAAACCCTGAAGAAAGGAGCAATGACACTTAGGGCACTGGAATAAGACACTAGACACCAAGGGATGTGGTACTAAGCCACTAGACACCAGGGGATGTGGTACTAAGCCACTAGACACCAGGGGATGTGGTACTAAGCCACTAGACACCAGGGGATGTGGTACTAAGCCACTAGACACCAGGGGATGTGGTACTAAGCCACTAGACACCAGGGGATGTGGTACTAAGCCACTAGACACCAGAGGATGCAGCACTAAGCCACTAGACACCAGGGGATGTGGTACTAAGCCACTAGACACCAGGGGATGTGGTACTAAGCCACTAGACACCAGGGGATGTGGTACTAAGCCACTAGACACCAGGGGATGTGATACTAAGCCACTAGACACCAGGGGATGCAGCACTAAGCCACTAGACACCAAGGGATGCAGCACTAAGCCACTAGACACCAAGGGATATGATACTAAGCCACTAGACACCAGGGGATGTGGTACTAAGCCACTAGACACCAGGGGATGTGGTACTAAGCCACTAGACACCAGGGGATGTGGTACTAAGCCACTAGACACCAGGGGATGCGGTACTAAGCCACTAGACACCAGGGGATGCGGTACTAAGCCACTAGACACCAGGGGATGCGGTACTAAGCCACTAGACACCAGGGGATGTGATACTAAGCCACTAGACACCAAGGGATGTGATACTAAGCCACTAGACACCAGGGGATGTGATACTAAGCCACTAGACACCAAGGGATGTGATACTAAGCCACTAGACACCAAGGGATGTGATACTAAGCCACTAGACACCAGGGGATGCAGCACTAAGCCACTAGACACCAGGGGATGTGATACTAAGCCACTAGACACTAGAGGATGCAGCACTAAGCCACTAGATACCAAGGGATGTGGCACTAAGCCACTAGACACCAGGGGATGTGGTACTAAGCCACTAGACACCAGGGGATGTGGTACTAAGCCACTAGACACCAGGGGATGTGGTACTAAGCCACTAGACACCAGGGGATGTGGTACTAAGCCACTAGACACCAGAGGATTCAGCACTAAGCCACTAGACACCAGGGGATGTGGTACTAAGCCACTAGACACCAGGGGATGTGGTACTAAGCCACTAGACACCAGGGGATGTGGTACTAAGCCACTAGACACCAGGGGATGTGATACTAAGCCACTAGACACCAGGGGATGTGGTACTAAGCCACTAGACACCAGGGGATGTGATACTAAGCCACTAGACACCAGGGGATGTGGTACTAAGCCACTAGACACCAGGGGATGTGATACTAAGCCACTAGACACCAGAAGATGTGATACTAAGCCACTAGACACCAGGGGATGTGGTACTAAGCTACTAGACACCAGGGGATGCGGTACTAAGCCACTAGACACCAGGGGATGTGGTACTAAGCCACTAGACACCAGGGGATGTGATACTAAGCCACTAGACACCAGGGGATGTGATACTAAGCCACTAGACACCAAGGGATGTGATACTAAGCCACTAGACACCAGGGGATGTGATACTAAGCCACTAGACACCAAGGGATGTGATACTAAGCCACTAGACACCAGGGGATGCAGCACTAAGCCACTAGACACCAGGGGATGTGATACTAAGCCACTAGACACTAGAGGATGCAGCACTAAGCCACTAGACACCAAGGGATGTGGTACTAAGCCACTAGACATCAGGGGATGTGATACTAAGCCACTAGACACTAGAGGATGCAGCACTAAGCCACTAGACACCAAGGGATGTGGTACTAAGCCACTAGACACCAGGGGATGTGGTACTAAGCCACTAGACACCAGGGGATGTGGTACTAAGCCACTAGACACCAGGGGATGTGGTACTAAGCCACTAGACACCAGGGGATGTGGTACTAAGCCACTAGACACCAGGGGATGTGGTACTAAGCCACTAGACACCAGAGGATGCAGCACTAAGCCACTAGACACCAGGGGATGTGGTACTAAGCCACTAGACACCAGGGGATGTGGTACTAAGCCACTAGACACCAGGGGATGTGGTACTAAGCCACTAGACACCAGGGGATGTGATACTAAGCCACTAGACACCAGGGGATGTGGTACTAAGCCACTAGACACCAGGGGATGTGATACTAAGCCACTAGACACCAGGGGATGTGGTACTAAGCCACTAGACACCAGGGGATGTGATACTAAGCCACTAGACACCAGGGGATGTGGTACTAAGCCACTAGACACCAGAGGATGCGGCACTAAGCCACTAGACACCAGGGGATGTGATGCTAAGCCACTAGACACCAAGGGATGTGATACTAAGCCACTAGACACCAGTGGATGTGATACTAAGCCACTAGACACCAGGGGATTTGATGCTAAGCCACTAGACACCAGGGGATGTGATACTAAGCCCCTAGACACCAGAGGATGCAGCACTAAGCCACTAGACACCAGGGGATGTGATACTAAGCCACTAGACACCAGGGGGTGTGGTACTAAGCCACTAGACACCAAGGGATGTGATACTAAGCCACTAGACACCAGGGGATGTGGTACTAAGCCACTAGACACCAGGGGATGTGATACTAAGCCACTAGACACCAGGGGATGCAGCACTAAGCCACTAGACACCAGATGATGCAGCACTAAGCCACTAGACACCAAGGGATGTGATACTAAGCCACTAGACACCAGGGGATGTGATACTAAGCCACTAGACACCAGAGGATGTGATACTAAGCCCCTAGACACCAGAGGATGCAGCACTAAGCCACTAGACACCAGAGGATGAAGCACTAAGCCACTAGACACCAGAGGATGAAGCACTAAGCCACTAGACACCAGGGGATGTGATACTAAGCCACTAGACACCAGGGGATGTGATACTAAGCCACTAGACACCAGAGGATGTGATACTAAGCCCCTAGACACCAGAGGATGCAGCACTAAGCCACTAGACACCAGGGGATGTGATACTAAGCCACTAGACACCAGGGGATGTGATACTAAGCCACTAGACACCAGAGGATGTGATACTAAGCCCCTAGACACCAGAGGATGCAGCACTAAGCCACTAGACACCAAGGGATGTGATACTAAGCCACTAGACACCAGGGGATGTGATACTAAGCCACTAGACACCAGAGGATGTGATACTAAGCCCCTAGACACCAGAGGATGCAGCACTAAGCCACTAGACACCAGAGGATGCAGCACTAAGCCACTAGACACCAGGGGATGTGATACTAAGCCACTAGACACCAGGGGATGTGATACTAAGCCACTAGACACCAGGGGATGTGATACTAAGCCACTAGACACCAGGGGATGTGGTACTAAGCCACTAGACACCAGGGGATGTGGTACTAAGCCACTAGACACCAGGGGATGTGGTACTAAGCCACTAGACACCAGGGGATGTGGTACTAAGCCACTAGACACCAGGGGATGTGGTACTAAGCCACTAGACACCAAGGGATGTGATACTAAGCCACTAGACACCAGGGGATGCAGCAAACCTTGGACTGGGGCAGTTATTCACAAGATGCGGGGGGCACCAATCACTGTACTCGGAGACTCTCAGAGGCCGGCCATACTCAGTAGATAACTGCAGGCCGAACACTCCTTCCCATCCCTACACACACACTGCTAAATACCTCCTATCTCCCTGAAAACAAGGATCAGGCATGCTGAAAACCAACAGCCCGATCCTTATCTGCCCCTGCCATTAGGAGGCTCCTATACACATTAGATAGTTGAAACCTACATTATGGCTGACATTTTTCTACTGTGTATGACCAGATTAACTCCTCGCCCCCCGCTGCAGATGCCCCTTGTATGCCAGGGCACAGCGTGGTGTATACTGCTGTTTTGAGGTGGTGAGGTAAGCAGCTGAGCCGCTTTGAATGGAGTCTTTGATAGCAGAGGAATGCAGCGGTAGGAGTGAGCGGGCCGCTCTCTGCACACACACCATTACTATGTATATACTGCCGCCTTGTCCCGGCCGCCCTCACCCCACGGACTCCTCAGTTTGAAGTTGCCGCTCTTTACACTGCAGCAGAAGCCGGTTATACCAGACAGAGCCAAAAGGAAGGAAGGAATTATGGGGGTCATTTATTAAGACCGGCGTTTTAGACGCCGATCTTAATAACCCCTGTGCTAGCGGTGGATCCGCCGACCTCTACATAACTACGGCAGATCCACCGCCGGTCTAAATCTACACGAGCTTCCATGCTGCTGGGGGAAGAAGGGAACACAGCGGCCATAGCAGCACAATATATGATAGATAGGTAGATATGAGATAGGAGATAGATAGATAGATAGATAGATAATAGATAGATAATAGATAGATAGATAATAGATAGATAATAGATAGATGGATAATAGATAGATAGGAGATAGATAATAGATAGATACACTGCTCAAAAAAATAAAGGGAACACTTAAACAACACAATGTAACTCCAAGTCAATCACACTTCTGTGAAATCAAACTGTCCACTTAGGAAGCAACACTGAGTGACAATCAATTTCACATGCTGTTGTGCAAATGGGATAGACAAGAGGTGGAAATTATAGACAATTAGCAAGACACCCCCAATAAAGGAGTGGTTCTGCAGGTGGTGACCACAGACCACTTCTCAGTTCCTATGCTTCCTGGCTGATGTTTTGGTCACTTTTGAATGCTGGCGGTGCTTTCACTCTAGTGGTAGCATGAGACGGAGTCTACAACCCACACAAGTGGCTCAGGTAGTGCAGCTTATCCAGGATGGCACATCAATGCGAGCTGTGGCAAGAAGGTTTGCTGTGTCTGTCAGCGTAGTGTCCAGAGCATGGAGGCGCTACCAGGAGACAGGCCAGTACATCAGGAGACGTGGAGGAGGCCGTAGGAGGGCAACAACCCAGCAGCAGGACCGCTACCTCCGCCTTTGTGCAAGGAGGAACAGGAGGAGCACTGCCAGAGCCCTGCAAAATGACCTCCAGCAGGCCACAAATGTGCATGTGTCTGCTCAAACGGTCAGAAACAGACTCTATGAGGGTGATATGAGGGCCTGACGTCCACAGGTGGGGGTTGTGCTTACAGCCCAACACCGTGCAGGACGTTTGGCATTTGCCAGAGAACACCAAGATTGGCAAATTCGCCACTGGCGCCCTGTGCTCTTCACAGATGAAAGCAGGTTCACACTGAGCACATGTGACAGACGTGACAGAGTCTGGAGACGCCGTGGAGAACGTTCTGTTGCCTGCAACATCCTCCAGCATGACCGGTTTGGCATTGGGTCAGTAATGGTGTGGGGTGGCATTTCTTTGGAGGGCCGCACAGCCCTCCATGTGCTCGCCAGAGGTAGCCTGACTGCCATTAGGTACCGAGATGAGATCCTCAGACCCCTTGTGAGACCATATGCTGGTGCGGTTGGCCCTGGGTTCCTCCTAATGCAAGACAATGCTAGACCTCATGTGGCTGGAGTGTGTCAGCAGTTCCTGCAAGACGAAGGCATTGATGCTATGGACTGGCCCGTCCGTTCCCCAGACCTGAATCCAATTGAGCACATCGGGGACATCATGTCTCGCTCTATCCACCAACGTCACGTTGCACCACAGACTGTCCAGGAGTTGGCAGATGCTTTAGTCCAGGTCTGGGAGGAGATCCCTCAGGAGACCGTCCGCCACCTCATCAGGAGCATGCACAGGCGTTGTAGGGAGGTCATACAGGCACGTGGAGGCCACACACACTACTGAGCCTCATTTTGACTTGTTTTAAGGACATTACATCAAAGTTGGATCGGCCTGTAGTATGTTTTTCCACTTTAATTTTGAGGGTGACTCCAAATCCAGACCTCCATGGGTTGAAAAATTTGATTTCCATTTTTTTTATTTTTGTGTGATTTTGTTGTCAGCACATTCAACTATGTAAAGAACAAAGTATTTCAGAAGAATATTTAATTAATTCAGATCTAGGATGTGTTATTTTTGTGTTCCCTTTATTTTTTTGAGCAGTGTAGATAGATAGATAATAGATAATAGATAATATATAATAGATAATATATAATAGATGGATAGAATATCCTCTCGTCTCACTTTCCCTCCGCTGTATACCGTATATTAGGATTATTATGACTTCCCGTTAAGTGTTTGCAGGATATATTTCTATCCTCCATATTTAATGTGTTTTTAATAATTTATGATCCGGACTTCAGCGCGGAGATTTCTGTGCCCCCGGATATTACCGCTCTTGTTGTGTCATTCGCACTGTGCGTCCAGGTGACAGCAGCGTTCTCCGCACCACTGTGTGCACGCAGGGAGGTGGCGGACCTCGTCCTTCCTCGTTATTACTGCTATCTGCGCGCCTTTGAATACAACCAGAACATGGAGCCGCACATCTTTCCATAATTGCAAACTCCCCGCAGCTCGTCAATGACAGTTCCTCTTTTCCGCCATACACTTTCTGTCTTCAGGACACAGGCATTGTCTTTGCTGCCTTCCTGTGTCATGCTCCGCCCTCGAAGGCCCTTGTAGTAGGTATAACCCAGTCTAGGTTTTATGGGGAGCGTCCCTTTAAGCCGTAATTGGGGAATCAGTTAATTGTAAAATATATATGTACCCCCATATAACACACCTGGCTTAGAAAACATTGAGGGTTTCAGGATCGGCGCTTATCTTCCTGATTTCTTTTCTAAATTGATTAGTATTGACTCATTAGGCCATTATATACACTCCTCTAACCTGCTCGCTGATGGTTTCCAGAGAAACCGGCTTCTTCAAAACAGTGATGAAGATGTTCTGAACAAGAGCCACAGCTCAGGGCATGAATAGGACTCGTCTGGTGGCCAGACTCAGGACACCCCCATACACATGAGATAGGGGTCTGCCCCCCCCCCCCCCCCCCAAATGTGTGGGCGCCGTAAATGGCAGCTGCCTAGCAATGAACTCGAAACTAATGCTGACCCAGATCTGTGATGCCGCGCCCTTCCAGTCTGACGAGTGTGACCTCAGCATAGGAAGTGCTGGCTGCCAGCCCAGACCTCACTGCGGGCACTACCGCTGCCAACATCACATCACGTGAGCACCTAAGCTGCGGCAACGGACTCTCAGCATCCTAGCAGGGCCGCCATTCAGAATATCTGGTCAGGACCCCTGAACGCCTGTACTCCAAATACATGTATGTGTATAGGATACAAAATATGTGGCTCCTCTACCGGGAAAGAACACTCGGGGTACAGGATAATGACACGCTGACACTCGGGGTACAGGATAATGACACTGACACTCGGGGTACAGGATAATGACACGCTGACACTCGGGGTACAGGATAATGACACTGACACTCGGGGTGCAGGATAATGACACGCTGACACTCGGGGTGCAGGATAATGACACGCTGACACTTGGGGTACAGGATAATGACACTGACACTCGGGGTACAGGATAATGACACTGACACTCGGGGTACAGGATAATGACGCTGACACTCGGGGTACAGGATAATGACGCTGACACTCGGGGTACAGGATAATGACACTGACACGTGGGGTACAGGATAATGACACTGACACTCGGGGTACAGGATAATGACACTGACACTCGGGGTACAGGATAATGACGCTGACACTTGGGGTACAGGAAAATGACGCTGACACGTGGGGTACAGGATAATGACGCTGACACTTGGGGTACAGGATAATGACGCTGACACTCGGGGTACAGGATAATGACACTGACACTTGGGGTACAGGATAATGACACTGACACTTGGGGTACAGGATAATGACGCTGACACTCGGGGTACAGGATAATGACGCTGACACTCGGGGTACAGGATAATGACGCTGACACTCGGGGTACAGGATAATGACGCTGACACTTGGGGTACAGGATAATGACACTGACACTCTGGGTACAGGATAATAACACTGACACTCGGGGTACAGGATAATGACACTGACACTCTGGGTACAGGATAATGACACTGACACTCTGGGTACAGGATAATGACACTGACACTTGGGGTACAGGATAATGACACTGACACTCTGGGTACAGGATAATGACACTGACACTTGGGGTACAGGATAATGACACTGACACTTGGGGTACAGGATAATGACACTGACACTCGGGGTACAGGATAATGACACTGACACTTGGGGTACAGGATAATGACACTGACACTCTGGGTACAGGATAATGACACTGACACTTGGGGTACAGGATAATGACACTGACACTTGGGGTACAGGATAATGACACTGACACTTGGGGTACAGGATAATGACACTTGGGGTACAGGATAATGACACTGACACTCTGGGTACAGGATAATGACGCTGACACTCGGGGTTCAGGATAATGACACTTGGGGTACAGGATAATGACACTGACACTCGGGGTACAGGATAATGACACTTGGGGTACAGGATAATGACACTGACACTCGGGGTACAGGAAAATGACACTGACACTCGGGGTACAGGATAATGACACTGACACTCGGGGTACAGGATAATGACACTGACACTCTGGGTACAGGATAATGACACTGAAACTCTGGGTACAGGATAATGACACTGACACTGGGGGAACAGGATAATGACGCTGACACTCGGGGTACAGGATAATGACACTGACACTCGGGGTACAGGATAATGACACTGACACTCGGGGTACAGGATAATGACACTGACACTCGGGGTACAGGATAATGACACTGACACTCGGGGTACAGGATAATGACACTGACACTCTGGGTACAGGATAATGACACTGACACTCGGGGTACAGGATAATGACACTGACACTCGGGGTACAGGATAATGACACTGACACTCGGGGTACAGGATAATGACACTGACACTTGGGGTACAGGATAATGACGCTGACACTCGGGGTACAGGATAATGACGCTGACACTTGGGGTACAGGATAATGACACTGACACTCGGGGTACAGGATAATGACACTGACCCTGGGGGTACAGGATAATGACACTGACACTCGGGGTACAGGATAATGACACTGACACTCGGGGTACAGGATAATGACACTGACACTCGGGGTACAGGATAATGACACTGACACTCGGGGTACAGGATAATGACACTGACACTTGGGGTACAGGATAATGACGCTGACACTCGGGGTACAGGATAATGACGCTGACACTTGGGGTACAGGATAATGACACTGACACTCGGGGTACAGGATAATGACGCTGACACTTGGGGTACAGGATAATGACACTGACAGTTGGGGTACAGGATAATGACGCTGACACTCGGGGTACAGGATAATGACGCTGACACTTGGGGTACAGGATAATGACACTGACACATGGGGTACAGGATAATGACACTGACACTCGGGGTACAGGATAATGACACTGACACTTGGGGTACAGGATAATGACACTGACACTTGGGGTACAGGATAATGACACTGACACTTGGGGTACAGGATAATGACACTGACACTCGGGGTACAGGATAATGACACTGACACTTGAGGTACAGGATAATGACGCTGACACTCGGGGTACAGGATAATGACGCTGACACTTGGGGTACAGGATAATGACGCTGACACTTGGGGTACAGGATAATGACACTGACACTTGAGGTACAGGCCAATGACACGCTGACAGTGACAGAGGACACAGTGACACTTGGGGTACAGTATGAGGTCTTGTCACTTCTACTTGCTGTCCTGCTCCTGAGGTCGGTGATGTTGAGCAGAGCTGGCTGGGTTGTGTCAGTGTTGGATGCGCAGCAGGTGGGAATGTGAGGCGCAGGATTAGATGGGGGGGGGGGGGCTGACCCTCCTGGCCTGATCCATCCTTGTGTAATTTTAGCTTCTTGCTTTGTACGAGGTCGGTGACACGACACATGAGCCCTCCACCACAGCCTCTGGTGACACTGGACTCGCTAACAGTATGCAGCGTATTGACAGCACCATTACACTAGCACCACCGGCCTGCGGCTGTCAGGGCACGCTGGGGGTTGTAGTGTCACAGTAACAGGCTGGAGATCACTCATTTACTGTCATGCACCTGCAACAAGGGGAATGACAGGGATGATGGGGGTGGTGGTGGAGGTGACAGCACAATCTGGTTTTTCCAGTGCACAATTAAGGCATTTTTTGTATTGACAGTCCAGTATGCCAAACACGTGAAATATGTTGAATGAATACCCCCAAGATGCAGGGGTTACTGGTGACAGCATACACAGCTCAGCTGTTCCAGCAGGTGCTTTAATTTTAAGTAGCCTATTGCCAGAGTAATAAAATGTAAAGAGGTCCTCTGCTTATATATACTACTGCAGGAGAAGATGGAAAGAAGTGATTACTGCAGAGCTGCTCCTCTGCTTCTCTGTGTCAGTGCAGGGACAATCCTCTTGTCAGGTCTCACAGCCTGGTGTTGCTAAGAGTACACTGCCTAACAACGACAGTCCTGTTGTTAGGCAGCGTGGCCCTAGCAACCAGTCTGTCGTACTTAACACAGGTCCTACTTTTCTGATTTTGCCCTATTAATCAGATTTTTCTAAACATGACAATAGCCGAGATCCTCTATTCCGGTAAGGAACGCTAATTTTCCGAAATATTCATTAGTAATGAGCGTAGATGTAGCTATCAGGCCGCCTGCACCCGGATGCGGGTGAACGCACATAACAGTCACACACCTTTCCGTGCAGATTTATGTGCATTTCTGCAAAAAACACAATTTCTAATTGCGGATTAGATGCGGTTTTGCCGCAGATCTCACCCTTCCATTAAAAAGGGTGAAATCTGCAAAGCAGCTCAATTTCTGCACGGAAACAATCTGCAAAGTGAGATTAGTGTAATCCCTTACACTTTACTAGTACTGTACGAAACTGCAGGTGGTGTAAGGGGTGAGGAGGTAACAGCACACTGGGCCCTGGAGCCTGAGGAGGGCCCAAAGACCTGGGCCCTCATGGAGGCTAATCTGCAGCAGCAGGAGACTAACCAGTTGCTGCTACAACACGTGATGGCTTTGCAGACAGCAGGAGCAACCCCGAGCGTCCACGATGCCCGGAATGCAGTCTGTGCTGCGATTCCTAAGATGACTCCAGCAGACGACATCGAAACCTACCTGGCGATGTACGAGAAAGTGGCCATCAGGGAAAAGCTACCCAGTGACCAGTGGGCTGAGGTTGTCGCTCCATTCCTGGCATCTGATTCCCAGCGCGTGTATTTCGACTTGCCGGACGATCAAGCGGCCGACTATCAGAAAGTCAAGGCAAGACTGGGGGTGAATGTGTTGGTCCGGGCCCAGCGGGTGCATCAGTGGGGGTTCAACCCGGCTGAGCCTGCGAGGACCCAGTATTATGACTTAATTCACCTCTTGCAAAAATGGCTACAGCCTGACGTGCTGAGTCCCACTGCTATGCTGGATCGTATGTTAGCCGATATGTTCTGGAGGGCTTTGCCATACCCTCTCCAGGACTGGATCGGTCAGGTGTCTCCTGGCAATGCCCTTGAGATGGTGAACCTGGTAGAACACTATGAAGCTACCAGGAATCTAAAGAATCGTGCTGTCAGGAGGGGGGTCGGCAAACACCGGAAATCTCCACCCCAGGCCTGGAGATTTGAGCCGATAAAACCCGCCCGGGATGTACCCACGGCGGACCTGGCTCCGACAGTGTGCTGGCTGGGTCAGGAGCCTGGCCATGTAAGGGCTGACTGTCCCCATCGGGTTGAGCCCATGGACACTAACTATGGCTACCGTCAGTCGATATATGCCAGGAGGCTGTGTGCAACATGTACCCCAGAAACTCTAAATCACTTGTGCCAGGTGGAAGTGGGAGACACTCCGGCAGAGGCTCTGCTGGACTCGGGGAGTCTGGTGACCCTAGTAAGGGCTTCCCTGGTGCAGCCCGCCGAGTATACTGGCCGGAAAGTCGGGGTGATGTGCATCCAAGGAGACTTAAAAGACTACCCCACCGCGCTGGTGTCTCTAACTACGGTGGCCAGTAGATGGACCCACGAGGTAGCTGTCGCCACAAATCTACATTATGAACTCATAATAGGGATAGACTTCCCGGCACTGCTATGAGAGTGACTGATACCCATGAGACAGGGGTAACCCTAGCAGAGTGGCCCGGCTCAGGGGGGAGACCAGAACCCTGGGAACCTGAGACCAAAGGGCCAGCGGTAGGGGTGACCACCACTTCGGGGGAAAAGAGGGAGACAACCCCGCAAGGTGTGATGGTGGGAGACGTGGAGGACTTGCTGCAGGGTCCTGAATTGGCAGACCTCAATGTCTCCAGGAATAATTTTGGTACCGCCCAAAGTCGGGACCCAACCCTATCCCGCGCCTGGGAAAATGTGTTAATAGTAGATGGTGAACCACAACAACCTGGGGCAGAGTCAGTGTTTCCCCGTTTTGTGGTTCATCAAGATATGTTGTATCGGGTAAACCAACGACGGGGTGAGCCTATTGAACAGTTGGTGGTCCCCAAGGCGTTTTGCAAGCTTGTGTTAGATCTATCCCACCAACACGTTCTCGGGGGTCACCCGGGGCTGCAGAAAACTCAGAATCGTATTCTACAGCGGTTTTACTGCCCCAGCATATTCAAAGAAGTGGAAGAGTTTTGTAAGTCTTGCCCGACCTGCCAGATAACTAGCCCCCAGACACATTTCCGTAGTCCTCTCCCGATTATCGAAGTGCCATTTGACCGAATAGCTATGGACCTCATAGGCCCAGTACCGAAGTCCGCCAGAGGGCATCAACACATCTTAGTCATTCTAGACTACGCCACTCGGAGGCGGTGCCACTGCGACATCCCTCGGCCAAACTCATAGCTAAGGAATTAATGGAGATGTTCTCCCAAGTGGGGCTACCTAAAGAGGTTCTGTCCGACCAAGGGACCCCTTTTATGTCCAAAGTGATGAGGGAACTCTGTAAGTTGCTGCACATAAAACAACTATGGACGTCTGTTTACCATCTGCAAACGGACGGTCTGGTAGAAAGGTTTAACCAAACATTAAAAAATATGTAAAAAAAATAAAATGAGTTTATAGCACAAACCGATACCTTCGAAGTAGGCCTCAGTGCTGTACTGTCTCAGGAGGTCAACGGGGAGGAGCATTGCATTGTCTTCCTCAGCCGTAAGCTCACCCCAGCCGAGACCAGGTACAGTATAGTGGAGAGACAGTGCCTGGCTAACAAGTGGGCACGAGAATCTCGCCGCTATTATTTATTGGGGAGAAAATTCCGCCTGGCGACCGACCACTCCTCTCTCAAGTGGATGAGCCAGGCCAAAGACAGGAGTGCCCAGGTCACCAGATGGTTTCTCTCCCTAGAAAACTTTAAGTTTTTGGTGGAACACAGGGCAGGCCGGTTACAGGGAAACAAGGATACCCTGTCCCAGATACACTGAGGGGTTGAACAAAGGGGAACGGTATGTGACACAGTGAGAGGTTTGGTCTGGGAAAACAGGTATTTTCCTCCCAGCATGTGCTGCTGGGCTGATTTACAGCCAGGTGAGATCAAATACCGGATCGGATTTTAAGTTCCGGTCCGGGCTTTGGCAGCACCTGGCTGTCCTTAAATAGGCAGCTGGGCTCAGAAGCCAGGTCTCTGTGTTGGGATCTGGGAGCCTTGTGTCTGGATGAAGGGTTATTACCTGTTTGGTGTGAAAACAGGTTGGTGCTGCTGTCAGCAAGGACTATTTGAGGCAGAATTGTCGCATGGTGCGAATTATCACCAACACCGCAAGGTGACTTTTTGTTTGATTATGACGGCTTGTTTTGTCACCTAAAGTGTGAATAAAACACTGAACGGTTTGATCCAAAGAACTTGTTGTTGCCTCTAAACCGCATATGCTAATCCTGCCTACCAGAGCGAAACCCCACACTATCTATCTATCTATCTATCTATCCATCCATCTATCTACTGTGGGGATTCGCTCTGGTAGGCAGGTTAGCGGACGCAGTACAGAGGCAACGACAACGTCTTTAACCTAAACAGTTCAGTGTTTTATTCACACATAAGGAAAGTGACAACAAAAAGTCAGTTTCAAGGAAAAAACTGTCACCTTGAGTCTGGTGTTTGTTCACACCAGGCAGCAACACATAAGGCCTTGGGTGAAGCAGAAGTCCACGTGCTTTCACCAAACAATATAGCAGGCCTTTATCCCGACCCAAACTCTAAGGCCCCAACACAGAGACTGGCAAAGCTCCACTGTCAGATGTAGGATAATCCACCCCCAGCTGAGTTTTATATCCCTAACTAAAACCCGGCCTGGAAAGGGGGGGGAACAGCCACCCACCCTGCACTTTGGCTGCTCCCAGTAAGAGCCGGCCCAGATCAGCTTTACAGCCACACTAAATAATCAATAGTGTCAGTCAGCACTAACTGCCGCGGCCACTTAAAATGACCGGCTCTTACCTCACCGAGGCCAGGAACCTCAGTGACACATATCTTCCGTCAATGACGGCCCCTTGCGCTTTCCTACACTATCTATCTCATATCTCAAATTCAAATCAGCTTTATTGGCAGGACTAAATGCATATTAGCATTGCTAAAGCAAGTGGGAGTTGGCATGGAGAATGGAGATACACCCAGGGTGGAGGTACATGGCATATGACACTCCTCTCTATTTATATCTATCTATCTATCTATCTCATAATCTCCTATCTATCTCCTCTCTATTTATATCTATCTATCTATCTATCTATCTATCTATCTCATATCTATCTATCTCATATCTATCTATCTATCTATCTATCTCATAATCTCCTATCTATCTCCTCTCTATTTATATCTATCTATCCATCTATCTATCTCATATATATCTATCTCTCTATCTCATAATCTCATATCAAATCAGCTTTATTGGCAGGACTAAATACATTTTAGCATTGCCAAAGCAAGTGGGAAATAATTGGGTAGGGTTGGGGGATGGGAACTTATACAGGGTGGAGAGGAGTCCATGGTATATCAGGCTCCTCTCAGTCTATGGCAGGCAGTAATATATTGTGCTGCTGTGGCCGCTGTGTTCTCCTCTTCCCCCAGCAGTATGGAGAGTCTCTCCTCCTCCTCCTCCTCCATGGAGGTGAAGTCTGGGCAGAGATCAGACAGTCTCCTGAAGTGAGTCTCCCTCACTGCTGAGTATTTGGGGCACCGCAGCAGGAAACAAGCCTCGTCCTCCACGGCCTCCTGGTCGCACTGCTGGCACAGTCTGCTCGCATATCTATCTATCTATCTCATATCTACCTACCTATCTATCTCTCTCTCTTATATCTATCTCATATCTATCTATCTATCTCATATCTATCTATCTATCTATCTCATATCTATCTATCTATCTCATATCTATCTTTCTCTCTCTCTTATATCCATCTCATATCTATCTCATATCTATCTCATATCTATCTATTATCTATCTCATATCTATCTATTATCTATCTCATATCTATCTCATATCTATCTATTATCTATCTCATATCTATCTATTATCTATCTCATATCTATCTCATATCTATTTCTATTCAGAGGAAACAATTGAGAGAAATAAATCTTTTCATTCAACAAGTTTTATTTGAAATTGGCATTTCCTTACAGCCCTGAAGCTGCACATACAGGGGCCCGATAGCAGGGCCCTTAGGGATCACTGATTGCTACAGACAATGGGGGAGATCTGAGAAAACAGTCTAATAGAGAAACTCTCCTTGTTGCCCATAGCAACCAATCACAGCACGGCTTTCATTGTTGAAGAGCCCTATAAGAATTGAAAGCTGTGCTGTGATTGGTCGTTTCTCTTTTCGATCACGCTGAAGGGGGTCTGAGGTCCGGTGCACGTCTCCCTGACAGGTACGAACGGCCACGACAAGGGGCTTTGAACTGAGACTGGTACATTGTAAACCCTGCGCGTAGGGAAATGGCTTCTCCCTACATCCCCATGACTATTGAGGAGGCTGGGAAAGTAGAGGGACGCCCACTGTAGATGCTGGACCAGAGGGGACGTTATAATGGGACAGTGAGCTCTCAGCAATGTACGGTGTCTCAAGTTATACAGTGCTGCCCCCTAGTGTTCAACATGAAACATTACATGTCTAGCTCAATGGATTCACTTTACAGCAGAGCATTGCATCCTAGGGCTGTCTGGCTGCTGCAAAACTACAAGTCCCAGCATGCCCTGAGAGCTGCAGGTCCTGTGTATGAAGCCCGCTGGTACTGTGCAGGCGCCCTGTATGGTGTCACCTACCGCAGGACACTGTACGGATCGTGCACTGTAGGGTAGTGCAGCTTGTTAATACAAGGGGGATGGGGGAGGCGGGTTGGGTTGTGGAGAAGACGCGCCCTGCTCCGGGTTTTCGTGCACATCGGTACTTTCCCCCGTGGATTCTGGAGGACCATCGGAGGTATTGGGTATGATGGATTCCTGGTCTCCAGGGACATCGCTCGGTTCTGACTCTGTGTATAGAAAAAAATCACAGAAAATCATCCGATCGATGTATGGCAGAATTATGTGGAAGAATTTGAAAGCACTGTATAACAGTATTATTTGTGCACTGTATGCCAGTTTTATGTGGGCACTCTATGGCGCTGATATGTGGGCCTTTTGTGGCAGTATTATGTGGGTACTGAATCGCAGCATGCTCGAAGACTCACAGTGTGGCAGTATTACACAGGCACTGTATTAAAACATTACATATATATTTGATGTTAATGGTAAGTAGGCACTGTGTGGCAGCATTAGGTGGGCACTGTGCGGCAGTATTATGTGGGCACTGTGTGGCAGGATTAGGTAGGCACTGTGTGGCAGTATTATGTGGGCACTGTGTGGCAGGATTAGGTGGGCACTGTGTGGCAGCATTAGGTGGGCACTGTGTGGCAGTATTATGTGGGTTATATAATAAGTAGAGGGCACTCACTGCTACTAATGTAATCTGCCTGAGGCGGGAGGGGAGCAGCCATATCCCCGGCCTCTGTCACTGTCCCCGGCTGCGCCTCTTCATTTCTCGCTCCGGGGATTTCTTGCTCGGCTCCTTTGCTGCCGTCTGTCTCTTCTGGCTGAAAGAACATCAAGCTGAAGATTAGAACAACCTAACGACTAATACAGAAGAACTACAAGTCCCAGTCACAAATCCCCAGCGGTTCCTTTTGGCGGCTGACTATCTCCATTTCAACAAGGTCATGGCCATCAGGTTGTCATTGCCTGACTCTGCTGCCAAATACCTGATGTACCACATAATCTACCGCCCTGCGGAGCCACCTACTGTTCTAGAAGGTTCTTCATCTGTCCAGGACCTCTGAGAAAATACACCCAAAGATGGAGAATTTCTGCTCTCGGAGTCAGGCGACCTCGTTGTGTCGCAAACCACAGACCCTATGGGTGACATGAAGGTTACGCCTTACATTAGGAACACGGCAAAGAGTCAGTGTGGTCATGGCAGTATTATATGGGCATTACGTGGGCACTGGATGGCAGCAGTAATAAATGACCACTACACAGAAGTATTAGGTGGCCACTAGTTGGAGGTATTATGTGGGCACTGGATGGCAGTACAACGTGGCCACTAGATGGAGGCATTACGTGGGAGCTGTATGGATGTATTTTGTGGGCACTAGATCAAAGTATTACAATATTAAGGCACTGGATGAGGACATTGGATAAAGGTATTACGTGGGAATGTTGATAGTGGATGGCAGTATTATGTGGGCCGTCCTGTCAATATGGCTGCCGCTCCTACTATAGAGGGAGGAATAAACTAAGGCTATAACCATCCATCATGGCGAGATGTAATACAGCAAACATTGGTAATCCCAATACCATCAAGTTATCGAGCAGCAGGACGGTCATGGTGGCATGAGGCGCCATGTACCTCAAATCTCCCATAATTTGTCTATGGGAATATGGTCCCCAGTCATCCCAGTACCTGTGGGGGTCTCCAAGGCTTGTGAATTGTAGTAACTGAGGGCAGAATCCGGGTCGTGGGGGAACAGTCCGACGTGGCCGAGCTGATCAGGAGCCATTGACTTGTGGGATCTGCGAGTTGTGTTTGTTCTTTGATCTGAAAGTGAACAAAGTCCCCGTACATATATACGGTATACTGTATACTGCGTCCCCCAGTGTGAACAAAGTCCCCATACATATATACGGTATACTGTATACTGCACCCCCCAGTGTGAACAAAGTCCCCATACATATATACGGTATACTGTATACTGCACCCACCAGTGTGAACAAAGTCCCCATACATATATACTGTATACTGCACCCCCCAGTGTGAACAAAGTCCCCATACATATATACGGTATACTGCACCCACCAGTGTGAACAAAGTCCCCATACATATATACGGTATACTGTATACTGCGTCCCCCAGTGTGAACAAAGTCCCCATACATATATACGGTATACTGTATACTGCACCCCCCAGTGTGAACAAAGTCCCCATACATATATACTGTATACTGCACCCCCCAGTGTGAACAAAGTCCCCATACATATATACGGTATACTGTATACTGCACCCCCCAGTGTGAACAAAGTCCCCGTACATATATACGGTATACTGTATACTGCACCCCCCAGTGTGAACAAAGTCCCCGTACATATATACTGTATACTGCGTCCCCCAGTGTGAACAAAGTCCCCATACATATATACTGTATACTGCACCCCCCAGTGTGAACAAAGTCCCCATACATATATACGGTATACTGTATACTGCACCCCCCAGTGTGAACAAAGTCCCCGTACATATATACGGTATACTGTATACTGCACCCCCCAGTGTGAACAAAGTCCCCGTACATATATACTGTATACTGTATACTGCGTCCCCCAGTGTGAACAAAGTCCCCATACATATATACGGTATACTGTATACTGCACCCCCCAGTGTGAACAAAGTCCCCATACATATATACTGTATACTGCGTCCCCCAGTGTGAACAAAGTCCCCATACATATATACGGTATACTGTATACTGCACCCCCCAGTGTGAACAAAGTCCCCATACATATATACGGTATACTGTATACTGCGTCCCCCAGTGTGAACAAAGTCCCCGTACATATATACGGTATACTGTATACTGCACCCCCCAGTGTGAACAAAGTCCCCGTACATATATACGGTATACTGTATACTGCACCCCCCAGTGTGAACAAAGTCCCCATACATATATACGGTATACTGTATACTGCACCCACCAGTGTGAACAAAGTCCCCATACATATATACTGTATACTGCACCCCCCAGTGTGAACAAAGTCCCCATACATATATACGGTATACTGTATACTGCACCCCCCAGTGTGAACAAAGTCCCCATACATATATACTGTATACTGCACCCCCCAGTGTGAACAAAGTCCCCATACATATATACGGTATACTGTATACTGCACCCCCCAGTGTGAACAAAGTCCCCATACATATATACTGTATACTGCACCCCCCAGTGTGAACAAAGTCCCCATACATATATACGGTATACTGTATACTGTATACTGCACCCCCCAGTGTGAACAAAGTCCCCATACATATATACTGTATACTGCACCCACCAGTGTGAACAAAGTCCCCATACATATATACGGTATACTGTATACTGCACCCCCCAGTGTGAACAAAGTCCCCATACATATATACGGTATACTGCACCCACCAGTGTGAACAAAGTCCCCATACATATATACGGTATACTGTATACTGCACCCCCCAGTGTGAACAAAGTCCCCATACATATATACGGTATACTGTATACTGCACCCCCCAGTGTGAACAAAGTCCCCATACATATATACGGTATACTGTATACTGCACCCCCCAGTGTGAACAAAGTCCCCATACATATATACGGTATACGGTATACTGCACCCCCAGTGTGAACAAAGTCCCCATACATATATACGGTATACTGTATACTGCACCCCCCAGTGTGAACAAAGTCCCCATACATATATACGGTATACTGTATACTGCGTCCCCCAGTGTGAACAAAGTCCCCATACATATATACGGTATACTGTATACTGCACCCCCCAGTGTGAACAAAGTCCCCATACATATATACGGTATACTGTATACTGCACCCCCCAGTGTGAACAAAGTCCCCATACATATATACTGTATACTGTATACTGCACCCCCCAGTGTGAACAAAGTCCCCGTACATATATACGGTATACTGTATACTGCACCCCCCAGTGTGAACAAAGTCCCCGTACATATATACTGTATACTGCGTCCCCCAGTGTGAACAAAGTCCCCATACATATATACGGTATACTGTATACTGCACCCCCCAGTGTGAACAAAGTCCCCATACATATATACGGTATACTGTATACTGCGTCCCCCAGTGTGAACAAAGTCCCCGTACATATATACGGTATACTGTATACTGCGTCCCCCAGTGTGAACAAAGTCCCCATACATATATACGGTATACTGTATACTGCACCCCCCAGTGTGAACAAAGTCCCCATACATATATACGGTATACTGTATACTGCGTCCCCCAGTGTGAACAAAGTCCCCGTACATATATACGGTATACTGTATACTGCGTCCCCCAGTGTGAACAAAGTCCCCATACATATATACGGTATACTGTATACTGCACCCCCCAGTGTGAACAAAGTCCCCATACATATATACGGTATACTGTATACTGCACCCCCCAGTGTGAACAAAGTCCCCATACATATATACGGTATACTGTATACTGCACCCCCCAGTGTGAACAAAGTCCCCATACATATATACTGTATACTGTATACTGCACCCCCCAGTGTGAACAAAGTCCCCATACATATATACGGTATACGGTATACTGCACCCCCCAGTGTGAACAGGGCCGACTGGACGTGAGAAAACCGCTGATTACCTGGCGGTCTGATTCTGTGGCTGGGAGCGGCGAGGTGACTGTACTTCTTCCACAGGTAATACTGGTTCCTGATTCTGTCCATGTTGATCTCCATGCCATTGGGTGACGCCGATCGCTGGAAGAGTCCAAATCAGTGTGAAAGGGCTGATAACAGAGAGCGGGCCATCATATCAGACAGTGATTTTAGTAACGGCAGAGCCGACCTGCTCGTCCAGTCTGTACACTGGGCCAGTATGGGGCAGGACTGGGCGCTTCTCTCTGGTATCATGGAGGACCACCCGCCGGTTCTTCGCTATTATCCCACAGTAAGGTGGAGAAGATGGAGAATCGGTGATTGGCCCCTGGTCCTGGAGTCGTCTCCGGCACTTTGATGGTTTCTCAGGCTGTTCTTGCACATCCCTGAAAAGTCAGCCGTTAAAATCAAGAAGAAGAGCGGGACAGTCAGAATTATTCCACCCGACTGTCCTTTATATTGTCCCCAGGGACCTAGAGCACGAAGGAACGCTCCGTTATCACTTTCCTGACCTCCTGAAAGTCCTTAAAGGGAACCTGTCACCGGGATTTTGTGTATAGAGCTGAGGACATGGGTTGTTAGATGGCCGCTAGCACATCCGCAATATCCAGTCCCCATAGCTCTGTGTGCTTTTATTGTGTAAAAAAAACGATTTGATACATATGCAAATTAACCTGAGATGAGTCCTGTCCCTGACTCATCTCACATACAGGACTCATCTCAGGGACAGGACTCATCTCAGGTTAATTTGCATATGTATCAAATCGTTTTTTTTACACAATAAAAGCACACAGAGCTATGGGGACTGGGTATTACGGATGTGCTAGCGGCCATCTAGCAACCCATGTCCTCAGCTCTATACACAAAATCCTGGTGACAGGTTCCCTTTAATGTCCAAGGAATTAATAAAAGGTCAAGATGCCCACCGGCAAATAATCTGAAGAAAACGTGCAGGAATATCATGTCCTCATGGCCGCCCCCTGCTGGTGTCAAACTGCACAACTCAAGTTATACATGTACAAAGATAGACATAACAAGGAGACAAAGTCGGGTAAAAGAGGAGAGAAAGCAAATATCCCTACCTTACTGCCACAACGTGCTCTGTATGTGGTAAAGGAGAAGATCCAACTAGTGACAGACTAACAGGACATCCACCAGTAGGGGGCTTCTTCTGTTTTTTTATTACCATCTGAAAAGATTATATAACTACTATAATACTGCTCCTATGTACAAGAATATAACTACTATAATACTGCTCCTATGTACAAGAATATAACTACTATAATACTGCTCCTATGTACAAGAATATAACTACTATAATACTGCCTCCTATGTACAAGAATATAACTACTATAATACTGCTCCTATGTACAAGAATATAACTACTATAATACTGCTCCTATGTACAAGAATATAACTACTATAATACTGCTCCTATGTACAAGAATATAACTACTATAATACTGCTCCTATGTACAAGAATATAACTACTATAATACTGCTCCTATGTACAAGAATATAACTACTATAATACTGCCTCCTATGTACAAGAATATAACTACTATAATACTGCTCCTATATACAAGAATATAACTACTATAATGCTGCCTCCTATGTGCAAGAATATAACTACTATAATACTGCTCCTATGTACAAGAATATAACTACTATAATACTGCCTCCTATGTACAAGAATATAACTACTATAATACTGCTCCTATGTACAAGAATATAACTACTATAATACTGCTCCTATGTACAAGAATATAACTACTATAATACTGCTCCTATGTACAAGAATATAACTACTATAATACTGCTCCTATGTACAAGAATATAACTACTATAATACTGCCTCCGATGTACAAGAATATAACTACTATAATACTGCCTCCTATGTACAAGAATATAACTACTATAATACTGCTCCTATGTACAAGAATATAACTACTATAATACTGCTCCTATGTACAAGAATATAAATACTATAATACTGCTCCTATGTACAAGAATATACCTACTATAATACTGCCTCCGATGTACAAGAATATAACTACTATAATACTGCCTCCTATGTACAAGAATATAACTACTATAATACTGCCTCCTATGTACAAGAATATAACTACTATAATACTGCTCCTATGTACAAGAATATAACTACTATAATACTGCTCCTATGTACAAGAATATAACTACTATAATACTGCCTCCTATGTACAAGAATATAACTACTATAATACTGCTCCTATGTACAAGAATATAACTACTATAATACTGCTCCTATGTACAAGAATATAACTACTATAATACTGCTCCTATGTACAAGAATATAACTACTATAATACTGCTCCTATGTACAAGAATATAACTACTATAATACTGCTCCTATGTACAAGAATATAACTACTATAATACTGCTCCTATGTACAAGAATATAACTACTATAATACTGCCTCCGATGTACAAGAATATAACTACTATAATACTGCCTCCTATGTACAAGAATATAACTACTATAATACTGCCTCCTATATACAGGAATATAACTAATATAATACTGCCTCTATGTACAAGAATATAACTACTATAATACTGCCTCCTATGTACAAGAATATAACTACTATAATACTGCTCCTATGTACAAGAATATAACTACTATAATACTGCTCCTATGTACAAGAATATAACTACTATAATACTGCTCCTATGTACAAGAATATAACTACTATAATACTGCTCCTATGTACAAGAATATAACTACTATAATACTGCTCCTATGTGCAAGAATATAACTACTATAATACTGCCCCCTATGTACAAGAATATAACTACTATAATACTGCTCCTATGTACAAGAATATAACTACTATAATACTGCTCCTATGTACAAGAATATAACTACTATAATACTGCCTCCTATGTACAAGAATATAACTACTATAATACTGCCTCCTATGTACAAGAATATAACTACTATAATACTGCCTCCTATGTACAAGAATATAACTACTATAATACTGCTCCTATGTACAAGAATATAACTACTATAATACTGCCTCCTATGTACAAGAATATAACTACTATAATACTGCTCCTATGTACAAGAATATAACTACTATAATACTGCTCCTATGTACAAGAATATAACTACTATAATACTGCTCCTATGTACAGGAATATAACTAATATAATACTGCCTCTATGTACAAGAATATAACTACTATAATACTGCTCCTATGTACAGGAATATAACTAATATAATACTGCTCCTATGTACAAGAATATAACTACTATAATACTGCTCCTATGTACAAGAATATAACTACTATAATACTGCTCCTATGTACAAGAATATAACTACTATAATACTGCTCCTATGTACAAGAATATAACTACTATAATACTGCTCCTATGTACAAGAATATAACTACTATAATACTGCTCCTATGTACAAGAATATAACTACTATAATACCGCTACTATGTACAAGAATATAACTACTATAATACTGCTCCATGTACAAGAATATAACTACTATAACACTGCTCCTATGTACAAGAATATAACTACTATAATACTGCTCCTATGTACAAGAATATACCTACTATAATACTGCTCCTATGTACAAGAATATAACTACTATAATACTGCTCCTATGTACAAGAATATAACTACTATAATACTGCCTCCTATGTACAGGAATATAACTACTATAATACTGCCTCCTATGTACAAGAATATAACTACTATAATACTGCTCCTATGTACAAGAATATAACTACTATAATACTGCTCCTATGTACAAGAATATAACTACTATAATACTGCCTCCTATGTACAAGAATATATCTACTATAATACTGCTCCTATATACAAGAATATAACTACTATAATACTGCTCCTATGTACAAGAATATAACTACTATAATACTGCCTCCTATGTACAAGAATATAACTACTATAATACTGCCTCCTATGTACAAGAATATAACTACTATAATACTGCTCCTATGTACAAGAATATAACTACTATAATACTGCTCCTATGTACAAGAATATAAATACTATAATACTGCTCCTATGTACAAGAATATAACTACTATAATACTGCTCCTATGTACAAGAATATAAATACTATAATACTGCTCCTATGTACAAGAATATACCTACTATAATACTGCTCCTATGTACAAGAATATAACTACTATAATACTGCTCCTATGTACAAGAATATAACTACTATAATACTGCTCCTATGTACAGGAATATAACTAATATAATACTGCCTCTATGTACAAGAATATAACTACTATAATACTGCTCCTATGTACAGGAATATAACTAATATAATACTGCTCCTATGTACAAGAATATAACTACTATAATACTGCTCCTATGTACAAGAATATAACTACTATAATACTGCTCCTATGTACAAGAATATAACTACTATAATACTGCTCCTATGTACAAGAATATAACTACTATAATACTGCCTCCTATGTACAAGAATATAACTACTATAATACTGCTCCTATGTACAAGAATATAACTACTATAATACCGCTCCTATGTACAAGAATATAACTACTATAATACCGCTACTATGTACAAGAATATAACTACTATAATACTGCTCCTATGTACAAGAATATAACTACTATAATACTGCTCCTATGTACAAGAATATACCTACTATAATACTGCTCCTATGTACAAGAATATAACTACTATAATACTGCTCCTATGTACAAGAATATAACTACTATAATACTGCCTCCTATGTACAGGAATATAACTACTATAATACTGCCTCCTATGTACAAGAATATAACTACTATAATACTGCTCCTATGTACAAGAATATAACTACTATAATACTGCTCCTATGTACAAGAATATAACTACTATAATACTGCCTCCTATGTACAAGAATATATCTACTATAATACTGCTCCTATATACAAGAATATAACTACTATAATACTGCTCCTATGTACAAGAATATAACTACTATAATACTGCCTCCTATGTACAAGAATATAACTACTATAATACTGCTCCTATGTACAAGAATATAAATACTATAATACTGCTCCTATGTACAAGAATATAACTACTATAATACTGCTCCTATGTACAAGAATATATCTACTATACTACTGCCTCCTATGTACAAGAATATAACTACTATAATACTGCTCCTATGTACAGGAATATAACTACTATAATACTGCTTCTATGTACAAGAATATAACTACTATAATACTGCCTCCTATGTACAAGACTATAACTACTATAATACTGCTCCTATGTACAAGAATATAACTACTATAATACTGCTCCTATGTACAAGAATATAAATACTATAATACTGCCTCCTATGTACAAGAATATAACTACTATAATACTGCTCCTATGTACAAGAATATAACTACTATAATACTGCTCCTATGTACAAGAATATAAATACTATAATACTGCTCCTATGTACAAGAATATAACTACTATAATACTGCTCCTATGTACAAGAATATAAATACTATAATACTGCTCCTATGTACAAGAATATACCTACTATAATACTGCTCCTATGTACAAGAATATAACTACTATAATACTGCTCCTATGTACAAGAATATAACTACTATAATACTACTCCTATGTACAAGAATATAACTACTATAATACTGCTCCTATGTACAAGAATATAACTACTATAATACTGCTCCTATGTACAAGAATATAACTACTATAATACTGCCTCCTATGTACAAGAGTATAACTACTATAATACTGCTCCTATGTACAGAAATATAACTACTATAATACCGCCCTCTATGTACAGGACTCACCAGATGTGGATTTTGCTTCTCTCTTTTCGTTCCTCCCGGTGGATCTTTTAGTGAAAGATCTTTGATCCAAACTTTAATAGGTTTTTCTCTAGGAATAAAATGGACAGAACATTTATTTCCGCACGCCTGCTCCCCTGCTATGTAGATATATATATGAGGGTCTGCCGTACCCACCGGTCCTGTGTCCGCAGAGGCTGGCGCTGGGCGTTCGGCACCCACACCATGGTCACATCTCTGCTCTCTGTATTCTGAAAAGAGGGATTAAGGATCTGCACCTGGAAGAGCAATGCATTGTGGGTAGCAGCACCTGTATAAGTATGTGCTCCCCAGGACTCCCGGGAAGGCAACGAACCGCCATCTTGTTATTCTTATTCGGTTCACATCACTTACCTTCTGAGACTTCTTGGAAGAGAAGCAGGACCCTGACAGTCTTGAAGGAGCGATGATATTCCTGTATGAATTTACACCTGGAAAGAAGACCTTCTCCATACTAAGAACACAGACAGAAAACATGATTACTAGAGAGACTGATAGATAGAACGATAGATAGAACGATAGATAGATAGGAGATAGATAGATAGAACGATAGATAGATAGGAGATAGATAGATAGATAGGAGATAGATAGATAGATAGAACGATAGATAGAACGATAGATAGAACGATAGATAGGAGATAGATAGATAGGAGATAGATAGATAGATAGATAGGAGATAGATAGATAGATAGATGCAGTTCTCAGACAGGCCTGCAGATGGCAGCGCTGTTGTACATGCTGTAGGCTGTAGTAGGGGGGACTCCTGGGCTGCGCTCCCCCATGTCGCCTCCATCCTGGGGGGTCCGGCTGCTCAGCAGGGTGGTGACGCTCAGGACCGGGAGTCCGCCTGCTGATGAATGTTAATGCATTTCCGCTCTATGAGCCAGCACCGCCTATATATGAGAACGTAATGCCTAGGTGTCAGTGCAGACTGTACCGTCATCTTGGGAGCGAGGTCTGGAGATGGATCGGGGCGGCCGGTACCGAGGGTTTCCCTGTTCGATCCTCCTCAAGGTCACCCAGCACTGCGGATGTGGGCACGCGGGGCGCTGACATACCGTCTCATCCAGCTCCATGCGCTGCGCTGTGTGTGGACCGTCCGGTGGGGCCTGAAACATACCGCACCGCGTGAACCCAGCTCTCCAGGGGTCCTGGGTGGTACATATTCCCTGCCGAGCAGCATCCCCTGCTGTATACAGCTATAATGCTCGTTTGCTACAATGTATCAGTGCAGGTAAAACTACATGGATACAACTGTAACAAACCCTCAGCTGTGAGAACGATCAGGTCTCTGCTTCTGGGTGTAAAATAAAAATAAAGTTTCCATTCCCTGACAGCAAGCAGAGGTCTTGAAAATGGCAAGAAATTGAAACCCAAAGGCCCTGATTTATCAAAACTGTGCAAAGGAAAACTATCCTAGTTGCCTGTAGCAACCAATCGGATGTCACCTTTCATTTCTAAAAGGAGCTCCGAAAAATGAAAGGTGGAATCTGATTGGTTGCTATGGGCAACTGTGCCAGTTCTACTTTACACCAGTTTGTCTTTTAGAAAGTTACAGAAGTTCTTTTCATTCTACAATTATAAAGCTTTATTCACATGAACACAGCGCAGCACTCAGTCTGAGAGGGGACTACAGATCCCAGCAAGCAGTGGGCCGATCCATGTTAATACAGCCCCCCATTTCCTCTCACCCTCTCCTCACCACCCCCCAATACCCAGACATCGAGCTCGGTAATTATTAACAACTCACCCGCGCTCTGGTCACCATGACAACACAGGACGCCGGCACGCCTTCACGCTGCTGCGGCCCCGCCTCGCTCATGCTGATTGGTCGTTCTTTCCTGACGCGTAATGGCGGCTTGTACCTGGAACGCATCACAGGAAGATGGCGGCGCGGCGGTGAAACGCATGCGAAAGGGCGGGGGACTGCAGAGCACGTGGTGCACGGAAGCGGCTTCAGTTGGGTTCTTGGCGCGGAATTGAGGTTGTGGCAGAGTTGGATCTAAGCTGGTTTGTAATGGGAATGACAGCCCAGGGAGGGTGCGTGGTGGCTGTTTTTAAGGGATTCCAGCTTGGCAGGAACTACAACTCCCAATATATTGTGTGCAATGCATGCTGAGATTTGTAGTGCCTTAGTTGCAGGGTGCTTGTGTTTGATGAGTGTGCGGAGACGATTTTGTAGATTGGGATTTCACTGTAAGAATAGTTAGCGGTTTATGGTAATTTCATAAACGTAAGGTGGCGCCATTTTTAAAGTCGTTTTGTTAGTCCCTGTCCGTATCGGCAGCGGTCTCTCTGTTTGGCGTAGAGCGCTCCGGAATAATTGGTGACAGCCGCTTCCGGCACTGAAAGATGGTGACCCGCGGTTGTCACCCAGTGCATGCATGCATGGTTGCTAAGCAACAACGCCCTGTAATCTCATTGGTTATATTATTAGCGTTCAGGCCGCCCTGAGCACATCTGACGCGTTTCTATAAGAGGGTGTAAAATTAACATCCGCCATGTTTTCCTGTAGGTGTAGCCGAAGAAGATGGCGGAGAGACCGGAGGATCTCAATTTACCCACCGCCGTTATCACGCGGATCATTAAAGAAGCCGTAAGTGACGTCGCTGCGGGCGGTTGTTGGGTGGCGCGCCCCTGCTGCCTTCCTCCCTCCACCATCTTCATTTAAAGGGAACTTCTGATCGGAACACGTTACCTCCTATCCACTGTGGTGGGACCCTACGAGTCATGAGGGTCCCGTGCCCTGTGAGTGGAGCATGCCCGCCGCCTACCCATCGTGATGGGACGATCTGCGGCAGAGTACACGTGGGACCACCGGTCAGACCCCCACCGCTTTACAGTTAATGTGTTCAAATCAGAATACCCACAAGGCATCAGTATCTGATCCGCCACGTGCTTTTTCTTTCTTCAGCTTCCAGATGGTGTGAACGTGTCCAAGGAGGCTCGCAGTTCCATCTCGCGGGCAGCCAGCGTCTTTGTGTTGTATGCCACGTCCTGGTGAGTGTTCCCCCACGTCGTGACGCAGTGATGTTTGTCCTCTTTATGTTGGCAGAGGCAAGGTGGGATATGTCACCCACGCAGCCCCTCCATCTGCCAGTACAGAGAGGAGAGCCTCGGACCTCCGTCCAGTCCATACAGTGACCCTGGTGGGTTTTCCTTTCGTGTCACGAGGTTTGTGATCTAGACTCTACGCCACGTCCACCATCTTTCCATCCCTCAGCATAGAACCATCGGAGATACTGTCTGCAGGATCTCCCGATGTGTACCTTCTATGTACTCGCACAGTACGTAGATTAGATACGTGGAGAAGCCGCATAGCCTGGTATCTGGCTAGGATTTACCGTGTCCACTGGTCCGGCCCCCTATGACATATGTCCCCATCTCGGTGGTCTCCCATCAGAAGTTCCATAGGTAGAAGATGGCCAGAAACCCTCTTATAGGGTATAGTTTAACCCTGATCTTTCCTGTTGTGTTCACAGCGCCAATAATTTTGCAATGAAGGGGAAGAGGAAGACGCTGAATGTCACAGACGTGCTGTCCGCCATGGAGGAGATGGAGTTCCAGCGCTTCCTTGATCCGTTAAAAGAGGCGCTAGAAGGTGAGCGCTCCAGACTGCAGATTCCCATTGACCTCAATTAGTAATCCTCCAACCACTGCAGAGCTTAGCGCTGGTTCTGGAGGTAAGGAGAAAAGTGACCGTTCACCGAGTCTTATTTTCGAAGGGCCTGTGACGGATACCACGCCTCGTGCCCGCTTGACGCCATCTCCGTCGAGCTCACGAGACGCAGTATGGTCACTTGTTACCAAAGCGTGACGTTACGCCCTCCTGAAGGAGCAGGTAAGGTCAGCTTGGTACAGTTTACACAGACTCCTCCTGTCCACGCGGGCACAGAGAGGCAACAAGCCGAGAGAGCCTTCCACCAGCTTCTTGTTTGATATAAGCCCAGTCCGCTAACGGCATTATATAGGGTGAGAAACCAACCCGCGGTAGCTTATAACTAGACCGAAACACGGACGCGGGGATTCGTTATCAAGATACCAGACAGCACAAGATTAAATTATATATTTAATCGCCTTAAGGGCACACTAGATATAACGCAGTATACACAAAGAATATACACAGTGGTCTGAGGTTACAAATAGAGGTAATATGGTACAAACAGGAATACACAGAGTACAAGTCAGTTACCGGGTAGATGAATGTTCAGTTTGGTTATGATTAGTCCTTTGCTGTATTCACATGGAGGGCAGTGATGGAAGCTGGTTGCAGGTCCCTCTAAACACATGGCACAATGTGACCCTCCTTCAGAGAAAGACACGCCCGCTTGCTGGCACAAGCCTTTTAAACTGTATCCAGCCCCTCCTCTGGGAAGGCTCCACTCCCCCTCTTCTGGGCTGGCCTTAAATGACCAACATAACCCTTTAGGGTTCATAGCTCCAGACCAGAAGGTCACAGGGAGATAGGTCTGGGACCAACAGATGCGCATGGGTTCCGGCTACAAGTAGAGTCCAAACATGGTGCAGTTATTTGGTTTCTGTGGGGAGATATGTATATCTCCCTTCCCTGGCATCCTAGCATCAAGCCAGGACCTCGTGGATGTTCGCCTTTGCCCCAGGATCGCAAACAGATAACCGAATTATGCCTGGGATGGACGGACGATTCATAATTCCTTATGAAATGTCAGTGCCAACATGTCTGTGGGAAAGTGATAGATCTGGTCCTGGGCTGAGACCTCCTGACGGGAGTTTTCCTGCTACATCCTCTCGGAAGAGGTGTGACTTTATCCACCTGGGGCCTCCTTGAAGCCTGGACCCCTGGAGGGTTTTCTCCCTTGCTATCTGACAGCAGATGGCTGGGGGGTGAGAACATATTTTGCATGTACACTCCTATATATCCTCCTCCTTCCGCAATACCGGATTAAAACGCAGCCACCATTCCTTCAAAAAGCAAATCCACATTGGGCAGCATTTTATATGTATATGCGATGGTGAAAGAGGAAACTATTGAATGCTTTTACCAGCGGGTCTGCCCAATGTTGATTTCCTTTTTGAAGGAATGGTGGCTGCGTTTTAATCCGGTATTGCGGAAGAAGGAGGATCTATAGGAGTTGCTTACTGCTGGTCGGTATAGAACGCTGTGACAGGAAAAAAAATATCAATGTCTGAATCTCCTTTTGGACTCTTCACCTCCCCCAAAAATAGAACGAAAAGTCAAACGTAATCCAAAATGCCACCCATTTAACAGTGGCAGAATGGAGGTTGTTGTTGTTGGAGGTTGGGACCCTCTGCAAACCCACCTTTTAAAGGGTTGTTCCCATCTTGGACACTGACGGCATTTGTCAGACTGATCAGGGTTCGGATCCTAGCGATATGCTAGGATCCAGCAGGCAGTTCCGGCGCCAGAATCCTCTGCTGCAAGTGTGAAAGTACCCGAAGCACATGTCAAACTTTCTCCTACAGGCGAGTCGTGTGTAATTAAAGGGGTTGGCCCGTCTCAGACATTGGTGGCATATCAGTAGGATATGGTCATCAGTGTCAGATGGGTGCGGGTCCCAGAGGCTCCAATCTCCAGAATGGGGCCCCCAAAGTAAAGAAGAGAACATGTGCGGCATGCTTTCCATTCTCCGCTATGGGAGTTCCAAAAACAGCTGGGCGAGCGCACTCGGTAGAGGTGAATGGGGAGTGCACCACTGCTTCATTCACAGCTATGGGACTGCTGGAAATGGCCGATCCCGTGCTTGGCCATTTTTGGGATTTCCATCGCAGTGAACAGAGGGTGGCTGCTCTCCGTTCAGTTCTGGTGCCCCGTTCTGGAGACCAGTGAAGGTGCCACCTCTGGGACCTGCACCCATCTGACACTGATGACCATATCCTACTGATATGCCACCAATGTCTGAGACGGGCCAACCCCTTTAATTACACACGACTCGCCTGTAGGAGAAAGTTTGTCATGTGCTTCGGGTACTTTCACACTTGCAGCAGAGGATTCTGGCGCCTGATCCGTCAAACTGATGGCATTTGTCAGACCGATCAGGGTTCTGCTCCGTATGACAAATGCATTGAAATGCCGGATCCGTCATTTTATTTTTTTTTTACACTTTTTGCGGTCTCAGCATGCGCAGACTGCAATGCTGGATTTAGCATTAATGCATTTCAATGGGAAAAAATGCGTTCCCGGAATTTTGGACGGAGATAATACAGCAGCATGCTGCGGTATTATCTCCGTCCTGATCAGTCAGAAAGACTGAACTGAATACATCCTGAACGGATTGCCCTCCATTCAGAATGTATGGGGATAAAACTGATCAGTTCTTTTCCGGTATAGAGCCCCTAGGATGGAACTCAATGCCGGAAAAGAAAACCGCTAGTGTGAAAGTAGCCTCACTGTTCTGAAGTCGTGTGGATCACGGTCTCATGCCTCCCTTCTTCTGAAGGTCCTGCTTCTGTCGACGTCACGCCCTTTACCAAGTTTCCAACCTGGGTTATGGACGGGACGTGGCCGGGGCCAGCACGGCTCCTCTCCTTGAACTCCTGACTCCACCTCATCTGTCCATGCACGAGGAAAAGGTTCTGGTCCCATCCATAGCCCGGGCCAGAAACCCGGTAAAGGACATGACGTCAGTAGCAAGTGGATTTTCAGAGGAGGAGCGACGCGTGATGGGCTTCCCGAGCAGCCGATCCACGTAACTTCAGAATAATAACCCTATTACCAACTTTGTCCTAAAGATGAGTTATGTGTAATGAAGGTGGGTCGGCAGAACCCGCTGGGTCCTCAGAAATGTCTGCAGATCGCACAGCTCGTCTTCATTTAGAATAAGGGTTATCCTGACGAGACATTTCCGGTAAGCAGTGCTTGGGCCTAGGCATGGTGCGGTATCTACCCATTCGGTAACGAGAATTTCTTTGTAGGGTTTGTGTAAGATTAGGAAAACGGATGAATGGGGCTAAACTGCAGGACCAGACGCAGCCCTTAGATAAGTGGGGCACTGTTTTTTTTGCGGCCCCATTGAAGTGAGGGGGTCTGTATCTGACCCGCAAAAAGTACGCATTGTATGCGGACAAAAAATGTTTGTGTGCATGAGCCCTTAGACCAGGCCCTCCAGCTGTTGTAAAACTACAACTCCCACAATGCCCTGCTGTAGGCTGTTCGGGCATGCTGGGAGTTGTAGTTTTGCAACAGCTGGAGGGCCGCAGTTTGAGGATGCCTGCCTTAGACTGTAGAGGTGCTGGTCAGTTCCTTCTGTCTTCACCCTCTTCCTTCCACCTCCCAGCATACAGACGGGAACAGAAAGGAAAGAAAGAAGCCACAGGCTCGAAAAAGAAAGATGGTAAAGACAAGAAGGCGGACGGAGACGACCCAGAGAGAAGCCGGGAAGAGGAGGCTGAGGAGGAGAAGATGGAGGAGGATGAGGTTGAGGTTGTAGAAGAGGAGGAGGTGGAGAACTGAGATGGACGGCGCCTACATGCAGCAGGACTTTGGGGCCCTTTGCGGTGACTGTGTTGGTGCTGGCACTGTGTCCGGTGAAGCCCCTCACCCGTCAGACCCATTGCTCTTGTGGTTTCCTCTGTGGTCTGGTTGAAGTCACAAGTGAGAGGAGGGTGAGAGTAGTAGTGCGAGATGCCGGTGCACACGGCTGAGGCCTGTACAGGAGATTGTGTATGTAATAAACATGGAGTAGATGTCTGTTTTCTAGATCGAGTTGTGTCTTATTTATGTCTTCTACACATACGCCCAACTCTGCTCATCTGCAACTGTGCTTCTCCTGTTGGGAGTAGTAGTCCCACAACAGGTGATGCCAACACTCGTTGCGGACCTGGTGCCAGTAAACACATGGGGGGGGGGGGGGTTGTTATACTAAGCAAGACCTCCAAAAATATTGCTGTGCTAGAAGATGGCCAGATCATGGCTAGAAGGTCTTTTCAGCTTCGTGAGGGTTTTTCACTGACAGCAAGCAGAAATCTTAAAGGTGCTATTGCAGGGCTTTCTGTTTTTATTTGCTTAGGGTTCTGTTCACACAGCAAAATACATGTCGGGGAATGTGTGATGTGGGGATCTGGTCCCGATTCAGTGGCACTGCTGTTTGGCCACAGATGATTGCCAAGAGGGGCCATGTGGGGGACCACAGTGGGCGTCTGCATGTGGATTAGCCCATTGAATGAGTGGGTCGTATACAGAAGCCTGAGGCTCCAGTTTCCAATGAAGAAATCCGCCAAACGGGATTGTCTAGGATGGAAGAAAACATGGCGGCCTTCGAAAACCAGCTCCACAACAGTCTTCAGGTGGTGGGTGGTACTGCGGCTTAGTCCTCCTTCACTCACCAAGTACCAGATGCCCCTAAAATGCCACATGGGGGGCTGAGAAGAGAACACTTCCTTGTTCTGTGGGGTCACATGACCCCCTCCCGCCCAGTCAGCAACACTGATTATGACCGTGTGATAAAAAGGTCCTGGTCTCCTTAGAAAAAAGAGCTGCACACAGAATGCATCAGGTGATCTTTTCCAGAACTGCTGATTGGTCCAGAGGAATCATGTGACTCGACAGAACCAGGAAATTCGTTAATTTCTAACGATAATTTGTTTTCCCTTAGTCCTAACAGTGGCACAAATGGGGTATTCTGCCCCTGTGGACTGGTTAGGACAGGTGGAATTTTAATGAAACAATAAAAAAAAAACACTGACATGCACACGCCCTCCCTGCCCCCAATATAGAGGGGAGTGACCCTCCAACCCATGTGTTATTACAAGTAGACAACCATAATCTCACTTAATAAATATAGGGGGGGAAATTTGTGTGCCACTGTTAGGACTAAGGGAAAACAAATTATCGTTAGAAATTAACGATTCCCTTACGTCCTAACCAGTGGCACAAATGGGGATTTAGCAAGTAGAAACCCCCATGGGAGGGTCCTCATGCCTGGCGGAAGATAACACTGTCCGGCCAAATGAGGAATAACTATGTATTCTGGTATCCACTCTATAGTGTGAGATAAAAGTGGAGTGAGAACTCCAAGAAGCTGACTTACAGATCACGTCCAATGGGATCGAGCTTCTCTCTGCAAAAGAAGTGGCCACTGCTCGAGTAGAGTGGGCCCTTACAAATTCAGGGGGCTCCGAGCCCTGAGACATATAAGACTCCCGAATTGCCTCTTTAATCCAGCGACTGATGGAGGGCTTAGAGGCTTTCCTCCCCTTATGGGTACCGGAAAAAAGGATAAGGAGGTTTTCATCCTTCCTAAATACCTTGGAGCGTTCCAGGTAAATCCTAAGACATCTCGCAATATCGAGGGTATGGAGCCCTCTTTCCTCAGAGGAGGGGGGTGGAGCCAAAGTTGGTAGGGAGATCACCTGATTGATATTGTCAAAGGAAGGAACCTTTGGGATGAAGGTAGGTAAAAATTTTAGAAGTACCCGATCCTGTAGGAACTTCGTATATGGCTCAAGCCTGGAGTTTCCCAACTCGTTTTGCAGAGGTCACAGCTAACAAGAAGGTGATCTTCCAGGTCAGGAACCTGAATCCCGCCTCCTCTAGGGGCTCAAAGGGGGGAGATGATAACCCCCTGAGCACGACCGACAAATCCCAGGCCGGGATAGATCTGATTACTGTAGGCTTTAATCTTGAGGCTCCCTTCAGGAACCTCTTGATAAGGGGGTCTTGAGAAATAGCTCTGTTGAGACAAGCAGAGATTGCTGAAATCTGCACTTTAAGGGTAGCTGGTGATAGCCCCCTGTCCAGACCGTCCTGAAGAAATTGTAGGATCATCGGGATGGAAGCTTCAGCGGATCTTTGCTGATGTCTTGTACACCAGGATGAAAAGATCTTCCAGATTCTGGAGTAGGCCTTATTGGTAGCTTCTGATCTGGAGTGCTCCAGGGTTCTCAAGACAGACCCCGATAGCCCTTCTATCCCTGGAAGGGACTGATCAACCTCCAGGCCGTCAGGTTGAACATTTGAAGATTTGAGGAGACCTGGGTGCCCCCCGACACCAGTACTCTCTCTGGGGGAAGCCTCAGAAATTGACCCCGACTCATCTGTAAGAGTTGGGTAAACCAAGCTCTTTTCGGCCAGTATGGGATAATGGCGATAACTGACGCTTGGTCCTGCCTGATTTTTATCAAGACCCTTGGTATCAAGGAAATTGGAGGGAAGATGTAGGCCAGCCTGAACCTCCATGGGATTGACAGCGCATCTATTGCCACCGGGTTGTCCTCCCTGTAAAGGGAGCAATACTTCTCCACCTTGGTGTTGAACCTCGTTGCCATGAGATCGATCTCTGGCATGCCCCACCTGAGCGTTATCTCCTTGCAGACCTCTGGATGAAGTGACCATTCTCCGGTTGGAAGACCTCGGCTCAGACGATCCGCAATCACATTGTAAACTCTGCGAATGTGAACGGCTGATAAGTGGGTGAGGTTCAGTTCTGCCCAATCCAAAATCACCCCTATCTCTCTCAGGAGACTTTGTGACCTCGTGCCTCCCTGCTTGTTGATATACAGTACAGCGGTCATGCTGTCTGACTGTACCTTCACTGCCTTCCCTCGTATGATGGGAGCAAAATGAAGAAGAGCTAGTCCGATTGCTCTGATCTCCAGGAGATTCGATGACAATAACCTCTCCTGAGGTGTCAAGTTCCCTGGACTGTTTTGTCTTGAAGATGCGCACCCCAGCCTACTAGGGATGCGTCTGAAGTAAGTATGATCCAAGAGGGTTGGATCAGGGACTTGCCGTCCGTGAGGTGGGACCACCACCTCAGAGAGGATCGGACTTTGTAAGGCAGGGAGAGCACGGAATTGAGTCCCACCGGACTGTGATTCCACTTGGCTAATACTTCCGACTGGAGCGGACGTAGGTGCCATAATGCCCAAGGTACCGCCTCTGCGGTTGAAGACATTAGTCCCAACATCCTCATCCACGTTTGAATCGTTACCTGTTTTGGTACAGACAGAGAACGGGCTGTTTGTTGCACGGATTGCCTTCTTTCGGGAGTGAGATGAATTGTCATCCTGATTGAATCCACCATGAACCCCAGGAACCTTACCGAGGTGGCTGGTTGAAGTTGGGATTTGTCCCAATTGATTATCCATCCTAACTGATGTAGGAATGTAACAGCCTGTTGGATGTGTTGGGACAGGATCGCTTAGGAAGGAGCTCTGAGGAGCCAGTCGTCCAGGTATGGAACTATGCTCAGGCCCTGAAGCCTTAGAGCGGCCACCACAGAGACCACTACTTTGGTGAAAGTGTGTGGGGCTGAAGAAATCCCAAATGGGAGGGCCACAAACTGAAAATGTTTTAGGACCCCCCTGATGTTTACCGCGATCCTTAAGAATCTTCTGGACCCAGGATGGATGGGAATATGGAGATAAGCATCCTTGAGGTCTAAGGTTGCCAAGAAATCTCCCGGCATAAGAAGATTGGTCACTGACTGGATAGTTTCCATACGGAACTTCTTTTGTTTTATGAAACGGTTGAAGAACCTCAGATCTATAATCATCCTCCAACCACCGGTACTCTTGGGTACCAGGAAAACTGGGGAGTAGATACCTGTTCCCCTCTCCTGGAGAGGAACCTCTTCTAAGGCCCCCTTCTGGAAGTATTCTAGCAAGTAGCTTTCTAGAATCTTCTGCTTGTTGCTGGGAAGAAGCCTTGTCTGGACAAACTTGTCCAGAGGCAAACTGCTCAAGTCTACAAGGTAGCCATGAGAAATTACACGCAGGACCCAACTGTCCTGGATATGATCCTGCCAACAAGGTAGAAAGTGCTGTAGGCGGCCGCCTACGGGAATGTGGGGAGAAGGGGGCCCGAGATCTCCAGTCAGACCGGCTAAATACCAAGAGCCTCGAGGAGGCCCGCAATCAGAGCGCCGAGGACTTCTTGGGGGGGTCTAGAACCCCGAGAGGATCTTCCTCCTCTACGGGAACCCCAATTCCTCTGGGGTCTGGGTTGCGGTTCCGCTCTGGAACTATACCCCCTGCCCCGACCACGAAAGGACTGCTGGCGAAGGGACTTGCCCTTCTTGTCCGACAGTCCCTCCATTATGTGGTCCAGCTCTGCACCAAAGAGTTTGCCGGGTTCATAAGCCATGGCACAAAGGTTATGTTTTGAGGTCGTATCGGCCTTCCAAGGTTTCAACCAAAGCCGACGCCTGCCCGCGGTTGAAAGAGCCATGGTCTTGGATGCCAGCTTCAGTTGTTGTGGAGCTGCGTCACACAAGAAGTCAATGGCTAGGCTGGCCGTCTTACATGAGGCCAGAATGTCGTCCCTAGAGACCCCTTGGTCCAGGTCAGACTGGATTTGAGAAAATCTAGATTTTAGAAAATTCGCCACTTCGGACGAGGAAATAGCGACAGAGGCGGAAGCGGAGGCCGAGGAGTAAGCGCGCCTAAGGGCGCAGTCCGCCTTCCGGTCCATCGGGTCCAGCAAACTTGACCCGTCGTCTGAGGGGATCAGGGTCCTTCTGGATAATTTTGCTATCGCCATGTCCACTTTGGGGACAGGCCCCCAGGACGATACCTGACCCTCTGTAACCGGGAACACCGCCTTGAACCTTTTGGTCAACACTGGACCTTTCTCTGGTTTTCTCCACTCTGTTTTCATCAGAGACAGGAGAGAATCATCTGCTTTAAAGGCCCTAGGCCCCCTAGAGGCAGAGGATGAGGCTTCCCCCGGATCAACGTCCTGGTCCCCCGACCGGACGGATTTTAGTAGTCGCTGGGCCTTCTCCAGCGGAAAAAAATATGCAAAACCATCCTCCTCATCCGAGGAGGAAGAGGCTGAACCCTCTCTCGCCTCCTGACCCCCCGAGACCTCCATAGCACGATGGGGGGAGGAGGGACGATGACGCTTGGAGACCAGGGCACTCTTCAATTCCTGAATGGAGGCGTTGACCTGGGTCATGTTGGACTCCATGTACCCCTTCACCCAATCGACCACGTCGTGGACAGATGGCTCCAGCTGGGGGAGGGTCTTGACCCTGCAGGATGGGCACCGGGAGAAATCGTAAGAGTCCTCCAGGACGATCTGACAGTCATGGCACTGCAGGTGGCGCCTCTTGCCCGCGGACTTCCTGCTGGGCTCTCGCTCACCGTCACCGGTAGACGACATGGCTGAAAATTAAAAAGAGACATGAATTTAGCAAAATTCAAGAAAACAGTGCTTAATCGCAAGCTTCAGGATCTTTACCCAGAAGATCCTAGCAAGCTCTATATAAATCAGCACAAGAAGATTTTCAGCACACAGAGGTAACAACACTCTAGCACCAAACCACACTCAAGGTTGACAGCAAGCTGCGCTCCAGGAGACTGAACCTGGAGCTTCATCCAGTTTAAATAGGGTTTGTTGGCGCCAAAAAAGGAAGCCCCGCCACAAAGGGGGCGGGGTAAACCTCTGACTTTATATCTTAACTAAAAGAAAAAACTATATATTTTGGATCCAAAGAGGGACCCTGAAGCATTCAAAGGCCCCCCGCGGCCTTATAACGTGAAAATACACCTCCGGCCGACGATTCAATCGGCCGGAGCGAAAACCCGGAAGTGACAACACCTGACGTCACTTCCGCCGGAAGGCGGCGCCCGGCCAAACATGCGGGACGCCGCCACCGCCACTCCAGCACCCAGCTCAGAAAAGGTAAGCCCCACAGTAGCAGGGCTCTCAACAAGGGCGGCAAAGAGCGGCATAAACCGCAGGACCTCCTCCGCCGCACCGGGGGAGCGGAGCCGCTCCCAAGGGAACACACAAGACCCCCGAGATTTAAACAAAAAAAGGGGGGAAAAAACCGAAGGATGGAGGAGTGCACCACCCGTCCCGTCCTGTCCGCAGGACAGAAAAAAACACATGGGTTGGAGGGTCACTCCCCTCTTTATTGGGGGCAGGGAGGGCGTGTGCATGTCAGTGGTTTTTTTTGATTGTTTCATTAAAATTCCACCTGTCCTAACCAGTCCACAGGGGCAGAATACCCCATTTGTGCCACTGGTTAGGACGTAAGGGAAGATGTCTTTTCAGCTCCCCGTTTAGCGTGGCAAATCTCGTATCTGCCCGTCCATCTGTGTATAATGTGAGCAGACGCTTGCTGATCCGGGCGCATTCACATCCAGTCGGCTGAGCCAAATGTGTTTCCATCCGTCAGCAAATTCCTTAAATTCTCCGTGATTTATCAAGAGAAAAAAATATATAATAGGTTTAATGAGAACTTTGTGGAAAAATTAAAGCTGAGGGACAACTAAGATGGCCGCCGCCGCGGTAGTGGTCACCCAACTTTCCCAGGACTCTGAGTGTCACATCCTCCCCGCTCCTTTTTATCGGCTATGACAACCCCCCCGATGGCCATCCATTCAGCTGCCGCAGGGGTTGTCAGCCCATTTTTCTAATGGAAGGGATCAGGAACGGCTCTCCAGGTGTTGTGGAACTACAACTCCCAGCATGCACAGGCATGTTGGGAGTTGTAGTTTCACAATGGTTGTAGCTCCGAACCCTTTCCTAGCAATAAAATTTGCCTGTGTGGGGCGCTAGGAAAGCTGGACGACAACCAATATGGCTGCTGTGTCAACTCAAGATGGGAGTCAGACGCCGATCGCCCTGAGGGTTCACGTGTTTGGACAATCACTCCCAGCAGAGGTTCCTGGGGTTTATCAACGTCAAGAACTGGTTCTCGTTTTTCCTGTCTCTACACAGATTCGCCACCACGCCCGCTCCCGGAAGCTGTGCCCATAGATGCCAAGCTGTGGGTGACAGGCCTGTTCTGTGTCCCTTATAGAAGGGGGCCCCTGGGAGCGGCTGCGCTAGGCCATCTGTGATTAGGGTGGGACCCCCCACCATTCCTGAGAAAGAAGGGGCTGTAGTCGGACCCATTCACCTGGGGCAGCGCAGAGACCCATCCTAGTGATGTGCTGTCATACAGCGCCTTGAAAAAGTATTCACACCCCTTCAACTTTTCCACATTGTTTCTCGTTACACCCACAAACTTCAGTGTATTTTATGTGATCGACCAACACAAGGTACAAGTTTGTGAATGATACAAGGTTTTTAAAACTTTTAATAACTAAAAATCTGGAAACTGCGGCGTGCATTTATATTCAGCCCCCCAAAAAGTTCACCTTTGGTCTCATCTGACCAGAGCCCCTTCTACGTTTTCTGTGTCCCCTACATGGCTTGTGGCTTTCTTCTCGCCACTCTTCCATAAAGACCAGATTTGTGGAGCAGACGACTTATAGTTGTCCTGTGGACAGATTCTCCCACCTGAGCTGTGGATCTCTGCAGCTCCTCCACGGTGACCATGGACCTTCTTGGCTCCTTCTCTAATTAGTGCTCTCCTTGCCTGGGCTGTCAGTTTAGGTGGACGGCCATGTCTTGGTAGGTTTGCAGTTGTGCCATGCTCCTTCCATTTTTGGATGATGGATTGAGCAGTGCTCCGTGAGATGTTCAGAGCTTGGTTATAACCCTGCTTTACACTTCTCCACAACTTTCTCCCTGACCTGTCTGGTGTGTTCCTTGGTTTTCATGATGCTGTTTGATCACTGATGTTCTCTAATTAAACCTCTGAGGCCTTCACAGAACATCTAGAGTTAGGCCTCCTGCACACGACCGTATGGCTTTTTCAGTGTTTTGCGGTCCGTTTTTCACGGATCCGTTCCGTTTTTTGTTTCCGTTCTGTTTTTCCGTATGGCATATACAGTATACAGTAATTACATAGAAAAAATTGGGCTGGGCATAAAATTTTCAATAGATGGTTCTGCAAAAACGGATACGGAAGACGTACGGATGCATTTCCGTATGTGTTCTGTTTTTTTTGCGGACCCATTGACTTGAATGGAGCCACGGAACGTGATTTGCGGGCAATAATAGGACATGTTCTATCTTTCAACGGAAGGAAATACGGAAACGGAATGCATATGGAGTACATTCCGTTTTTTTGCGGAACCATTGAAATGAATGGTTCCGTATATGGAACGCAAAAAACGGCTAGTAAACGGAAAAAAAAGGAGGACTTTGTGTTGATCTATCACATAAAATCCCAATAAAATATATTAACGTTTGTGGGTGTAAGGTGAAAAAATGTTGTGTGAATACTTTTTCAAGGCACTATCACTATGCTGATCTCTCGAAGGAGAAGCCGCACGGACACCCCTTGCTCAGCGGCTATTCCTGTGGCAGCCGCTTTAGGCGCCCAATGCTCTAGCACATTCCTATGGTTGGCTAAAATGGACAATCCCTTTAAGTCCATGGTGGCAGCGATCATCTATGAACACCAGCAATTGCTCCCTTTCGTGCAGAACATTACCGTTTTGTCCTCGCCCCGCCCCGCTGCCCCCATATTCCTCTAACCTCCTGTAAAGGGGGGAATCGCAATGGCTTCCTTCACGCCGAGTTCCCAGCACTTGTCGCTCTCAAACTTGAGAATTTTATACTTGACGTATTTGCTGCCGGATTTCGCCAATGGTTTGTTGCAGTATGATTTCCGGCTGTGGAGTAGTAGTCCTTTCTTGACTAGGGAGCATGCTGTCAATCAGTCCCTGGAGAGCAGAGGAGCCCACAGCTGGAGAGGAGTGCAACTAATAAAGCGTAAAATCCTCATTGTGGCCGTCAGAGCAGCCAGCATAGTGGTGGGGGGTGACATGATAGACAGATGCATATGATAGACAAATAATAAACTAAAGAATTACTTTTTGATTTGAGGAATTTCCTTGTGTTTGCAATAGCTGTTCTGGAGCTGCAGTACCTAAAGGTGGCCACTGGGTGTCGTCAGTCTGTCATAAGGGCGTGTCGTATGGTAATGAGGGGGCGGGCCACAGGCAGTTTCCGGGGTAGATGTGTGTGGGTGACATGTGAGTGGAGCAGAGGACTGTGATCTGCTGCAGGGTGAGGGTGAGTGACCCGGGGGCTCTCTGTACACGGTGGGGTAGAGACTGCTCTGTACGTGTCCTTGCAGTGCATCATGGGGGATGCATTATAACATAAGACAAACTTTATTAACCCCTGCGAGGGAAAGTGCAGTGTCACAGCAGCAGCTCATACAGGCATTTCAGAATAGTGTCATTTATTAGGGGTCGTGGGGGGGGGGGGGGCTGTCCGTGCGAAGCTGCATCTTGCTCTTGCCAATACCTTCATGTGGTTGGCTGAAATGGACAATCCCTTTAAATCCCGTTACCATGGTGATCAGCCATGGACCCCCAGTAATTGTTCCCCTTTGTAAAGAATGTTCCCCTGAGAAATGGACAGGTTAGCGCGCAGTCATGTGACGATGCATTCCGTTTATTAAGGCGTCCGTGGGTTCTGGATTATCAGACGCCTGTCCTGCATTTCAGGTTTTCTGGATTAACAAACTGGTTTCATAAATCCTGTGTCAGATTAATAGACGGTTTAGTCGCCTGCGTCCAGTCTCGTGAAATTCCTCAGCGCTGTGCTGGATTATTCGATTTTCTGGATTATCAAGGGAAAGGAATATCATTGGTGCTGAACGGTTTACAACAGTTTTCCGGCAGAGTTTTCGCCGTTTTTAGTCTGCGCCATAGTTACATAGTAACATAGTACATAAGGCTTAAAAAATCCCTCCGTCCATCCAGTTCGGCCTGTCATCCTGCAAGTTGATCCAGACGAAGGCAAAAAAAACCCTGTGAGGTAGAAGCCAATTTTCCCCACTTTAGGGGAATAAAAAATTCCTTCCCGACTCCAATCAGGCATCAGAATAACTCCCTGGACCAACGACCCCTCTCTAGTAGCTATAGCCTGTAATATTATTACACTCCAGAAACACATCCAGGCCCCTCCTGAATTCCTTTATTGTACTCTCCATCACCACCTCCTCAGGCAGAGAGCTCCATAGTCTCACTGCTCTTACCGTAAAGAATCCTCTTCTATGTTTGTGTACAAACCTTCTTTCCTCCAGACGCAGAGGATGTCCCCTCGTCACAGTCCTGGGGATAAATAGATGATGGGAGAGATCTCTGTACTGACCCCTGATATATTTATACATAGTAATTAGATGAATAACCCTAATTTTGATAATCTTTCAGGGTACTGTAGTTGCCCCATTCCAGTTATTACTTTAGTTGCCCTCCTCTGGACCCTCTCCAGCTCCGTTATGTCTGCCTTGTTCACAGGAGCCCAGAACTGTACACAGTACTCCATGTGTGGTCTGACTAATGATTTGTAAAGTAGTAGGACTATGTTCTTATCACGGGCATCTATGCCCCTTCTGATGCAACCCATTATCTTATTGGCCTTGGCAGCAGCTGCCTGACACTGGTTTTTGCAGCTTAGTTTGCTGTTTATTAAAATTCCTAGGTCCTTTTCCATGTCAGTGTTACCGAGTGTTTTACCATTTAGTATGTACGGGTGACTTGCATTATTCCTTCCCATGTGCATAACCTTACATTTATCAGTGTTAAACCTCATCTGCCACTTATCTGCCCAAGAGTCCAATCTATCCAGATCCCTCTGTAGTATATATACAGTGTACTGTCCTCTGTAGTATATATACAGTATACTGTCCTCTGTAGTATATATACAGTATACTGTCCTCTGTAGTATATATATACAGTATACTGTCCTCTGTAGTATATATATATATATATACAGTATACTGTCCTCTGTAGTATATATACAGTGTACTGTCCTCTGTAGTATATATACAGTATACTGTCCTCTGTAGTATATATATATACAGTATACTGTCCTCTGTAGTATATATATACAGTATACTGTCCTCTGTAGTATATATACAGTATACTGTCCTCTGTAGTATATATATACAGTATACTGTCCTCTGTAGTATATATATACAGTATACTGTCCTCTGTAGTATATATACAGTATACTGTCCTCTGTAGTATATATACAGTATACTGTCCTCTGTAGTATATATATATATACAGTATACTGTCCTCTGTAGTATATATACAGTATACTGTCCTCTGTAGTATATATATATACAGTATACTGTCCTCTGTAGTATATATACAGTATACTGTCCTCTGTAGTATATATACAGTATACTGTCCTCTGTAGTACATATACAGTATACTGTCCTCTGTAGTATATATACAGTATACTGTCCTCTGTAGTATATATATATATACAGTATACTGTCCTCTGTAGTATATATACAGTATACTGTCCTCTGTAGTATATATATATATACAGTATACTGTCCTCTGTAGTATATATACAGTATACTGTCCTCTGTAGTATATATACAGTATACTGTCCTCTGTAGTACATATACAGTATACTGTCCTCTGTAGTATATATACAGTATACTGTCCTCTGTAGTATATATACAGTATACTGTCCTCTGTAGTATATATATACAGTATACTGTCCTCTGTAGTATATATATACAGTATACTGTCCTCTGTAGTATATATACAGTATACTGTCCTCTGTAGTATATATACAGTATACTGTCCTCTGTAGTATATATACAGTATACTGTCCTCTGTAGTGTATATATACAGTATACTGTCCTCTGTAGTATATATACAGTATACTGTCCTCTGTAGTATATATATATACAGTATACTGTCCTCTGTAGTATATATATACAGTATACTGTCCTCTGTAGTATATAATATATACAGTATACTGTCCTCTGTAGTATATAATATATACAGTATACTGTCCTCTGTAGTGTGTGTGTGTGTGTGTGTGTGTGTGTATATATATATATAAAATGAAAAAATTCCACAGCACATCCAAGGCGTAAAAAAGTAGAAAACGGCTTTATTCACCAGACCCGCAACGTTTCGATCCGCTCACTGGGATCTTTCTCAAGCAGTGACCTGTGAGCGGATCGAAATGTCGCGGGTCTGGTGAATAAAGCCGTTTTCTACTTTTTTACGCCTTGGATGTGCTGTGGAATTTTTTCATTTTATATACATTGGAGGTGGATCGCCTCTACAGCCGCTGGCACTCCGACCGTACCCTACAGACAGCTGTGCTGCCCACACCTCTCTACCTTTATCTATATACACTGCTCAAAAAAATAAAGGGAACACAAAAATAACACATCCTAGATCTGAATTAATTAAATATTCTTCTGAAATACTTTGTTCTTTACATAGTTGAATGTGCTGACAACAAAATCACACAAAAAAAAAAATGGAAATCAAATTTTTTAACCCATGGAGGTCTAGATTTGGAGTCACACTCAAAATTAAAGTAGAAAAACACACTACAGGCTGATCCAACTTTGATGTAATGTCCTTAAAACAAGTCAAAATGAGGCTCAGTAGTGTGTGTGGCCTCCACGTACCTGTATGACCTCCCTACAATGCCTGTGCATGCTCCTGATGAGGTGGCGGACGGTCTCCTGAGGGATCTCCTCCCAGACCTGGGCTAAAGCATCTGCCAACTCCTGGACAGTCTGTGGTGCAACGTGACGTTGGTGGATAGAGCGAGACATGATGTCCCAGATGTGCTCAATTGGATTCAGGTCTGGGGAACGGGCGGGCCAGTCCATAGCAGCAATGCCTTCTTCTTGCAGGAACTGCTGACACACTCCAGCCACATGAGGTCTAGCATTGTCTTGCATTAGGAGGAACCCAGGGCCAACAGCACCAGAATATGGTCTCACAAGGGGTCTGAGGATCTCATCTCGGTACCTAATGGCAGTCAGGCTACCTCTGGCGAGCACATGGAGGGCTGTGCGGCCCTCCAAAGAAATGCCACCCCACACCATTACTGACCCAATGCCAAAACGGTCATGCTGGAGGATGTTGCAGGCAGCAGAACGTTCTCCGCGGCGTCTCCAGACTCTGTCACGTCTGTCACATGTGCTCAGTGTGAACCTGCTTTCATCTGTGAAGAGCACAGGGCACCAGTGGCAAATTTTCCAATCTTGGTGTTTTCTGGCAAATGCCAAACGTCCTGCACGGTGTTGGGCTGTAAGAACAACCCCCACCTGTGGACGTCGGGCCCTCATATCACCCTCATGGAGTCTGTTTCTGACCGTTTGAGCAGACACATGCACATTTGTGGCCTGCTGGAGGTCATTTTGCAGGGCTCTGGCAGTTCTCCTCCTGTTCCTCCTTGCACAAAGGCGGAGGTAGCGGTCCTGCTGCTGGGTTGTTGCCCTCCTACGGCCTCCTCCACGTCTCCTGGTAGCGCCTCCATGCTCTGGACACTACGCTGACAGACACAGCAAACCTTCTTGCCACAGCTCGCATTGATGTGCCATCCTGGATAAGCTGCACTACCTGAGCCACTTGTGTAGGTTGTAGACTCCGTCTCATGCTACCACTAGAGTGAAAGCACCGCCAGCACTCAAAAGTGACCAAAACATCAGCCAGGAAGCATAGGAACTGAGAAGTGGTCTGTGGTCACCACCTGCAGAACCACTCCTTTATTGGGGGTGTCTTGCTAATTGCCTATAATTTCCACCTGTTGTCTATCCCATTTGCACAACAGCATGTGAAATTGATTGTCACTCAGTGTTGCTTCCTAAGTGGACAGTTTGATTTCACAGAAGTGGGATTGACTTGGAGTTACATTGTGTTGTTTAAGTGTTCCCTTTATTTTTTTGAGCAGTGTATATATATATCCAGAAAAAAGAGCGGCACTCCGGTAAGTAAAAGCAAGTGAACCCTTTATTCACCCAGGTGGTGCAACGTTTCGGCTCCAAACATGAGCCTTCCTCAAGCTTGAGTAAGGCTCATGTTTGGAGCCGAAACGTTGCAGCACCTGGGTGAATAAAGGGTTCACTTGCTTTTACTTACCGGAGTGCCGCTCTTTTTTCTGGATTTATTCATTGGGTTTACAAGTCCATTCCCCTTGAGACGTGCACCCGTACCTCTCCTCTGGAGCCAGTGCCGCCATTTTTCTTTATATATATATATATATATATATATATATATATATATATATATATATATACACACACACACAGTATACTGTCCTCTGTAGTATATGTATACTGTCCTCTATAGTGTGTATATATACAGTATACTGTCCTCTGTAGTATATATACAGTATACTGCCCTCTAGTGTGTGTGTGTGTGTATGTATATATATATATATATACAGAATACTGTCTTCTGTAGTGTGTGTGTGTGTATATATACTAGCGACATGACCCCAATTTCCAAGATGGGACTATCCCTTTAAATTTGGCACAGGGTGCTTCAGCATTCTTTGGTGGGAGACTGGCGTATGAAGTGCCCCCATATCTACTACAGTTACATGTGTGGTCGTAGTAGTTTTATTTGGATTGGGGTTTGTATGCTTTTACAACACAGCTAGGAATGTAATCCTGAGCGTAGGCGCCATTTTTATACATTTTGCATTTGTTTATATATTTTGGCCTCCATTATTATAATCCCCCCCTGATGAAAAGCGTGCTCTCCCTCCATTAGTGCAGGTCCCCGCGCTCAGCGTTTCTCTTATCTGAGACCTTCACATTGTAACCTCTGATGGCCGTCCATCCAGCTCGCCCCGCGGACGCCTCACTTGTAATCTTTCCAAATACCACAGATATTAAAGGGGTAGTGGCTGCGGTATAAATTCGTGGTTGGATGGGGAGGAGATGAACCCATGTTTATAAAAAAAATAAAAATCCTCATTCCAATATTGGGAAGCGTCCAGCTTCTTGCTTCCTTTCAGGTGGAGGACATATGGCTATGGTGTCCCTAGATGACAAACCTAGCAAAAGATGGAACCAGATGTATAGAAGGGAGCCGCTACTAATTTATTAGAATGGGTTCTTCCCTTATATTAAAAAAATGGAGTTCCCCTTTAAATTTATTTTTTGGGGAGAAGGGAAAGAGGTACAAATGTTTAGTCTTAAACTGATTGTCTGTGTTAGATAAAGGTCCCTTCTCGACCTTGTACGTCTGATAAACCAGAATAATCTACCGTCTTTCTCAGATTCAGGGTCATATTCTTCTCCTTGCAATGGGAGGATCATCCGTACATGAATGTTGTCCATTGTGGGGCTTTATAAATAAAGTTTATTGAAGAAGGGACAAAATTGATTGCCACTTTTTACTATATTAGGCCTCCGGTATTACTGGACTGTATAAATAAAGTTTATTAAAAAAGGGGCAGGAGTGGTTGCCCATAGCAACTATTGTGTTTTCATTTTCTGAAAACTTTATTCATACAGCTGTAATGAACAGTCCACCCCCTCACAAGTTTTGCTTTCTGGTTTACAGCTCTTTTACGCACAGAATGTCGGTGGACTCCATATTGCACAGTGGGTACTTTCACCCCGTCCTCCGGGCCTGGCAGACCACGGCGACCAGCCTCAATGCCTCCAATCTCATGTACCCCATCTTCATCACGTGAGTGGCGTCTAGTGGTCGCTGTCTTGTGGTTGTATTGTACTTTATGTCTCACTGTACATTTATATTACAGGGATAATGCTGATGCGGTGGAGCCGATCAACAGTCTGCCGGGGCAAGCTAGGTAAGTAGTCGCTGACTAATGTGACTTTATACCTAGGACTAGAACCTCCTGGCATGTAAACACTTGTATTCCCCATGGAATAAGAACTTTAGAGTGCAGGCAGGGAATGCTGGAAGATTTCAGCTGCGAAGGTACAGAATAGTGAGTGCAGCTCTGGAGTATAATACAGGATGTAACTCAGGATCAGTACAGGATAAGTAATGTATGTACACAGTGACTGCACCAGCAGAATAGTGAGTGCAGCTCTGGAGTATAATACAGGATGTAACTCAGGATCAGTACAGGATAAGTAATGTATGTACACAGTGACTGCACCAGCAGAATAGTGAGTGCAGCTCTGGAGTATAATACAGGATGTAACTCAGGATCAGTACAGGATAAGTAATGTATGTACACAGTGACTGCACCAGCAGAATAGTGAGTGCAGCTCTGGAGTATAATACAGAACATAAATTAAACTATATAATATATATACAGTGGAGGAAATAATTATTTGACCCCTCACTGATTTTGTAAGTTTGTCCAATGACAAAGAAATGAAAAGTCTCAGAACAGTATCATTTCAATGGTAGGTTTATTGTAACAGTGGCAGATAGCACATCAAAAGGAAAATCGAAAAAATAACTTTAAATAAAAGATAGCAACTGATTTGCATTTCATTGAGTGAAATAAGTATTTGAACCCCTACCAACCATTAAGGCTGGGTTCACACGAGCGTGTCCGGATTAGTTCCGGATGCGTCCCGGTGTGTTGCGGCAAACCCGCGCGAGTAGGAATGCAATTGCAGTCAGTTTTGACTGCGATTGCGTTCCGATGTTCAGTTTTTATCGCGCGTGTGCAATGTGTTTTGCACGCGCGTGATAAAAAACCGACTGTGGTACCCAGACCCGAACTTCTTCACAGAAGTTCAGGTTTGGGTTCGGTGTTGTGTAGATGTTATTATTTTCCCTTATAACATGGTTATAAGGGAAAATAATAGCATTCTGATTACAGAATGCATAGTAGGTGATCGATTGAGGGTTAAAAAAAAATAAAAATTAACTCACCTTCTCCGTTTGTTCGCGTAGTTCTCCCGGTCTTCAGTTCTTTAAAAAGATGAACTATGGGCTAAAGGACCTTTGGTGACGTCAGATCACATGCTCCATCACCACGGTGATGGACCATGTGATTGGAGCATGTGATCTTACGTCATCAAAGGTCCTTTAGCCCATAGTTCATCTTTTTAAAGAACTGAAGACCGGGAGAACTACGCGAACAAACGGAGAAGGTGAGTTAATTATTTTTTTTTTTTTTTACCCCTCAACTGATCACCTACTAAGCATTCTGTAATCAGAATGCTATTATTTTCCCTTATAACCATGTTATAAGGGAAAATAATACAGTGTATAGACAGTCTCCTAGCAACCGTGCGTGAAAATCGCACCGCATCCGCACTTGCTTGCGGATGCATGCGATTTTCACGCAACCCCATTCACTTCTATGGGGTCTGCGTTGCGTGAAAAACGCAGAATATAGAGCATGCTGCGATTTTCACGCAACGCATAAGTGATGCGTGAAAATCATCGCTCATCTGAACAGCCCCATTGAAATGAATGGGTCCAGATTCAGTGCGGGTGCAATGCGTTCACCTACCGCATTGCACCCGCGCGGAAATCTCGCCCGTGTGAACGCAGCCTAAGAGTTCTGGCTCCCACAGAGTGGTTAGACACTTCTACTCAATTAGTCACCCTCATTAAGGACACCTGTCTTAACTAGTCACCTGTATAAAAGACACCTGTCCACAGAATCAATCAATCAAGCAGACTCCAAACTCTCCAACATGGGAAAGACCAAAGAGCTGTCCAAGGATGTCAGAGACAAAATTGTAGACCTGCACAAGGCTGGAATGGGCTACAAAACCATTAGCAAGAAGCAGGGAGAGAAGGTGACAACTGTTGGTGCGATTGTTCGAAAATGGAAGGAGCACAAAATGACCATCAATCGACCTCGCTCTGGGGCTCCACGCAAGATCTCACCTCGTGGGGTGTCAATGGTTCTGAGAAAGGTGAAAAAGCATCCTAGAACTACACCGGAGGAGTTAGTTAATGACCTCAAATTAGCAGGGACCACAGTCACCAAGAAAACCATTGGAAACACATTACACCGCAATGGATTAAAATCCTGCAGGGCTCGCAAGGTCCCCCTGCTCAGGAAGGCACATGTGCAGGCCCGTCTGAAGTTTGCCAATGAACACCTGAATGATTCAGAGAGTGACTGGGAGAAGGTGCTGTGGTCTGATGAGACCAAAATAGAGCTCTTTGGCATTAACTCAACTCGCTGTGTTTGGAGGAAGAAAAATGCTGCCTATGACCCCCAAAACACCGTCCCCACCGTCAAGCATGGGGGTGGAAACATTTTGCTTTGGGGGTGTTTTTCTGCTAAGGGCACAGGACAACTTATTCGCATTAACGGGAAAATGGACGGAGCCATGTATCGTGAAATCCTGAGCGACAACCTCCTTCCCTCTGCCAGGAAACTGAAAATGGGTTGTGGATGGGTGTTCCAGCACGACAATGACCCAAAACATACAGCAAAGGCCACAAAGGAGTGGCTCAAGAAGAAGCACATTAAGGTCATGGAGTGGCCTAGTCAGTCTCCGGACCTTAATCCAATCGAAAACCTATGGAGGGAGCTCAAGCTCAGAGTTGCACAGAGACAGCCTCGAAACCTTAGGGATTTAGAGATGATCTGCAAAGAGGAGTGGACCAACATTCCTCCTAAAATGTGCGCAAACTTGGTCATCAATTACAAGGAACGTTTGACCTCTGTGCTTGCAAACAAGGGTTTTTCCACCAAGTATTAAGTCTTTGTTTGTTAGAGGGTTCAAATACTTATTTCACTCAATGAAATGCAAATCAGTTGCTATCTTTTATTTAAAGTTATTTTTTCGATTTTCCTTTTGATGTGCTATCTGCCACTGTTACAATAAACCTACCATTGAAATGATACTGTTCTGAGACTTTTCATTTCTTTGTCATTGGACAAACTTACAAAATCAGTGAGGGGTCAAATAATTATTTCCTCCACTGTATGAGGTGATGAGATGAGGACTTTCCCCATGTAGCTCTGTGCTCGAAATTCCAGGTTATGGAAAGATGCTTTTGAGTGGGTCGATCGCATTACCAGGCTCTATGGCACCTTTGTTGAGCTCCAGTAGGTTGGGCTCACAAATCTATACTGCCAAAGGTTAAAGGGAGAACCCTGTATAATAAATGAATGGAATTGGACTGTAAGCTCTGTAGGTCAGGGTCAGTCTTCTTGCTGCGCTGCCTGTAGAGTGCAGGAGACGATATCTGCTGTGTGTGCACATTGCTCTCCTCCCTCCCAGATAAGACTTCTGGAGCCAGGAGCCGGCTGTTTGGCTCTGATATAGAACCACATGGTAATGTCCTCATTCATCTGTAGTGGGACATGACACGTGTACTGGTATGTGCAGATCTTTGTACTTGTCTTCTCAGATATGGAGTGAACAAGCTGGAGGAGAAGCTGCGCCCCCTTGTGGAGGATGGCCTGAAGTGCGTTCTGATCTTTGGTGTCCCGAGCAACGTCACAAAGGTAATGGCGATCCTAGTCCTTTTTTTCTATTTTATTCATTAAAGGAAACATAACAGGTTATCACCTGGTTATCATCTAACCCAGATCCTGATCAGTAGGGTTCTGACTACTGGGACCCCTACAATCACAAGATTGGAGGTCCCTGACACTCTGCAGCAGTCGCATAGAGAGGAATGGAGTGTCAGACTGGTGCTCCATTTATTTGGGGGACACCCGGACTCCCTGTTCTTGCAGTCATCAGACGTCCACCAATCACACACCATCCTTTTCTATTCTCAGGATGATCGAGGATCAGCAGCTGATGCAGACGACACACCGGCCATCCTGGCTATCCGGAAGATCCGCAGTCTCTTTCCCCAGCTGCTCATCGCTTGTGACGTTTGCCTGTGTCCTTACACCTCCCATGGACACTGTGGTGAGTCTAGGCCTAGGGATGTCCAGGATTAGAATCAATGTCCACATCTTCCAAAAACAGCGCCTCCCCTGTCCACAGGTCGTAGGTGGTATTGCAGCTTCTGCCATACCAGACGCGACCATGGACAGGTTTCTAGTCTGTTGCTGGAAGAAAGCAGCCATGTTTTCTAATCCTGAAAAGCACCAGCGCCCTTATTAGCCCCGTGTTAGGGATCAGAGCGATGGTGCAGGGTGGGTTGGAGCTGTCTCTGCTGTATAACTCACACATCCTTGGTTCCTGTAGGAATCCTTCGAGAAGATGGCAGCCTCCAGAACGAGGCCAGCTGTCAGCGACTAGCCGAGGTAGCTCTGGCGTATGCACGTGCAGGTAACATATAGAAGCCTTTATTTTATCTCTTAAGTTTCCGTCCTCCCTTACTGTGTTTTCAGACCCCATTTCTTGTTCTGTGCCGCAGGGTGTCATGTGGTTGCGCCCTCCGATATGATGGATGGGAGGATTGGAGCCATTAAGAAGGCGTTAATATCCAATGACTTTGGGAATAAGGTGAGTCTGTGTTCTCCATATAAAAGACCACTCCCTACGCTTTTTGGGTCATAACCTTCCTGCACTGCACCGTAATAAGACTGCATGGGTGCACCACACTGCGCTGTGACGGCAGAGGCTGAGATGCTGTGCCAGCACCATCCGCAGTGGGTGTCAACTGCGACATACTGCTGACACCCCCCCCCTGCAATGATTGGCCTCAGATGTCACGGTTGTCAAGTGATGGGGCTGACCTGCAATACCAGATACAGCCTGTGATCAAGAGCGGCGTCGTATCTGGAGAAATCTCAGGGGTTGTGCCCACATATTAACATATCCCCTATCTACAGCATAGTGGATATGCTTCTGATCATTGGGGAGTCCTCCCAGTGAATGGAGCGGCAGTGGACCTTGCTGCTCCATTCATTCTCCAAGGGACTGCCGGGTCTCCAGTAGTCCCATAAATGGAGCAGCAGCGCACATGCTCGCCTGCCACTCCTTCATTTGGGGGATTCGTGACCCTTATCATGTTCGATGGAGGTCTTAGGGGTGGGACCCCCACCGGCCAGATGTTTATCCCCTTTGCTGTAGATAGGGGATATGCTTCTATGTTGGCGGGGTTGTTCACTCTAGAGCCCCTTTTGGGCAGACCCCTGGCATGGCCTGGACCTGTGGAGGGAAGCATATTTACCTGATCCCTGCCACTAGGTTCCAGCTCCTTTGCTTCCTTCTACCTCTTTGGTCTCCATCCATCAACATTTGGTTTGATGCGAGTGAGGTGGCTACTGCTATGACATGTCCTCCATGCGTCTTGACACTGGCGGACACGTCACCGAAGCGGCCAGATGTTGACGTGAGGAGACCCCTTGCGGTGATCAGGTAGGTAGGATTCCCTCCACAGGTCTGGCCAAGCTGGAGGCCTCTCACCAAAAGGCCCCCAGGGATGAACCCTTTAAGGGGATTTTCAAATAGAATTTATTAATGATGAATATTAATAGTAAAATATATATATATTTTTTCTTTTATAACCCAGGTTTCGGTCTTGAGTTACAGCGCAAAATTTGCCTCTTGCTTCTACGGCCCATTCAGGTATGTGTAAAGCTGGCCGTATGGGTTAGATAGTTGTCGGCCACATGTGGTCAGCTGTCCCTCCGCGTTCCCACCATGCACATGTGGGGGGATAAGGGAGAAAGCCTTCGGCGGTGACATATGAGAGGTGTTTGTGAGCAGCACAGGTCACATTGACGATAATTCTCTATGTATTTACATGGCAAACTGGTTTGTGGGGTGTAACGGAGGGGTCGGGAACGTAATTACAGGACCGGGCCCCAAGATAGTGAGAATCTCTTCTACACGTTCTCTGCTGCCTGCAGCAGTCTAACCTCTCCAGGGCATAAAGGGTTAAGAGTCTGGAAGGCGTCCCAGCTGTGAGATGGTGGACTTTATACTGGAGTAGCTGAGAAACAATCAGCGCTGGGTTTAATATAAAAGCATGTACCGTCGGTGTTGTCATAGGGTCGATGTTGTTTTTTTTAAAATTATATATATATATAGATTTTTTTTTTTTCCCTTTCAATTACAGAGACGCGGCTCAGTCCAAACCTGCATTCGGAGACCGGAAATGTTACCAGTTACCTCCTGGCGCAAGAGGACTGGCCAGCAGGGCGGTGGTAAGGAGGGCGACCATATTCATCCCGATCTGGGCACGGGGGTCCTAGAGAGAATATAGTGAACGGCGGATAGATGAGGATTCTTTGTACTTCATGTTTCTTTTATTTTAAGCTAGGACTCCTACACCCATAGTCTTCTCACCATGCTTTCTCACCTGGACAGGACCGTGATGTACGTGAAGGTGCCGACATGTTGATGGTGAAGCCTGGAATGCCGTATTTGGACCTTGTTAGAGAAGTCAAGAATAAGGTAAGACTCCGTCTTCACCTGTAAGGTTTTTAAGGCGCTCAGATTTTCAGATACTGAAAAGCATGGCAATAGAGTTACTTCATAAAGTGCTACTCACTGAAGCCACCAGTAGGGGGAGCTCACTGCATACTATCTGCCTGCAGCCACCACTAGGGGGAGCTTACTGCATATACTGTCTTCCTGCAGCCACCACTAGGGGGAGCTCACTGCATACTATCTGCCTGCAGCCACCACTAGGGGGAGCTTACTGCAAACTGTCAGCCTGCAGCCACCACTAGGGGGAGCTCACTGCATACTGTCTTCCTGTTGTCACCACTAGGGGGAGCTCACTGCATACCGTCTTCCTGTTGTCACCACTAGGGGGAGCTCACTGCATACTGTCTTCCTGTTGTCACCACTAAGGGGAGCTCACTGCATACTGTCTTCCTGTTGTCACCACTAGGGGGAGCTCACTGCATACTATCTGCCTGCAGCCACCACTAGGGGAGCTCACTGCATACTGTCTTCCTGTTGTCACCACTTGGGGGAGCTCACTGCATACCGTCTTCCTGTTGTCACCACTAGGGGGAGCTCACTGCATACTGTCTTCCTGTTGTCACCACTAGGGGAGCTCACTGCATACTGTCTTCCTGTTGTCACTACTATGGGGGAGCTCACTGCATACTGTCTTCCTGTTGTAACCACTAGGGGGAGCTCACTGCATACTATCTGCCTGCAGCCACCACTAGGGGGAGCTCACTGCATACTGTCTTCCTGTTGTCACCACTAAGGGGAGCTCACTGCATACTGTCTTCCTGCAGCCACCACTAGGGGGCGCTCACTGCATACTATCTGCCTGCAGCCACCACTAGGGGGAGCTCACTGCATACTGTGTTCCTGTTGTCACTACTGGGGGGAGCTCACTGTAAATTGTCTGCCTGCAGCAACCGCTAGGGAGAGCTCACTGCATACCGTCTTCCTGTTGTCACCACTAGGGGGAGCTCACTGCATACTGTCTTCCTGTTGTCACGACTAGGGGGAGCTCACTGCATACTGTCTTCCTGTTGTCACCACTAGGGGGAGCTCACTGCATACTGTCTTCCTGTTGTCACCACTAGGGGGAGCTCTCTGCATACTGTCTTCCTGTTGTCACCACTAGGGAGAGCTCACTGCATACCGTCTTCCTGTTGTCACCATTAGGGGGAGCTCACTGCATACTGTCTTCCTGTTGTCACTACTAGGGGGAGCTCACTGTAAATTGTCTGCCTGCAGCAACCGCTAGGGAGAGCTCACTGCATACCGTCTTCCTGTTGTCACCACTAGGGGGAGCTCACTGCATACTGTCTTCCTGTTGTCACCAGGGGGGAGCTCACTGCATACTGTCTTCCTGTTGTCACCACTAGGGAGAGCTCACTGCATACTGTCTTCCTGTTGTCACCACTAGGGGGAACTCACTGCATACTGTCTTCCTGTTGTCACCACTAGGGGGAGCTCACTGCATACTGTCTTCCTGTTGTCACCACTAGGGGGAGCTCACTGCATACGGTCTTCCTGTTGTCACCACTAGGGGGAGCTCACTGCATACTGTCTTCCTGTTGTCACCACTAGGGGGAGCTCACTGCATACTGTCTTCCTGTTGTCACTACTATGGGGGAGCTCACTGCATACTGTCTTCCTGTTGTCACCACTAGGGGGAGCTCACTGCAGGTCGCAGAATTTTATCATAAAACCTGCCTATGCAGGGGATTCGGAGCTCTGTATCAGAAAGACATCATTACATTAATCAGTGCAGAATTATGGACCTGAAAATGTCATGATGATGAAGATACACGTCATTTCCAGTAATGATAGAAGCTAATATGTCCCACCTCCATTATTTCAGCACCCTGACCTCCCACTAGCCGTGTATCACGTGTCGGGGGAGTATGCCATGCTGTGGCATGGAGCACAGGCCGGAGCCTTTGACCTCAAGGTAGCGGTATTAGAAGCCATGACTGGATTCAGGAGAGCGGGTGAGTATAATGGACATATTATGATCCGTGACCTCAAAAACTTTTGAGTCCTGGATTTATCTTTTTTTGGAGAAACTTGGTGACTGCCACCTAGCTGCTGTTCTACCCGGCTTTGCCAGACTCTGCTTGGTAATGCAGCGGTACAAGAGCAAGGGGATGTAGCACTGGATACGTAGACGGATTTGCTGAAGTTGGTTGTCATCCAGGTTTTCTCCACTAACAGCGCCACACCTTCCCACAGGCTGTGCCTGGTATTTCACCTCTGTTACAGTGAAGTGTGGCCGAGCTGCAATACCACACACAACCTGTGGACAGGGGTGGCGCTTTTTTTTTTTAAAAATAAAGCTTGCATATGTCCCCCGATGCACTGAATGATTTGATTACCTCTCTTGCAGGCGCTGACATCATCATCACCTATTACGCCCCGCAACTCCTCAAGTGGGTGAAGGAACTGTGAGGTGGACAGAACCCACGTACCCGGATCCATGTGCAGCCTAGAGATCCGACGCCAGGGCTTCAGCGCTCAGATCCAGATTGTACTGGGATAGTCTCGCTAGGGTAGACTTGCACTGAGAGTACTATTAACCCCTTCATGCTGGGTGCCAATGGCACAATATCCGATCTGTGTCCTGGTCGCCATCTTGCTCCCTTTCTGGCAGCTGTGAGAAAAAGCGCCGACCGCCGGTGTAAATGAGCGCACCGCCAGTACTTGTGATCTGTGAGTGACTGCACCAGGCCTGTACAATAGTGTGCAGACCCAGAGTAGTCACCCGCCGTCTGCATCACCCGTTGCTAAGCAACTGCCTGAGCAGATTCTTCATTGACATCCCTAGTCCACGATTACCATGGGAATCTCCCGGTTATTAGAAGAGTTTCCCTTCAAGAATTGTGTTTTCTCACCTTCCCCCCCCCCCCCCCCCCCCCCCCCCCAAAAAAAAATCGGACATTCAGAACCTTAAAGATCAGTTTTGGATGTCATTGTTTGTTTTTTTAAATAAAGTTTTTATTGTTATTGATTTTAAGGTTTGCTTTTAGCGTCTCCATAGTATTCATTTACCGCATTGTGTTCCGGTTTTCTCCTATTTGCGGCTCATACGTGACCAAGATGGCCGACTCTGTGTGGGGTTCGGCTTATAAAATAAAAATTAAAATCTGATAAACGTCTGATTTATTAATATTATGCCTTTTATGCCGATTTTCTTTCCTTGATCACAACCAGATTTTTAACAGCCCATCCTTACCCTCTCTTCAGCGATCTCCCCTTTGTGTGACTGCTGCTTATCTAGGTTCATGCAGCACAACGGACCCATCACTTCACCACTGACCCCTTTGCGATTTTCCGTTTTTTTTTTACTCCCTGCCTTCCCGGAGCCGTAACTTTTTTATTTTTCCGTTCACATAGCCGTATGAGGGCTTGTCTTTTTCCAGGACAAGTTGTTATTTCTAATGGGACCATTTAATATCGCAGGAAAAAAATTCCAAATGGGATGGAATTGGGGGAAAAAAATGCCGTTCTGCGACAGTTTTATGGGTTTTGTTTTTACGGCATTCACTGTGCCCTCCGTTCTCCAGGTCGGTACGATTACAGCGATACCACGTTAAAAACTTTGGAAAAACATTTTTTTTTTTTTTTTCCTCGCCATATTCTGACCCCCATAACTTTTTTTTTTTAATAGTTCCGTCTACAGAGCTGTGTGAAGGCTCATTTTTTGCAGGACGGTCTTTAGTTTTGGGCGGTGTAGGGCTTTTTTTTTTTGGTCACTTTTTATTCAATTTTACTGGGGAAGTAAGGCGATTAGAATTCACTGCTGCTGTTTCTGTTTTTTTCGCGGACCGTATGCGGAACCATTCACCGCAAAAAAAAAAAAAACGGAAGCTACATTCTGTTTCCGTATTTCCGTTCCGCAAAGTTATAGAACATGTCCTATTATTGTCCGCATTACTGTCAAGGATAGGACTGTTCTATTAGGGGCCAGCTGTTCAGTTCCGCAAAATACGGAATGCACGCAGACGTCATCCGTTTTTTGCGGACCGCAAAATACATACGGCCGTGTGCATGAGCCCTGAGGCATAGAGGCCTAGTACAGGCTCTGGCTTATTGCTTCATTGGAACGTCTTCCCCAATCTCAGCCAGGGGACGGTGTTCCTGCCTGGAAAGTGCGCGCTTCCGGGTTTTTTTTGCCTTTCAAATGTTGTCACATTTAAACACGGCATCTGAGGAGTTAAATGTCTGCGATTGGCATTACCGCCGACCACAGGCATTAGCCCCGGGTGGCTGCTGTATGAAACAGTGGGTACCTGGTAGCAATGGCACTCCAGAGCAGACGCCATCTGTAACCCCCATAGAAGTGAATGGAGCGCCGGAAATTGCACGGCAGTCTATAGGTTTAGGATATCTGATCGGTGGAGGTCCGGCCTCTCCTCTGTGAACTAATCATAAGGTCTGACCTCTAGGACCCCCTCCATGCCTCAGGACGAACAGGCCCCAGTATTGGTTTAGCCCTCTAGCCCCATGCATGGGGGCGTCTCCACCTATTTATTCATGTGACGCCTTGGCTGCGGCCCCTTCGTTGTCAGGACAGAGAGTCATGTTCTCATACTGCATGTACTTGTGACAAAACCTCAGCTGTGAAGAAGTACTAATTCAGGACTGGTCAGACGAGCCTTAATGTGGGTGTATGTTGGCATCCGTGTTACATCTGCGAATCCCAGCCCCCCCCCGTAGATGACCCCCAGCATCATAGGGATTGCTGAAATTAGTTTGGATCATCAGACCCGTTGTCAGGCCAGGATTTATGCATCCAGATCATGGCCGTCTGGTGAGGCTGCAAACATTAATTCTGTCATTCAGTGACAGCAAGCAGAGATCTTGCAATTATATATTCATGAAACTGAACAAGCAATTTTTTAACCAGAATTTTATGAATGGAGCGGTATGTATATATTCATATACTCACTGTAGAAAGGTGCTTATATATAGGTACTACAGATATAAATACCCACCACGATTACTGCTCTTTGGAGGTATACCTATGATGGAGGGCTAAAATAGACTAAATGTCGATCACTCCGTGATAACCCTCAATTTATGTGTCACATGGGGTCCAGACATATGTGGAAAATCCTGCTAGAATTCTAGATATGGATCCTTCTCCAGCAATAGCTATTCTGATTATGTCAGGGAATTGCCATTTAAGCATTTCTCTAACACATTCTGGAAAATGACTCCAAATAGTTTAGTACATTTCTAAGGCAATAATGAATTAGGTGTGCGAAAGGTTGTTTAATGCATAGGCATATCATTACTGGGCGGTATCGCCTGGAATGGGCGGAACCATAGTTCAAAACGATTGTTTCCCGGGGGAAGATTATATAGCCGGACCAGAGTCTTCTCATCACAGTTCCGGGAGCTGCTTCCGGTGAGTGAGGTCGGGGGAGCAGGGAGGTCATGTGACAGGGTTCGCACACTGATACTCGGGGACAGGGGGTGTTCATGGGGCGGGGGCGTGTTCCCTGTGGCAACCAATCCGGTCGCGACATGTTATAACGGGGCATACGCAGAGAGAATAAAAGCTGTGATCTGATTGGTTTTTAGTGCAGACTCCCTGTTGGCACACACATAGCAGTGATTACAGGGGGGTGTGAGGAGATGTCACATTGTGCTCACACAACAACGGGGAGTAGGAGAAAAATCACCACAAGAAAAGACACAAACCGTATTCGCATACCTATTACCTCCCAGCTTCTGAAAACCACAAGGAGGGACAATATTAGCGACGCACATTTCTCGCCGCAGCAATTATTTTCATACTAGGCCACACCTTTAACTCCGCACAAAGCATAACTATACACACCCATACCCCACATAGTAATTATTCTCCCTTTGTGCCCCCTCACAGTAGTTATGCCCCTCACAGTACTTATCCCCAGGTATGTGCCCCCTCACAGTAGTTATGCCCAGATATGTTCCCCCTTCACAGTAGTTATGCCCAAATAGGTGCCCTCTCACAGTAGTTATGCCTAGATATGTGCCCCCTTCACAGTAGTTATGCCCCCTCATAGTAGTTATGCCCAGGTGTGTGCTCCCTCACAGTAGTTATGCCCAGGTATGTGCCCCCTTCACAGTAGTTATGCCCAGATATGTGCCCCCCTCACAGTAGTTATGCCCAGATATGTGCCCCCCTCACAGTAGTTATGCCCAGGTATGTGCCCCCTCACAGTAGTTATGCCCAGGTATGTGCCTCCTCACAGTAGTTATGCCCAGGTATGTGCCCCCTCACAGTAGTTGTGCCCCCTCACAGTAGTTATGCCCAGATAGGTGCCCCCTCACAGTAGTTGTGCCCCCTCACAGTAGTTATGCCCAGATATGTGCCCCCCTCACAGTAGTTATGCCCAGGTATGTGCCCCCTCACAGTAGTTATGCCCAGATATGTGCCCCCCTCACAGTAGTTATGCCCAGGTATGTGCCCCCCTCACAGTAGTTATGCCCAGGTATGTGCCCCCTCACAGTAGTTATGCCCAGGTATGTGCCCCTCACAGTAGTTGTGCCCCCTCACAGTAGTTATGCCCAGATAGGTGCCCCCTCACAGTAGTTATGCCCAGATAGGTGCCCCCTCACAGTAGTTAGCACCTACACAGCTCTGCAGATCGATGTGCGAGGGCACGGCTCCTCGCTTCATCATTACAATCAGCTGAGAGCAGGACGTACCTTAGCCGTTCCGTGACCGCGGGACAGCCGCTAAAATCTGGGACTGTTCCGCCGGATCTGCGACAGTTGGGAGGTATGGGGTATTAGTGCAAATTACCCCAGTTTCCCTCTCAGATTATGACTAGAGATGAGCGAATTTCACATTTTGAAATTCGTTCACTTTTCGTTTGGTGGTAAAAGCAAAATTGCGTTATGGATTCCGTTACCACCGACCATAACACAATTCTATGACGGAATGCCTTTAGAGGCATTCCGTCATAATAGAAGTCTATGGGCTGCAAAACGGATCCGTCCCGTTTCCGTTATGCAGGGGGAGTCCATAACGCAATTCACCTTTTACCACCAAACGACGCGTGAACGAATTGCATAACCTGAAATTAGTTTATCTCTAATTATGAGACATGGAGTCAGCAACCTCCGGCACTCTAGCTGTTGTGAAACTACAACTCTCAGCATGCACGCGTCTCAGCTGTTCTCTGGAACTACCACAGAAGTCAATGGAGCATGCTGGGAGTTGTAGTTTTACAACAATTGGCGTTTGGGAGGCTGCTGACCCCAGCGTCAGAGCATAATTGCTAACTTTTTAGAAGGGAATTTCCAAAAATGGCGAGTACAAGGAGGCGCAGTTTGCGAGTTGCATAAAATATTTATTCTTTTAGATTACTAATTACTAATGAATACAAATTCCCCAGAGCCCCTCAATAAACACAGACCCCCCCTTCCCCCAGAGCCCCCAAAATAACAGAGCCCCTCAATAAAGACAGACCCCCCTTCCCCTAAAATAACAGAGCCCCTCAATAAACACAGACCCCCCCCTCCCCCAGAGCCCCCAAAATAACAGAGCCCCTCAATAAACACAGACCCCCCCTTCCCCGAAAAAATAACAGAGCCCCTCAATAAACACAGACCCCCCCATTCCCCAGAGCCCCCAAAATAACAGAGCCCCTCAATAAACACAGACCCCCCCCTTCCCCCAGACTCCCTCAATAAACAGACCCCCACCTTCACCAAAATAACAGAGCCCCTCAATAAACACAGACCCCCCCTCCCCCAAAATAACAGAGCCCCTCAATAACATTCAATACAGATACCCCTAGACTCCCTAAATCAATACAGCCCCCAAACCTATAGACTCCTAAGACCCGTCCCCCAGAATATAAAATCAAACCCCAGACCAGACCCCCCCAATACAGATTACCCTAGAGCCCCTTAAAGGGCTATTCCACCTGTTACAAGTTGTACACTATCCACAGGGGTCCAACTGCTGGGACCGCCACTGATCATGAGAATGGGCCCCCCCATACCACTCGGAGCCCCCTGAACACACACCTTGCCCCTCCATTCAACTCTATGGGAGCACACCGCTCAGCTATGAATGGAGCGCCAGTGCTCATGCTCAACCTGCCCCTCCGTTCATTTTGGGGGGCTCTGAGAGTTGGGGGTCCTGTCGCTGATCTAATGCCCTGCGGATAGGGGATAGCTTTTAACTACCAGCATACCCCTTTAACTTAAAACGGTTTTCTGCGATTTTTTTTACTGATCAGTATCTGATCGTTGGGGGTCTGACATCCGGGACCCCCGCCAATCAGCTGTTTGAGAAGGCAGCAGCACTCCTTCTCTCAGCTCTCCAAGCACAGCGCCATACATTGTATAGTGGTCGTACTTGGTATTGCAGCTCAGTGTAATTCACTCTACATCAGTGGTTCACACATGCTGGGACTTGTAGTTCCACAAATCCCAGCCTGTGCATATTGCGTAGGACGCTGCCAATAGACCGTATGTACATATGGGTGCAGGGAAGGTGTCAGGGCTTGCACCTGAGCTGGTTCTCGAACAGTTAATCCTCTGGGGCACGTATTATGCATTGATATTTACACCTTGGCATTGACTATGGACTGTGTACATATTGCGCCCATCGTGGCAGGGAGGGGATAAGCTGGCTATGGGATCATGAAATTGTGCAGGGAGGCGGGGGTGAAGAGAATCTGCCTGAAATGAATGGATGAGGCGGATGGACACGACTGAATTCCAGGGCGTGCGTGTAATTTAGGAGAGGTGACTGCTCCACCTTCTCTCATCGCCGGGAGACAGAAACGTCTCGCACCTTTGTAGTATCGCTCATTTTCACGAATGCCTTAAAGGGGCACCCAGCCTGTAATCATTCACACAAGTTGAATGTGTCATTCCCTGTGTCCAGAACCTATGAGTGATATCTTAGAATTTATAGTGTTACTGGCCCTTTAAATAGTAACTCTGCTACACTGCAACTAACTGCTGTCTCCTAGATCTGCAGGACCGAAGATGACGCTCCGGCTTCTAACGTGGGACGTGAAAGACACTCTTCTCCGTCTCCGTCTTCCCGTTGGTCAGCAGTACCAGGCCGAGGCCAAAAGCAGAGGCCTTCAAGTTGACTCCGCCGCCCTGGAATCTTCCTTTCGACAAGCGTACCGCGACCACTGCCGTCTCTTCCCCAACTATGGCCTGTCCCAGGGGATGACCTCCCACCGGTGGTGGCTGGACGTGGTGTCTCAGACCTTTTGCCTCGCCGGCATCCAGGACAAGAAGATCCTTCAACCCCTGGCCGAGAAACTCTACCAAGATTTCAGCACCGCCAAGTACTGGGAGGTGCTACCAGGCGCCCGCGAGGTGCTGAAAGAATGCGGTGAACTGGGCCTCAAGATGGCGGTGATCTCCAACTTTGACCGGAGGTTGGAGGACATCCTCAGGCAGGTTGACTTAGACGGACATTTTGATTTTGTGCTGACCTCCGAGAGGGTCGGGGTGGCTAAACCAGATTTAGGTATTTTTCACAAGGCCCTTAAGCTGGGGGGCGTGCCGCCGCAGGGCGCCGCTCACGTCGGGGACGACTATGTGAACGATTATAAGGCGGCAAGAGAAGCCGGGATGCTGAGCTTCCTCCTCCTCCAGGGCCGTCTCAGGGACGACGTCCCTCCAGATCACGTGATCCAGTCCCTGGATCAGCTCCTCCCCAGACTACGAGGGGCTATGAAATAACAGGGGGGGGGGGGCTCATAATTCACTCGTCTTAAAGGGGTTCTCCAATAAATCCAAGCAATCAAATAATGTGTGAAAAATGATATCCCATCGGGGTGACAACCTTTCTGATTGTCATTACAGGGGTTGTCACCCAGCTTTTTCACTCTCCAGAAAAGCAAGGATACATCCCCCTGCTCCTGGAATACTTCCTAATCAGAGTTTAGGAAAGCTGGGTGACTACCCCCCGTAATGGTGGCCAGATGGGAAACCTGTCTGGCCACCACCAAGGGTTGTCACTCCGCTTTTCCAGACTCCAGAATGGCAAATATGTCTAGTTATATAGTATTACAGAGTAGTGCAATGTATCCTTGCCTTTCTGGAGTCTGGGAAAGCTGAGTGAAAACACCTTTAATGGTGGACAGACTGGTTGTCACCCAGCTTTCCCGGAATCCAGAGTAGACAATATGCTCAGTCATACAGTAGAACAGGAGCAGAGGAATGTAGACTTGCCATTCTGGAGACTATAATGGAGGCCATAACTCAGAGAGTTTAGGAAAGCTGGGTGATGACCAGATGGAAAATCAAGGTGACAACCTGTCTGGCCACCAATTTAAGGGGTTGTCACTCAGCTTTCCCAGAATGGCGCATATGCCTAGTATTCGTGTTACAGAGCAGTGGGATGTATCCTTGCTTTTCTGGAGTCTGGGAAAGCTGGGTGACAACCCTTGTAATGGTGGCAAGATAGGTTGCCACCCTGATTTCCCAGCCGGCTGCCATTACACTAGTTGTCACCCAGCTTTCTGAGACTTCAGTGTAACAGGAGCAGAGGGCGGTATACTTGCCTTTTTGGAGTCTGGGAAAAGCTGGGTGGCCCCCCCTTCCCCTATTGGTGGCAATCGAGGTTGTCACCCGCCCACTGTTCTTGTAATTCTGTGCATATTTACCATTCAGGAATCTAGGAAAGAAGGGTGATCTGTAGCATTCATGTCTCCTCACCCAGCTTTCCCAGAAACAGATACGACTAAGAAGCTTGGATTTTCTGCATATTTTTCTGGTGGGTCCCTTTAAATATGTCCGCTGCAGTTTTCTGTGCCAAGGGTGCAAAGTCCATGGCGCTCCCACGCACGGCTAGGGACGTGATGCGGCTCCGAGTAACCTCAGCCGGCCGTTATCTGCTGGGCACGTGAACAGGGGGCGTTACAGGAGCGCAGTCGCTGCGTAAACTACAGATGTAAACCAGGTTCTGGCTCGTGGCCCCTGACGGGAGCTGGTCGAATGGATGTGCCAGCATATGGCGCCCTGCCGTTACTAAGAGGGGGCCCCACGTTTTTTAAACGTAATGTGTGACGTGAGAAGTGAGCGCAGTATATAACGTACAAAAGTGACGTCACTCGGCACGTGTTATAACGGTATAATTTATATTCCATCCACACAGCTTTTATACATTTTGTGCAAATATTCTTTGAAGAATTTCTGAAATCTTCGGACATTCGTCATATCGTATGGAATGCTCCGGGCAACGGCGATTTGATGGACGCCAAACTTACAAAAAATATTGCGCTGCCATCCACTGACCACGTTCCTGTCAAATCGGATAAACAGTTCACATGTTCTGATGCACTTACCTGAACCAGACCCCCCCCCCATACACATGCATGCTCAGCTCAGCTTGCATTTTCAATGGGGGAGAGGGGAGTAACCGCTGCCAGACACATCTGGCAGCGTCTTATCTCCCATGAGAACTAAGGATAGGGCATGCTGAAATACAACAGCCCGATCCTTCCTTTTCCATGACCATGATCCTCTGGTGTGGGAGGAAAGTTGGGACACCCCCCCAACACGTCATATGGTCAGCCAGCCCTATTGACATTGCTGCAGTCAGCATTTAACTTACCGCACGTATTCCACCTCTTATTGTTGTCAACGGAAAGTCGTTCAGACGTTCCGCATTGAACAGGGATAAGTCCCTTCTTGTTGAGCATACAGCGCCACTTTTGTGCACAGGTTGTTTCTGGTATTACACTTCAGCCGCATTCACCTCATTGGGGATAAGCTGCAGTACCAGATACATCCTGTGGACAAGGGTGGCGCTGTTCCTGTAAAAAAGAAAAGGGGGGTCTTGAGAGCTATGGACCGTAGATGCGGTAATACCCATGGAGTCACACAAGATTTACGTTGGGTTCTGTGGCGTGGCCATCTTGGACCTGGCTACAATGCCATCCTGGGGTCCAAGGTGAGATCCCATGTCTGACATCACCAACCATAGACAAGGAAGGCACTAGGGGACCATGACAGGCCAACCATATCCAACCATTGGATAGACACCAGGTATGGTCCAGCTTCTGGAGAACCAATCCAAACTGAAGACTGAGCTTTGGGTGGAGTGCTCTTTTTACGTATGTAACAACTTCACATACATTATATAAAACTCTAGAGTCTCTTATATGCCCATAAGTACCTCCTCCGTCTCAGGTCACTTCTCGAGACTGATGCTCTCGTCGGCCACGGCAAATACAGGACTGACCGGAGAGGTAAACGTTGTCTGGTGACTGTACAGGATGACACAAGAGGAAGGGTCAAAGAAGATCAGCTCTCCAGCGTCCATGTCCACCAAGACGCCAACTTGTTTGGGACCCTTCAGGAGTTCTACAGTCTGATGCTGAGAGTCGTAGGAAAAACTGAAGTCTTTGTCGTAACGGGAGAAGATCCAGGAAACCGGGTTGTATCCTAACCGGGCGTCGTTGCCTGAGCCCTTGCGGGCGATGGTTCTGTAGGTGATGCCGAGCTTGTAGGCACAACATGTCTCCACGTTCACCTTCCACATGTGGATGCCCTTCTGGAAAGACTCTACTGCCAAGCAGTTGGGCCAGTGGTCAAACCTTTCAGGTCCATCTGGATAGTTCTTTGCCTTCTTGTGAAGGAACTTAAGGCTGTTGTCTGATAAGGCGAGGAGGGGGCTCATGGTCTTCTCATCAAACGTGAGGCTTTCACAAGCTAAAAATAAGAAATGTCCGGTCATCTTCTGAGGCTACAGTAGAAGATACTCATCAGTGGTGCAGTGTAAGGAGTCTTATACTGGCCGGAGGTGTAGGAGAAGACAGGAGAAGGTGTAGTGTCATACTGACCAGAGGTGTAGGGGAGGACAGAAGAAGATGGTAGTGCCTAATACTGACCAGAGGTGTAGGAGAGGACGGGAGAAGGTGTAGTGTCTTATAATGACCAGAGGTGTAGGAGAGGATACGAGAAGGTGTAGAGTCTTATACTGACCGGAGGTGTAGAAGAGGACAGAAGAAGGTGTAGTGTCATACTGACCAGAGGTGTAGGAGAGGACAGGAGAAGGTGTGGTGTCATACTGACCAGAGGTGTAGGAGAGGACAGGAGAAGGTGTGGTGTCATACTGACCAGAGGTGTAGCAGAGGACAGGGAAAGAGGATATATGAAGGTGTAGTGCCTCATTGACAGGAGGTGTAGGAGAGGGCAGGGTAAGAGCACTTATGAAGCTGTAGTGTGTTATGCTGACAAGAGGTGTAGGAGATGACAAGAGAAGAGTATATATGACGGTATAGTGTCTTATACTGACCGGAGGTGTAGGAGAGGACGGGAGAAGGTGTAGTGTCTTATACTGACCAGAGGTGTAGCAGAGGACAGGAGGTGTAGTGTCTTATACTGACCAGAGGTGTAGGAGAGGACAGGAGAAGGTGTAGTGTCTTATACTGACCAGAGGTGTAGGAGAGGACAGGAGAAGGTGTAGTGTCTTATACTGACCAGAGGTGTAGGAGAGGACAGGAGAAGGTGTAGTGTCTTATACTGACCAGAGGTGTAGGAGAGGACGGGAGAAGGTGTAGTGTCCTATACTGACCAGAGGTGTAGCAGAGGACAGGAGAAGGTGTAGTGTCTTATACTGACCAGAGGTGTAGGAGAGGACAGGAGAAGGTGTAGTGTCTACTGACCAGAGGTGTAGGAGAGGACAGGAGAAGGTGTAGTGTCTTATACTGACCAGAGGTGTAGGAGAGGACAGGAGAAGGTGTAGTGTCTTATACTGACCAGAGGTGTAGGAGAGGACGGGAGAAGGTGTAGTGTCTACTGACCAGAGGTGTAGCAGAGGACAGGAGAAGGTGTAGAGTCTTATACTGACCAGAGGTGTAGGAGAGGACAGGAGAAGGTGTAGTGTCTACTGACCAGAGGTGTAGGAGAGGACAGGAGAAGGTGTAGTGTCTTATACTGACCAGAGGTGTAGGAGAGGACGGGAGAAGGTGTAGTGTCTACTGACCAGAGGTGTAGTAGAGGACAGGAGGTGTAGTGTCTTATACTGACCAGAGGTGTAGGAGAGGACGGGAGAAGGTGTAGTGTCTTATACTGACCAGAGGTGTAGGAGAGGACGGGAGAAGGTGTAGTGTCTTATACTGACCAGAGGTGTAGGAGAGGACGGGAGAAGGTGTAGTGTCTTATACTGACCAGAGGTGTAGGAGAGGACAGGAAAAGAGGATATATGAAGGTGTAGTGCCTCATATTGACAGGAGGTGTAGGAGAGGGCAGGGTAAGGAGATATATGAAGCTGTAGTGTGTTATGCTGACAAGAGAAGAGTATATATGACGGTATAGTGTCTTATACTGACCGGAGGTGTAGCAGAGGACGGGAGAAGGTGTAGTGTGTTATGCTGACAAGAGGTGTAGGAGAGGACAGGAGAAGAGTATATATGACGGTATAGTGTCTTATACTGACCGGAGGTGTAGCAGAGGACAGACAGGGCCCACAATCTGTTCAGTAATGGACTTTGACAACAATCCATGTTAAAGTTTAACTTTTCCGACTCCTGAGGTTCCAGAATTCCTTCTGCTTCTTCTGTTCTGCAGAGGGAAGGCAGACTGCACATGATTAAAGATGAAGGCAATGGCCGCCGTCACATCAAACACTGACAACTTTGGAAATATTCTTCTTTTACAAATCCTCCTCCAGTTTTGTGTACACAGCTCCTATGCAGACCCATGATACCACACACAGAAGTAGAGGATGAGTAGAAGGGATCAGGATTGTTTGTAGTCTGTTACCATGGAGACACATACGCCTGCATTGAAGCAGTGGACATTTGACGTAATCACTGAAGAGCGGAGATTTCAGTAGTATGGCGGTTTTAGCCATTTATACAGTGGTGGATATAGAACACACTGACCTGTCCTCCATCTTATTTTCGGTGACCTGGGGAGAAGAAGACAAGGAAAAAAAAGTCAACAAAATGTTCCAATAAAATTCCTTTAATCCAGAATCTTCACAGATGATTACGTACAATGAGGTTGAGGTCGTCCATCTTGGTCAACATGTCCACCAGGTAGTTCCTGATCCCGGACAGCTTCTTGGTGGACTCCGTCCAGTGGGCCTTCTGGGTGAGAACCCCTTGCTGTGCCCGCTCCTCCTCAGCGTGGATCTCCTCCAGGAGGCGCTGCTCTTCACTGTCACACACGTTGCGGATAAAGTTCAGTCGCTGGATGATCATCTCGCGAGCAGACCTGGCCCTGCTCTGTAACACAGGTGCGGGGCTCGTTACAGTGTATCAGTTCTCTCTAACAGAGCGGATGCAAATCGTCAACTTAGCACCTCCCCACTGAATGATGTTCTTTTTTGCAGATTGAATCCACAGCTGCATTCATAATTCTGCGTGTTTCACAGTAGCAATCTCTCAGCTTTCCCTGCAGGTTCAGTGTGTACACAGAACTTTCTCTGCTGCATACATTATACAGCATCTGCTATAGGAAGAATAGGCTCCGCTCAGCCACTTGAGCTGATTGATTCCAGCAACCAGCAGAATTATAAATCCAGCTCTGGAGTATAATACAGAATGTAACTCAGAATGAGTGCAGGATAAGTAATGGGTGTACAAAGTGACTCCACCAGCAGAATAGTGAGTGCAGCTCTGCAGTATAATACAGGATGTAACTCAGGATCAGTACAGGATAAGTAATGTATGTACACAGTGACTCCACCAGCAGAATAGTGAGTGCAGCTCTGGAGTATAATACAGGATGTAACTCAGGATCAGTACAGGATAAGTAATGTATGTACACAGTGACTGCACCAGCAGAATAGTGAGTGCAGCTCTGGAGTATAATACAGGATGTAACTCAGGATCAGTACAGGATAAGTAATGTATGTACACAGTGACTGCACCAGCAGAATAGTGAGTGCAGCTCTGGAGTATAATACAGGATGTAACTCAGGATCAGTACAGGATAAGTAATGTATGTACACAGTGACTGCACCAGCAGAATAGTGAGTGCAGCTCTGGAGTATAATACAGGATGTAACTCAGGATCAGTACAGGATAAGTAATGTATGTACGCAGTGACTGCACCAGCAGAATAGTGAGTGCAGCTCTGGAGTATAATACAGGATGTAACTCAGGATCAGTACAGGATAAGTAATGTATGTACGCAGTGACTGCACCAGCAGAATAGTGAGTGCAGCTCTGGAGTATAATACAGGATGTAACTCAGGATCAGTACAGGATAAGTAATGTATGTACGCAGTGACTGCACCAGCAGAATAGTGAGTGCAGCTCTGGAGTATAATACAGGATGTAACTCAGGATCAGTACAGGATAAGTAATGTATGTACGCAGTGACTGCACCAGCAGAATAGTGAGTGCAGCTCTGGAGTATAATACAGGATGTAACTCAGGATCAGTACAGGATAAGTAATGTATGTACGCAGTGACTGCACCAGCAGAATAGTGAGTGCAGCTCTGGAGTATAATACAGGATGTAACTCAGGATCAGTACAGGATAAGTAATGTATGTACGCAGTGACTGCACCAGCAGAATAGTGAGTGCAGCTCTGGAGTATAATACAGGATGTAACTCAGGATCAGTACAGGATAAGTAATGTAATGTATGTACACAGTGACTGCACCAGCAGAATAGTGAGTGCAGCTCTGGGGTATAATACAGGATGTAACTCAGGATCAGTACAGGATAAGTAATGTATGTACACAGTGACTGCACCAGCAGAATAGTGAGTGCAGCTCTGGGGTATAATACAGGATGTAACTCAGGATCAGTACAGGATAAGTAATGTATGTACGCAGTGACTGCACCAGCAGAATAGTGAGTGCAGCTCTGGAGTATAATACAGGATGTAACTCAGGATCAGTACAGGATAAGTAATGTATGTACACAGTGCTGCCCAATTACTGTCCTGAGGTCACACGGCTATGACACTGATGTGCACAGAGCACAGTATAAGGAGGCTGTGACCGCCCTCTAAGGACCTATAATTACCGCCACTCGTGGGATCTTGGCTGGAAGCGAGTCGGCGAGATACTTCTCAATCCCAGCCGTCTGTAGCTGCAGCTTCTCGCACTGATCGACTATCTTGTTCTGGGGGAGAAAGCGTTTCATTAGTATCGTCTCTGACAGCAGCGCAGATCAGAGGGATCAACGGAGAATCTCCGCGACGGGGTTAACCCCAGATCTGACATGTTCAGTACTGCACGCTGTCAGTGAATAGAAACAATCTCACGAAAACCCTGCGCCGATCGTGTTTGACTCCAGGGTTCTTCCGCAGAAGGTCTGATACACTGTAACGAGCCCTGCATCTGCGTTGTCTGTTCATGATGTAAACACGCATGCTCTCTTTCACTGACAGCAGGCAGAGATCTTGGACGGTGACAAATTAAAACAATTGGTAAAGCCTTCCATTATAAGAATCCCTTTCAATAAAAACATAAAATGCAGTGAGTTAGGGGGTGGAGCATGACACAGAGAACCTCTGTGTCATGCTCCGCCCCCTCCGGTATAACAGATTACTGATATAATCTGGCTCGGTGCGGTGATCAGTTGCTACACGAAATTGATACCCGTCAATCGTCACCACAAGCCAGGGTCGGTAACCCAACTCCCAAGGTGCTCGGTGCTGTACACTCCAAGAGCCAGGAATTCAGGCTGGGTATAAAGAGTCCATTGTGCCCGCCCCAGACGGAGAGAACGCGGTATTGTTGTCACAGCGGACACGAAAATTCTCCCCCCTTCCCATCTGAAAACCAGCTCCACATTCCTGCTGGGAGTTTTCCAAGCATACTGAGCTTTTTCTCCCATTTAAAGGGACAGTCCACGTTAATATCTATTTAAAGGGGAGTTCCACTTTAGCATAATTTCACGCCACAAACCCCAGACCCGGTCAAATTTTCGTAGTTTATTGCGCTGTTTAAACACTAGCACTATGTATGAAAGAATTTGGTTTATTTGTCGTTTCCACATAGACAGGTTTGGCGTATTGGGACCGCACCATCTCAGGGCAATGCATTTACGTGCCATGAATAAAGACTCCTTTAAAAATATAGACAGGTAAGGCTACTTTCCGAAAGCGTTTTTCTTTTCCGGCACTGAGTTCCGTCCTCGGGGCTCAATACCGGAAATAACTGATCAGGCATATCCCCATGCATTCTGAATGGAGCGTAATCCGCTTAGGATGCATCAGGACGTCTTCAGTTCAGTCATTTTGACTGATCAGGCAAAAGAGAAAACCGCAGCATGCTACGGTTTTATCTCCGGCCAAAAAAACTGAACACTTGCCTGAATGCCGACATTTTTTTTTTCCATAGGAATGTATTAGTGCCGGATCCGACATTCAAAATACAGTGAAAAAAAAAAAATGCCGGATCCGTTTTTCCGGAAAGACGGATCCAGCATTTCAATGCGTTTGTAAGACGGATCAGGCATTTTTCAGACTGATCAGTCTTACAAATGCCATCAGTTGGCATACGTTTTGCCGGATCACTCAGACGTGACCCCCGTGGATTGGGTTAGTGTTTTGGCCTCCTTCCAGGTTAGTTGCGCCAATCTGTGGACGGGCTTCCAATTTAGTAGTTTATTCCTTATATGACCAACTAAGGGATGAATAATGAGCGACAGGGTCCGGGAGTGTTTATTAGTGATAATTACCCCAAGATATTTGAATGTATCCACCACCTTCAGCCTCTCCACATGAGATGGGCCTGTCCAGAGGCATAGACACCCATTTACCCCAGTTTAGGCTACTTTCACACTTGCGGCAGAGTGATCCGGCAATCAGTTCCATCGCCAGAAATCCGGCAATCTGCATGCAAACGGACAGCATTTGTAGACGGATCCGTCTCTCCGTTTGTCACACAGACATAGTATCCGTTTCTATTTTCTTTTTCACATTTTTACCGTCCTGCGGGAAGGACGGATCCGCCGGCATGTCGGTATTTTTAATGCCGGCACTAATACATTTCAATGTAAATTAATGCCGGATCCGGCAACTGATCTGGAATTTTGGACCGTGATAATACCGCAGCATGCTGCGCTATTTCCTCCGTCCAAAACGCCGTTCAGTGACTGAACTGAAGACGTCCTGAACGGATCGCTCTCCACTCAGAATGCATTAGGATAAAACTGATCAGTTTTTTTCCGGTACTGAGCTCCTATGACGGAACTCAATACCGAAAAACAAAAACGCTAGTGTGAAAGTACCCTAATTGCAGACAAGAATAGGACATGTTCTATTTTTTTGCGAGCCGCGGCCCGGAGGTTTGGGGCACACAGTGTGCTCTCCGCATCTCTTCCGGCCCCATAGAGAATGAAGGGGTCCGATATTGCGGAACGGATGCGGACCCATTTGCGGACGTGTGAATGGACTGTTGAGTAATAAAATATCAGGTTGCTTCCATGAATGACTCCAGCAATTCTCCTGTTTCCAGAGCTGCACGGAGGGTGGCCAGTAGTCACGGAGCTATAGTCCCTTCGTGTATTTGGATCGGGCCCAGGTGACTTCCCATTATTGAGATCTGATTTCTTCTAGGATAATCGGTTGGTCTAATTGCATACTTTGTTCTGCTGTGAACTTTCCAGAGAGGCACTTATCTCTATTTCCGAAGTCGTTATGCTGGTTTTATATGGCCCTCGGTAGAACTGTGTAAGGCCCCTTTCACACGGGCGAGTATTCTGCGCGGATGCGGTGCGATTTGCTTGGTGACTAGGTGACGATCGGGATGGGGACCTGATCTTTATTATTTTCTCTTATACCATGGTTATAAGGGAAAATGATAGCTTTCTTAATACAGAATGCAAAGTAAATGAGGGATGGAGGAGTTAAAAAAATAATTATAATTAAACTCACCTCATCCACTTGTTCGCGCAGCCCGGCTTGTCTTCTTTCTTCTTCTTTTGAGGACCTGGGAGAAAGGGACCTTTGGTGACGTCACTGCGCTCATCACATGGTCCATCACCATGGTGATGGACCATGTGATGAGCGCAGTGACGTCACCAAAGGTCCTTTTCCTCCCAGGTCCTCAAAAGAAGAAGAAAGAAGACAAGCCGGGCTGCGCGAACAAGTGGATGAGGTGAGTTTAATTATAATTATTTTTTTAACTCCTCCATCCCTCATTTACTTTGCATTCTGTATTAAGAAAGCTATCATTTTCCCTTATAACCATGGTATAAGGGAAAATAATAAAATCTACACAACACCGATCTCAAACCTGAACTTCTGTGAAGAAGTCCGGGTTCGGGTCTGGCTACCAAACATGCCGATTTTTCTCACGTGCGTGCAAAACACATTAAAACGCTTTGCACTCACATCGAAAAATCGCGCATTTTCCCGCGACGCACCCACATCCTATCCGGCCCTCACACGTGATGCCCGTGTAAAAGAGGCCTTAGAGGTGGTATTGGTGAGATGTGTCCCTTGAAGACATTGAATTTGTGGGCTAGAATTTCTGATAAAGGCAAGCACCTTTGCGGGGTTCACAGACCCCTGACATTCCAGCTCAGCCATGGATTTCAAGGCAGCCGGTTTGTCATAGGTGGAGCGCAGCGCAGCGGGTGTATTGGTGTGCATCATTACTATATAACCAATAAAACATTATTCATTTCAGTTCAAACAGAAAAACACAGTTCAGAACTTAAACTTTTGCTTTCTATGAAAACACTTAGATTTTGGGTTGGTATCTACCCCAAACTATTGGCCAGTAAATCCGGGATGCCTCCGGCGGCGATGACTATCGGCAGAAGCATGCGGGCTTGTAGATATTAAGACAACCTTAGCTAGACAAACACAGAGTGCAATCATACAACGGTATGTGATCAGCAGAATTGAGGCAAATAAAGCGAACCCAGTTGTTGTCCTCGGTTGGCGGCCGGACCCTGGAAATAAGGAGAGTCTCAGCGTCTTGGGGGGATCTTCTTCGTAGGGCCAACCACTCTGACGCTCCTCCAGGGGAGGAAAAGAAGACTGCCCTGTCTCCGTCCACCACTCTAAGTCTTGCAGGATAGCAATATGGGATGCTCGCTCCCCTCAGTCGTCTTTTAACCTCCATGAACGTGGCTTGCTGTTTTTGCAATTCCATGGAAAAGTCCGGGAATTTTAAGTTTTAACTTCATCTAGTTTCCCCATTAGGGATGTCCTACATGCCATTATGGCGCCCAGGACTTGGGCGAGTTCTTCCTGGTCCTCCCCAGGGGATGTTGTAGGCGTTGGTGTATTTGATGCCGTACTTGCCCTGGTATGGACGTTCCGTTGCGGTAATGGCGACCGCGATCCTTCCACTGCAGTTTTTCTGCAGTGCTCTGCGTTTTTTGTGGACCCATTGTTGTGTCAGGGTACTTAACTGTCTGTTGTAACAATATCAGGCTCAGTATATTCCTGTATAGGTCCCTGGTATTATTTTGCTGAGGGATTATTGTTCCCTGGGTTGCTGGTTACAGTCATATATAGGGCAGTTACAACGTCCAGGCTCAGTATATGGTTGGGAAGCCAAGGGCTCGCTGAGTACATATCATAGGCAGGCGCCTGCTACTTGGTGCGCTATCCCCCTCCGTCTTTACTGGGTAGTGGAGGGCAGGGAAGATGGCCGACTGGCGGGAAGACCAGGGGAGGGGTTCCTCTAAACTTCAGCGGGTATCTCTGACTGCCTCCTGCTCTCTTCCTTCCTCAGTGTGTCTGGGCTCGCTGACGCCTCCCAGTTTGGCGTGTCACGCGGCTTCTCACGCTCCCGACTCGGCACCTCCGTACACTGCTGCCGAGCCATTGTGGCTGTCTCTATTCTGGTGGCACTGTTATGGAGGTCATTGTGGCTGTCTCTATTCTGGTGGCACTGTTATGAAGGTCATTGTGGCTGTCTCTATTCTGGTGGCACTGTTATGCAGGTCATCGTGGCTGTCTCTATTCTGGTGGCACTGTTATGGAGGTCATTGTGGCTGTCTCTATTCCGGTGGCACTGTTATGAAGGTCATCGTGGCTGTCTATATTCTGGTGGCACTGTTATGCAGGTCATCGTGGCTGTCTATATTCTGGTGGCACTATTATGGAGGTCATCGTGGCTGTCTATATTCTGGTGGCACTGTTATGTTGGTCATCGTGGCTGTCTATATTCTGGTGGCACTGTTATGTTGGTCATCGTGGCTGTCTCTATTCTGGTGGCACTGTTATGTTGGTCATCGTGGCTGTCTATATTCTGGTGGCACTGTTATACAGGTCATCGTGGCTGTCTATATTCTGGTGGCACTGTTATGTTGGTCATCGTGGCTGTCTATATTCTGGTGGCACTGTTATGCAGGTCATCGTGGCTGTCTATAGTCTGGTGGCACTGTTATGTTGGTCATCGTGGCTGTCTATATTCTGGTGGCACTGTTATGCAGGTCATCGTGGCTGTCTCTATTCTGGTGGCACTGTTATGGAGGTCATCGTGGCTGTCTCTATTCTGGTGGCACTGTTATGCAGGTCATCGTGGCTGTCTATATTCTGGTGGCACTATTATGGAGGTCATCGTGGCTGTCTATATTCTGGTGGCACTGTTATGTTGGTCATCGTGGCTGTCTATATTCTGGTGGCACTGTTATGTTGGTCATCGTGGCTGTCTATATTCTGGTGGCACTGTTATGCAGGTCATCGTGGCTGTCTATATTCTGGTGGCACTGTTATGTTGGTCATCGTGGCTGTCTATATTCTGGTGGCACTGTTATGCAGGTCATCGTGGCTGTCTATATTCTGGTGGCACTGTTATGCAGGTCATCGTGGCTGTCTATATTCTGGTGGCACTGTTATGCAGGTCATCGTGGCTGTCTATATTCTGGTGGCACTGTTATGTTGGTCATCGTGGCTGTCTCTATTCTGGTGGCACTGTTATGTTGGTCATCGTGGCTGTCTATATTCTGGTGGCACTGTTATGCAGGTCATCGTGGCTGTCTATAGTCTGGTGGCACTGTTATGTTGGTCATCGTGGCTGTCTCTATTCTGGTGGCACTGTTATGGAGGTCATCGTGGCTGTCTTTATTCTGGTGGCACTGTTATGCAGGTCATCGTGGCTGTCTATATTCTGGTGGCACTATTATGCAGGTCATCGTGGCTGTCTCTATTCTGGTGGCACTGTTATGCAGGTCATCGTGGCTGTCTCTATTCTGGTGGCACTATTATGGAGGGCTATCTTATGGTGCAGTAGTTGGCGGTTTTATTACATGAAGTATACAGCGTGCAGGGCGTGCACCCAGGACGTGAGTGAAAGGAAATCAGTGACATTCCTTCTCTTCCTCTCCCGTTCTCCCTCCCCCTATCTTTAAATAGACCGGCACCCAACTTTCCTAGAGTCCTGAATGATAAATCTGCCCAGACATGACGTGCTGCCCCCCATGCCCTTGGGCACAGTGCAGATATTTAATGCTTATTATCATTCAGATCAATTGCCACAAATCTGCCACCTGTGAATTCACACTGGAGGTCACCCAGCTTTCCTAGGGATATGAACCCCCATACAAAGGACACGCCCGCACCTGTAGTCATGGGCACTGCCAGGATTGCTTGGCACAGAGAGAAGGTTATGAATACCAAGAAGACACAATCTCTGCAATGAGTCAGGTCTCTGCTGCGGCTCACTCCCCCCCCCCCCTCCAGCCTCCACACAAGGGTGCTCCAGCATTAACCCTCGCCTGCACTGCAGGGTGGCACCACAGGGGCATAGCTCTGCAATGCAGTGGGGGTGCCAGGACCACTACTCACCCGGATCTGAGATGCCCTTTCTTCCACCGACTTGGTCCTGTGTGCCTGGCAGCTGCCCAGGGATTTGCATTGGGCACAGATGAGCTTCTGCTCCTGGTAGCAGTAGAGGCTGAGCTGCTGTCCATGCTGCCTGCAGGTGTCCACCACCGAGGGGTCTGTGGCTCCCTGCTGCTCCTCATCAAGAGATGGGTGGTCTTCAAGATTAATGGTCTCCTCCTTGGAGATCTCCAGGGATAAGGTGGCCAGATCAGGGATCCACTCCACAGCAAAGGGAGACTTCTGGTCCTGAAGGCTGTCCAGCTTCTCAGATCCACCCCAGGAATGAGATCCAGTGATCACCCACAGCGGAGGCTGAGGGTCTCCAGGAGCAGAGGACATCCTGGACCCTGGAGAGAACAGATCTAGGTATGGTAGCTGCCTGAGCTCCTTGCACCTGTTCCTCAGGTAGAGGGAGACTCCTCCCCTGGGAGGAGCCAAGTGGTGACAAAGCTGAAAGCTTGCTACAAAGTTACCAAGGAGAAGCCGTCAGATGTTCTGCTCTGGAGGAGACGCCCCCCATAACAGAAGCCGTGAGATGTTCTGCTCTGGAGGAGAAGCCCCCCATAACAGAAGCCGTCAGATGTTCTGCTCTGGAGGAGACGCCCCCCATAAAAGAAGCCGTCAGATGTTCTGCTCCGGAGGAGACGCCCCCCATAACAGAAGCCGTCAGATGTTCTGCTCTGGAGGAGAAGCCCCCCATAACAGAAGCCGTCAGATGTTCTGCTCTGGAGTAGACGCCCCCCATAACAGAAGCCGTCAGATGTTCTGCTCTGGAGTAGAAGCCCCCCATAACAGAAGCCGTCAGTTGTTCTGCTCCGGAGGAGACGCCCCCATAACTGAAGCCGTCAGTTGTTCTGCTCCGGAGGAGACGCCCCCCCATAACTGAAGCCGTCAGATGTTCTGCTCCGGAGGAGATGCCCCCCATAACTGAAGCCGTCAGATGTTCTGCTCCGGAGGAGATGCCCCCCCATAACAGAAGCCGTCAGATGTTCTGCTCCGGAGGAGATGCCCCCCATAACTGAAGCCGTCAGATGTTCTGCTCCGGAGGAGATGCCCCCCCATAACAGAAGCCGTCAGATGTTCTGCTCCGGAGGAGATGCCCCCCATAACTGAAGCCGTCAGATGTTCTGCTCTGGAGGAGATGCCCCCCATAACAGAAGCCGTCAGATGTTCTGCTCCGGAGGAGATGCCCTCCCATAACAGAAGCCGTCAGATGTTCTGCTCCGGAGGAGATGCCCCCCATAACTGAAGCCGTCAGATGTTCTGCTCTGGAGGAGATGCCCCCCATAACAGAAGCCGTCAGATGTTCTGCTCCGGAGGAGACGCCCCCCATAACAGAAGCCGTCAGATGTTCTGCTCCGGAGGAGACGCCCCCCATAACAGAAGCCGTCAGTTGTTCTGCTCTGGAGTAGACGCCCCCCATAACTGAAGCCGTCAGATGTTCTGCTCCGGAGTAGACGCCCCCCATAACTGAAGCCGTCAGATGTTCTGCTCTGGAGGAGACGCCCCCCATAACAGAAGTTGTCAGATGTTCTGCTCCGGAGGTGACGCCCCCCATAACAGAAGCCGTCAGATTTTCTGCTCTGGAGGAGACGCCCCCCATAACAGAAGTTGTCAGATGTTCTGCTCCAGAGGTGACGCCCCCCATAACAGAAGCCGTCAGTTGTTCTGCTCTGGAGTAGACGCCCCCCATAACTGAAGCCGTCAGATGTTCTGCTCTGGAGTAGACGCCTCCCCTAACTGAAGCCGTCAGATGTTCTGCTCTGGAGGAGACGCCCCCCATAACAGAAGTTGTCAGATGTTCTGCTCCAGAGGTGACGCCCCCCATAACAGAAGCCGTCAGATTTTCTGCTCTGGAGGAGACGCCCCCCATAACAGAAGCCGTCAGATGTTCTGCTCCGGAGGTGACTCCCCCCATAACAGAAGCCGTCAGATGTTCTGCTCTGGAGTAGACGCCCCCGATAGGATAATGTATGGTGACCAATGAGTGCAGACTGCTGAATGCATGCTATCTCTGCAAGAGAAATGATGGGAATTGTAGTTCCACCACAGCTGGAGAGACTGGAGCTGCAGGACACAATGTTACCAGAGCAGATCTATTCAGTGACATGAGGGATGTGTATATAAAGGACACGCCCGCTCGATCTGCGAAAAAACTGCTAAAATTTCTGCGAAATGTGAATGGTCACAGATGACTACACTGGTCAGGGCCCAATGTCACCAGCTGATCCCGGCCCATCCTGACAGATCCTATTCACTTACATTGGGGTCCATCAGGTTAAGGTTTTCGGCCGAGTTCCAGTCTTATGCTATTATTAATAGATATCTGTCTATCTATCTATCTGGGTGCTGCGGCCATGTCCGGAGGTCAGGGCGCTGTACAGGACGTTGCCCCCAGACTAGGTTACCTATTTACCATCAGTCGCCAGGGTTATTCACTACAAAAAATGTGCTGTTCAGGACTCTAGGAAAGCTGGGTGTGATTGCTTTCAGTGAATGGACACATTGTTCTATGAAGGTCTCTGGGATGGGATTTATGATTGTTTTCCGTAAGTCAGGGACAACGCGTTTTACCAGTTCTCCCAGTAAAATGATAAGGTTACCAGTATCTCCATTTCACAAGCACGGCTGGCAGGCTGGGGAGTGCTGGTGATGATGGGAGTTTCTCATGTTTCCGTCTCCACCAGTATGTACAGTACCTAGTGGGGGAACGCCCTGTGATGTCATGGCCACCCAGCTTTCCCAGGCTCCTGACAGCCAATCTGCCTGCTACATACAGGTACACGGCTCCTTTCCAACATTACAGCATCACTACTCAAATCTGACTTTCAGGTTTCAAGAGTCGATTGCTGACAACCTGGCGGTTGTGGAATGGCAATCGTAGGTTGTCAGATTTAGCTTTCCTAGAGATGCGTCTGACTAGGAAACACTTTCTTTTTTTCCGTTCAGTATCACTCTGTAGATAGTAGTAAAATCAACTTTGTATGGAAACCATCAGCAAGTAGGATGATGTATGGAGCGCCAGCTCCCTCTCTGGCGCGTCTATGTATTACAGCCACTGATCACCTGGGGGGTACAGGAGCCGGACCCCTGGAGGCGGCTTGTCTTCATGAGGCAGCCCACCCAATCCAACCCACCGCTTGGTCCCTAGTATCAAGCACTGATATATAATCATAGTAAGAATACGAGATCTGCTTGCTGACGGTCTCCACTTACCAACAGCAGATTCTAAACGAACTTAATGTAGATCCGATGACACTAAATGGCCGCCCTCTTTATATTCCAGTCACTGCGGTGTAGGAGTCGTGTAGTTTCCGTTCTCCTTCACCGGTAAGTCAGGCTGAACACGTTATACCAGTTACACAGACAGCGTCAGAGCCGACGACAACCAAACATGGAGGACCTGCTGATGACAGCGACGAGACCAGTCATATGACAACCTGAGAGGGGGCCCGTTAACTATTTACCCTCCAACCCATCCCTGGCAGAGCGTGTTCACACTAAGGAATGTGACTGAAAACAGCACCACTCTTGTCGACAGGTTGTGTCTGGTACTGCAGCTTTAAAGGGCATCTGTCAGCAGTTTTGTCCCTATGAAGCCGGCTGACCTGTTACATGAGCGCTCGGCAGCTGAAGGCGTCTGTGTTGGTCCCATGTTCATATGTGCCCGCATTGCTGAGAAAAATTATGTTGTAATATATGCAAATGAGCCTCTAGGAGCAACGGGGGCGTTACCATTACACCTAGAGGCTCTGCTCTCTCTGCAGCTGCTACACCCTCTGCACTTTGATTGACAGGACCAGGCAGGGAAAAGGCCATCACACCTGCTCCTGTCAATCAAAATGCAGAGGATGCGGCAGTTACAGAGAGAGCGGAGCCTCTAGGTGTAATGGTAACGCCCCCGTTGCTCCTAGAGGCTCATTTGCATATAGTAAAACATCATTTTTCTCAGCAATGTGGGCACATATGAACAAGGGACCAACACAGATGTCTTCAGCTGCCAAGTGCACATGGTACCCAGGCAATGCGGGAATAGCGGGGGATGGCTGGACAACCCCTCTAAAATGAATAGGACTGAGCTGCAATACCGGTCAATGCCCAAGAGTGGCGCTATTTATGGAAAAAAGATTCTGTTTCTAGTCACTTATAACCCCTTTAATCGGGTTGTCTTAAAGGGGTCGTCCACATTAAACCTAATTTTATACAGTCCCTGGACATCGCTGTAACTAACATAAGAAAGGCGCTTGCTTGCTCCCCACTGCTCTCTTCCGGCACCGATGGTCCGGTCCAGCTCCTTCTGGTACCGGACATGCAAAATTCAAGACAGGGTTCAATCACTGGCCACAGTGATGTGTCCACAAGCGGCTGGGAACTACAAAAGTCCCACCTGGGTTGGGACAAACCCGAATTTGCCGGATTGTCTCAGAAAATTGGGGGCTGTTAGCAGCTGTGCATACACATGCATACTTGGTTCAGCCGAGCATGCATGTGTTCTCAACGGGGAGAGGGGAATAAGCATCTCTGATGCTGCAAGGACAGAGGATCGGGCATGTTGAAATTTGTCTGACCCTTCTTTCCCCTGATATCCGGGAAAGTCGGCACACCCACATACACATAGGATGGTGGACCGTTCCCGCCAAAATTGGTGGTTATGCATACTAGGCACCCTGGTGACATTTTCCCGTCAGTGGGATCCGTCAGCTCTGACATAGGGCCATGCTTAAAGACAGCAAGCTGGGAAAATATTGTTTCGGTCTGGGCTCCATAGGGTTGCCACCTGTCCGGTAATTTAGTGGCCCTGCGGGTGCCGGTCGTTTATATAATTGCCGGTATTTTCCTACAAGGTCTGTTGCTAATGAGGCTTCCATTGTGGGCGCTCATTAATGCAGGGGGGCACTAATGGGGGCATTACTATTACTGGGGGCACTAATGAGGCATTACTATTACTGGTGGGGCATTAATTTTACCAGGGGGCACTAATGGGGGCATTACTTTTACTGGGGGCACTAATGGGGGCATTACTATTACTGGGGGCACTAATGGGGCATTACTATTACTGGGGGCACTAATGGGGGCATTACTATTACTGGGGGCACTAATGGGGCATTACTATTACTGGTGGGGCATTAATTTTACCAGGGGGCACTAATGGGGGCATTACTTTTACCAGGGGGCACTACTATTACTAGGGGGCACTAAAGGGGGCATTACTATTACTAGGGGGCACTAAAGAGGGCATTACTATTACTAGGGGGCATTACTATTACTAGGGGCATTACTATTACTGGGGGGCACTACTGGGGGCATTACTGTTACTGGGGGCATTTGTGACGGCACGGTGTGGGTAGGAAACTCCACACCGAACACAAGAGGGAAGGGAAAAGGTACTAGGCCTAGAAACTAGGGAAAGGGGAAAGGTCACCACCTAGAGAATCCCTGAACCGAGCCCTGACTACTATCAGTATGAACAGACCTCGATGGTAGGAATGTTCATACGCAGGAACCTAGAGCCCTATCTGACCCTAAAGGGCCCTGGAAATAGTGTCAGGACAATAAGTCCTGTTTCTTCCCAGCTGAAGGAACAGGAGACTCCCTCAGGCCTAATACCAAGAGATAGGGGAATACCACAAACAAGAAATAAGGAAGAGACACTTAACTCCGAAGTACGCGGACGAGCAGGAACTCCGAGGAGAACCAGCACCAGCACTTCCACAACCAGAAAGGAGCTATCAACCGCATAGCATGATGGGTGAGACCAGACTAACTGGAGGAGTTGGAATGACCACTAAGCTACACCTGAGACCAGAGGTGCGGTCATAACCAGCAACCACACAGAAACCAGTGAAACCAGAGAGGCTGTCAGATCACATCACGGGCAGCCAGTCTCTTAGATCTTCTGACCCCTGTCAGGGGAGAGACCGTGACAGTACTACTATTACTGGAGGCACTACTGGGAGCACTAATGGGGGAATTACTATTACTGGAGGGCACTAATGGGGGGAATTACTATTACTGGAGGGCACTAATGGGGGAATTACTATTACTAGGGGGCACTAATGGGAGCATTACTATTACTGGGGGGCACTAATGGGGGCATTACTATTACTGGGGGGCGCTACTGGGAGCACTAATGGGGGCATTACTATTACTGGGGGGCACTAATGGGGGAATTACTATTACTGGGGGGCACTAATGGGGGAATTACTATTACTAGGGGGCACTAATGGGAGCACTAATGGGGGCATTACTATTACTGGGGGGCGCTACTGGGAGCACTAATGGGGGCATTACTATTACTGGGGGGCACTAATGGGGGAATTACTATTACTGGAGGGCACTAATGGGGGAATTACTATTACTAGGGGGCACTAATGGGAGCATTACTATTACTGGGGGGCACTAATGGGGGCATTACTATTACTGGGGGGCGCTACTGGGAGCACTAATGGGGGCATTACTATTACTGGGGGGCACTAATGGGGGAATTACTATTACTGGGGGGCACTAATGGGGGAATTACTATTACTGGGAGCACTAATGGGGGCATTACTATTACTGGGGGGGCGCTACTGGGAGCACTAATGGGGGCATTACTATTAATAGGGGGCGCTAATGGGGGCATTACTATTACTGGGGGGCGCTAATGGGGGCATTACTATTAATGGGGGCGCTAATGGGGGCATTACTATTACTGGGGGGCGCTAATGGGGGCATTACTATTACTGGGGGCGCTAATGGGGGCATTACTATTACTGGGGGGCGCTAATGGGGGCATTACTATTAATGGGGGCGCTAATGGGGGCATTACTATTACTGGGGGGCGCTAATGGGGGCATTACTATTACTGGGGGGCGCTAATGGGGGCATTACTATTACTGGGGGGCGCTAATGGGGGCATTACTATTACTGGGGGGGCGCTAATGGGGGCATTACTATTACTGGGGGGCGCTAATGGGGGCATTACTATTACTGGGGGGGCGCTAATGGGGGCATTACTATTACTGGGGGGCGCTTATGGGGGCATTACTATTACTGGGGGGGGGCGCTAATGGGGGCATTACTATTACTGGGGGGCGCTAATGGGGGCATTACTATTACTGGGGGGGTGCTAATGGGGGCATTACTATTACTGGGGGGGCGCTAATGGGGGCATTACTATTACTGGGGGGGCGCTAATGGGGGCATTTCTATTACTGGGGCACTAATAGGGACATTATCAATTCTGTGGGGCAGCAATGGAGGTATTTATATTACATGGGGGCATAGCAACCAATCAAATCGCAGCTCTCATTTGTCAGATCCCCCCTTTAATAATGAAATCCGATTGGTTGCACCAGTTTAGCACGTCTTCCTCACTGACTGTAAGGATAGGAATTCTTATTTAGCTCAGGGAATATGTCAGGTCAGGGGGGTAATAACTGCCCTCGGGCACCGGGACATTCACCGAACTGTAAGAGGCGGAACCAATGTGTCTGGCTCGACGGGGAGGGTTTTCCAGGTGACGCTCGGTCCCTGGTAACCGGCGGCGCCGCGTCTCTAAGGAGACAGGGAGACGGCGGTAGAAGGTGGTGGAGGATGGAGAAGCCCCAGGGGCAACTAGAGGCGCCGAGCGAGGTAATGTACAGTGTGTCCCCTTATATGCCGCAGTGTCCTGGATACATGTGTGTGAACACCGCCCGAGTCATCCCCTGTCTATCTATTCTTTACCTAATATCCCTTTAAATATCCCTTTACAGTTGTCCTGTTATTAAAGGGATATTCCAGCGCTGGTGATAAATAGATGATTATTTGATTCCCAGTGGCCCCCGCAGGTGATATATTGTCATGCCCCCCTGAGCCCTCCTCTCCCCACAGCGGGCGACCCAGAGGGGTCACGTCAATCAGACTGACGCCGTTTATCCTAATGAGATTTACCGTCTCCCATAGCAACATAATGCCGGGTGAGAGACACCGCCGCCGCGCCTCGTCTGTCTGTCCCTATCTGTTGTGTGTGATCACTGATTAACCCACCGAAAACTAAGAGGGCGGACGGAAAATACCGCAAAGCATCCGTAATCTGGATAGTCTGTAATCTGCTAAGCCTGGAAGAAGATTGTAATGAGTCACTGATCCCCCGAAGACATCACAGACAGACAGACAGGTAAGTAGATCTATCCATCTTCGCTCCCCAAGATGGTGGATCCCCATGACCGTTTTTCAGTCTACATGACGCGTCAGTGGATGTTTTTGGTGCTTTCCCTTTAACTGCTGGTTTCCGGGGGTCACATTATGTCGCTTCGCTTCCTTTATTTCCATAAGTTCTCGTTTGTGGTCGATCAGTGGCAGGAGCCTGGGGGGCATTGCTAAGGGCACTTTCACACTAGCGTTAACGTTTTCCATCCTAGGGGCTCAATACCGGAAAAAACTGATCAGTTTTATCCTAATGCATTCTGAATGGAGAGAAATCCGTTGCATCAGTTCAATCCCTCTTACGGTATTTGGCCGGAGAAAATACTGCAGCATGCTGCTGTATTTTCTCCAGCCAAAATTCCGGAAAACTTGCCGGATTTCCATTGAAATGTATTATGACAGATCCGGTATCCAGTGTTCCGGAAAAACTGATCCGGTTTCCCGATCTGCACATTCCCAGACCTTTAAAAATGTGAAAAAAGATAAATACCAGATCTGTTTTTTTCCGGATGACACCGGATATCCGTTTGCATACGGATTTCCGGATCCGGCAGGCAGTGCCAGATTCTTCTTAGGCCTCTTGCACATGAACGTTTTTTTTTTCCGTTTACGGTCCGTTTTTTGCGTTCCATATACTTAACCATTCATTTCAGTGGATCCGCAAAAAGAACGAAAGGTACTCTGTATGCTTCCGTATTTCCGTTCAAAGATAGAACACGTCCTAATATTGTCCGTGTAACGGACAAGGATAGGACTGTTCTATCAGGGGCCAGCTGTTCCATTCTTCAAAAAACGGAATGCACACGGATGTCATCCATATTTTTTGCGGACTGCAAAATACTGAAAAAGCCATACGGTCGTGTGCAAGAGGCCTTACGCTAGTGTGAAAGTACCCTAAGCTGAGGGGTTCACATGGACACCCCGAATATTGTGTTGCTCCCATTGATGATGAGCAGATACCTGTCCGCTCCATATACAAGGCCCGCACGTTGGCGTTTCCAGATTATCGGACGTTCACCTCTCGTGTTTCCTCCTGACAGGCCGCAGCTCAGGAATCCTGATGTCTTTATCGCTTCGCCGACTCCTGTCATCCGCCCCCAGTCAGGATAATGGGAAAACTCCAGAGTAAGGTCAAGCGGAACAGCTCCAAATACAGGTAAACGTAGGACTGGGTCAATGTTCAACCAGCGATGGTAAAAACTGGGGGTCACGGGCTCAGTATGGAATGTGTCCCTGTCACCCGCCACGCAGCGACGCTTCAGTAATGTCCCATTGCATCGTGGTTCCAAATATCTAAGGGCGCAAATCTGCATCAGATACGGTAAATCAGATTGTATTTTTGCCATGAAACCTGCTGCCGAAATCCAAGACCGACCCTGGCCTTGTAAAGGGGTATTCTGGTTGTTTCAAGTTATCCGCTATTCACATGGTAGATGGCGGGGGTACTACTTCTGGGAACACCCCTCCCCCGATCACGAGAACAGGGCCCCTTACCCCCTGAAATGAACAGAGCAGCCAGTCGCACAGGGACACGGACTCTCCATTCATTTCTATGGGAGTGCCGAAGATAGCCGAGTGCAGCGCTCCACTAGGTCAGGAATTCCCATAGAACTGAATGGAGCGGCTGCACGCACGTGTGATCGGCTACTCTCTTCATTTCAAGGGGGCTGTAGGGGGTACGAGGCACCTGTTATCATGATCAGTGGGGGCTCCCACAGAAGGACCCCCACTGATCTAATAGTTATAGGGGATAACTTCAAACAACAGGAATACCCCTTTAAGTTACAATGGGGCTAATCCGTGACTACCCAAAGCGCTTTCAGCCTGGTAGAGCCAGGAATTGACACACATTCTTTTTTGTGATACGGATTTTAAATCCACGCCGTGTAAACTGCGGCACAGATTCCCGATAAAACCAGCGGCCGTCATATAGGTTAAGCAGATTTTAATGGGGAAGCAGTCGCAAAATCTTCGTAAAAAAAAACCGCACCACTTGCGCTGTATGTCAGCCGAGATCTTGGGGGTCGCGGTATGTAGCTCTGCCTCCCGCACACCACTCCATAGACTGCAGCATTGTGCATCATCCATGGCCTCGTGCCTTTACAGTATTATACATCGCACGCAGGGCCGACAGTCATGTGGAGGAGAGCGCGCCGGTGCAGGCCATCCAGCAGCACAGCCAGGCCCACAATGACGCCGTCACGTCCATCGCTGCTCTGAAATCGGACCTCTGTGTGTCAGGCGGCAAAGACAAGGTAAGTGCTTAACTGCAATGGATACCTGTCAGCTGCGCTCCGAGCGGCTCTGCCTTGTAATTAACACAGCAGGGCTCAGATTTCTGCCGGGCAGAGATTACGGAGACACTGGGGGTCACTTACTAACCGTTTTATGCCTCTTTTTGGCATAAAGTTATTGCACAACCTCCTTTTTGTGGCTTTTTAAACGCCCGCGTGACAACATTTACATAGTAGTGGCGGGGGCCAGGCTCCAGCCCTGATAAATATATAAATTTTACATAAAAAAAACCAACGTAAATGTTGCTGAAAAAAACTTCAGATTTTCCGGCAGGCGCAAGGACTACCAAAGATGCGCCTGATTTATGACGAAGCGCACACCCCATCATAAATTAGGAGCATCTTCCCGCAGCAAAAACAGGGTGAAAGAAACAAAAAAGACCTCCAAAAAATGTGTGTCTCACTACGCCTGCAAACAGGACAACATGTTGTCGAAAAATGATGGGGACACCTTTACTGAAGTGTTTGCGCCTGTTTTTTTTGTCCAAAAAATGCAGTTTTAGACAGTCTTATTTTTTTAGTCGCATTTACTACTGAAATTCCGCCTGTTTTGGAGGCTTTTGCGTCTCATTTGTTTATTTGGATTTTTTTAAGACAAAGTCAGAAGTTTTCAAACTTTTGCAACTTTTTTTCCGATCTATTTACGTAGGTGCGCCTTTTTTTGTGCCTGAATTTGTTGCAAAAACAGTCTAAGGCCTCATGCACACAACCGTTTTTCGGGTCCGCATCCGAGCCGCAGTTTTTGAAGCTCGGGTGCGGACCCATTCACTTCAATGGGGCCGCAAAAGATGCGGACAGCACTCCGTGTGCTGTCCGCATCCGTTGCACTGTTCCGTGGCCCCGCAAAAAAAAAATAGCATGTCCTATTCTTGTCCGTTTTGCAGACAAGAATAGGCATTTCTACAATGGGCCGCCCGTTCCGTTTTGCAAAAAACGGCACGGTCGTGTGCATGAGGCCTAATTTATACTTCACCCCAGGACTGGTGTACTTTTCTTCGTCTGTTTTCAGTGGTGAAGACTTTCCTGGAGACGTGTGACATTTCTCTGCACAGATGCAACTTTTTTAATGCGCAAACTAAGGCTAGCTTCACACTAGCGGCAGGGGAGTCCGGCAGGCTGTTCCGGCAGGTGAACAGCCTGTCGAATCCGTCCTGCCGCTAGTTCACGTGTGCCCCCGGACTGCCACTCCGTCCCCATTGACTGACTATAATGGGGACGGGGGCGGAGTTCCGGCAGCAGCACGGCGAGAGGCAGCCGGACTAAAAGTACTGCATGTCGTAGTTTTAGGCCTCTTTAACACGGGCGAGTTTTCCACGCGGGTGCAATGCGTGAGGTGAACGCATTGCACCCGCACTGATTCCGGACCCATTCATTTCTATGGGGCTGCGCACATGAGCGGTGATTTTCACGCATCACTTGTGCATTGCGTGAAAATCGCAGCATGCTCTATATTGTGCGTTTTTCACGCAACGCAGGCCCCATAGAAGTGAATGGGGCTGCGTGAAAATCGCAAGCAAGTGCGGATGCGGTGCAATTTTCACGCATGGTTGCTAGGATGAAAGTCTATTCACTGTTTTATTTTCCCTTATAAGATGGTTATAAGGGAAAATAATAGCATTCTTTAATACAGAATGCTAAGTAGAAGGTCAATTGAAGGTTAAAAAATAAAATTAACTCACCTCCTCCAATTGATCGCGTAGCTGCCGGTCTCCTCTTCTTTCTTCAGGACCTGTGGTGACGTCACCGTGGTGATGAACCATGTGATTGGACCATGTGATGAGCTCAGTGACGTCACCACAGGTCCTTTGACATGTCCTGAAGAAAGAACAGGAGACCGGCAGCTACACGATCAATTGGAGGAGGTGAGTTAATACATTTTTATTTTTTAACCCTCAAGTGACCTTCTACTAAGCATTCTGTATTATAGAATGCTATTATTTTCCCTTATAACCATATTATAAGGGAAAATAATAAAATTTACAGAATACTGAACCCAAACCGGAACTTCTGTGAAGAAGTCCGGGTTCGGGTCTGGGTACCAAACATGCCGATTTTTCTCACACGCGTGCAAAACGCATTAAAACACTTTGCACTCGCATGGAAAAATTGTGCAACGCCCGTGTGAAACCAGCCTTAGTCCGGCTGCCTCTCGGTGTGCGCTGCTGTGCTGCCACCGGAACTCCTCCCCTATTATAGTCAATGGGGACGGAGCGGCAGTCCGGGGGCACGCGTGAACTAGCGGCAGGATGGATGTGACAGGCTGTTCACCCGCCGGACTCCCCTGCCATTCACCCTCGAAGGCCGCTGTATGAGGCAATGTACAAATGGCACAGTGATGCAGACTTCTCAGGTCAGAGGCTAGAAGAGGACAGCAGCAGACGGGGACAGCTGAAGGTAGGGCGGGCTTGGGCTGTGGCCTAGGTCAGGAGGAGGAGGACAGGATGTGGCGGCTGGTGCTGGCCACCACAGAAAGGCAGCTTTTGGGGCAGCATTTTGTGCTGCACTGTGGTATTTGGTAATCCTGAGGCAGGGGGGTCATTTACAGAGACTGGCTCTTTATGCTGCTCTTTGTTTTTACCCTGCGTTGCCGGAGGATTCGCCTGATTTAGGGCTCATGCACACAAACTTATTTTCTTTCCGTGTCTGTTCCGTTTTTTTTTGCGTATGTGGAACCATTCATTTCAATGGGTCTGCAAAAAACAGAAGTTACTCCGTGTGCATTCTGTTTGCGCAAAAAAAATAGAACATGTCCTATTGTCCGCATTACGGACAAGGATAGAACTATTCTATTAGGAGCCAGCTGTTCCTTTCCGCAAAATACGGAATGCACACGGACGTCATCCATATTTTTTGCGGATCCTTTTTTTGCAAAACACATACGGTCGTGTGCATGAGGCCTTCGGAAGAGGCTCAGGTCTCATAATTAGGTGCTACTTCAGCCCTGATTGCTGTACTTTTCACTCTTTTTTAACGCCTGTTTCAAGGCATAAAAGATGGCAAATTTATCAGTGCCGAAGCTCCGGCCCCTGCTACTCGACGGCGCAAAATCAAGTAAAAAAAAAAGTCGCAAATCAAGTTCCAGACTTTTTTCTTTGCCGAAATTGTCGCAATCTGTAAATAACCCCCAGTACTTTGTGCTGTGCTATGGTACTGCTGACCCTGCCTACGTGTGCTGCCCCACCCGCTGTCCATTTGGGGGACACCTTTAGTTCCCAATCCGCCCCTGCCTTGTAGGCCGTAATACATTGATGTACAGTGTATACCAGTGTATTATAAGAGCCAGGCCCCCTAGTGGGACTAAAAAAGAATAATTATAGGTTATAAAAAAAGTGGTTTTATTTTGTAAAAAACAATGATGAATGTCAGTAATGGGAAATGGTCTAAAATTTTGGGCGGGGGCACAAACTGGTCTGCGGTGCATAGAAGGGGTTGTCACTTATGGAGGTCTGCGGACACAGGCATTGATCCCTATGCAGATCAGTCATTTATCAGGGTCTGATCGCCCTTTACCCGGCGAACAGAATCCATCCGACCTCATCCTGCTAAACTTGGTGCTTGCAAGCCGTAACGGTGCCACTTTTCCATCTCACAGGCTGTGATCGTGTCTAACTGGAGGGCGGGCACCGCCCTGAAGAGGTTTGTAGGGCACGAGCGAGAGGTGTCGAAGGTAATCTTGTGACAAGGGTGGAGATGGCGTTTATAGATGGGGTCGTGACGCCCGTACTCCAGACCGTGTTGTGTCTCCACCCTACAGGTCAGCTGCGTGTTCGGATCGAACCGTTTATTCAGCGCCTCTCGGGATAAGACGGTTCTCATGTGGGACCTGCACTGTAAAGCCAGCAGCGCTCAGAAGTTCATGGGACATCATTTAATTGTCACTGGATTGGCAGTAAGCCCTGGTCAGTACTCGCTCCTCCGTGTGGTTATTAATGGGGATATGTGGGGGACATCTGCTAGCCTCTGCGTCCCCCCCCCCCCCCACTTGTGGCCGGGATGCTTCAGCCTAAAAATTGGGAGAACTGATTTCTTTCTGTTGTTTGCAGATTGTGCCAAACTGGTGACGGGGTCTCGAGACAACACCCTGTGTCAATGGGACGTAGAGTCCGGGCAATGTCTGCTGAAAGCCGCCGTGTCCAGAAATCTGGTAGGTTTAGGCTGTGCATTCACACAGCACGAGGAGGGGATTTTACTGCAGTTGTCCAGCAGGGGGCAGCAGCATCCAGCATTCTGTAGAGACCTGCCTGTAGAAGTGTTTCTCAGGACAGGTCATCCGTGTGATATTGGTGGGGGCCTCATTCAGGGCCGGCCTTAGGTGTTCAGGCGCCCTGTGCGAGCTAACCTTGTGGCGCCCCCCCCCCCCCCCCAAAAAAAACAAAAAACACTGCTTGTTGCTGGCATCATGGCATAGGCTGGCTGACTATCCAACCAAGTAGTTACCAGCCCGCACACCCCAAAGGCCGGTGTAATGTTATACTTCCCTACTTCGTGAGATTTCCCTACCTTCGTCATTTCCGGTCGCACCGGACATGACGTGAGGAGGTGTGCAGCGCCGCGCAGGCGCACAACGACAGGTTAGGGAAGTTTCACAGCAGAGTGCGCATGCGCCAGGAGCCTTGCCGGCGGTTAGGGTAGGGAAAAACTATGGGCCAGTGCGCAGGCGCAGTGATCGGATGGATGTTCTCAGTTGGACACCGGCCGACACTGCGCATGCACCGGGAGCCTCACCAGCGGTTAGGGAAGGGAAAAATTACGTACGGGTCAGTGCTTTTTCCCTACCCTAACCGCTGGTGAGGCTCCCAGCGCATGCGCAGTGTCGGCCGGTGTCCAGCTGAGAACATCCATCCGATCACCGCACCTGTGCACTGGCCCATAATTTTTCCCTACCCTAACCGCCGGCGAGGCTCCCAGCGCATGCGCACTCTGCTGTGAAATTTCCCTAACCCATCGTTGTGCGCAGTGCGCCCCCCCCAATATAATAAACATTGGTGGCGCAGTGCGCCCCCCCCCAACACCCCAGTATAATAAACATTGGTGGCGCAGTGCGCCCCCCCAACACCCCAGTATAATAAACATTGGTGGCGCAGTGCGCCCCCCCCCAATATAATAAACATTGGTGGCGCAGTGCGCCCCCCCCTCAATATAATAAACATTGGTGGCGCAGTGCGCCCCCCTCAATATAATAAACATTGGTGGCGCAGTGCGCCCCCCCTCAATATAATAAACATTGGTGTCGCAGTGCGCCCCCCCCCTCAATATAATAAACATTGGTGTCGCAGTGCGCCCCCCCTCAATATAATAAACATTGGTGGCGCAGTGCGCCCCCCTCAATATAATAAACATTGGTGGCGCAGTGGGCAGTGCCAATGAGGGTTAAAAAATAAAAAAAATAATTAACTCACCTCCTCCAATTGATCGTCTTCTGTTCTTTCTTCATGACCTGTCAAAGGACCTGTGGTGACATCACTGTGCTCATCACATGATACATCACATGATCCATCACCATGGCAATGGGTCATGTGATGAGCTCAGTGACGTCACCACAGGTCCTGAAGAAAACAGGAGACCGGCAGCTACGCGATCAACTGGAGGAGGTGAGTTAATTTTTTTAAAAAATTTTTTAACCCTCACTGGCACTTCCCACTGAGCCACCAATGTTTCTTATACTGGGGTGTTGGGGGGGCGCACTGTGCCACCAACGTTTCTTATACTGGGGTGTTGGGGGGGAGGGGGGGGGCGCACTGTGCCACCAACGTTTCTTATACAAATACAGGAGGCGGAATCAAATAGCCGGCACCCGACCTTTGTGACAGGGAGCTGCGATCAGCGGCAGTTAACCCCTCAGGTACCGCACCTGAAGGGTTAACTCAACTGCAGCTGATCGCAGCTCCCTGTCACAGAGGTCGGGTGCCGGCTATTTGATTCCACCTCCTGTATTTGTATTTCAGGTCAGTTTTCTTCATTGGTGGCGCAGTGGCCACAGCCCCTCCCCTCCTCCTCCTGTCTCTCTTCTTATTGGCAGCGGCGGGGGCAGCAGGCAGGTCAGACAGGGGAGATGGAGGGGGCGCCCCGAGGGAGAACACAAGTTCAGCCTCGCCTGCCGCATATTACATTGCGAGCTGTCGGCCGCCCAGCGCCCCTGTTACTATGGCGCCCTGTGCGGCCGCACAGCCCGCACACCCCAAAGGCCGGCCCTGGCCTCATTAGCAGAGCAAAGGGGGCTGCAGCGCTTCACCGCCGTCCACTCAAATGATGCCATTTTTTTTCTTTCTGATTTTGGAAATCCCGGGGACCCTCCACCGATCACACACACCCTTTAACTTCTTTTCACAAAGGATGCACCATTATGTGTGAATTAAGTTCTCACGTAATGGTACATTCAGTGACTGGCATGGGCACAGGAGCTGTACCAGTGTCATCAGCAACGTGTGCTGACTGTAATATACAGGGGGTACCTCAAATCCCAGTCATTTAACCCCTTAGATGCAGTGGTCAGTAGCCACTGTGGCATGTAATGAGGGGGCTTCCTCTGTCAGCCCATTGGTGCACTAGAGTGTCATTGTAGGGTGCCCATGGCAAATGTCGCCAGATCTCCCAGTGAAGTGATTAGTTTGCTTCCTGAAGTTAAAGAGGTATTCTGGTTATGTTAAAATATCCCCTATCCACAAGATGGATGCTTGGACCCCCCAACGATCACAAGAACGGGGAGCCCGTACCCTGTGCACGCAGCCACTCCATTCATTTCTATGGAAATTCCCTTCAAAGGGGTTATCCAAGACTAAAAAATGCCCCCCATATACATAAATATGGCGCATGCGTCAGCACAGTGAAGATCTCATGCGGGGGTTCATCTCCGCTGCACACGTGTCAATGGTGCTGCCGCCGCCATATGCGGGAGGTTTCAGGAGCAGTGAGGATGCCTGGCCCTGTCAATCTCACTGAGAGGTGGAAGTGAAGCGGTGCTCCGAGGGGCTAAGCCAGCCCCTTGGTGCTCTGAGCAGCTTATTTGCATAGAACTAAAAATAATAATACCAATGGCAGAGAGATGGCTCATTTCACTCACCATGATCAACCCTCCCGGGCAGGACGCCTGGACATGGCGACAGATGCTCTTTAATAGAGTTTAATAGAATAAAAAAATCCCCCACAAAAAAAGTTTGTTAAAAAAAAAAAAAAAGTATATAGTGAATAGTGTGCTTCAAGGCTGTGGTGTGTACATAGTCCGTTCTGGATGCACAGTTTGCTGCATGATGGGAGTATTCAGTGCAGATACCTTCACTGTAAAGTATGGCAGTGTAGCAGGGCAGTTCAGTCTCTGCAACCCCATTCACTTCTATGGCTGCTCTGCTACACCGTGTCACTTGGGACAGCTGTTGCATGACCAAGATCTCTGTGTAGCTCTACCCTAAATCTCCATTCACGGGTCGGTCAGCGGGGGGTCCACATGGTGGGTTCTGGTAGAGGATCCTGATGTCTGCTTTCTCTCCTGCAGGTAACTCACCTGTGCTGGGTTCCCGGAGAGTCCTACGTCGTCCAGACCTCGGAGGATAAAAGCACCCGGTAATTATACAGTTAATTTATAGGGTGGCTCTAATGCTACAGATCTACTCTTATAGGAAAAGTGATTTCATCCATTACGATATTTACATGGTGCCCAGGAGAGCCAGGCCTTACACCTCTGAATACAATTCCTGATGGTGGTTACAGCTGTGGTTTTCCTCCTCACTCCCCCCTTCCTCTCTAGTAGTAAAAAATAAAATGCTCAGCCTGAGCTACACTTGCTCTGTACACAGCAGGACACCTCTACCTCCCTGGTAGTCACAGCAGGACACCTCTACCTCCCTGGTAGTCACAGCAGGACACCTCTACCTCCCTGGTAGTCACAGCAGGACACCTCTACCTCCCTGGTAGTCACAGCAGGACACCTCTACCTCCCTTGTAGTCACAGCAGGACACCTCTACCTCCCTGGTAGTCACAGCAGGACACCTCTACCTCCCTGGTAGTCACAGCAGGACACCTCTACTTCCCTGGTAGTCACAGCAGGACACCTCTACTTCCCTGGTAGTCACAGCAGGACACCTCTACTTCCCTGGTAGTGGCAGGAGGGCACCTCTACTTCCCTGGTAGTGGCAGCAGGACACCTCTACTTTCCCCATAGTCACAGCAGGGCACCTCTACTTCCCTGCTAGTGGCAGCAGGGCACCTCTACTTCCCTGGTAGTGGCAGCAGGGCACCTCTACTTCCATGGAAGTGGCAGGAGGGCACCTTTACATCCCTGTTAGTGGCAGGAGGGCACCTCTACTTCCCTGTTAGTGGCAGCAGGGCACCTCTTCTTCCCTGGTAGTGGCAGCAGGACACCTCTACTTCCCTGGTAGAGGCAGGAGGGCACCTCTACTTCGCTGGTAGAGGCAGGAGGGCACCTCTACTTCGCTGGTAGAGGCAGGAGGGCACCTCTACTTCGCTGGTAGAGGCAGGAGGGCACCTCTACTTCGCTGGTAGAGGCAGGAGGGCACCTCTACTTCGCTGGTAGAGGCAGGAGGGCACCTCTACTTCGCTGGTAGAGGCAGGAGGGCACCTCTACTTCGCTGGTAGAGGCAGGAGGGCACCTCTACTTCGCTGGTAGAGGCAGGAGGGCACCTCTACTTCGCTGGTAGAGGCAGGAGGGCACCTCTACTTCGCTGGTAGAGGCAGGAGGGCACCTCTACTTCGCTGGTAGAGGCAGGAGGGCACCTCTACTTCGCTGGTAGAGGCAGGAGGGCACCTCTACTTCGCTGGTAGAGGCAGGAGGGCACCTCTACTTCGCTGGTAGAGGCAGGAGGGCACCTCTACTTCGCTGGTAGAGGCAGGAGGGCACCTCTACTTCGCTGGTAGAGGCAGGAGGGCACCTCTACTTCGCTGGTAGAGGCAGGAGGGCACCTCTACTTCGCTGGTAGAGGCAGGAGGGCACCTCTACTTCGCTGGTAGAGGCAGGAGGGCACCTCTACTTCGCTGGTAGAGGCAGGAGGGCACCTCTACTTCGCTGGTAGAGGCAGGAGGGCACCTCTACTTCGCTGGTAGAGGCAGGAGGGCACCTCTACTTCGCTGGTAGAGGCAGGAGGGCACCTCTACTTCGCTGGTAGAGGCAGGAGGGCACCTCTACTTCGCTGGTAGAGGCAGGAGGGCACCTCTACTTCGCTGGTAGAGGCAGGAGGGCACCTCTACTTCGCTGGTAGAGGCAGGAGGGCACCTCTACTTCGCTGGTAGAGGCAGGAGGGCACCTCTACTTCGCTGGTAGAGGCAGGAGGGCACCTCTACTTCGCTGGTAGAGGCAGGAGGGCACCTCTACTTCGCTGGTAGAGGCAGGAGGGCACCTCTACTTCGCTGGTAGAGGCAGGAGGGCACCTCTACTTCGCTGGTAGTGGCAGCGGGGCACCTCTACTTCGCTGGTAGTGGCAGCGGGGCACCTCCTCTACTTCGCTGGTAGAGGCAGGAGGGCACCTCTACTTCGCTGGTAGTGGCAGCGGGGCACCTCTACTTCGCTGGTAGTGGCAGCGGGGCACCTCCTCTACTTCGCTGGTAGAGGCAGGAGGGCACCTCTACTTCGCTGGTAGAGGCAGGAGGGCACCTCTACTTCGCTGGTAGAGGCAGGAGGGCACCTCTACTTCGCTGGTAGAGGCAGGAGGGCACCTCTACTTCGCTGGTAGAGGCAGGAGGGCACCTCTACTTCGCTGGTAGAGGCAGGAGGGCACCTCTACTTCGCTGGTAGAGGCAGGAGGGCACCTCTACTTCGCTGGTAGAGGCAGGAGGGCACCTCTACTTCGCTGGTAGAGGCAGGAGGGCACCTCTACTTCGCTGGTAGAGGCAGGAGGGCACCTCTACTTCGCTGGTAGAGGCAGGAGGGCACCTCTACTTCGCTGGTAGAGGCAGGAGGGCACCTCTACTTCGCTGGTAGAGGCAGGAGGGCACCTCTACTTCGCTGGTAGAGGCAGGAGGGCACCTCTACTTCGCTGGTAGTGGCAGCGGGGCACCTCTACTTCGCTGGTAGAGGCAGGAGGGCACCTCTACTTCGCTGGTAGAGGCAGGGGGGCACCTCTACTTCGCTGGTAGAGGCAGGGGGGCACCTCTACTTCGCTGGTAGAGGCAGGGGGGCACCTCTACTTCGCTGGTAGAGGCAGGGGGGCACCTCTACTTCGCTGGTAGAGGCAGGGGGGCACCTCTACTTCGCTGGTAGAGGCAGGAGGGCACCTCTACTTCGCTGGTAGTGGCAGCGGGGCACCTCTACTTCGCTGGTAGTGGCAGCGGGGCACCTCCTCTACTTCGCTGGTAGTGGCAGCGGGGCACCTCCTCTACTTTCCCAGTAATCGAGCCAGGATACCCAACTTCTCACTCTCAGTGGTCACAGTTGGACCTCCTGCCTCTGCTCCAGCGTTCAGAAATGGCAAAAGACATCCCTTAGATTTACCCAAGATGTACATTTCACATGAAAGGAAGGCCGGCTCTCCTGCACATGTAATGCAGCTTCTTCACTGATCTCTTCATATGAGCATTCATCTCTCTACATTCTCCAGTCTCTGGGACACCCGTGACCTGCAGGTGGCGCACACGTTCCCTGTGAAGCAGTACATTCAGATGCACTGCGATGTCAGTGAAGATGGCCATTACTGTGTGACCAGCAGCAATGGATTCGGTGGACAGGGCTGTGAAGCCACGGTGAGACATTGATACCACGGGCCGGGGGTGTTGATGGCTTTTTTAGGTGGGTGATTGTTTTACAGATTTACTTATCCCGTTCATCTTCTGGGAAGACCACAAGTAAAATCTCTATAAACTCCCCCAACTATATGGCGGACCAGCAGGCTAGTGTGTGTGCGTGTGGCCCTTCTCAGCCCTGGAGATGTATGGAATCCTGTCATTCCCATACATTACAGGGAGCCATGGCTGCTAACAGAGAGCAATCGCTTATATTCAACTGCATCTCCAGTGGATGGAACTTAAATTCAGCTTTAATGAACTAAGGTTGTTACGATTCCAAAATTTTGATTCGATTTCGATAGCATAAAAAAGTATCGTGATACTCGATACCATTCGATACCACGCAAAAAAATAATAAAACACCAAAAAAGCAGCGTGTATTCCGCATTTTATGGAATGTCCGACCCATAATCGAACAGTCCTATCCTATTTTTTGGGGGGACAAGGTGACTAAAATATGGCGAATCGCACAGTTTTTATTAATTTTTTTTTCTGTTACAGCGTTCACGCATAGGAGATATTTTTGGACTTTTTGGACTTTTTGGACGTGGCAATATGTAATATGTTTTATTTATTTACTGTTTATATATTTTATATGTAAAATTGGGAAAGGGGGTGATTTATACTTAATATTTTGGTGTATTTTTTGAAAAAAAAATTTTTCTTTACTTTTTATTTAATAACTATTTCCCCCCTTAGGGGCCAGAACCTGTGATCTGTCATCCCTTGTCCTATTCTCCCTGATGGATCTCTATTGGGGTGAATCGGACCTCACACTCTCCCTACAGCTTCAGTAGCATCCTGGCTGCCATGGTAACCGATCGGAGCCCCAGGACAATGGTCCATTCACACATCCGCAAGTGTTTTAGGGTCCGCAAATTGCGGATCCGCAAAACACTGACACCGGCCATGTGCGTTCCGCATTTTGCAGACCGCACATGGCCGGCACTTTGAATAGAAATGCCTTTTCTTGTCCGTGTCTGCGGACAAGAATAGGACATGTTCTATTTTTTTGCGGAGCGGAAGTGCAGATGCAGACAGCACACTGTGTGCTGTCCGCATCTTTTGCGGCCCTATTGAAAATGAATGGGTCCGGAATTGTTCTGCAATTTGCGGACGTGTGAATGGACCCTTACACTGCTGGGGCTGCACCGCTGCCACTGCACCACCAATGAGGAGGAGGGGAGGGGACCCTGTGGCCACTGCCACCAATGATTTAATACTGGGGAAATTGGGGACGCACTGCGCCACCAATTATTTAATGTTGGGGGGGGTGCACTGCGCCACCAATGATTTAATACTGGGGGGGTTGGGGGGGGGGGGGGCACACTGCGCCACCAATGATTTAATACTGGGGGGGTTGGGGGGGGCGCACTGCGCTACCAATGATTTAATACTGGGGAAATTGGGGACGCTACCAATGATTTAATACTGGGGGGGCGCCACCAATGTTTTTAATCCATTAATACAAATACAGGAGGCGGGTGACGGCGGCAGAATCACATAGCTGGCACCTGACCTCTATGACAGGGAGCTGCGATCAGTGCGGCACCTGAGGGGTTAACTGCCGCGGATCGCAGCTCCCTGTCAGAGGTTGGGTGCTGGCTATGTGATTCTGCCGCCCGCACCCGCCTCCTGTATCTGTATTAAACATTTATTATCTTCATTGGTGGCGCAGTGGCCACAGCCCCTCCCCTCCTCCGCCCCTCTCTCTCCTCATTGGTGGCAGCGGCATAGTGGGGAGGGAGGGAGAGAGTCTCTCCTTCTCCCCTGCGCTGCTGAGGGAACATGGCGCGCGCTGCTCTCAGCGCGCGCCATGTTCTCTGATACTAGGCTGTGCAGTAGCGCAGCCTAGTATCGGTAAATGGCAAATCCTGATACCAGTACAAAAGTATTGATTGGGTATCAATAATTCGATACCCGGTGCAACCCTATAATGAAGCCATATGTCTCCTTCACAGCTGTGGGACCTCCGCCAGACGAAAGACATAGTGTGTGAATATAAGGGGCACCTGCAAAGCACCACGTCCTGCATTTTCCTTCCGAAGGGAATGTCGGACACCCCGCTAGTGGCCACCACATCCCATGACTGCACTGTGAAGGTTTGGGAGCGGGATTCTGCTGGTATGTGATTGGCCTCCTATATCTCAACTTACAGGGGTACTCGCTTCCGATAAAATGATATAATATCCCAGTGATATGCTATCACTTGATGATCGGGGGTCAACCCTCCCCAGTCCTGAGAATGAGAGGGCCACGGCATTGATTTAGCGTTGCTTTCCTTGCACTTCAGCGCCATAGTAAAGCTGCTGGTCCTATTCCCTTGAATGGGATTGTGCTGCAGTCCCCCTGGGGCCCCGTCGTGCAGGGCAGTAAACATCGCTGAGGCCCCTTCCTTCTCAGGATGAGTGGGGATCCCAGAGGACGGACCCCTACCCTTTATAAAGTGGTGGCATATTATCATCAATTTCTAAAGTTAGAATACCCCTTTAACATCAAGCGTTTGTAGACCTTTTAGTATTTTGTCCTATTTGCTCTGCTGAGTTGCATCGTGGGAAATGTAGTTCAGTCATGCGGAAAGACTACATTCCCACAATGCTAGCTGCGGAATTTTGTACGCTGCTTCGGCTGTGACTGGAGTGTGGGGACGTGAATGCGATGTTGAGTGTTTATTTTGTAGATATTAGCTTCTGAAGCGGAGCTGCTCTTTATAACTTTGTGGTTTGAAAGTTTCCTACTTTGCTTCTCTCTTCCTCTCTCCAAAAGCGTGTCTGAGCAGCCTGTTCCTGGACGGCTCGGGGCCCCTTTCGTCTTTGGCAGTTTGCGATAACACATCCATCCTGTGTGCCAGCTTCAACTCAGGAATTCAATCTCTGCGCATAGACTGCAGCAGGGGCGCCTCGCTGCGGCAGGTGGCAAAGTTCTAACTGTGGCGCTATCCCACCTCTCCGCCCCCGAGCACTTCTGCGGACTGACGGGGAACACACAAGACTATGGCACTCCTGTGCGGCTCTGCTCAGTGGGGCCCTGGGTTCAAACCTGGCATTGGGCGGGCGTCTGCATGGAGCTTGTCCTCTCTGAGCCACCGTACTTACCCTTCTAGAGATGTAGCACTGCCTGTCCGTGACCCGTCCGCACACTTGAAGCTCTTTCCCTTAGTAACCGCGCACTTGATCGATTTGTACAGTCGCTTGTCCAAAAAGTTGTGAAGTATTTTTTGTAGAATTTTCTTTTTATATGTTTGTGTATGTGGATTACTACTGTGTATTTTCTGGACATGATCCAATTGTTATATCAGACGGGACACAACGCCTAGACGGCCATCGAAGCACTGGAGCTGACTAGATCAGGGGCTGCCCGGCACCTCTGTGGCTGCTTGTTTCCTGGGTAAAATAGGACAAGAAGAATCCGCTCCACTCGTCGGCGCGCGCCAAAATAGTTTCCGAAGATGGATTGTTCGTCTCCTGTTTTATTGTACTCCCAAGATCATCAGCGGCTCCAGGGATCACAGGCAGCCACTGATCTCTGTGGGGCAGCGTTATCAATGTAGAATACATTTTTAGACCCTGTAAAAAAAAAAAAAAGTGAAATGTCTGAATCCATGAAGGTGTCTGGTAAGTTTTTGTATCGTTAGGGTATGTGCACACAGCGCATATTCCATGGGGATAAAGGGCATCTGTCAGCAGTTTTGTCCCTATGACCCCGGCTGACCTGTTACATGTGGGCTTGGCAGCTGAAGGCGTCTGTGTTGGTCCCATGTTCATATGTGAGCAGTGAAAATGTCATAAAGCCTGGTCCTGTCAATCAAAATGGAGAGAACGCTGCAGTTGCAGTGAGAGCAGAGCCTGTAGGTGTAACGGTAACGCCCCCGTTGGTCCTAGAGACTCATTTGCATATAATAAAACATCATTTCGGGCACATATGAACATGGGACCAACACAGATGCCTTCAGCTGCCAAGCGCACCTGGAGCAGGTCAGCCAGTGTCATAGGGACAAAACTGCTGACAGATGCCCTTTAATGAGCCCCAGTCTGACTTGTGAAGGGAGCTATACTCGCCCAGTCCTCGCCGCTCAGTTCTGTCTCCCTTTCAACCAGACTACTAGATCCCACATGTAAGCTTTCTGCACGGATGGGATTGTATGCACCTCTGCAGCCGATGGCTGGCCTCAGCGGTGACCTGTCTCCTTTCAGCATGTGACCCAGGAGTGACATGTCGTAAGGGGACAGGTCACCGCAGAGGCCAGCCATTGGCTGTAGCAGTGCTCTCAATCCCACCTGTGCAGGAAGTTTACATGCGGGGACCAGAAGTCTGGAGGATGACGGCCACGGAGCTCGGACGCAGTGTTTGCGGAGCAGGTAAGTATAGCTGCCTTCACTGGTCCCACTGGGAGGGGAGGGGAAGGAAGACTTTTAAAGGCAGCCATTTTGAAGTCCTCCTCCCATTGTTTATGATGAGAAATCTGTGCCATAGATTATATCGTGTTTTTTAAATTTCTTTCCACACCCTATAACCTTTGACCCTTTTTGCCGCGGCTTCTGTGCCGACTGAATCAAGCGAATCAGTCTGCGGACCCACGGCGGTTATTACATGCAAATCCGCAGGAGAAACCCACATGCCCTAAAGCAGGCATGCTCAACCTGCGGCCCTCCAGCTGTTTCAAAACTACAACTCCCATCATTCCCAGACAACCTACAGCTATCAGCCTACAGAAGGGGCATGGTGGGAGTTGTAGTTTTGCAACAGCTGGAGGGCCGCAGGTTGAGCATGCCTGCCCCTAAAGGATGTGACCCCTCCACACGCGGATATAAATGGTAAGCTCTCGAGACACCGGCACATTACAGATTTACAGAAATTGTAATTACAAACAAATTTGGAAAAATTGTATAACGTCAATGATTTGTAATTCTAAAGTTTTCTTCCAAAAACAGCGCCACCCCTGTCCACAGGTTGTGTGTGGTATTGCAGCCCTGCCCCATCGACTCCAATGGAGCCGAGCTGCAATACCAGACACAAGCCACGGACAGGGGTGGCGCAATTAGTTTTTTTTTTAATTATTATTATCTTTTTTTTTTAAGCGTCCAATAAACCAGAGTTCCTGATAATCCAGCATCGGGTCGCGGGGATTTTACTGTCGTTTTTATACTGGTTCTGGTTAGAGGATGTAACGTTGACATTTTCCACCCTACAGTCCGGCTACGGGTCGGGGTGAGGGCCGCGTCCGCCATGTGCTGCAGAAATGTCTACGTTGTGATGTTTTATGCCCCCGTGGGTCCGTGTTGTGAATATCGCAGATTAAAGTAGATTACTCGTGGCCTGTACGTTACTTGCGGCAGATGTTTTGTTCAAAGATTCAAGAACAAAGCACGACCGGAAGGGACTTGGACCCCAGAGAAGGTAATGCCGAAAAGTGTACTAGACTGGTGCCCCACAAATACGGCCGCAGTGGAAAATGCGCGGTGTATCTCGCTCACATTCGCAGTGCTGAAATCTGTACCGGATGGCGTGGATTTCTGTGCATCAATGCTGCCAGTTTGCAGCAGGTCTCGCCCTTTACTCTGCAGATGAATTGACGCTTTATGCAGATTTTTAATCCTAAGGATGTCAATTTACGTGCGGTGGTTTTCCACGGTGCGCGGCTGCTCCGTGCAGCTTTTACGCCACTTGTGGCTGTTGCCCTAAGGGCCCCTTTACAGAGCTTAGCTGGAGCATGACCGGGCCCCTGGCGCCTGGAGCCATCTTTTTATTTGTATCTCCGTTTTCTAGGGTCTCTTGCTTGCTGTCAGTGAATGGAAGCATTTAAAATGTCTATTGTCTTAGTACTGCTCGCGGGCTTGTTACTGTGAAGGGAAGAGCTGTCCATGTCCATGGCAGGAGAGAGACTTAGGCCTCATGCAAATTGCAGATCCGCAAAACACGGATGGCGTCCATGTGCGTTCCGCAATTTGCGGAACGGCACGGACAGTTACTGCTATAACTGCCTATTCTTGTCCGCAAAACGGACAAGAATAGGACAGGTTATATTCTTTTTACAGAGCAACGGATGCAGACAGCACACGGAGTGCTGTCCGCATCTTTTGGGGCCCCATTGAAGTGAATGGGTCCGCATCCGAGCCGCCAAAACTGCGACTCAGATGTGGACCAAAACAACGGCCGTGTGCATGAGGCACTGATACACTGTAACAGACTGCTCCTGTGTGAGCACAGCTAGGCCAGGACGTGTTTACAGCCTCTGAATGCATACAAGAATGTTCTTATTCAGTGACAGCGTTTGCTGTCAATGAATGAAAACACCATTGTTAACCTCCGGAACCTGAAAGCCGATGCCCAGGCAGCCGAGGTGCGTGGCTGATTAGACCAAAGAGTAGAGCAAGGTCAGGACAGCTTTCCAGTCTTTGTCTGTTAATAGGAACATTCTCATTCCCTGAAAGCAAGCAGAGTTCTTGAAGATGGCAAGGGATTTGTACATCAAGCATTAGAAAGTTGCAGCTATGTTCACGGCACAGTCTTGTTCCAATATTAACACTTATCACCTATCCACGGGACCGGTGGGACCCCCAGCAATCATGAGGACGGCGGTCTGCAAGTGCTGCCATACTGCCCCATGGAGCGGTGGTGTGTACGTTGACATGGAGTTATTGATAGTATCCCAAGCATACACCTTGTGGTTTAGTAGCTGATACCGTATACCTCCGGTGGTCTTCGGTGAAGAAGGAGTATTGATGGTCGTAGTGGTTCTGGGTTAGTATCTGTTAAGTGATGGAATTCTCTATCCCAGCAGTGGCCACTAGAGGGAGCTCGCCGCATAGGGATTCTTACAGCTCTCATTGAACTCAATAATACATTCATGCGCAGTGAGCTCCCCCTAGTGGTGACAGAATTACACACTTGCACTAGGAAACTTCTCAGGTCATGCATAACTGTAGCGCAGGGATGATTACATTGTAGTATGTTCTTCCGTCAGCAGAGGGCGCAAACTAGGATTCCATATTCTCTGATGGATGCATTATTTATCATTTATGCAATTACAATTAGTTGGCGGCATTGTCTCATTATTTGATATCTAATTTGTATGGGGGGCAGGGAGGAATGCAGATTGTATTGCATCTGATTTTATGTTTAGCTCTAGGCGGCTGGGGGTGTGTATTGGGGAGGTTCTGCGGCGACTGGTGGTGTGGCTCCGCAGCGGTTGGGGGTGTGCATTGGGAGGTTCCATGGTGGCTGGGATGTGCATTGGGAGGCGCTGCGGAGGCTGGGGGTGTGTATCGGGGAGGTTCTGCGGCGACTGGTGTGGCTTGGGTGGCTCTGCGGCGGCTGGGGGTTTGCATTGGGGAGGTTCTGCAGCGACTGGTGGTGTGGCTTGGGTGGCTCCGCTGCGGTGGCTGGGGATGTGCATTTGGAGGCGCTGCAGAGGCTGGGGGTGTGCATTTGGAGGTTCCATGGTGGCTGGGAGGCGCTGCGGAGGCTGGGGGTGTGCATTTGGAGGTTCCATGGTGGCTGGGAGGCGCTGCGGAGGCTGGGGGTGTGCATTTGGAGGCGCTGCAGAGGCTGGGGGTGTGCATTTGGAGGTTCCATGGTGGCTGGGAGGCGCTGCGGAGGCTGGGGGTGTGCATTTGGAGGTTCCATGGTGGCTGGGAGGCGCTGCGGAGGCTGGGGGTGTGCATTTGGAGGTTCCATGGTGGCTGAGGTTGTGCATTCGGTGGCTCCGCAGCGGGTGACGGTAGCCATTGCTAATTCCTCCAGCAAAGTCTAACTGATCTGTACCTTCCCCTCGGTCTTTTTCCATTGCCATAAAGAAGCTTCTCCCACAATGCCGAGCAGCGTTGCACAGTCGAGGAGTGTGATTTGCATGAAGGTGCAGCCGGCCGGCCCGGTGTTTGCTCCACATCCATCTATTGTGTAGATGAATGTCCTGCTTCGGCTGCTACAAGCCTCGTCTTGCCCTAATTATACCCTATTCACTCCACGGGCACACACCTAGTAACACAAGCCGCTCCTTAGTGAAACAGGCTGATGTTACCTGTCAGGTGTCCACGTAGATCTGGTTATCTTCTATCGGCCTGATCACACGCAAACCAAACAGAAAATGAAAGGGACCGGGGTCTGGAGTACACGGACTGAGGGGGCGTGCAGTGCAGAAAGCCCATTTGGAGGGAATTTGGAAGGCCTATTGATAGCAATAGACACTGTAATACTCCACTTCCCCTGTGGGGGCACTGCAGAAAAACTGAACACTTACTGCCAGGTGTCCTCACGGATTACAGCTGATCACTGGGGTCATTGAGGGGAGGCCCAAGCACTGGGACCCTTAGAATGATGTAAAGCCCCATACTCTCAACCCAGAGGCCCCCCTTTTTTTTTTTTTCTAGAGGATCAGCAGGGACCCAGAGGTGAGCCCCCCACAGATCAAATGGAGAGGAGAACACCTGAAGTCACTTTATACCCTTAGCTTTGCACTCATTTTCCATTAAGTTTGATTGCCGGAGGTCTTTAAAGGGGCTGTCATGAGAGACCACTTCAGTCGGCCCCCCGGCAGACAGCTGATCTTGCTGGGGTAGGCCCTGGCCAGCCAGGCAAAGTTGCATTACATGGAGGCCTTTGAAATAAATGGATATCCATGCACCGCAAAGGTGGTTTGAGTCCACCAGGAGGGGAATACAGAGTGGAGGACCTCCTCGATGATGTCCATGTGCCCTAATAGCGGGTATGTGGACAGGAGTTACTACAGTAGTCCGCCGCCTGCACCAACATCATATCATCCCATATATTTTATTAGCAAAATGTATAAAAATGGGCATTAAATGCAAACATAGAGCAGGAGAGTCTACATGAGACATTCTAGGGAGGGTGAGCATGTCTGATCGGTGGAGAGCCGGCAGCTGGGACCCCCGACAGGACCCAGTCCATCCATCAGTATGAAATGTATATTATCCAGCCAGTAGATTACTGTCTACGTAAAAGGGAACCCCATCAAAATGTCTCTTCTTCTGTTCCAAAATTGGTGAGGGTCTGTGAGCTCCACTGAAGGACCTTGGGGAGCCACAGCTCAAGGACCCCGACCATTTTAGGCTGAGATCATATTATAATGGACTCCACAACATCTCCAGATGATAGGTCAGCATCACTTTTGGTTGAGATATATGGCTAAGAACAGAAGGGTGAAGAGGAGGAGGCCAATAAGGAGGATGGTGATCCCCATGCCCCACAAGCTGTTGCAGAAAGCCCGGCAGCCGCTCTGCTCAGTGGAGATTAGCCCATCAGGACCAGGCCGGTTTTCACCACCGTTGGTCAGAAGATGCAAAGTCACCAGAGATCCTTTACCTTCCGAAGAATCATTCTTTTTCATCCAGCACAGTTTGTATCCGTCCGCCCAGACCTCTTCGAGAGTCTGCATTTCGGGCGGAAGCTGGGCCACGACGTCTAGGTTGGGCCGCATTTTCGGCACCCCTTCCGCTGGGATCTGAGCCAAGCTTCGGCACAAGGGGCAGGGGAATTCCTGAGACTTCTTGAGGAACAGGCAAAGCCTGGAGAGACATTCCATGCAGAAGGTGTGAGAACACTGGAGAAGAAGCGGCGTCTTGAAGGCATTGTCGTAGGAAACGTAGCAGATGGGACATTCAAGGAAGCTGGTGAGATGTCCTTCAGGATCCTCTGGAGGTGGAGTGGTGGTGGCCATGTCATAGCCAGATCTCCAGGTTCAGAATAGGAGACTCTAAGTTGGATCTCTAACCTGAGGAGACACAAAGTCATCTTCTATCACCGTGCCCTGGGGGAGGTTTTCTACCTAAGCTTTGGGTTCTCACCTGTCTTGGACCGTGAGGTTTCTTTTCCATTTTTACCTTCTGTCCATCCTGCAGCTCTGTTACTTCTACACGAGACCTTCTGGTTCCTCAGCTCTTGCTCTGCTGCTATCTCTGTATGGACGTAGCTCCTGGCCTTTACTTGGTAACCAACAATCAGCTTCGGGTTTCATTCAGCCTTGAGCCAAGACTGGTTCTCCGGCCGCCCGTCCTTCCCTCATCACATAGCAACACAAACAATTGGGGACGAGAACAATGAGAGTCTCCGGAGGAAACCATCAAACACTAGTTGAGCACATTCTCCGGCTGGAGAGACGGGACGGGGCAGTTACTCATTAGTCGCTAATGGCTGCCATTGGGGCGCTCGGGTCACCATAAGTGTCGTGGATTAGCGTATTCTGCAGGACAGATCGGCAATAAATCACCCAGAGGCTGCCAGTCATTCACATGACTGCTTTCTTAATAAAAACAGCGCCACACATATCTGCAGGTTGTGAGTGGTATTGCAGCTTGGCCCTGATGTAACCCATGGACTGATGGGGCATCATTTCTGGAAGAAAGCAGCCATGTTTTTCTAGGACAGATGGCCCTCATCTGACAAGTCTGTTCACCTTGTTGGTTTCATTCTGATCTGGGATAGCTGGGTGACAACTAATATGGCTGTCATTACAGTGCCCAGAGAGGTTGTCACACTTTCTGGGTTGTCATGGTCAGCGCAGGCTTTATAAAGTTTTAGAAACACCACCCCAGGTTGTTTTTGGTATTGCAGCTCGGCTACATTGAAGTGAGGCTGAAATGCAATACCACGCACAGCCTGCAGGCATGTGAGGCGCTGTGTTTGGTTTTTTGGAAAGAAGCAACCTTGTTTTTCTCTACCTATTACCTTTTTTAAAGGGGTTGTTTCATCCTCCTCAATAAGTCGCTGCTATGGCCGGTGGATGGTGTGATGGGTTATATGTTTCCGGTACAACGGCCCCTACAGGAGGAATGGAGTATTACATGCCACCCATTCAGATTGACCAAGTAACATAGGCAGTCCCATTAAAGGGGTATTCCCATATCAAGTCACTCATATTCGTTCGGGTCCCACCAGTGTTGAAAATGTGGGTCCCGCCCCCCCCGTCCTGCCTGATGAGCTGACCCTACGACTGGTCTATCAGTTGCCCAATACCTTTATGCAAGTCACCACCTCCCCATTCATTCTCTGGCTGGGACGAGGGTCGGGGTCCCTCTTTCTTGACATGGTCCCAGAGGTGTGGGAGACGAAAATACCCCTTAAAGAGAAGTGAAACTTCAGGGGCAAGTAAAAGGACGTTCAGGATTTGCATGGAGTTGCCCTTTAAGTGAAAGGGTGTGGCTTAATAAACGTGTGACGTGACAAAGAATTTTCTACAAAATTGCACCGATACGATTTTTTTTTCTTTATTTAGTGACATTTGTGTATTAGAGTGACTGTGGCGCAATGACTTAGGCCTCACGGACATGACCGTATCCGTTTTGCGGTCTGCAAATCACGGATCCGCCAAATTTGGTGTTGCATTTTGCGGACAGGTATAGGACATGTTGTATCTTTTTTGCGGAATGGAGATACAAATGCAGAAAGCAGACGGAGGATTCGTGTGATTTCCGCATCCGTATGTCCATTCCGCAAAAAGATAGAAAAGGTCCACAAAATGCCGACCGTGGACCAATTGAAACAAATAAAATGTGTACGGCGCATGCACCGCGTCCATATTTTACGGTCCACGATTTTCAGATCGCAAAACTGACACGGTCATGTGCATAGGGCCTTATAGAAATCAGAACCGACTGTAGATTATACTCTTATATTTTACTTTTGATAACCGTATAATAACCAAATAAAAGTACGTTACGGATGAATAGGTGACTGCCGAAGCTGGGAATGGATTCTCCCTATTTGGTCCATACCATCTGTAAATGCGGGGGTGTATCACCCTGGATGATGGGATATATACGTCCTTCAGATATGTCTAGTTCTTTGGAAACTGTCTCTGATAGAGTCCGGAGCCGGTGGGACGTTGACATCTTGAGTTCCCAATGAAGAGTGGTGGACCACCTAAGATCCACCGAGTCAATGGAGCAAATACGTGGGGAAGAACACCACGAAAAACAGCATGAGGATGCAGCAGATGAAGATCCACAAGATGCAGCCGTAGTTCCGCAGGATCAGGTCGCACCGGTGGTAATGAGGCTGCCGCGGGACAATCACCAGATCTCCAGGACGCGAGAAATGTGGTTGGGCAGGACTCAGGAGAAAGACGCTGATGACCATGTTCTCGTCCTGTCCCGGTGGGAAATGAGCCAACGTGTTCTGCGTGCTGGTGACGCAGTTCTGGCCGTTGTCCTTCTTCCAGCACAGTTTAGACCCTTCCATCCACACTTTCTGGAGCTCGCCCAACCACGGCGGGAAGCGGGATACAATGCCCATGTTAGGGGGTAGATGAGGGACGCCCCCTGGTGGGATGGTGACAACTGCCCGGCACATGGGGCAGCAGAACGTTTCCAGCTCCTTCTGAAAGATGCAAAGCTTGGACAAGCACTCCATGCAGAAGGTGTGCGAGCAGGGCAGGAGCAGGGGGGTCTTAAAGATGTTGTCGTACGTCACGAAGCAAATCGGGCACTCGGGCACTGGATGCTCCGGCTCCATGTCCTTCATCCGAGGGCAGAAGAAAGCTCAACGAGGATCGCAGGACTTCAGAGAACTCGGTCCTGATAGCATTGAAGATGTCTTCCTGAGACCAGACGATGGATGTTCTGAGCTGTTGGAGAGCAGACGTCCCCACAGGCGGTCCTGTGTAGGACTGTGGTGGAGGGAGCGGTCCCGGAGGCTCAGTGACAGACTGGTCTGTGTTCACACCGTGCCTAGTGACAATATTTACTTACTGTGTTGGCGTGACATAGGATCACGTTACTCGGTGACAATGACACCGCACATAGTATTCATCGCTACTGCATGAGATCTAATCTGCTGCTCAGATCCACGATAAGGCGTCATTTACATAGGACTGCCAGATGCAAATGTCAGCCATGTGTCAGAGCATCGACAGAAGGTCCCTTTAAATTAAAAGGAAAGGGGGGGGGGGGCACATTCCCCACTAGACCAGTCACCTGCTCCTAGGAGGGGTTGAAATGGTGATCAGAATTATTGGGAGGATTTTGGTAATTTCGTTTTTCTGACATATTTTGCCTTCTCTGTGCGCCAAAGGGGCCGTCAGCAGCACAGAAATGTCACCTGCACCTGTGTCAGTGTCCTTATCCTGTACCCCGAGTGTCAGTGTCATTATCCTCTACCCCGAGTGTCAGTGTCATTATCCTGTACCCCAAGTGTCAGTGTCATTATCCTGTACCCCGAGTGTCAGTGTCATTATCCTGTACCCCAAGTGTCAGTGTCATTATCCTGTACCCCGAGTGTCAGCGTCATTATCCTGTACCCTGAGTGTCAGCGTCATTATCCTGTACCCCAAGTGTCAGTGTCATTATCCTGTACCCCGAGTGTCAGTGTCATTATCCTGTACCCCAAGTGTCAGTGTCATTATCCTGTACCCCGAGTGTCAGTGTCATTATCCTGTACCCCGAGTGTCAGTGTCATTATCCTGTACCCCGAGTGTCAGCGTCATTATCCTGTACCGAGTGTCAGCGTCATTATCCTGTACCCCGAGTGTCAGTGTCATTATCCTGTACCCCGAGTGTCAGCGTCATTATCCTGTACCCCAAGTGTCAGTGTCATTATCCTGTACCCCGAGTGTCATTATCCTGTACCCCAAGTGTCAGCGTCATTATCCTGTACCCCGAGTGTCAGCGTCATTATCCTGTACCCTGAGTGTCAGCGTCATTATCCTGTACCCCGAGTGTCAGCGTCATTATCCTGTACCCCAAGTGTCAGCGTCATTATCCTGTACCCCAAGTGTCAGCGTCATTATCCTGTACCCCGAGTGTCAGCGTCATTATCCTGTACCTCAAGTGTCAGCGTCATTATCCTGTACCCCAAGTGTCAGTGTCATTATCCTGTACCCCGAGTGTCAGCGTCATTATCCTGTACCCCCAGGGTCAGTGTCATTATCCTGTACCCCGAGTGTCAGCGTCATTATCCTGTACCCCGAGTGTCATTATCCTGTACCCCAAGTGTCAGTGTCATTATCCTGTACCCCGAGTGTCAGCGTCATTATCCTGTACCCCAAGTGTCAGCGTCATTATCCTGTACCCCAAGTGTCAGTGTCATTATCCTGTACCCCAAGTGTCAGCGTCATTATCCTGTACCCCGAGTGTCAGTGTCATTATCCTGTACCCCGAGTGTCAGCGTCATTATCCTGTACCCCGAGTGTCATTATCCTGTACCCCAAGTGTCAGTGTCATTATCCTGTACCCCGAGTGTCAGCGTCATTATCCTGTACCCCAAGTGTCAGCGTCATTATCCTGTACCCCAAGTGTCAGTGTCATTATCCTGTACCCCAAGTGTCAGTGTCATTATCCTGTACCCCGAGTGTCAGCGTCATTATCCTGTACCCCGAGTGTCAGCGTCATTATCCTGTACCCCGAGTGTCAGCGTCATTATCCCGTACCCCGAGTGTCAGTGTCATTATCCCGTACCCCGAGTGTCAGTGTCATTATCCTGTACCCCGAGTGTCAGCGTGTCATTATCCTGTACCCCGAGTGTCAGCGTCATTATCCTGTACCCCGAGTGTCAGTGTCATTATCCTGTACCCCAAGTATCAGTGTCATTATCCTGTACCCCAAGTGTCAGTGTCATTATCCTGTACCCCAAGTGTCAGTGTCATTATCCTGTACCCCGAGTGTCAGTGTCATTATCCTGTACCCCGAGTGTCAGCGTCATTATCCTGTACCTCAAGTGTCACAAATGTGTTTTTCTGTGCGGTTGAATACAGCCTGTTGCTCTCAGTTGACTGTATTGCTGTTCGGTGAGATAAGTGCCAGGAAGTCTCTGCCCGATGATGACTTTGTCTCCAGAGACATTTACTTACACGTGACTGATATTCGCTGCTCTTATAACGCTCCAGCACTATTATAAGCTGTCAGGTCTAGTGCAGTTCAGTGTGTGACCAGTAGGTGGAGACAGATGACCGTCTTGTCCTCCATTGATTGCTCCTTATCTGCTATAATGGAGGTAATAAGCGGCTGCGGCGGCACGCTCAGCTACTGCGATATCATCCGGTGGATTGCCGGCGTGTTTACTTACCAAATATTCCCTCTGCAAGCAGGCGGCACCATTGTATTATCGCACAGATATCAGATGCCATTGACTGTGTCTTCTTTTTGCCCAGAAGTTTGGTGCTCCCTCCATCGCCATCTCCAGAAGATGCAGGACGTGAGCGGCGGCGTTGCCTGGAGGGGAGACCGACCACATCCGGAAGGGAGAGCGTGGCACGTTATCCTTCTGTGCAACCAGGTAAGACCGCGCCGCTCTGATAGGAATATACAATTAAAGTCCTCAACCGTCTTGTGCCTGCAGCTCCTATGCAGATCTATGTGTCTCCATGGTAACAATCAGTAAACAAACCGGTGTAGCCTGCAGTTACATCACCGTGCACTTTATGTCGTAGTTATATTTCATAGGATTAGATACACAGCTCAGCAGACTGTATCACACAGGAGAGGATTAGATACACAGCTCAGCAGGCGGTATCACACAGGAGAGGATTAGATACACAGCTCAGCAGACTGTATCACACAGGAGAGGATTAGATACACAGCTCAGCAGGCGGTATCACACAGGAGAGGATTAGATACACAGCTCAGCAGACTGTATCACACAGGAGAGGATTAGATACACAGCTCAGCAGGCTGTATCACACAGGAGAGGATTAGATACTCAGCTCAGCAGGCAGTATCACACAGGATAGGATTAGATACACAGCTCAGCAGACAGTATCACACAGGAGAGGATTAGATACACAGCTCAGCAGACTGTATCACACAGGAGAGGATTAGATACACATCTCAGCAGGCAGTATCACACAGGATAGGATTAGATACACAGCTCAGCAGGCAGTATCACACAGGATAGGATTAGATACACCGCTCAGCAGACAGTATCACACAGGACAGGATTAGATACACAGCTCAGCAGACAGTATCACACAGGATAGGATTAGATACACAGCCCAGCAGGCAGTATCACACATGATAGGATTAGATGCTCAGCAGGCAGTATCACACAGGATAGGATTAGATACACAGCTCAGCAGACAGTATCACACAGGAGAGGATTAGATACACAGCTCAGCAGACAGTATCACACATGATAGGATTAGATACACAGCTCAGCAGACAGTATCACACAGGACAGGATTAGATACACAGCTCAGCAGACAGTATCACACAGGATAGGATTAGATACACAGCTCAGCAGACAGTATCACACAGGATAGGATTAGATACACAGCTCAGCAGACAGTATCACACAGGATAGAATTAGATACACAGCTCAGCAGACAGTATCACACAGGATTAGATACACAGCTCAGCAGACAGTATCACACAGGACCGGATTAGATACACAGCTCAGCAGACAGTATCACACAGGAGAGGATTAGATACACAGCTCAGCAGACAGTATCACACAGGATAGGATTAGATACACAGCTCAGCAGACAGTATCACACAGGATTAGATACAGAGCTCAGCAGACAGTATCACACAGGACCGGATTAGATACACAGCTCAGCAGACAGTATCACACAGGAGAGGATTAGATACACAGCTCAGCAGACAGTATCACACAGGAGAGGATTAGATACACCGCTCAGCAGACAGTATCACACATGATAGGATTAGATACACAGCTCAGCAGGCAGTATCACACATGATAGGATTAGATACACAGCTCAGCAGACAGTATCACACAGCAGAGGATTAGATACACAGCTCAGCAGACAGTATCACACAGGATAGGATTAGATACACAGCTCAGCAGACAGTATCACACAGGAGAGGATTAGATACACAGCTCAGCAGACAGTATCACACAGGAGAGGATTAGATACACAGCTCAGCAGACAGTATCACACATGATAGGATTAGATACACAGCTCAGCAGGCAGTATCACACATGATAGGATTAGATACACAGCTCAGCAGACAGTATCACACAGCAGAGGATTAGATACACAGCTCAGCAGACAGTATCACACAGGATAGGATTAGATACACAGCTCAGCAGACAGTATCACACAGGATAGAATTAGATACACAGCTCAGCAGGCAGTATCACACAGGATAGGATTAGATACACAGCTCAGCAGGCAGTATCACACAGGATAGGATTAGATACACAGCTCAGCAGGCAGTATCACACAGGATAGGATTAGATACACAGCTCAGCAGGCAGTATCACACAGGATAGGATTAGATACACAGCTCAGCAGGCAGTATCACATAGGATTAGATACACAGCTCAGCAGGCAGTATCACATAGGATTAGATACACAGCTCAGCAGACAGTATCACACATGATAGGATTAGATACACAGCTCAGCAGACAGTATCACACAGGATAGAATTAGATACACAGCTCAGCAGGCAGTATCACACAGGATAGGATTAGATACACAGCTCAGCAGGCAGTATCACACAGGATAGGATTAGATACACAGCTCAGCAGGCAGTATCACACAGGATAGGATTAGATACACAGCTCAGCAGGCAGTATCACACAGGATAGGATTAGATACACAGCTCAGCAGGCAGTATCACATAGGATTAGATACACAGCTCAGCAGGCAGTATCACATAGGATTAGATACACAGCTCAGCAGACAGTATCACACATGATAGGATTAGATACACAGCTCAGCAGACAGTATCACACAGGATTGGATTAGATACACAGCTCAGCAGACAGTATCACACAGGATAGGATTAGATACAGCCGTGCTCCCGCCCTCTGCTCAGCGCTCACCTCCCTCACCTGCGCGGTGTCAGGCGCTCTCTCCCTTCTCTCCTCACTTCGGTGTCTGTCTCTCTCATGTCTGGAGGTTCCCGGCTTCGGTCACTTTGTTTAACCCTTTCCTGCCTCTCACATATCACATCACAGGTGGTCGGTGCATCCCGTGGCCTCGAGATGAAAGCAGCCATTGTTTCACGTGAGGTGATAGCCTGCAGATATGAGCGCTGCTCATGTTGAGTGGATATTTATCATAGTCGTGTAATGTGGATGATGGGAGTGATTGCTGGTTTGGATTGTGAGCAGTTACACGGTCTTGTAGGACGGCTGAACGCTATTGCCCTCTGTTATCAGCCATTTTAGACTTTTTGAGGCTGACGACAGGACAGGTGACCGCCGTCTATTGTCCTCTGTTATCAGCCTTCATGTCCGGTCAGCTTATCCTCTGGCGGCCGGACGTGGCTGATCACAGAGAACACTAGCGGGTGTTATCCGTGTGGCACTGCCCCCTGTGCCTCCGAGGTTTTCAGCGGCGGTCGCCCTCCCCCACCACCATGATCATCTCATTGTCCGGAGGGTCTGAAAGGTAGAACAGGTTTTCTGTACCGTCATTTGCCCCCGGTGGCGCTATCCTCCGAATGTAAACCTGGGCCCGACCCTGCGGTGCAGCCACGTATAGAGAATGTCCTTCTGTACACGGAAGTCACAGTGTTTACCCTGATCCCGGGACGGGGAGATCCTGCTGCCTCGGGGCTCAGATCCGGATTCACAGAGACACGGGAGAGCAGGGATGGAGGTATGGGGGCTCTGTAATCGAATCAAATGCTTGTATCTAGGACCCCACATTGCAATGTCCTGTACCCCAAGTATTGGCATGCCGTCGTTCTGCTGCACCCCCCTTCCCGGTGTCGGCATGCCATCGTCCTGCTGCACCCCCCGGTGTCGGCGTGCTGTCCTCCTGCTGCACCCTCACCGGTGTCAGCGTGCGCCCCCCCTGCTGCCCCCTTCCCCACCGGTGTCGGCGTGCCGTCCTCCTGCTGCACCCCCCCCGGTGTCGGCATGTCGTCGTCCTGCTGCACCCCCGTGTTGGCGTGCCGTCGTCCTGCTGCACCCCCCCGGTGTCGGCGTGTCGTCGTCCTGCTGCACCCCCCCAGTAATGGCGTGCCGTCGTCCTGCTGCACCCCCCCTGGTGTCGGCTTGCCGTCATCCTGCTGCACCCCCCCGGTGTCGGCGTCCTGCTGCACCCCCCCCAGTGTTGGCGTGCCGTCGTCCTGCTGCACCCCCCCCGGTGACGGCGTGTCGTCGTCCTGCTGCACCCCCCCGGTGTCGGCGTCCTGCTGCACCCCCCCGGTGTTGGCGTGCCGTCGTCCTGCTGCACCCCCCCGGTGTTGGCGTGCCGTCGTCCTGCTGCACCCCCCCGGTGTTGGCGTGCCGTCGTCCTGCTGCACCCCACCCTGGTGTCGGCTTGCCGTCATCCTGCTGCACCCCCCCGGTGTCGGCGTCCTGCTGCACCCCCCCAGTGTTGGCGTGCCGTCGTCCTGCTGCACCCCCCCAGTGTTGGCGTGCCGTCGTCCTGCTGCACCCCCACGGTGTCGGCGTGTCGTCGTCCTGCTTCACCCCCACGGTGTCGTCGTCCTACTGCACCCCCCCCTGGTGTCGGCTTGCCGTCGTCCTGCTGCACCCCCCCCCTGGTGTCGGCTTGCCGTCATCCTGCTGCACCCTCCCCGGTGTGGGCGTCCTGCTGCACCCCCCCAGTGTTGGCGTGCCGTCGTCCTGCTGCACCCCCCCCCCCCCCCGGTGTCGGCTTGCCGTTGTCCTGCTGCACACCCCCGGTGTCGGCGTCCTGCTGCACCCCCCCAGTGTTGGCGTGTCGTCGTCCTGCTGCACCCCTCCAATGTTGGCGTGTCGTCGTCCTGCTACACCCCCCCAGTGTTGATGTGTCGTCGTCCTGCTGCACCCCCCTCGGTGTCGGCGTCCTGCTGCACCCCCCAGTGTTGGGGTGTCGTCGTCCTGCTGCACACCCCCCCCACCCCAGTTTTGGCATGTTTCCCTGAACCCCCATATTTTAGATAATTCACAATGACTCATCTCCTTATTGGGGTTCCCCGGCTCAGTTCTGCTGCAGAGAACGTTCCCCATGTTTACCTTGCTGCCGCACTTCCTGAGCAGATGGTCGCGGTCACCGCTGCGTAATGGGAGCAAAGTTCTGTGGACACAGAGATAGTTTAGACCTTATGGTGGTCAAAGTTCATAGTAGTTTTTCGGGGTTGCAAAAAAAGAGTATGGTTGGCCCTCCACAGATCACATATGGTGGTACGGTGATCGACCCAATAGTGTGGAGCAAACAGGGGCCACGGGTGTCAGTAAGTCAGTCCTACGTTTCTGTCCACCTAGACCTCGTCCACGGCCTCTAAGCCACAGAAGATGTGGGGTTGTTGGATCTCAGCGTTCCAGCTGGATATCGACATCCAGTAATCCCACATCTTCTCTTTGGCCCATAGGCCGTGCACAAGGTCCTGGTGGACCGAAACTTTGGCTCGCCATAAGGGCTCATGCACACAAACGTATTTTTTTTATCCGTGTTCGATCCATTCATTTCAATGGGCCCGCAAAAAAACGGAAGTTACTCCGTGTACATTCCGTATGTCTGTTCCTCAAAACAATTTCCACATAACTGACAAGGAGAGAAATTTTCTATTAGGGGCCGGCTGTTCCGTTTCGCAAAATACGGAATGCACACGGACGGCATCCATATTTTTGGCGGACCACAAAATGCATACGGTCGTGTGCACGAGGCCTAATTTTGTAACTGGATGTAAATAAATATCTAATGACTTTACAATAAGGTGCCGTGCGGTTTTTGGGGGGTTGTGCAATAAGGGTGGGGGTGGCCTCAAGCCTCATTTCATGTTTTTTGTACGTTTTTAGAATTGGCTCGCTCCGAATCCTGAGCTGTAGATGACCCACAAAAGATGGCGGACGCTTCCAAACCCGACCTGGAATCCGAGTGTCCCGTGTGCTGGAATCCATACAACAATACCTTCCGCACCCCCAAACTCCTGAGCTGCCAGCACACCTTCTGCATGGAGTGTCTGGCCCACCTGAGCTTCGTAACCCAGGCAAGGAACCGCCTGCACTGCCCGCTGTGCCGCCACACCACCATGTTACGCCTGGACCAGGTGATCACCGACCTCCCCACCAACATGGCCGTCCTCGGCCACCTCAAACTGGAGCCGCAGAAGCACGGACTCTCTGCTAGAGACACCCGGAGACTGAACTTTTTTCACCGTCCCCCCTCAGTCTATACACTCAGCGGCGGACAGGACACGGAGTCCACGTATGCTACTCAACAAACTCAGGTACCGACGCCCCCGACCACTATTCCCTCTGACGACGACTCCTGGCAGTGTCTGCGGAACCCCCAATTCCGTATGTTCTCCTACCTGATGGTGACTATGCTGTTGGTCAGTATGCTGCTGATCTTTTCCATTTTCTGGACCCGCAAGTTACTGTGGGGACCACGGTGACCCCCACAAAGTGGAATGGGATCTACTGAGATGCGCTCATTTTGGAAGACGATGACTTTGGTAGAACACGTATACCCTGTACATACCATTATAAAGAATACGCTCAGCATTCCTAATAAACCTTCTGCAGTATAGTCTGACCCTACGTTATACCTGGCGGCCGCGGCAAACCAATAAAGGAACAGTTTTTGTACTTTGAATCCTCATAAAATGTTGTGTAACTTTGCTTTATCTTGTACTCTAGTCACATCCAGAGCAGCATTCAATATTCTACAGGTAAGTTCATGCCGTGTGGAGTAGGGGTGCACCGAAATGAAAATTCTGGTCCGAAACCGAAACCGAAAATTCAGGATGCCCTTGACCGAAAACCGAAACCGAAACCGAAACTGCCTTTTTGCCCAAATACTTTTAAAATACTTTTTTTTTAATGATTTTATTAATAATTCTTTTTCATGAATGAAATTCATCTGTGGGTGGCGCTGTTATGGAGAGGGGGATCTGTGGGTGGCGCTGTTATGGAGAGGGGGATCTGTGGGTGGCTCTGTTATGGAGAGGGGGATCTGTGGGTGGCGCTGTTATGGAGAGGGGGATCTGTGGGTGGCGCCGTTATGGAGAGGGGGATCTGTGGGTGGCGCCGTTATGGAGAGGGGGATCTGTGGGTGGCGCCGTTATGGAGAGGGGGATCTGTGGGTGGCGCCGTTATGGAGAGGGGGATCTGTGGGTGGCGCCGTTATGGAGAGGGGGATCTGTGGGTGGCGCCGTTATGGAGAGGGGGATCTGTGGGTGGCGCCGTTATGGAGAGGGGGATCTGTGGGTGGCGCTGTTATGGAGAGGGGGATCTGTGGGTGGCGCTGTTATGGAGAGGGGGATCTGTGGGTGGCGCTGTTATGGAGAGGGGGATCTGTGGGTGGCGCTGTTATGGAGAGGGGGATCTGTGCACTGTTATGGGCATAACAGTGCACAGATCCCTTTCCCCATAACAGTGCACAGATCCCTTTCCCCATAACAGTGCACAGATCCCCCCTCCCCATAGCAGTGCACAGATCCCCCCTCCCCATAGCAGTGCACAGATCCCCCCCTCCCCATAGCAGTGCACAGATCCCCCCTCCCCATAGCAGTTCCATAGACCGATCCCCCCTACCCATAACAGCCCCGGCCCTGCTGCTCACAGCATCTTTATTTTACCTTACAATCGTGAGGCTCCAGTAACTAACAACTCTGCAGGCAGAGCGGAGGGCGGCGTAACGTCACTTACTCACGTGACGCACCTGCTCCGCCCACTTTATGAATGAAGGAGGCGGAGCAGGCGCGTCACGTGAGTAAGTGACGTTACGCCGGCCTCCGCTCTGCCTGCAGAGTTGTTAGTTACTGGAGCCTCACGATTGTAAGGTAAAATAAAGATGCAGTGACAAAGTAAACCGCCCGCCCGCAGATGGTGGGTGACAAATCCCACACCCCATATTTTCGGCCGATATGTAACAATATCGGCCGAAGTGGATTAGGTGCATTTTCGGCCGATATTTTCGGCTGCCGAAATTTCGGTGCACCCCTAGTGTGGAGTTTTACGAAAGGTAGAATTTCCCTTATAACAGGTAAGAATTTGTGAAAGGGGATGTGCAGGACTAGAAAAACATGGCGGCTTTCTTCCAGAAACAGCGCCACGCCTGTCCATTGGCTGTGTTCGATATTGCAGCTCTATTGAAGTGAATTGGCTTGAGCTGCAATACAACACACAACCTGTGGCCAGGTGTGGCGCTGTTTTTTTTTTTTTTTTTTAAAGAGAAGGCGGCCATGTTTTATTAATCCTGGGGAGCTCCCATTAAAGGGGTTATCCAGGAAACGATAATGATACCCAATCATTAGAATAGGTCATCATTATCACATTGGGGAGGGGGCACCCACGCCGATCGCCTGTTTCAGGGAGCTTTGGCGAGCGCTGCGGGCTCCTGGCAGCTTTCCAAGCACAGCGCCGTATCTTGTGTAGCAGCCTCATTCACTTCAATGGGACTGAGCTGCAACTAGGCCGATGTCACAGCTGATCGGTGGGGGTCCCGGGACCCCCGCTAAACTTATATCGATGACCTATAATGAGGATAGGTCATCAATATTAATTCCTGGATATCCCCTTTAAGATAAAGAGAGAAGACCGGTCCAGCCTCCAATTCAAAAGGAAGGATTTATTTTAACCCCTTAATGACTACCCATATGCCTTATTACGGCGACCACTAAGGGGCCTTAGGCTGGGCCGCCATAAAAAGGCGGCCCAGCCTGAGGCCCCTTTAGTGATCGCCGTAATAAGGCGTATGGGTAGTCATTAAGGGGTTAAAATAAATCTAAGCGCTGCACGAGTTCCCTGTGCAGCGCTCCTGCTCTAACAGCCTGGACCGGCATGAGTGCGGATCTGGGCTGTTTAACCCTTTACATGCAGCATGTAAGCAGTGACAGAGGGAGTGGACTCCCTCCGTCACCCATCGGCAGAAAGCAAATGCGATCGCGGGGTGCCGATGTGTGTATACACAGGCTGGGACCTGGTGTAGGCCCCAAGCCTGCCTCTAGTGCTCCCCAGCAGGCTGCACCTCTCTGCTGGTCAATGTCAGTAAAGCACTGACATTAATATACAATGCACTGTAGGGATAGTGCGTTGTATTATAGAAGCAATTAAAAGATCGCCTGTTTTTTTTTAACAATTCCAATAAAAAAACACTTTTCAATGAAAAAAATAACATCTCCCCCACGTTTGGTATGGCCGCGTCTGTAACAACCAGCACTACACAAATATCATGTAAATTATCCCATACGATAAAGCCCGTAAAAAAATAAAAAGCCAGAGTTGCTAATTTAGGGTACTTTTGCACTAGCGTTTTTTGATTCTGGCAGGCAGTTCCGTTGCTGGATCCGGTAAGCCGTGTACAAATGGAAAGCTTTTTTTTCTCCGGATCCATTGAAATACCGGATCAGTCTCATCCGGAATAACGGAATTTAAAGATCAAAAGCAAAAATAGCTCCTCCGGCGATGCAGCATTTTCTGGCACACTTTGTACCGGATCCGGCGTTAATACATCTCCAAGTGCGGTATTGTTCCGGGATTTTGTCCGGTCAAATACCGTACAAGGGACGGAACAGAAGACATCCTTTCAGAATGCATTGGGACAAAACTGATGCGTTTTTTTTCCGGTATTGAGACCCTTTACCGGATTTCAATACCAGAAAAGAATAACGCTAGTGTGAAAGTAAAAAACACAAAACTTAACCCCTTCAAGACCAAGTTTTCACCATAAGGACCAAGCCACATTTTGCAAATCGGGCGCGTTTCATTTTACGTGGTAATAACTCTAGAACGCTTATACTTATCCACGCGATTCTGTTTTCTCGTGACACATTGTACTTCATGTTAGTGGTAAATTTGATTCAATGGGGAAGATTCATCAAAACTGCTGCAAAGGAAAACGGGCTTCGTTGCCCATAGCAACCAGATTCCACCTTTCATTTTCCAAAGAATCGGGGAAAAATGAAAGCTGGAATCCGATTGGTTGCTATGGGCCCCTAAACCAGTTTTCCTTTACGTCCGTTTTGATAAATCTCCCCCTATACGTTTTACCTTTATTTATTTTTTTAAATCCCAAATTTACAGAAAATTTTGAAAAATTCTCTATTTTCAAAAATGTATATTTCTCTGCTTTTAAGATGGATAGTGATACCTCATAAAATAGTTATTACGTAACATTCCTATGGTGGCCTCATTTTGTAAATGTCATTTTATTTTTTAGGACGTTAGAAGGCCTCGAATTTTAGAAACAATTTTGACATTTTTAAAGAAAATTTCCAAACCCACTTTTTTTTTTTTAGGTACTGGTTCAGTTATGAAGTCACTTTGTGGGTCTTACATAGTAGAAATGACCCATAAATTACCCCATTTTAGAAACTACACCCCCCAAGTTAATCGAAACTGATTTTACAAACTTTGTTAACCCTTTATGTGTTCCAGAAGAATTAACGGATTTATTATGCTTGCACACTATAGGAGAAAGCACTAGCCTATGTGCGGTGCCACAGCGCCGGCCACCAGAGCAGCTGGTGCTTTTTCCTATGGTGTGCAAGCACGACCACTACTGGTGGATTGTAAGGTGGTCGTAACCATGGAAACAAGCAGTATATAATGTGACGGAAAAAATGAATACAGCCAGCAAAGGAGGCAATATGGTGAATCACAATACATTAGTAAGTGCCTTGTATTAAATTTCCTCCACATAATAAATGCTGTTGGATGAAGTGAGACGAACCCTTTAGGAAAGGAAAATGGAAATGAAAATGTCAAAATTTTTCCCTGTAACACAGTAAGGGTTAACAGCCAAACAAAACTCAATATTTATTACCCTAATTCTGCAGTTTACAGAAGTACCCCATATGTGGTCATAAACTGCTGTACGGGCACATGGCAGGGTGCAGAAGGGAAGGAGCAACATATGGATTTTGGATGCCAGATTTCACTGGGATAATTTTAAGTTGCCATGTCGCATTTGAAGCCCCCCCTACAGTAGAAACTCCCAAAAAGTGACCCCGTTTTGGAAACTACGGGATAGTTTACTAGTGGTACTACACTGCTCAAAAAAATAAAGGGAACACAAAAATAACACATCCTAGATCTGAATTAATTAAATATTCTTCTGAAATACTTTGTTCTTTACATAGTTGAATGTGCTGACAACAAAATCACACAAAAATAAAAAAATGGAAATCAAATTTTTTAACCCATGGAGGTCTGGATTTGGAGTCACACTCAAAATTAAAGTGGAAAAACACACTACAGGCTGATCCAACTTTGATGTAATGTCCTTAAAACAAGTCAAAATGAGGCTCAGTAGTGTGTGTGGCCTCCACGTGCCTGTATGACCTCCCTACAACGCCTGTGCATGCTCCTGATGAGGTGGCGTACGGTCTCCTGAAGGATCTCCTCCCAGACCTGGACTAAAGCATCTGCCAACTCCTGGACAGTCTGTGGTGCAACGTGACGTTGGTGGATAGAGCGAGACATGATGTCCCAGATGTGCTCAATTGGATTCAGGTCTGGGGAACGGGCGGGCCAGTCCATAGCATCAATGCCTTCGTCTTGCAGGAACTGCTGACACACTCCAGCCACATGAGGTCTAGCATTGTCTTGCATTAGGAGGAACCCAGGGCCAACCGCACCAGCATATGGTCTCACAAGGGGTCTGAGGATCTCATCTCGGTACCTAATGGCAGTCAGGCTACCTCTGGCGAGCACATGGAGGGCTGTGCGGCCCTCCAAAGAAATGCCACCCCACACCATTACTGACCCAATGCCAAACCGGTCATGCTGGAGGATGTTGCAGGCAGCAGAACGTTCTCCACGGCGTCTCCAGACTCTGTCACTTCTGTCCCATGTGCTCAGTGTGAACCTGCTTTCATCTGTGAAGAGCATAGGGCGCCAGTGGCGAATTTGCCAATCTTGGTGTTCTCTGGCAAATGCCAAACGTCCTGCACGGTGTTGGGCTGTAAGCACAACCCCCACCTGTGGATGTCGGGCCCTCATATCACCCTCATGGAGTCTGTTTCTGACCGTTTGAGCAGACACATGCACATTTGTGGCCTGCTGGAGGTCATTTTGCAGGGCTCTGGCAGTGCTCCTCCTGTTCCTCCTTGCACAAAGGCGGAGGTAGCGGTCCTGCTGCTGGGTTGTTGCCCTCCTACGACCTCCTCCACATCTCCTGATGTACTGGCCTGTCTCCTGGTAGCGCCTCCATGCTCTGGACACTACGCTGACAGACACAGCAAACCTTCTTGCCACAGCTCGCATTGATGTGCCATCCTGGATAAGCTGCACTACCTGAGCCACTTGTGTGGGTTGTAGACTCTGTCTCATGCTACCACTAGAGTGAAAGCACCGCCAGCATTCAAAAGTGACCAAAACATCAGCCAGGAAGCATAGGAACTGAGAAGAGGTCTGTGGTCACCACCTGCAGAACCACTCCTTTATTGGGGGTGTCTTGCTAATTGCCTATAATTTCCACCTGTTGTCTATCCCATTTGCACAACAGCATGTGAAATTGATTGTCACTCAGTGTTGCTTCCTAAGTGGACAGTTTGATTTCACAGAAGTGGGATTGACTTGGAGTTACATTGTGTTGTTTAAGTGTTCCCTTTATTTTTTTGAGCAGTGTATTTTGGGGTATAGATGATTTTTGATCGCTCAATATTACGCTTTTAGTGAGGCAAGGTAACCACAAAATGGCTGTTCTGACAGTGTTTATATTTTTAGTTTTTTTAAGGAGTTCTCCTGACAGGATAGATCATGTTGATATGGGCGCAACAATATCAAATACACTTCCTGTCCAAAAAAAAAAGTCGCCACCTGGATTTAACTAAGCAGATAGTTCTGAGCCTCCTATTGGATAATTACTGCATGGGCGATTATCTGTCAGTTGGCAACAAAGTTATTTAACCCCGACTGGTGCAATGAGCTGCTTCACATTTCTTACACAACCATGTCGAAAGCCACATCTCGTGGTCGTGGAAAAGATGTCAGTCTGTTTGACAAGGGTCAGATCATTGGCATGCGTCAAGCAGAGAAAACATCTAAGGAGATTGCAGAAACTACTAACATTGGGTTAAGAACTGTCCAAACACTGGAAGGATAGTGGGGACCCATCGTATCCGAGGAAGAAATGTGGCGGGAAAAAAATCCTGAATGATGGTGATCGGCGATCACTTAAACGTTTGGTGAAATCAAATCGAAGAAAAACAACAGTAGAACTCAGGGCTATGTTTAATAGTGAAAGTAAGAGCATTTCCACACGCACAATGCGAAGGGAACTCAAGGGATTGGGACTGAACAGCTGCGAAGCTGTAAGAAAACCACTAATCAGTGAGGAAACCAGAAAAAAAAGGCTTCAATTTGCTCGGGAGCATAAAGATTGGACTCTGGAGCAATGGAAGAAGGTGATGTGGTCTGAGGAGTCCAGATTTACCCTGATGGGCGCATCGGGGTAAGAAGAGAGGCAGATGAAGCGATGCCCCCATCATGCCCAGTGCCTCCTGTACCAGCCTGTGGGGGCAGTGCTATGATCTGGGGTTGCTGCAGTTGGCCGGGTCTAGGTTCAGCAACAGTATGTGCTCCAAGAATGAGGTCAGCGACCACCTGAACCTACTGAAGGACCAGGTTATTATATCAATGGATCTTCCCTGATGGCACGGGCATATTCCAAGATGACAATGCCAGGGTTCATCGGGCTCAAATTGTGAAAGAGTGGTTCAGGGAGACATCATTGTCACACATGGATCGGCCACCACAGAGTCCAGACCTTAACCCCATGGAGAATCTTTGGGATGTGCTGGAGAAGGCTTTGCGCAGCGGTCAAACTCCACCATCATCAATGCAAGATCTTGGCGAAAAATTAATGCAACACTGGACAGCGTTCACCTGTGACATTTTTATAGAGCCAGTCGCTATGGACCTACGTTTCAGGGATTGATTCTTGTTTTAATGCGGTACAATACATGCTTGTATTACAGTGTAAGACGCCGACAGTTGCCTAGGGGACGCAGTCTGGGGGCTGGATCTCCTGGGCTTCCGTAGATGGCAGGCTCCGATACGTAATGCCTCGGGCTGCCATAGCAACCATCGGCCCTCTGTCACCAAAGTGCGATCGCAGCAAAAGAAGGGTTAAACCGCCGACACTGGCTTATTCAGCGATTCGGCGGATACAGCAGGGGCTCGGCTGTCAGTAACAACCAGGCCAGTGCCCCTGATCGGGCACAGCTCCTGCACCCTGCAGATCAGAACACGTACATGGGGATGTGGCATAAGACAAAATGTGTGAAGGGGTTAATAACGAGCCATCAAAAAGTGTTATTTACCCCAAAATGATACCAATGAAAACTACAAGTCGTCCCGCAAAAATCAAGCCCTCGTACAGCTCCAAAGTAAGAAATATAAAAAAGTTACAGGTTTTGGGAAACGGCAATGCAAAAAGATGATTTTTTTTTATTTTTTATAAAAAGGGTTTTATTGCAAAAAAAAACAAAAAAAAAAAAACACGTATTTGGTACCGCTGTAATCGGACTAACCAAGAGAATAAAGATATTCTGTAATTTATACCTAAAAATGGACAAAAACTCGTTGGCACTATTGCTGTTCCCCCCCATCTCCCTCCAAGAAAGAGTTAATAAAACTTCATCAAAAAGTTATGTCTACCCCAAAATGGCGCAATTAAAAACTACAGCTTGTCCCGCATACGGCTACATAGACATAACAATTGAAAAGTTATAGCTCTTGGAAGGCGACGATTAAAAAAGGAAGACAGGCCGAAAACAGGCTGGTCACTAGGGGGTTAAGCGTAATAAAAATAAAAAAATTTAAAAAAAGATGCTCTCCTATGTAAGGCTCCAGCCTTTGCAGCACTACAACTACCAGCCTGTCCTGGGCTCGCTCGTTTCACAACAGCCGGAGAGATCGCGCGACTTCTGTGCCCAATGTTCATTCTGTCATCCAAAGCTTAAAAGTTCTGTCGTAGGAGCAGGTGGCGATTAGTTCTCCATCGGAGGAAATGTCCACGCCCATCACTTTCCCCTCGTGACCGGCGAGCGTCTTCAGAGGAGACCACAGCGGGTGCGTCCATATCTTGGCCGTGTTGTCGTATGCTCCGGTCAGCAGGTAGTGTCCGTTTGTGGCTGTAAGGAAGCAGAACGGAGGTCAAGAGAATCTGTCACAACCACAAACTGGGCAGACGGGCGAGCTTCGGATAATTGGGCTTTCCCAATAATAAATAGTGGCAGCCGCCACTAGAGGGAGTGTTTGTTGTCTCCAATACAATTTATAAAAACCTGTACAAAGAGCTCCCCCTTGTGGCGGCTGCAGGCAACCAAAAAGTCATAGTTTAAAGGGGCAGTCCAGGATTTTTATATTTCTGGCCTATCCTCAGGCCATCCATATCTTACTGACCAGTCTTCCTCGTCATCTCTTGTCCACGGGTAGCTCGTAGATGTCGCAGAACTGGACCCGTCTATAAGCTACACCACCGAGCATATGCTGCCCACGTGAAAGCAACTATGTGGGTGCACAGTACCAGTAAGGCTCCCTACAGCGCAAGGGGAGCTATTATATATGGGGCTTGCTGTATAAACAGCAGCTCCAAACGGAAGTTATCCTTCCAACCAGAACAAACGTTTAGGTCCCTGCCCAAATATTGAGGCTGCACTACTGAGATCCTTAAAACAGGCACTCTTTCTAACTCGTCACCCGCAGCGTCGTCATGTAGGGATCCAAAATCCTCTACCTGTAGCCTTGAAGAGCACGATTCGTGCAGACGGCGATTTGGTGACAACAGAAAGAGCACGTCCTCGAGACCTCTCAGTGGTGCAGCCTCAGGCTTTGGGCCTGTAATTTAACCCACTCTGATCACAGCGTAGAAGATTAGGCCTCACGCACACAACCATTCAAAATACAGATACTGTCTGTAGGGCATCTGCATTTTTTGCAGACCCGTCTATTTCAATGGGTCTGCATTTTGCGGCCAAGTATAGGGCACTTTTTTAGCCGAACGGTCGCGAATCTGAGGCCTAAAAGTTGTTTTTTCCATTTTACAATAAAGTGGTCTTTATAGATTTCCTCTAATACAGTGGCGTAGCTAGAAATGACTGGGCTTCACAGCGAATATTTGAACGGAGCCCCCCTCTCAGCAACTCCTTTGCAAACCCCACTCTTGCGGCTAGTCAAGATGGCGCTCTCAGACCAGGCCCGGCAGCTGCTCCGTCCGTTTCCTACAGGGTCACTGGAATCTGCATACATGGATATAACCTTACGTAAGGCAAGGGGTGACGTGACAGGTTTAGGATTAGGAGATCTGCAGCCTCCCCTGATCTTGCGCTCGTTTGTATTGCGCCAAAATCCACCGTGTACGAATCCACCCCAAGGATGGGTTCAGAAGCTGCTGAATGGCGGTAAAGATTCTGCACTGATTTACAGCACGATACAAGTGGCTGAGACTCAACTACCATCCACACGTAGTGGAAGGACGAGGCGCCACGGGTTCTCCAAATCTGCAGGATCCTCCTTTGCCTTTTTAAAGTTTATACAAAATAACGCGTGGCACCGTAACAACTCTCCCCCATGTCCTGATGATGGCCGGCAGGGCCTGATGGGAGTTGTAGCTCTGCAGTACCTGGAGAGATGCGGTGGCCAGCTGCTGAGTGTAACCCCCTGTACTTACGCTGGAACTTGACTGCGCTGATCAGGTTCTGGTGCGCTGGGATGGTGTAGATGCAGCGGCGCTGCCTGAGGTCCCACACTTTACAGGTGTTGTCCCCACTGCCCGTAGCAATGTGAAACCTGGCGGAGAAGAAGAAGCCGGTAAGAAGACTGGATCTCTGACTCCCTGCAGGAACATTCCTTTAATCTGGCATCCGAGAATCCAAGATAAGTGGAAATCTCAGGACCGAGCCGAGAGAATCAACCGCGAGACCGAAACGAGAGCAGCGGGTCTTGTTTTATACTGGACTGTTAACCTGGAGGCCTTGCTAATTCAGTCCTGTTAAAGGGGTTATCCCATAACTTATCCCCTAGCTACAGGGTAGGGGATACATGTCTGATTGGCGGGGGTCCAATTGAAGGATGCGTGTCCGCTGCTCCATTCGACTCTGTGAGACTTTCGGAGATAGAGCGCTTCTGCTTGGCTGTTTTCCGCAGTCCCATAGAGGCGAATGGAGTGGGACGAGGCCATTAAAGGGGTATTCTGGTTACAGAAAGATAAATATTAGATTGGTGGGGGTCCTACCAATTACGAGAACAGGGGCCACGTACCCCTTGGAGCACCCCCTGAAATGGATGGAGCGGCTGGTCAAAAAAAAGCGTTCATTCATTTCTATGGGTGCGCTGAAGATAACCGGGTAGAGCTGGAATACCCCTTTAATGGTGGATTTAAAAGGAACGGTTGTGCTTTTCACCATACCCATTAGGGGAGAAGTTGACGCTGTAGATTTCCTTGAGGTGACCTTCCAGGAACATAATGCAGCGACCAGTCCGCAAATCCCACACTCGCCCAAAGGCGTCCAGACCTCTGTGTAAGGAGAGAACAAAAAAATAAGTGTAAACAGGCATTTCCCACAATCCCCCGGCAATGCAGCGACTACTAGTCATGGCTGCATCATCCTGTACAGTAACGGTCTGCAGCCTGTGAATCTCCACCAGTCAGGAGAGTCCTCCCATTGGGACAGGGTGCAGCTTACCAAAACAAATCCCCGCGCCAATCCTGCTTAATGCCACCCTGGTAGAAGGCAGAAGTGAGGGTCAGCGATCCTAAACCTTTGGCTCCTGCCAATCCCGTGCATTACATCTGTGATCGGGATGAGCTGCGCCTCAGATCGTGGGCATTCGTGATCATATGGTCGTGTCTCTTACCCGGTACCAGCGAGGGAGCCGTCGCTGTGGAAGGCGAGGTCATATACTCCTTTACTGTGACCCTCCTGATGCAGAATTTCCTCCTGCGCCTCCAGGTCCCACAAGCGCCAGGATTTGTCATAGCTAAAGAGATCAAGGGGGTAAAAAAAAAAATAATAATAATGTAAATACCCCCCTTGGTTATGAGGCCTTTGTATACTCAATATTCGGTGTCCTACGTACCATGTGGTGCCCAGAAAACGCCCAGATGGATGCCACGTCACTCTCGCCACCCTCACAGTATGTCCTTCAATATCTGCAACTGGTTCATCACTGCAGAAAGAGACAAAGCGATCACTGCGTGTATCAGCTGGGATTTCTATACAGGGGAAGCACACCTTTAAGCCCCATGTCATTTTCCTTTGTTACAGTCAGAGCTCCATAAAAGAGTTAAGATGACAAAATTCTGACTACTTGCTGCCACCACAAGTGGGAGCTAAAGAGCGTACTGCAGACTGTTTTACTATGGAGTTCAACAGAACAGTAGACAGCTCCCCCTAGTGGAGGCCCTGGCACAAAAGCTGGACCTGTTTAGACTGGAAGAAACTAAACGGTGTTCAATAATGGGCGTTCCCTTTAAATGATCCTAAGATACCATCCGGCCCTTTCTAATGCATATGCAGAAGAAATCACCGATACTCCGCTCTGTGGATCCAAACTAATCAGAGAAAGGATCCACGTGCTGACGGGATAAGCGGCTAAGCTCAGCGATACCGGTGCCTGTACGCTTATTCCCATCTAGAGGATTCCATTCCCTGCAGGGTACGAGCGCCAGAGGCGCACACGACTGCAGGGTCTGCAGGTAGAGGGCGATATCATCTGTTCCCTGCGGGGATCATTCACCAGGACAACGGTTCCCGTCCCCAGCGTTGGCGCTAATTACTCCTTCAGGGACGGAGGTTTTACTACTTAACGAGGAGAAGCCAGAAAAATACTCATCGGCAGCTATAATGAGAGCGCGTCCGCCATCATATTAAACGGGATGGGCTCGCTGCTCTTCAGGAAAGACACAAATGAAGAAAGCAGCCGCCGCTCAGAGCCAAAAATGTCATTTAAAGGGGTTATCCCATCTTAGACAATGGGGGCATATCGCTAGGATGTGCCCCCATTGTCTGATAGGTGCGGGTCCTACCTCTGGGACCCGCACCTACAAGGAGAACGGAGCGGAGAAACTTGAGAAGGGGGCGCACTGCGCATGCGCAGCCGCCGTCCATTCATTTCTATGGAGCCACCGAAAATAGTCGGCCCCATAGAAATGAATGGGAGCTGTAGCCGCGCATGCGCGGTGCGCTCCCATTCACGTCAATGGTAGAGGCGGGGGGGAAGCTGCGCCTGGTGGTGGACGGACCCCGGGAAACCTGGCGTCCTGCAGCCACAACTCTCCCCGGCTCAGTTCTCCTTGTAGGTGCGGGACCCGCACCTATCAGACAATGGGGGAATATCCTAGCGATATGCCCCCATTGTCTAAGATGGGAATAACCCTTTAATCTATCACCCCCCCTTTATGACTATGTCTATGTCCTGAGAAGTCGGGTGGCACCGTGATGACCGGGGGGCTTAGGAGCTGAGTCTTCCATTCCTTTTGTTTCCTGAGGAGCACCTGCCATCTCTACTCAGCTACAACATGAGCTTATTGTCCTCGGGATTAACGGCACAATCCGAGCAGCTGCAGGAAAGGGCAACGCTCTCTACAAGGGCCACAGGGGCAGCTGAGCAGGAGACACATAGGGGCAGTTCAGAAGATCCTGCTCTATAAGGGCCACAAGAGAAGAATACGTCCTATAGTGGTCATCGGGACAGCTCAAGAGACGATCCCGCTCTATAGAGGCCATAGGAGCAGCTTCAGAATAAGAGCCTGCTCTATTGGGGCCACATGACTTAGAAGAGCAACCCACTGGAGAAATATAGGAGTAGCTCTATGGGGGCCACGCAGGACAGCTTAGGAAAAGAGCCCACCCTATAGGGGCCATGGAAGACACATGGGGACTACCGCAGGACACAATGCTGAGGAGTCACATAAGAGACACGGGGGCCACATGGGAAAGACACAAGGACGATGTGGGGGAAACCATCCTATAAGGGTCACGGTGCTTTATGTGACTGTGGTGGGTGGTTTTCTCTCTCAAACATCAATGCCTTAGAAAACAGAACTCAAGATGCAGGTACAAGATAGTAAAACCGATTCCCGGAGGCCCAGCCTATACCCATGGTAGGCACCTGCAGCGTACAAAACCCTGGGGGGCCCCTGAGGCACGGCGCAGCTCCACACAGCGATTCTGGATTGATGAGTCACGCTCTGTCACTGGATTCTGCAACTATCTGTGTCTCAAGACCTCTGCTTGCTAACAGTGAACAAACATGGGGCAGGGATCGTTACAGTATCAGCGTGCTCTCACTTGTAACAGGCCCTCCATAATCAAGGTTTCCATTCAATGACAGCGAGTGCCAAGAAATTGAAAAATAAAGTATGTATAAGGCTAGGGCTACACGGAGATGTATGTTCGCACAACAAAAAAAAGGATACAGCTATATGGCGACGTGTCGCAGAAAACTAGCGCAAGGAGACGGAGCATGACAAATTGCCTGTGTCATGCTCCGCCTCCTCAGATCCTGCATTAGGAAAACCACAGCTTGTAGTGTTCCTTTAAGACGCACCAGCACTACACATCCTAACCCCACAACGGTCGATAGCGCCCTGGATTTCCCGTAACGCACACAGTTCGCTCACCTCTCCAGGTTCCACAGTTTGACAGACCCGTCCGCGGCGCAGGACGCCAGATTTACGTCCTTCTCATCCAGCGACACCGTGGACTTGGGATGAAAGACTATGGCGCCTACGTTTGTGTTGTGCCCTGGGGAATAAAAAGGAAATCCTGACTGTATTAACCCTATAGTGAATGTCTCACACGTATCCTGTAACGCCATAAGCCCCAACCTGCGACTCTCCAAACGTGCGGGAAACTACAACTCCCAGCATGGTGAGAGGTATAGGCCCCCAACAGCTGGAGATCACCGCTTGCCCCGTACATCCTATTCTGCCCCTCTAGGCCCCAGTTTACCTCTTAAAGTCCGTATGGGCTGACAGTCTGGAATTGACCAAAGTTTGCAGAGTCCGCTCCTGGGAAGAAAAATCCAAGATGTGAGCTACGACTGGCGCGTGAGGTCACGGAGCAAATCTGGAACGGATAGGACTATCTTGAGGCTAGGCCATCAGTATCTGATCGGTGGGGGGGTCCGACACAGGGGAAGTTGGGTTAGACCTTGTTGCAGCCAGGCCGGTCATACAGATGTACCTCCTGACAGCAATCGGTCAGTCTTAAAGGAACAGTCTCACTTACCAGCACGCCGTCGCCAAGAGTTTGCAGTTGGGACTAAAGTGACAGAAGGACAGAGGGCGATCGTCTCCGATCTGACTGCAGAAATTGTTCACGGACTGCGGAGCAAGAAAAGAACCTCAGCACTTTGAGCAAGAAGAGGATGATCGTTCCCCCACAAAACCAACAAATCCGTGCCCCAAAAATGCAGAAATGCTGCAGTCTGTCACCGGTTTCAAGATCTCTGCATGTGGTCAGTAAATGGAAACACTCATTTCCATCCAGCTCACACAACGGATGGTTTGTTACAATGTACTAAACACAGCAGCACAAATCTCTTTCCTGTCCTAAATGGGAAAATTGATGGCTCTTGTGCTGGCACAGTGTAACAAACACTCAACTGTGCATAAGGTCAGGTCTGGTTTGCAGCTGAATTTAAACTAAACTATATTCATTTCCTGACAGCAAGCAGAGATCTTGCAGCACAAAGTATATCTCCCGATACTGCACAAACTCTACATATTTAAATCTGCAAGTGACGGAGTACTCCGCTAACAAAATGGCTGCCTCAAATAACCGCGTCCGCCCTCCGTCCTACTCACTCGCAGATCATTGTTCAGATCTTGTTTCTGAGATGTTCTGATGGATTCTGGGATGTGCCTGTATTCTCGCGCGTTTTCCAGTCGCTGTGCGGCACTGCAGGGGGAACAGACACGTATGCAGTATATCAGGGATCGGCAGTGGTGAAACTACTACTCCCAGCATGGCTGTTCTCAGAACGCCCACAGAAGTGGGTAGAGCATGCTGAGACTTGTAGTTCACGACAGCTGGAGTTACTGGAGGTTGCCGACCCCTGCAGTAGGATTGCAACCAGCATCATGGTCGCTTCCATTCCAAAACCGAAGGAACACTCCGAACAAATCTGATACGCCGCGTTATGCAGGAAAGAATCCGAGTGTCGCGCTCCGCCTCGAGGGCCCCATACTAGACACAACATGGTGTAGAAGCTTTGATTGGAGTGTTCCTTTGAAGGGATTTTCAAGGATTTTGCCCTGTCTAATGAATAATCACACTCCCCTGCTCCCTGCTGCTCCGCTCCCTGGCTCTGCCTAACAATCTGCCAGCTAGATTATGGACTGGGTGACACGCACCGCTGCAGCCAATGACTGGCCTCAGCAGTGATGCGTCCCCAAGCGGCACATCACGTTTGCGGACCAGTCAATGGCTGCAGCGGCGCACGTGACTTTATCCGACTCCCGGCCGGAAGTGAACAGGAAACTCTCCCAATGGAGCCAGGGAGCAGGACCGGCGCGGCCAGGAGCAGAAAGCATCACATAAGGGCTAGGCAAATTCCTGGAAAATCCCCTTAGGGGCGATACTACCAATTATTCTACATACCGTGGTAAAGAATATCGCGCTATCCACAGTCGTGCGGTTTTCAGCAAGTTGGGCCCCTCATGATACCAGGTGTGCTGATACTGTGGAAACATAAAGGAGCCACCATCAGCTTAGATTCCCAGAATGCAATGCAGCTTTGAGGCTTCAGACTCTGCTCTTCTTAACGGGATCATCTAGTGTTAAATTAATCATCATACGAGGAAATGTTCTACAACTTTGTAATATACTTTGTTTCGGTTCCTTGCCATTTTCAAGATCTCTGCCGGCTGTCAGTGAAGGGACAGATTCTAGTTTGCACCCTCCTGGCCACGAACATTTACCACAGATGGAAGGTTTGCTACGCTGAGGATCTAGTTGGCCCTCTGCGAGATCACAGCCTGCACTCCTGTCTGAGACATGTCACGTCCGAGTATCAGAACAGGAGAAAGATGTGCGCTGGAGAAGAGTTTAGCTCACAGAGGATTGTGCCGACTGATACACAGCAGGAAATCAGATGAGTAATGTAGCCATCTGCTGAAAGCAAGCAGAGATCTTGAAAACGGTGATGAATTGAAACTGAAAGTCTATTAGACAATTACTACTGTGCAACTTTTCCCTCCCCAGACATTGCTGAGTTTATAACTTACGACTGTTAGGCTGGGTTCACACGAGCGTGTCCGGATTAGTTCCGGATGCGTCCCGGTGTGTTGCGGCAAACCCGCGCGAGTAGGAATGCAATTGCAGTCAGTTTTGACTGCGATTGCGTTCCGATGTTCAGTTTTTATCGCGCGTGTGCAATGTGTTTTGCACGCGCGTGATAAAAAACCGACTGTGGTACCCAGACCCGGACTTCTTCACAGAAGTTCAGGTTTGGGTTCGGTGTTGTGTAGATGTTATTATTTTCCCTTATAACATGGTTATAAGGGAAAATAATAGCATTCTGAATATAGAATGCTTAGTAGGGGATCAATTGAGGGTTAAAAAAAATAAAAAAAATTAACTCACCTCCTCCTCTTGTTCGCGTAGTTCCCGGTCTCTTCTTTACTTCTCAAAAGATGAACTATGGGCTAAAGGACCTTTGGTGATGTCAGATCACATGCTCCAATCACATGGTCCATCACCGCGGTGTATTCAGAATGCTATTATTTTCCCTTATAACCATGTTATAAGGGAAAATAATACAGTTTATAGACTGTCACCTAGCGTGAAAATCGCACCGCATCCGCACTTGTCTGCGGATGCTTGCGATTTTCACGCAACCCCATTCACTTCTATGGGGCCTGCGTTGCGTGAAAAACGCAGAATATAGAGCATGCTGCGATTTTCACGCAACGCATAAGTGATGCGTGAAAATCATCGCTCATGTACACAGCCCCATAGAAATGAATGGGTCCGGATTCAGTGCGGGTGCAATGCGTTCACCTACCGCATTGCACCCGCGCGGAAATCTCGCCCGTGTGAACGCAGCCTTATACTCTAGAGCTGAACTCACTATTCTGCTGGTGGAGTCACTGTGTACATACATTACTTATCCTGTACTGATCCTGAGTTACATCCTGTATTATACTCCAGAGCTGCACTCACTATTCTGCTGGTGGAAAACTGTGTACATACATTACTTATCCTGTACTGATCCTGAGTTACATCCTGTATTATACTCCAGAGCTGCACTCACTATTCTGCTGGTGCAGTCACTGTGTACATACATTACTTCTCCTGTACTGATCCAGAGTAACATCCTGTATTATACTCCAGAGCTGCACTCACTATTTTGCTGGTGCAGTCACTGTGTACATACATTACATTACTTATCCTGTGCTGATCGTGAGTTACATCCTGTATTATACTCCAGAGCTGCACTCACTATTCCGCTGCTTACTACTACAGATAAACATACTGATGATTGATGTATTCCTATTAATTATAATGGGGAAGGAAGGGGGGCGGGAAATACAACACTTCCCAGAATGCAAATCACCGGAGCTACCACTTAGCAGACCCTGAACAAGCAGGTAATGCTGGGAAATTTCACCTATGAAGCAGCAGAACTGTGAGTACAGCTGTGAAGTATAACACCCCCAGTACAATCCCCTGTGTGAACACGCCCTACACTGTACCTCTTCACGCGATGCCTTGGCTTTCTCATCTTCCTTCTTCGTCTTCTTCAGGGCGTCTGTGCCGACCACGGAGAGGACATTTCGCAGCCTGCAGAGTAGAACGGTTAATTAATCATTCTCTGCAACTTGTGTTTCAACTCCTCATCATTTTCAAGATCTCTGCTTGCTGTCATTATGTCCAACTGACACAAGAGACAGCTCGGATACACTAACAAGTCGGACATGATCAGAGTGGGTGTTCGCTGACAGCAAGCAGAGGTGCTGAAAATGGCGAGCACAAAGTATATGACAGAATAGAAAACAAAACTTTAGAGGGTCCTTTCTACCAGAGACCACCCCCTGTTCTCTCACCTCTCTCTCCGCTCCGCGGGCCCCTCTCCAAAAAGAGTGATAGGCTCCCCGAGGGCCCTCAGACAGGCCTTCACCTCCGAGTCGTCAGTGGACACATTGATCTGTCGCGCTCGCTTCCTACGCTCGAACTCGGCGAGGACCTCCGCCTGCCTCTCACTGATGTGCTCCTCTAGGTCGAAGGACTCCCCTGAGGAGGAAGCAGAATTAAAGGGATACTCCCCAAAAGGATCATCACAAGTCTAATTTCAACCGCAACACCCTACTATCAGCACGTGACCTACTGTTCTGTCCATGAAGGTCTTCCTGGTTTATGAATAGAATGACAGAACCACAGTGCAGACTGACACTATGCAGCATAAGGATGCAGATGCCTTCAGTAGTGGGAGTCACATGGCCCAATCAGCGGCTGAATGAGACTAGGACGTCCCGCGCCAATCACCATCGCTGTGACGCCACCAGGGGCAAGGACGAGCCTCCACCCCGCTGATCTGACTTGTCTTTGGGGTCCTTATTTCCGTCAAGCCCCCAAAGTACAACAGTCTAATAAAGTTCAATCATCGTAAAATAAAGTTCTGCATCTTTCTAATAGACATTGTGTTTTAATTTGTCAACACTTTCAAGATCTCTGCTTGCTGTCAGTAAAAGGGAATATTCTCATTTACATCCAGAAGCTAAATTTGCCCTGTTCTCAAAGCGGAGGGTTTGTTACAATTGTGTCCAGTCCAGATAATCCTCTGTGAGCCATACACATCAACAGTATACAGCTCACCTGTCCTGATGGTTTGTTACAATGTATCAGCGCAGGTGAAATGTATCAGCCTGGAGTGACAAAGTCTAGTTTGGATACAATTGTATCAACCCCACAGCTGGGAGAATAATGAGGTATTTTCAGCCTCGGGATGTAAACAGGAATACCTTCATTCACTGACAGTAAGCAGAGATCTTGAAAACGGTGAGGATTTGGAGCACAAAGACAGCCTATGAGAAAGCTGCCGAGCTGGTCATCCCACCCGGATTAGGGTCACTCTCCACCCTTGAAGCAGTGAGGTATCAGGAAGGTCTCGGTCACCTCCTCCGATGTTGATGTTCCCGGCCTCGATCCCGGCCTTTACCGCCGTTCTCCCCAATGAAAACTCCCCCCTGGTGATCCGTTCCTTCTCTTTATCCGCCAGGCTGCCATAGAAAATACGAGACCTCTTCACCACAGGAGCGCCCTCATCGTCCGACATGTCTGGATCTGTGGATGAAGACAGAGGGGAGAATCCTCAGCAGAAGTCACCCAGCTTTCCCACATGGCCTGTCTGCCAAACTACTCAGTGAGGTCTCATTCATATTGTACCCCTGAGGTCTATATTTACTTAGGGGGTCCTTATTTGTTTTTTTTGGGGGGGGTGGTGTCTATATTGGTTTAGGGGTATCATCTAGCACCTTATTATTTAGGGGGTCTGGGGTCAGTTTCATTTTATGGAGTCCGGGGCCTGCATTACTTTAGGGGGCCCGGTCCGGGGTCTGTATTAGTATTGGGGTCCCGGTACGGGGTCTGTATTAGTTTGGGGGGCCCGGTCTGGGGTCTGTATTAGTTTTGGGGGACCGGTCCGGGGTCTGTATTAGTTTTGGGGTCCCGGTCCAAGGTCTGTATTAGTTTTGGGGGCCCGGTCTGGGGTCTGTATTAGTTTTGAAGGGCCCGGTCTGGGGTCTGTATTAGTTTTGGGGGGCCCGGTCCGGGGTCTGTATTAGTTTTGGGGGGCCCGGTCCGGGGTCTGTATTAGTTTTGGGGGGCCCGGTCCGGGGTCTGTATTAGTTTTGGGGGGCCCGGTCCGGGGTCTGTATTAGTTTTGGGGGGCCCGGTCCGGGGTCTGTATTAGTTTTGGGGGGCCCGGTCCGGGGTCTGTATTAGTTTTGGGGGGCCCGGTCCGGGGTCTGTATTAGTTTTGGGGTCCCGGTCAGGGGGTCTGTATTAGTTTTGGGGTCCCGGTCAGGGGGTCTGTATTAGTTTTGGGGTCCCGGTCAGGGGTCTGTATTAGTTTTGGGGTCCCGGTCCGGGGTCTGAATTAGTTTTGGGGTCCCGGTCCGGGGTCTGAATTAGTTTTGGGGTCCCGGTCTGGGGTCTGTATTAGTTTTCGGAGTCTCCTGCTACTTCTGGGGACGTCTTGAGCTTAGTTATTATTTTACCACCTGTCTGGGCTCTGGAGGGGCTCCGCAGCCAGTGACGCCCCCGCGGTCGTGGCCTCTGCACTCTTTGGTGTAGAATATAATAGAAAGCAGGATTATCTGTCAGGAGTCTGGGACAACCAGGTGACAACCTGTAATGGCAGCCAGGTCGGTGCTCACCCAGCTCTCCCAGTAAGAGATATAACTGGAAGAAGACGCCTCAGTGATGGAGAACTAATATCTGGGGGGTAACTGAGGCTCCTGCGACCCCAGACTTAATACCCGTCACATAACACGCGGGGTCCCGGGAGAGCCGAGACAGGAACCCGGAGAAATCACGGAAATTACCTGTTCTGTGCTTTCAAGCGGCCGCTACACGTTACAGCAATTGCCTCCGGGTCAGCTGTGCGGAAGTGACGATTTAACCGGAAGTCAGAGGAAAGGGCGGAAGTAGCGCGACTGCTGAGCGCGGGGCTGCCAGGAGTGCGGGAGAGGTAATGTAGAGGGGCCCCGGTCCGGCGGGGGAGACCGGAAGAGGGCGCTGTGCCCAGGGCTGGTCTGGGGTTTGTATGTGAAGCCATGGCTTAGATACGTCCTCCTCCTAGAGCTTCTTACACTTAGATACACTGAGCTTAGCAGATAGTATCAGCTATGATAGGCTTAGATACACTGGGGTCAGCCCACAGTATCACACAGGATAGGATTAGATACACTGGGGTCAGCAGGCAGTATCACACAGGATAGGATTAGATACACAGCTCAGCAGACAGTATCACACAGGAGAGGATTAGATACACAGCTCAGCAGACAGTATCACACAGGAGAGGATTAGATACACAGCTCAGCAGACTGTATCACACAGGATAGGATTAGATACACAGCTCAGCAGACAGTATCACACAGGATAGGATTAGATACACAGCTCAGCAGACAGTATCACACAGGATAGGATTAGATACACAGCTCAGCAGACAATATCACACAGGATAGGATTAGATACACAGCTCAGCAGACAGTATCACACAGGATTAGATACATAGCTCAGCAGACAGTATCACACAGGAGAGGATTAGATACACAGCTCAGCAGACAGTATCACACAGGAGAGGATTAGATACACAGCTCAGCAGACCGTATCACACAGGATAGGATTAGATACACAGCTCAGCAGACAGTACCACACAGGATAGGATTAGATACACAGCTCAGCAGACAGTATCACACAGGATAGGATTAGATACACAGCTCAGCAGACAGTATCACACAGGATAGGATTAGATAAACAGCTCAGCAGACCGTATCACACAGGATAGGATTAGATACACAGCTCAGCAGACAGTATCACATAGGATAGGATTAGATACACAGCTCAGCAGACAGTATCACACAGGACAGGATTAGATACACAGCTCAGCAGACAGTATCACACAGGATAGGATTAGATACACAGCTCAGCAGTCAGTATCACATAGGATAGGATTAGATACACAGCTCAGCAGACAGTATCACACAGGATAGGATTAGATACACAGCTCAGCTGACAGTATCACACAGGATAGGATTAGATACACAGCTCAGCAGACAGTATCACACAGGAGAGGATTAGATACACAGCTCAGCAGACAGTATCACACAGGATAGGATTAGATAAACAGCTCAGCAGACAGTATCACATAGGATAGGATTAGATACACAGCTCAGCAGACAGTATCACACAGGACAGGATTAGATACACAGCTCAGCAGACAGTATCACACAGGATAGGATTAGATACACAGCTCAGCTGACAGTATCACACAGGATAGGATTAGATACACAGCTCAGCAGACAGTATCACACAGGATAGGATTAGATACACAGCTCAGCAGACAGTATCACACAGGAGAGGATTAGATACACAGCTCAGAAGGCAGTATCACACAGGATAGGATTAGATACACAGCTCAGCAGACAGTATCACACAGGATAGGATTAGATACACAGCTCAGCAGACAGTATCACACAGGATAGGATTAGATACACAGCTCAGCAGACAGTATCACACAGGATTAGATACACAGCTCAGCAGACAGTATCACACAGGATAGGATTAGATACACAGCTCAGCAGACAGTATCACACAGGATAGGATTAGATACACAGCTCAGCAGACAGTATCACACAGGATAGGATTAGATACACAGCTCAGCAGACAGTATCACACAGGATAGGATTAGATACAGAGCTCAGCAGACAGTATCACACAGGATTAGATACATAGCTCAGCAGACAGTATCACACAGGAGAGGATTAGATACACAGCTCAGCAGACAGTATCACACAGGAGAGGATTAGATACACAGCTCAGCAGACAGTATCACATAGGATAGGATTAGATACACAGCTCAGCAGACAGTATCACACAGGATAGGATTAGATACACAGCTCAGCTGACAGTATCACACAGGATAGGATTAGATACACAGCTCAGCAGACAGTATCACACAGGATAGGATTAGATACACAGCTCAGCAGACAGTATCACACAGGATAGGATTAGATATAGAGATGAGCGAATCGAAGCTGACGAAGTGGAATTTGATCCGAATTTCAGGAAAAATTTGATTCGCAACGAATGCAATTTTCCTAAAATGGCGGCTACACGTGTGAGGACATGGGGCAAGGAACTCTGGGAAGGCGGGCTGACCCATAATGCCATGCATGCAGCCAATCAGCAGCCAGCCCTGTGATGTCACAGCCCTATAAATACGGCGGCCATCAGTCAGACATTTTCCAGCGTTCTGAGTGCAGGGATAGACGTGAGGCGCTAGGGACAGCAATTGGAAAAACCTCATTATGAAAAAAAAACGGAAAAAACGATTTGTAAGTGCAGGGAAAGGATGGGGAGGAATCATTTCACAGCGTCTTAGTGCAGGGAGAGACGTCAGAAGGCGCTAGGGACAGTGCTAGGAAAGACAAGTGCAGGGAAAGACTATTTGGGGATCTGAGCAGCCCTTATACAGCTCTGTCCTTCCAGCGATTTGTTATGTTGGAGCCTTTAGTATCTTATTCAGTACAAAAAGAACAATATATTCTCAGGTCACTGCTGCAGTTATTTCTGGTGAAAGCGTATATACAGGATGTCAGACAGAGAAGTGCCCGGCCCTGCACAGGGGAGGGGCAGAGGAATGAATGTTTCTGGTGCAGGTCGCAGCAGAGTAAGGGGTCGCAGCGAGGGGCCTGAGCTCCCGGTGTCATCTAGCGATCGTGTCTTGACCAGCGGTTCTTGAATGGTTGACTCTGTCATCCACTTCGTCCCAAGTGACATCAGACACCCCCAGCCAAGAGTCGGTGGGTTCGTCAGACACAACCCTTAGTTGGCATGGCCCGGGAGCAGGCCCTGTGCCCTCACCTGTCCTCAACCTGCCTCTGTCCTTTTCTGCTCCCTCAGCCAGAGAAGTATTATATGCTGTGGGCTCAGCTCCACTATTCATCGGAACCATGGTGAGCAACAATGGGAAGAACATGGTGTCGGCACTGCGTCAAGGAGGGCTGAGCCGTGCGCCCTGCATGGGACACGTGTTCAATCTGGTTGTCAAGCGGTTCCTGAAGTCTTCCACCCATCTGCAAGACATCCTAAAAATGGCCAGGAAACTTTGCATGCACTTCAGCCACCCGTACACCGCAAAGCACACCCTCCTTGAACTGTAGCGGCAGAACGGCATCCCCCAACATAGGCTGATATGCGACGTTTCCACCCGTTGGAATTCAACCCTCCATTTGTTGGACCGACTATACGAACAGAGAAAGGCCATAAACGATTTCTTGATGATACAGGCGGACAGAGGTACTCCCCTGTGTAACTTCGATGTCAGCCAGTGGCAGCTCATGCGTGACACCTGCCGTTTGCTCAGGCCCTTTGAGGAGGCCACGTTATTTGTCAGTCGCCAGGAGTACGGGATGAACAACGTCATTCCACTGCTTTATGTCCTGGAACAGATGCTGGTAAATCTGGCTGGTCAGTGGACTGAAGACGTAGCACCTAGATCTCACGGCCACGTAAGCCCTGTGGGGGCTGAACTGGAGGAGGACATTGGATCACAAGCAATGTGTAGCCAAATGGGTGGTCTTTCTACAGAGGTGACAGGAGAGGAGCAACAGGGCGATGAGGAAGACGAGGCAGAGGACCCAGACACGCAGTGGCAGTATGCAGTGGAGATGGAGGCAGGGAGTCCCTCCGAGTCACTTGCCCAAATGGCCCGATGCATGATCACTTGCTTGTGTAGTGACAGCTGAGGGATGACTTCTGGCTCTCCACCTTGTTGGACCCTCGCTACCAGTCCAAAATGGGGGGCTTTTTACACCCGCTGAGAGAGAGGACAAACTGAAGTACTATGTAGTCAGTTGGCCGCTGCCTATCTGCGCCATTGTCCATCCTCTCGCAGGTCAGACCTGGGGGGGGCCCTCTGCGCTCACGTTCCTCTGCCATGGCTGCTGTGGCAGGGTGGGGGGTAGGAGCAGTTCCAGCTCCATCAGCAGCAACTTGAGTCTAGAGTCGCTGATGAGCAGCTTTCTTCGCCCGCCTAGTGAAGAAACTACTCACCAGTAGCAGCAGCTAGACCTGGAGCAGGACCTGAACCAGCAGGTGGTGGCATACTGGGACAGCACCCTGCCACCCCACATTGAAGACCCGCTGGACTACTGGGCAGCCAAACTGGATTTGTGGCTGCAACTAGCAGAGTTTGCCCTGGAAAAGCTGCCCTGCCCGGCCTGTAGTGTGGCATCAGAGCGGGTGTTTAGTGCGGCGGGGGCCATAGTTACCCCAAGGAGAACTCGCCTGTCCACCCAAAATGTGGAGAGACCGACCTTTGTCAGGATCAGCCAGGATTTCCACCCACCAATGCCTGATGCATCAGACTAGACCATCCATGGTGCCACACCAACACTTTGACAAAAGAGACCGGTTTCTTCTTGCCATCCGTTCCTTATTTCACCCACCTTCGTTAGCGGGTACTGGTATTGCCACCCACTGCCCCACTCTGTTACCGGGTCACTTTGTGGTCTCCTGATGCTGTTACTATCGCCACCTCCAGACCCTGTCATTGGGCCACTCTGTGGACTTCTCATGCTGCTTCCACCCTCCCCACTTCATAACTGGGCCGCTATTTTGCCTTTTGGCCTGGCTGACATCATCATTTATTTGACCCTTCTTCTGATCTGTCAGAAGGCAGGAAAAATGAGACACACAGCGGATCCTGTCTGTGTAGCGGCTGTGAGGCCTGCATGGTCCCAAACACAGAAGACATGCAAATAGTCCATTCATGTGTCATCTCTGTTTTGGATCCACTCCTGTTTTTTTTGGCCTTAGCAATACTGATGGATTACTGACCAAATGCTGACCGAGTGAAGGCGGATGCTCAACAGTCAGGATCCGTTTTTTGTGGGTTATTGTTAGGGATCGACCGATTATCGGTTTTACCGATATTATCGGCCGATATTGAGGATTTTGAACATTATCGGTATCGGCATCTATTTTGCCGATATACCGATAACGTATGGGGAACACAGAACGCGCTGCTGACAGCTCGTTCTGTGTTCCCTCCGCAGCACAGGGGAGAAGGAAGCAGTGTCTCCTCCCCCTGTGATGCTGCTGCCGCTGCCGCCAATAGCAGGAGAGGAGACAGGAGGGGAGGGGCTGTGGCCGCTGCGCCACCAATGAAGATGAGTCTTTCATTAATTCATATACAGGAGGCGGGAGCTGCAGAATCACATAGCCGGCTCCCGACCTCTATGAGCGATAGCTGCGATCTGCGGTAGTTAACTCCTCAGGTGCCGCGGATCGCAGCTGCCGTTCATAGAGGTCGGGAGCCGGCTATGTGACTCTGCAGCCAGCTCCCGCCTCCTGTATGTGAAAGAGAGGTATCTTCATTGGTGGCGCAGTGCCCCCTCCCCCCCCCCTCAAGCCGCCTAGTATTAATCATTGGTGGCGCAGTGCGCCCCCCACCCCCCAAGCCCCCTAGTATTAATCATTGGTGGCGCAGTGCGCCCCCCACCCCCATCCCAATAGTAAAAACATTGGTGGCGCAGTGCGCCCCCCCCCCCCCCAGTATTAATCATTGGTGGCAGTGGCCACAGGATCCCCTCTCCCCTCCTCCTCCTCCGATCGGAGCCCCAGCAGTGTAAGCCTGGGGCTCCGATCGGTTACCATGGCAGCCAGGACGCTATTGAAGCCCTGGCTGCCATGGTAAGCTCCATGCTGCTGTGTGCACAAAGCACAGAGCAGCAGGGACTGTGTCAGATCCTATTCACCCTAAGGGGGCTAAAAGTTAGTAAAAAAAAAAAAAAACACAAAAATATTAAGTATAAATGAAAAAGATTTACAAAAAAAATAAAATAATAATACACGTTAACAATAAACATTAATTTTCAGCAGATTTGTGTAGGAAATTTTTTTTTCCCTCAAAAATAAAAATACCCAGAATATCGGTATAAATTATCGGCTATCGGCCTGAAAGTTCACAAATTATCGGTATCGGCCCTAAAAAATCAATATCGGTCGATCCCTAGTTATTGTTGTGACGGATCAGAGGAAGGGCAAAATAATCCGTGACGTCAACACAGACTTACTGCTGACCCCCTCTCCACTCTGTCGGGGGCTCTACTTGTATAAGCGTTTAATAGAACAGGTTCTGTAGACATCTATGTGGAATCAGCTGACGACGGTGTAAAAGGAGTGCGCTTCTTCTTGACGCTAACATCAACCTGTAAGGCTGAGTTCACACTGGAGTTATTTGGTCAGTTTTGGCCCCGTGACTGCCCAAATAGAAGTGTGCAGTGATTCTAAGAGCGACGCCTGTCATCTGCATGTCATACTGACTCACAGTATTGTTTCACTACCGCAGCAGACTCCCTATGTGTGTTACTGCAAGGCACAGTGTTCTACACCACTATACAGGCACAGTGTTCTACACCACTATACAGGCACAGTGTTCTACACCACTATACAGGCACAGTGTTCTACACCGCTATACAGGCTCTCTGCAGCCAGGAAATAGCTGTTTTTTAACGCGATTCGCCGCAAAAATTCGTATCAAAGCAAATTGTTCCAAAAAATTTGGCGAAGCGGCCGAATCTAATTTTTTAAAAATTTGCTCATCTCTAATTAGACACACAGTTCAGCAGACAGTATCACACAGGATAGGATTAGATACACAGCTCAGCAGACAGTATCACACAGGATAGGATTAGATACACAGCTCAGCAGACGGTATCACACAGGACAGGATTAGATACACAGCTCAGCAGACAGTATCACACATGATAGGATTAGATACACAGCTCAGCAGACAGTATCACACAGGATAGGATTAGATACACAGCTCAGCAGACAGTATCACACAGGATAGGATTAGATACACAGCTCAGCAGACAGTATCACACAGGATAGGATTAGATACACAGCTCAGCAGACAGTATCACACAGGAGAGGATTAGATACACAGCTCAGCAGACAGTATCACACAGGATAGGATTAGATACACAGCTCAGCAGACAGTATCACACAGGATAGGATTAGATACACAGCTCAGCAGACAGTATCACACATGATATGAAATAGCCGGGACAGTAATTAGCGTTTACCACAATGAGCTCTGCTCTCAATTGCCAAAATCTGATGGGAGTGGTAGTTTCACAACTATTCTACGGTAACCGCTCTTCCTTCTCTGCAGTTTATAAGATGCTGCGCAGGAAGCCCACCCGCCTGGAGCTGAAACTGGACGACATCGAGGAGTTTGAGGGCATCCGGAAGGACCTAGAGGTGAGAAAAGCACCAACCACTCCTCCCCCCATCCTCTTCTGTCCTTGGCCTGAACAGAACATCTGCTCTACAGTGACACCCTGTGGTGGGATAATGTCACTGCAATTCTGCATTAGAAAACCGCTTCATTCTATAACACATTCCCTGAAACAATGCAAAATTCTCCCGCTTTCTAATAGACTTTATGTATTAAATCCTTACTAGCTGCAAGATATCTGCTTCCTGTCAGTGAGTGAAAACCTCTAGGGGCCTCACAGCACTAGCTACCTAATACTTAGCACCTCTGAGAGTCCATTATTATTATTAAAGCGCCATTCATTCCATAGCGCTGTACATATGATAAGCGGTGCAGATACATGATACAGACAACTGCACTAATCATAAACAAGACGAGTTACAGACTGGTACAGAAGGAGAGAGGGCCCTGCCCGTGAGGGCTTACAATCTACCTGGTATGCGAGAAGGACACAGTAGGTGCGGGTGAAGCTGGTCGTGGCGGTATAGAGGCAGCAGGGTCACTGGTTGTAGGCTTGTCTGAAGAGGTGGTTTTCAGGTTTCTTTTGAAGGATTCCACTGTCGGTGAGAGTCTGATATGTTGGGGCAGCAAGTTCCAGAGTATGGGGGATGCATGGGAGAAATCTTGGAGGCGATTGTGGGAAGAGGCGATAAGAGGAGAGGAGAGAAGGAGGTCTTGTGAGGATCGGAGAGTGCGTGTGGGGTGTATCGGGAAAGTAGCTCCGAGATGTAGGGAGGGGACAGGTTATGGACGGCCTTGTATGTTTTTGTTAGTACTTTGAAGTGAATTCGCTGGGCAATGGGGAGTCAGTGAAGGGATTGGCAGAGGGGAGAGGCAGAGGAGTAACAGGGTGAGAGGTGGATTAGTCGGGCAGCAGAGTTGAGGATAGATTGGAGGGGTGCGAGAGTGCTAGATGGAAGGCCACAGAGGAGAATGTTGCAGTAGTCTAGGCGGGAGATGATGAGGGCATGTACAAGCATTTTCACAGATTCAAAGTTGAGGAAAGCGCGGATGCGGGAGATGTTTTTGAGTTGGAGACGGCAGGTGGTGGAAAGGGCTTGGATGTGCGATCGGAAAGGAGAGGGCAGAATCCAAGGTCACTCCAAGGCAGCGGACTTGGTTGACCAGGGAGAGTGTGATGATGAATTCTGTTTTATCCATGTTAAGTTTTAGAAAGCGAGAGGAGAAGGATGATATAGAAGATAGACATTGTGGGATTCTGGATAGTAAGGTGGTGATGTCTGGACCAGAGAGGTAGATTTGTGTGTCATCAGCATAGAGTGATACTGAAAGCCATGGGACTCTATGAGATGTCCCAGGCCAAAAGTGTAGATAGAGAAGAGCAGGGGTCCTAGGACAGAGCCTTGCGGGACACCAACAGAGAGGGAATGAGACGAGGAGGTGGTGTGAGAGTGGGAGACGCTAAATGTCCGGTCTGTGAGGTATGATGTGATCCAGGAGAGGGCCAGGTCAGTGATGCCAAAAGATGAGAGAGTTTGTAACAGAAGGGAGTGGTCGACAGTGTCGAAGGCAGAGGACAGGTCAAGGAGAAGGAGGACAGAGTAATGGAGAAGGCAGAGGACAGGTCAAGGAGAAGGAGGACAGAGTAATGGAGAAGGCAGAGGACAGGTCAAGGAGAAGGAGGACAGAGGACAGGTCAAGGAGAAGGAGGACAGAGTAATGGAGAAGGCAGAGGACAGGTCAAGGAGAAGGAGGACAGAGTAATGGAGAAGGCAGAGGACAGGTCAAGGAGAAGGAGGACAGAGTATTGTTTCTTGGTTTTGGCTGTCAGTAGGTCATTGGTGACTTTGGTGAGGGCAGTCTCAGTCGAGTGGTGGGGTTGGAAGCCAGATTGTAGGCGGTCAAAGAGGGAGCAGGAGGAGAGGTGAGAGGACAGTTCAGAATGGACATGTTGTTCAAGTAGCTTTGAGGTAAATGGAAGAAGTGATATGGGGCGATAACTGGATAAAGAAGATGGGTCAAGTGAAGGCTTTTTGAGGATGGGTGTAATGGAGGCATGTTTAAAACCAGAGGGTAAGACACCAGAGGTTAGTGATAGGTTGGAGAGATGAGTTAGGGCTCGGATAAACACTGTGGTGAGGTTAGGGATGAGGTGGGATTGGGTCAAGTGCACAGGTGGTCAGATGTGATCTGGAGAGTAGAGTGGAGAGTTCTTCTTCTGTAAGGCCCCTTTCACACGAGCGAGTATTCCGCGCGGATGCGATGCGGGAGGTGAACGCATTGCACCCGCACTGAATACTGACCCATTCATTTCTATGGGGCTGTGCACACGAGCGGTGATTTTCACGCATCACTTTTGCGTTGCGTGAAAATCGCAGCATGCTCCTCTTTGTGCGTTTTTCACGTAACGCAGGCCCCATAGAAATGAATGGGGTTGCGTGAAAATCGCAAGCATCCGCAAGCAAGTGCGGATGCGGTGCGATTTTCACGCACGGTTGCTAGGAGACGATCGGGATGGAGACCCGAACCTTATTATTTTCCCTTATAACATGGTTATAAGGGAAAATAATAGCATTCTGAATACAGAATGCTTAGTAAAACAGGGCTGGAGGGGTTAAAAAAAAATAAAAAGTCATTTAACTCACCTTTATCCACTTGCTCGCGTAGCCGGCATCTCCGTCTGACTCTTTTACTGTATAGGACCTGTGGAGAGCATTAACTATAGTTTAAGGACCTGGGATGACGTCACTCTGGTCATCACATGGTACGTCACATGATCTTTTACCATGGTGATTCACCATGGTAAAAGATCATGTGACGTAACATGTGATGACCATAGTGACATCATCCCAGGTCCTTAAACTATAGTTAATGCTCTCCACAGGTCCTATACAGTAAAAGAGTCAGACGGAGATGCCGGCTACGCGAGCAAGTGGATAAAGGTGAGTTAAATGACTTTTTTTTTTTTTTTTTAACCCCTCCAGCCCTGTTTTACTAAGCATTCTGTATTCAGAATGCTATTATTTTCCCTTATAACCATGTTATAAGGGAAAATAATACTATTTACAGAACACCGATCCCAAGCCCGAACTTCTGTGAAGAAGTTCGGGTTTGGGTACCAAACACGCGCGATTTTTCTCACGCGAGTGCAAAACGCATTACAATGTTTTGCACTCGCGCGGAAAAATCGCGGGTGTTCCCGCAACGCACCCGCACATTTTTCCGCAACGCCCGTGTGAAAGAGGCCTAATGGTGGAGAAGCGGGTTTTGGGAGAAGAGGACCGAGCAGTTGTGTGGAGGGTCTGTGGGGACTGTGTAGTGAAGCTTTCTCTGATGTTGACCATCTTTTGTTTGAAATATTTGGCAAAGTCCTCAGATGAGAGGAGAGGTTGGGGGCGCTGGGGGACGGAGAAGTTGTTTAGGGCTGTGGGACAGGGAAGATATGAGAGATGAGAAGTCGCCTGTTTTGCATCAGCAAGTGAGGACTTGAATATGAGGGGGAATTGCTTGTATGCAGTGAAATGATCTTTAGAATGGGATTTCTTCCATCGCCGCTCAGCAGCCCTGGAAGCTTGCCTGAGTTTTTTGGTCAGGTTGGTGTGCCAGGGTTGTCTGTTGATTTTTCGGGTTTTGTTGTGTGTGAGGGGGGCAACAGTGTCCAGAGCTGTACTTATTGTGGTGTTATACAGGGTGGTGGCAGCATCTGGGTCTTGGAGGGAACAGATGGTAGAGAGTGGGAGAAGAGGGTCAGAAAGCAAGTGAAAGTCGAGATGTTTAAGGTTCCTGCGGGGGTGTGTTAGTGTGTGGACCGGGGGAGCAGCAGAAGAGACCAGTGAGGAGAAGGTGAGTAGGTTGTGGTCGGATAGGGGGAGAGGCTCATGAGAAAGGTTAGATAGGGAGCAGAGGCGGGTAAAGATCAGATCCAGAGTGTGACCATCTCTGTGGGTGGGAGCTGAAGACCACTGTGAGAGGCCGAAGGAGGAAGAGAGTGATAGGAGTTTAGAGGCGGCCGAGTGGCGGGTGTCAATAGGGATATTGGCAGAAAGAAAGTGTAGTAGCCAGGTGTTAAAGTGATAGTAGTATCCAGTCTAGACCATCATCTGTGACTGATACATTGTAACAAAACTATCAGGAGAGGAGAGATTGTTGCTGCTGTTATGATCTGGACTGGATACAACTGTAACAACCCCTCAGCTGTTCGGTCTGATCTTTTACTCATCTAGTGTCGTCTTCTTTCTGCAGAGCCGGAAGAAGCAGCGGGAGGAGGTGGACCTGTCATCCAGCGAGGCGGAGGACGCCGCCTCTGCCCCCCTCAGCGCTGATTCAAGGACTCAGACCATACATGACAGGATCGGGTACAAGCCGCAGCCCAAACCCAACAGTCACACCACACAGTTTGGAAACTTTGAATTTTAACATCTGGGGGGAGGGGGCGGAAGATAAGACTTTGGGGCTCCATTCTCGGAACCATTTATGGAGGGACGATCACAAGCTCATCACTTCTGCTTAGTAAATGTGCATTCAGTTTTATTTTATACGACCTCCAGAGCTGCACTCACTATTCTGGAGCAGAGGATCACAGACGTATCATTTCTGCTTAGTAAAACCATATTTCATTTCATGACCTCCAGAGCTGCGCTCACTATTCTGGAGCAGAGGATCCCACACACAAAATGTCTGCTTAATAAAAAAAACATATTTCAATTCATACGACCTCCAGAGCTGCGCTCACTATCTGAAGCAGAGCATCACAGATGCATATTTTATGCTTAGTCAAACCGTATTTCATATGACCTCCAGAGCTGCGCTCATTATTTTGCAGCAGAGGATCACAGACACTTCTGTTTTAGTAAACGTGCATAATTTTGATATGACCCGGGGAGCTGATCGCTGCTTCTGCTCTGGAGAACTCGCCATTAAGTGTTAAAATGAGATTTATTAAATCCACAATGCTGAAAAATCTGCACCCTAAAGGATGATGTATGGGGGGGGGGGGGGGTTAAAGGGACATTCAACCTGCAGACTACAAGATGCTGTTATTAGTTGCACCCATAAAAGTCACTAAATTCTTTGTATTCTGTGCAGTTGAGTTAAAGGGATTCTGTCAGGAGATTTTACCCCTATAACCTAAACATATGCTCATGTCCGGAGTAATAATAAGAATCCTAATCTGGCCTTATTATACTTCACTGTGGCTCTATTTGCCCCAAAAACAGGTTTTTATAACCTGTCAATCACTCACTTAAGGTGCCCAAGGGGAGGTCCGTCAATACAGGGTGCCGGGCCGCACCCCTCGCCGTCCGGTGCCCAGCGCAGCCTTCCCTAGCTCAGCATCTGGCAGAGGGACGGATAGGATTGCGGAGGTGGCGAGGGGCGCGGCCGGGCACCCTGTATTAACGGACCTCCCCTTGGGCACCTTAAGTGAGTGATTGACAGGTTATAAAAAACTGTTTTTGGGGCAAATAAAGCCACTGTGAAGTATAATAAGGCCAGCTTAGGATTCTTATTATTACTCCGGACATGAGCATATGTTTAGGTTATAGGGGTAAAATCTCCTGACAGAATCCCTTTAAAGCCATATGCAGAGCTGCAATCAGAATTCTGCTGGCTGTCTCCATCGATACTGCAATGCACTTTACTTTGCTGTGTTGTATTATAGTAGAAAATAAAATCTATGTAGGGACAGCCATAAAAAATAAAAAAAATGACACTTGCTGTTCTGAGCATATGATGGCAGTGAAGAATCTTTGGGAGGAGGGGGGTCTTGGGATAACCCCCTGAGCAACTCACTGTTTGGCTGGGTTCACACAGGTGTTGCGGGAGAAGGTGCATTGTGGGGACATGCGCGATTTTTCCGTGCGAGTGCAAAACATTGTAATGCCTTTTGCACGCGCGTGAGAAAAATCAGCATGTTTGGTACCCAAACCCGAACTTTTTCACAGAAGTTCGGGTTTGGGATCGGGGTTGTGTAGATTGTATTATTTTCCCTTATAACATGGTTATAAGGGAAAATAATTACTTGTGAATGCCGCTCTGGAGTACAATACAGTCCATATGGCTTAGGATGTCTGGCATAAGATACATTGTGAGACCACCATTCTTTACACTAATGGCAAGGTTTTTTTCACAGCAGCACAGCTTTAGGGCTCATGCACACGAACGTATTTTCTTTCCGTTGCGTTTTTTTTTTGCGGACCGTATGCGGAACCATTCACTTCAATGGGTCCACAAACACAACGTAAGGTACTGCGTGTGCATTCCGTTTCCGTTCCGCAAAAAAGTAGTGCATGTCCTATTATTGTCCGCAAATCACAGTCCGAGGCCCCATTCAAGTCAACACTTTCGTTTGTCATCCGTATTTTGCGGATCCATACTGTAGAAATGTTATGCCCAGCCCATATTGCTCATGTATTTGGTGATTAATAAGTTACTGTTTCCGATCCGCAAAAAATGGATCGCATACGGAAACCATACGGATATGTTTTGTGGAATAATGGAATGGAAGAGGACTTAAAGGGAACCTGTCACCGGGATTTTGTGTATAGAGCTGAGGACATGGGTTGCTAGATGGCCGCTGGCACATCCGCAATACCCAGTCCCCATAGCTCTGTGTGCTTTTATTGTGTAAAAAAAACTATTTGATCCATATGCAAATTAACCTGAGAGGAGTCAGGGACAGGACTCATCTCAGGCTAATTTGCATATGCATCAAATTTTTTTTTTTTTTTACAGAATAAAAGCACACAGAGCTATGGGGACTGGGTATTGCGGATGTGCTAGCGGCCATCTAGCAGCCCATGTCCTCAGCTCTATACACAAAATCCCGGTGACAGGTTCCCTTTAATTCAGAGAAAAAAAAACCTCCGATATGGAACGGATCCGTGAAAAACGGACCGTAAAACAACAACGGTCGTGTGCATGAGCCCCCTTACTTAAAGTGTAAGGCTACTTTCACATCTGCGCTTTCAATTCCGTTATTGAGATCCGTCATAGGATCTCAATAGCGGATGAAAACGCTTCAGTTTTGTCCCCATTTATTGTCAATGGGGACAAAACTGAACTGAACGCACCAAAATGCATTCCGTTCTGTTTGGTTGCGTCCCCGTCGCAGCAAGACCGATCCGTCTTGACACACAATGTAAGTCAATGGGGGATGGATCCGTTTTCTCCGACACAATAGAAAACAGATCCTTCCCCCATTGACTTTCAATAGAGTTCATGACTGATTCGTCATCACTATACCATAAAGGTCTTATGGCTGCAAATTAACACGTTGTCCCCTCCCATACCTGGAAACATCTTTGAAATCTTTGCTATTTTTTTTTTTTATCCCAAAATTCAGATTGGGGCAGAATAACAGCTTCTATTTGCAATACCAACATCTACCACAAGATGTCACTCACACCCAGCTTGGAAAATAAAAAGTTGGAAAACACAAATTTGCAAAATGTTCACTATTAATATTTTATTATAAGGATTGAATATTTTTTTTTTTTTTTTTGAGGCTTCAACTATTGGGGGGAAAAAAATAAATCAAAACATATTCATAAAATGTTTGCTTTTTTACACTAAAAAAAATATAGAAAACAGAATAAGATTTTAAAAAAAACGTGAAACTTCAAAAATGGAGATTTCAGTCGTCTATATTAAAGGCCATCTTCTAGGTGACTGCTTAATTCTATTATCAATACTGCACCTACTTGTCAGAATATGTAAATGATGGGGGGGGGACTGCTCTTCGGGGGCAGGACTATGCAGGGGAGGGGCTTCCATCCCACTGGTAATCAATGACTGGACTTTAATCGCATAGGCAGTGACCCCACACTTACTGAATAGTAAATAGAAATATTTGACTGCTCCTTGGGGGCAGGACTAAGCGGGAAAGTGGCTTACATGCCACTGCCAAACCCTAATAGGACTGCAATCACCTAGGTGGTGATCTTAGACTGAACCTTAGGGGCAGGACTAAAAAGGGGAGGGGCTTCCACGTCTCTGGCAAACCATGATTGGACAGAACTGCACAGACGGAGGGGGGGAACAATTACTGAATCATAAATATAACTTTTTGACTGCTCCTTGGGGGCAGGACTAAGCAGGGGAGGAGCTTATGGGCCCCTGGAAAACCATGCTTTAACTGTATCCACATAGCTGGTGATTTCAATTACTGAATATTTCCTTATCACATATAATAGGGATCGAAACTGAATTTTAATGGAGAGAAGAATCAAAATTAGGAGAAGAAGCATTGATTGTATAAGGACTGAAGCAATGTCTCAAGGAATTGCCAATAAGAATCCACCAAGCTACTCGACGTTAGAATTTAAAGCTTCACATAATCTAATGGGGCCCCCTACTGGTTAAGGGAAGCATTCAGTATCTGAAGCGTCTTGGTCAGAGAAATGGACAGGAAGTTTTTTTTTTTTTTAAGGAACACTCCATCAGAAATCCATTGCTGGTCAAGAAAACCTTCCCTACGAGGACGTGACGTTAATTACCGCGGTGATATTGAAATTATAAAACAAAATAAAAAAATAAGAAGGCAATGGCGGAGTCTGTTGGATTGGTCACTCGTCAGTGAGAGGTGGAGTTATTTGCCGGTGTCACCAGATGATCCATCACTCAAGCCCTTGGGGGAGGGCGGTTCTTCGTTAATGGCAATGTTCAGTTATGTCCACCACCACCGCTTTTTTCCAGCTGAAGAAGAAGTATCCGGTGCCGGCTCCGGCCGCCACCGCGATGCACAGGTAGGCGTTGTAGCTCATGAATATTAACATGAGGAAGTAGCTGACCACGACTTGGATGATGTGAAGAAACGTCTGGAAAACGTGCGGGAGGCTCAGCATCTGTTGTCTGGGGACATAAAGAAGATGAAGCACGATTTAAAGGGAGTGTCCACATTCTGATAAAAAGGGCTGCATTATAGGATACTCATGAAGGAACACTCTTGTTAAAGGGATATCCCAGCCCACGTCTTACCCCACAGTCTTGTGAGTCTCCATCAAGGTGGTGCCGTTGGGTCCTGGTACTGGCATGGAGTTATAACGGATACTGACTTGCGACTTCCGGAGCAGGGATTCGCGTGCAATCTTCAGCCCCTCGTACAACATTCCGAGCAGAAACACGGCCACAAAGGCACCGGCCATTTCTGTACCAGGGAGGGCGGAAAGAGACGCTGGTTAGCATGAGCCTCACCCCCTAAAAAAAAAACTGCAATGTGCCAGCTAGGAACCAGGAGACATTAACCCTGCCCCCCTTAGACCCCTCACAGCTATACCTGCACTGATACACTGTAACAGACTATCAGATTTGTACTGTTGCTTCGCTTAAAGGGACTATTCCCATCTTGCAAAGTAATAGGCTATGCCATCATTGGTGGGGATCAGGCCTTCGGGACTTTACTGATCCTGGGAATGAAGTGGTCACGACGTTGATTTAGTGCTTCTCAGGGTCGGTAGAGGTCCCCCCCCCTCTTCAATCATAAAGTGACAACATATCTTAGAGATACAGCATTAGTTTACAAGATGGGAATACCCATTTTAAGGGTTTGTGCACTTCTGCAATCCATTGATTTCCAACTTTGCAAATCTACATCTAAATACAGCTCCTAGGGAGAACAATGTGTTTCCATGGTGACAGACTACAAACAAACACAATGCAGTCTGATCCTGCAGCCATGTGGCTTCCCTCTGCCTCCCCTATTATTGTCTGCAGGTTATCAAGAAGAAGGGTGTTTATGGGCATGTGGGGACGAGCGGCGCCAGTAACTGATCACACACATACTGACCTCCCGGGGAATTGATCACCAGCCCTGAGAAGAGAAGCTCCACGTTCTCATATCCAAAATAAAACACCATGGGCTGTGGAGGAAAACAAAGGGGAGATGTCAGGGGTCATCTACCAGTGACTTACCTGGCCACCCCCCCCTTCCCCATGAGATCCCACCAGTATACAGAAGCCTCCGCGTACCATGAAAGATGTAGGACAGACAGGGGTACGATCCCACAGACAGCCCCAAAAGACTCCATCTGAAACGGGTCAAGAATAACAAGCACTTACCATCATATGCATACTTCCATCTCCTCCGCCTCCTCCACCATGGTCGTGTCCACTCGTGGTGGGATGGTGGTGACCACTGTGGGGATCAGCCGTAGTCATGGTGTGGTGGTTGTGGGACATTTTGGAAGCCTTCAAAAACAGCTATTCCACTGTTAACCTATGTCCAAAAAAAAACAACAAAAAAACCTCAACTCAGTCTCTTTAGAAACAATGTAACAAACTATAAGAACAATCCTACAAACGTGAATACAATGTAACGAACTGTAAATACAGTCCTGCACGTGTGAATACAATGGAAAAAACTAGAAACCTGAAGATGTAAATACAACATAAAAGTACAACCCAACAGAGGTGAATACAATGTAACAAAATAAGAATCCTACCCAGGTGAATACAATATAACAAACTGTGGGTAGAATACTAAAGATTTGAATACAATGTAACAAATATTGGCTGACTGGGCTTGCAAAGTATGTGTCCACAGCAGTTGCCACGTCCCTTCCCCCACTCATGCTTGTACAAAGTATGAGCAAACCAGCAGGTGGCGACACTGAGCATGGCGGAAAGCTGCAGCACTTACCGCTGGTTTTGGCCACTGTATTCCACACCTTGGCAGCCAAGACCAACCCCACCAGCCCTTCTACCGAATGTCTGCGCTCTACAAGGACATGGTGATCCAGTGCGGTCACCGCCAGGCGCAGCCTCTCTTACCAACCCACAGCCTGACCGCAGAGTCCACAGCCTGACCGCAGAGTCCACAGCCTGACCGCAGAGTCCACAGCCTGACCGCAGAGTCCACAGCCTGACCGCAGAGTCCACAGCCTGACCGCAGAGTACCCTTTTATTTCTGCAGTGATCTCAGGAAGGTGGAGATAATATAAGGGACACGCTCCACCTGGACGTCATCAGCCGACGAGCAGAGCCAACTAATTCAATCTTATTAGATAAGTATCTGTCCAGAGCCATCCTAAGAGTGGCCCCGGGGGACGGCCCTGGCTATTGTGTTTGCATTTTCCTGGCACGAACTACAGATTGGATCTTTGAAGCCGATGAGTTTATATCTAAAAAGGTAGAGACAACTTGTCTGCGGTATCAGGAAACTTCTCAACAGAGGATCAAACGCGGCTCACCGGACTGACCAGTACTGCTTGGAGTAACACTACTAAAAAGAGTATGAACGCTGTTATATACAGATATAATCTAATGTAAACTATGAAAGTACTGTACATCACTTATCCTGTACTGATCCTGAGTTACATCCTGTATTATACTCCAGAGCTGCACTCACTATTCTGCTGGTGGAGTCACTGTGTACATACATTACTTATCCTGTACTGATTCTGCGTTACATCCTGTATTATACTCCAGAGCTGCACTCACTATTCTGCTGGTGGAGTCCCTGTGTACATACATTACTTATCCTGAGTTACATCCTGTATTGTACTCTAGAGCTGCACTCACTATTCTGCTGGTACAGTCAGTGTGTACATACATGACTTATCCTGTACGGATCCGGAGTTACATCCTGTATTATACTCCAGAGCTGCACTCACTATTCTGCTGGTGGAGTCACTGTGTACATACATTACTTATCCTGAGTTACATCCTGTATTGTACTCCAGAGCTGCACTCACTATTCTGCCGGTGCAGTCACTGTGTACATACATTACTTATCCTGTACTGATCCTGAGTTACATCCTGTATTATACTCCAGAGCTGCACTCACTATTCTGCTGGTGCAGTCACTGTGTACATACATTACTTATCCTGTACTGATCCTGAGTTACATCCTGTATTATACTCCAGAGCTGCACTCACTATTCTGCTGGTGCAGTCACTGTGTACATACATTACTTATCCTGTACTGATCCTGAGTTACATCCTGTATTATACTCCAGAGCTGCACTCACTATTCTGCTGGTGCAGTCACTGCGTACATACATTATTGTCCTGTATGCCCCCACCTTCACTCTGGATATGGAGGGTCTCCACCTCTGGGTCTTATCTCCATAACCTGATTACACTGTACACCAGGATCAGTCAGTGCCTGGGGCTTGTTCTCTGCTGCATCGAGGACGTCTCACGAATCACGATTGTTATAGATAATCGCATTAAATCAGACCTAATACGATTAGTGAAATTACATCCAACGAGTCGCGTTTTCCTGTTTTTGCCCTTTTTTTGGTCATTTTATTCTCATGTATTCCAGCAAGCACTGGGCCTGGGTGCACATAACACTGCAAAGCACAGTCCTTTGGCCCACCATCAGATGGCGCCACTATCGGCTTCAGAGGTGTGGCCCATGACAACCAATCAGCTCTCAGCTCTCATTTTGCCAGAGCAGGTGAAAAAATGAAAGCAGCAATCCCATTGGTAGCTGCTCCCCTGCACCTCTCTATAGCCATAGTAGTCACAGCTAAATGGCGGCATTTATTGTACTGGATCTACCAGGTTACAGCATGGACGCCACGGAGGGTGACACAACCCGGGCTTGATTAAAATATTGGGCAACCTGGAAACTAGAGCGTCCGCCTAAAATGGACTGACTCACCTAAGGAGGAAAGACGCCTATCACCGGGAATTCATAGAGATTACCTCACAGGCGGAATATAGATTTACAACATACAAGGACTACAATCCCCAACGGATTCATTCTGACATTTTGGAGAACAGCTTCCACTCTGGAGGACCCGGCATTACATGAACAGTCTATTTATTTCAATGGGTGCCATGCAATACCTCATGTCTCCAGTGGTGGCGCTGCAGGAAAACTCAACACATCACAGCTGATCGATGGGGATACCAGCGAGACAGAGACAGAGAGCGCACCCGTGATCAAATTGAATTGACCAAAGGTGGACATTCCCTTTAAATATATTTCCAGTTCCTAAATACTATTTAAAAAAATAAAATAAAAAAATTGCCACCTAATCCACACATTATAATAATGAACCCCAAAAGCATGTTCTTACCCCTAAACATTACAGCGGTCCAGGGGCTATTTGAAAACAGCACCTTATATCTCAGCTGCCTGGACAGTTCACCCCAGTCATACCTGAGCTTACAGGTGTACCCACATCTAGATAACCGTCCCTTTAAATACAGAAAAAGACATACAATACAACATAATGCCTAATAAAATCAGTGCTCACCAGTCCAGAGGAGATCTGACGAGTCCACGGGGTGACGGAGGCTTAGATAGTCACAGGAGACGCCTCCCCTACCTACTGAGGCCGTGTCATCACCTGCATGCTCACCCCGGACTACTAATCCAGCCCCGGGCACATCCATGCAGAATACGGGAAACAAGGAGTTAACTCCTTAAAGGCAACTAAATAACACTAAAAATGGCAAACAGAAATGAATACACAGAGACGATACTTTGTATCCAATCCCTGCAACATTGTTTCAAGAGGGTGAAATATTTTAGTTCCTCATATTTTATCCCCAATTTTTTTTTTTTAAAAGAGCGTCAGCAGCATCAACTTTAGCGTAGGTTATTATTTTATTGCTTGTATATATATATTATTTTAAAAGCTACTTCCTGGTAGAGTGGATCCTACTGAGTAAAAGCAGAATTAACCCTACCAGGCAGTGTGCGTAATTTAAACGGCTTTTTCCAAGAACTTTTATACTGATGACCTATCCTCTGGATCTGATCCCGACACCCGGGACCCCCGCCGATCAGCTGCTTGAGAAGGCACCCGTACTTCTGGCAGCTTTCCCTAGGCCAGTGACGTCACGTTCATTGGTCACGTTGGTCTAGGCGCGGCGCAGCCCCATAGAAGTGAATGGAGCTGAGCTGCCATACCAAGCACGGCCACTATACAATGGATGGCGCTGTTCTGGGTAAGCCGCAAGAAGGCACACAGGAGTCAGCAGGGTCAACCCTACCAGGAAGTAGGGTTGATCCTGCTAACAGGTGCTTTTTTAAAATACATATAAAATAATAAATAACCTACACTGTAATACCAGTAGATTTAAAAAAAAAAAAAAAAGAAGTCAATCACAAGGCATCTGTATGTCGCCCCTTTAAAAAAAATTAAAAAATAAATCTGATTTTCACCCTCTGGTCGCTCTTCCTTGATGGGATCGAACTCTTGCGCACGACTATTTGCTCAGACATTCCCCAAAAGTACACACTGCGCGGTGAGCGTATGCAAACACCGCAGCGCTTTGGCAGGACATTGAGATTCCTCGTTGCTTCTTCCTTGATGGGGACACTGCCGCGCCAAAAAAACACGATCGATTTAGAAGGTTTGTGTCGTAAGGGGCGTCGGAAATCACCAAAAATATATATTACTGGAAAAAGGATTCCAGAAAAAAATAATAAAAAAAATAGTAAATAAAAAAAAAAAAAAAATCTGAAAAATATTATATTAAAAAATAAAAAAGGTACATGATCCAATATCACTTCTGTGAGCGGCAAAAGTATGTGAACCTTTAGGATTAGCAGATAATCTGAAGGTGAAATTAGAGTCAGGTGATTTCAATCAATGGGATGACAATCGGGTGTCAGGCATTGACCCATTTTGTGTAAAGAACAGGGATCTTTCAAAATCTGATCTTCACAACACGTTTGTGGAAGTGTATCATGGAATGAACAAAGGAGATTTCTGAGGACCTCAGAAGACGAGTTGTTGATGCTCATCAGTCTGGAAAGGGTTACAAACCATCTCAAAAAAAAAGTCTAGACTCTACCAATCCACAGTCAGACTTTTTACAAATGGAGGAAATTCAAGACCACTATTACCCTCCCCAGGAGGACCACTATTACCCTCCCTAGGAGGACCACTATTACCCTCCCTAGGAGGACCACTATTACCCTCCCCAGGAGGACCACTATTACCCTCCCTAGGAGGACCACTATTACCCTCCCCAGGAGGACCACTATTACCCTCCCCAGGAGGACCACTATTACCCTCCCCAGGAGGACCACTATTACCCTCCCCAGGAGGACCACTATTACCCTCCCCAGGAGGACCACTATTACCCTCCCAGGAGGACCACTATTACCCTCCCCAGGAGTGGACGACCAACAAAGATCACGTCAAGAGCAAGATGTGTAATCGTCTGCAAGATCACAAAGAAACCCAAGGTAATCCAACTAACTAAAAGCCTTTCTCACGTGTTAACCTTCATCTATCAGGAGGACACTGAACAACAATGGAGTGCGTGGCAGGACTGCAAGGAGACAGACGCTGCTGCTCTCTAAAAAGAACATTGCTGCCCGTCTGCAGTTTATAAAGATCACTTGGACAAAACGAAAGACAACGTTTCGAGGACACATGAGACCAGAATAGAACTTTTTGGTTTAAATTAGTAATGCGGAAAGGAAAACACCTCATCCCATCTGTGACACATGTGGTGGCACTATCATGGTTTGGTCCTGCTTTGCCATCATTGATGGAACAATGAATTCTGAATTATACCAGCAAATTCTAAAGGAAAAATGTCAGGACACCTGTCCATGAGCTGAATCTCAAGAGAACCCGAGTCATGCTGCAATGACCCTAAGGCCCCTTTCACACGGGCGAGATTTCCGCGTGGGTGCAATGCGTGAGGTGAACGCATTGCACCCGCACTGAATCCGGACCCATTCATTTCTATGGGGCTGTGCAGATGAGCGGTGATTTTCACGCATCACTTGTGCGTAGCGTGAAAATCGCAGCATGCTCCTCTTTGTGCGTTTTTCACGTAACGCAGGCCCCATAGAAATGAATGGGGTTGCGTGAAAATCGCAAGCACCCGCAAGCGGTTGCTAGGTGACGATCGAGATGGGGACCCAATCATTATTATTTTCCCTTATAACATGGTTATAAGGGAAGATAATAGCATTCTGATTACAGAATGCATAGTACAATAGGGCTGGAGGGGTTAAAAAAAAATAAAAATAAAAATTTAACTCACCTTAATCCACTTGTTCGCGCAGCCGGCATCTCTTCTGTCTTCATCTGTGAGGAAAAGGACCTTTGATGACGTCACTACGCTCATCACATGGTCCGTCACTATGGTGATGGATCATGTGACGGACCATGTGATGAGTGTAGTGACGTCATCAAAGGTCCTTTTCCTCACAGATTAAGACAGAAGAGATGCCGGCTGCGCGAACAAGTGGATTAAAGGTGAGTTAAATTTTTTTATTTTATTTTTTTAACCCCCTCAAGCCCTATTTTACTATGCATTCTGTATTCATAATGCTTTTATTTTCCCTTGTATTATTTTCCCATATAACATGGTTATAAGGGAAAATAATAGAATTCTGAATACAGAATGCAAAGTAAAATAGGGCTGGAGGGGGTTAATAAAAAATTTAAAAATTTGATGACGTCACTACGCTCATCACATGGTCCGTCACATGATCCATCACCATGGTGACAGACCATGTGATGAGCGTAGTGACGTCATCAAAGGTCCTTTTCCTCACAGATGAAGACAGAAGAGATGCCGGCTGCGCGAACAAGTGGATTAAGGTGAGTTATATTTTTTTTAACCCCCTCCAGCCCTATTTTACTATGCATTCTGTATTCAGAATGCTATTATTTTCCCTTATCACCATGTAACCATACAATCTACACAACCTTGAACCCAAACCTGAACTTCTGTGAAGAAGTTCGGGTCTGGGTACCACAGTCAGTTTTTTATCACACGCGTGCAAAACACATTGCACCCGCGCGATAAAAACGGAACGCAATCGCAGTCAAAACTGACTGCAATTGCGTACCTACTCGCGCGGGTTTGCCGCAATGCACCGGGACGTATCCGGATACGCTCGTGTGTAAGAGGCCTAAGAACACAAGTCATTCTACCAAAGAATGGTTAAAGAGGAAGAAAGGTAAAGTTCTGGAACAGCAGGATCAAAGTCCTGACCTTAATTCAATAGAAATGTTGTGGAAGGACCTGAAGTGAGCAGATCATGGGAGGAAACCACCAACATAGCAGAGACGAAGATGTTTTGAACGGAGGAAAGGGCTAAAATAGTTTCAAACCGATGTGCAGGACTAATCACCAATTACCGGGAACGTTGAGCTGCAGTTGTTGCTGCACAAGTCTAATATTTTTGACTCATTTGTTTGATTTGGTTCTTTATCTACTTTTAGGACTTGTGTGAAAATCTGATGTAGTTTTAGGTCACGTTCATGAAGAAATACAGAAAATTCTGAAGGGCTCACAAATGTTTAAGTCGACTGTATCAAATACACAAACAAACAAAAAAAACTAAAGGGGAATAATGCTCTTTTTGGGAACCCATTTATGAAAAACCTAAAATCAAAGTCCCAGTGCCTTCTGGAGACTTGGGACCTACTAGCACTGGTTGGCCATTTTGGTTTCAAAGAAGACCTGCTTGAGGCTTTTGGCGACAGTCCCTGGTTAGGATGCCCAATTAGATTATAATTTTTTGTATTAATTTAATTTTTTTTTACAGTGTTGAACAATTGTATCTTTTTTGTTTTCACTCCAAGTACAAAGCTGGGCAGGATTGTGCCTTCAAGGAACTTCAAACCCTTACGAGACTATGGATACTGAACATTCCAAAGTATGGAAAATGGAGTTTTATTAGTTTATTACATCCATATAACCTGACACTATGGAATGTCACCACCAGTCTAATTGCATGGTCTTATCTATCTGAGGTAAAAGTGGCTTTTGAGGAGCGGCAAAGGACCCATGGACAATCTACAGATAGATCAGGTAGACTACTTACAATGTTCTCTTATCAGTAATTCCCTCGGGTAAACATATTTTCTCCGTGTCAGCATTACATACGTTTTACAACATCCACTTTGACCCACTGTCCCATGGTGCTGTTGAATTTTCACCAACGGGGCGATGTTATAGGCGAGGCATATACCATGGAAAGCTAAGGCTCCTCCATCACCCAACCTCTTCTTGAAGGCAATGGTAGCCAAGAACAGGTGACCATACATGCTTGCCTATCTCTATAACACCCATTAACATTAGTGGAGAGGGCACAATGGCCACCGCTCAACGAGGTTCGATTAGAGGGGGGGTAATGTGTGGTCTAGCCCAGAAAGGATGTCCATGTCAAATCTTGCCCTCCTCACCATCTAAAGTTTGGGTGGAAATTGCCCCACTTAAAATACTTAAATATTACTTCATTAGAAATACATTCCCAAATACCTTACATTAGTTATAATGGCTCGTTTAAAATGATCAGTACACACAAAACCTGTTCTGATCACACATGAGGACAACACTGAGCTAAAGAGCTGCCTCATCCTCCTCTCTGCTCGTCAGGGATTATGATCCTGATTACAGTTTAATATGGTCATCAGCTGAATCTCTCTATAGGAATGGAGTTCATAAGCAGAAGTGGCTAATGAGCAGCAGCACATGTCTGCAGTCCCCATTAACACAGTGTGTCCTCTCTGTACTTCATGTCTCCTCATGAACTCCATTACTACAGAGATTGAGCTGAAGATCTCATCTGTATTCTGGATCATAATCCCTGACAAGTAAGAGGGAGAGGAGGATGAGGCAGCTCTTTACCTCAGGGTTGTGAAGTAACTTGTCCTGCTGTGCGAATAGGACAGGCTTTGTGTATACTAACAGGACGGCGGCCATTTTGTTTCTCCTAATCATTGCTCCCTAGACAAAACGAGCCATTATAACTAGTGAAAAGGTATTTGGGAATGTATTTATAACAAAGTAATATTTACGTATTTTCTTTTTCTTAATTCCTGGAGAACCCCTTTGAGGCAAAGACCCCTTCAAAAGAACTTTGGTGGCCAAAACGAACCACAAAACTCTGAAAGTTTTGCGCCATGATCCAATTCTAGCTAAGTCACAGACATGAGTATTTCTTCTCCATTCATTGGAGACGTCATTGAGGTACCTCAAAGAAAAAAAGCCAAGGGGCAAAGGAGATCAGTAATGCGCTATGGGTTACTTGGTTCCAGAAATTGGGTGGTAGAGCTCTGAGCTCTCAGAATCCATCCACTCACACTGACGCTACCTTCTCACATCTCAAGATAGATCAGAACATCAGTGCTCCATAAACTCAATGGGAACCTCATCTATATACCTTGAAGATACAAGCCAAATGGTGAAGACCAGAAAAACACCATGGGTTTCTCCTGGGTCCAGATACTGGGTGGTGGGACTCTTAGCTCACAGAGCATTCCTCCTTGTACGGATGCTACCTTCTCACAAGTCTCAAGACAGATCAGAACATTAGTGCTCCATTAAACTCAACGGGAAGATCCAAGCCAAAGGGTGAAGTAAAGCACTATGGGTTTTTCTTGGTTCCAGATACTGGTTGGAAGGATTGTTGGCTCTCAGACCCTCCCAACCTTGTACTGAACCTTCTTATAGGTCTCAAGACAAATCAGTATACTAGTGGTCAATGGGGACGCCATCGATGTACCTCAAAGGTTGAAGACCAGAAGAGCACTATGTTTTTTTTTTGGTTCCAGATATTGGTTGGCAGGGCTCTTAGCTCTCATAACCTTCTCCCTTCCTATCTTCTCATACGTCTCAAGACAAACCAGAATACTGATAAACATGGAGGCACTGTTTCGACATCTAATTTGAAAGTGGTTCAGTCATTCTGTTTTCTATCCCTGGCCAGATGACCTCCTAAATGTGAAACAGCATGACAGACATGTAGACGTCGTAGTACTAAGGAGTACACAATGCCTCGCTAGACAAAAACCTGATCTGCATGCAACTTTGTATCGTTCCTTGAATCATTAAGATGTCATTTTCCTGATATTCCAAAAAGTTTCACAACTTGTTACTTGACTGGTATGTAATAAGAAAGCTTACAAGACCTATCCTGAAAATAAATCATCGGTATAAGGGAAAACCCCTTTCAGGCCCGAAAATAAATAAATATAATAAAAACAATTGAAAAGCTAAAAAAAAAATAAAAAAAATATAAAAATATTATTAATAATAATAATAATAATAATAATATGAAATATAAAATTTTATAAAAAATAAATAAATAAAATAGAGAAATAAAAAAATTCTAAAGAACATAAATATAGGAAAAACAAGAAATATATAGAAATGTATATAAAACAAAAAAATTTGGAAAATGAAAATTTTAAACATACAAAAATGTAAAAATTAAAATTTAATAAAATAAATTAACAAAAAAATAAAAAGGAAATAAAAATGGCCAAGTCACTGTATGCAGCACGTACATTGTCCTTTATGATCTTACCCCCTGCACGTCGCAGCAATTAAACAATGCTCTCCATTATTGCTCCCCCAATTAAAGCAGCTTTATGGAAGTTCAAAGTCTGTGAACGTGAAGTCGACTTGATACCTGCAGAGCCCGCTCCAGCAGACGGATAACCAGGCCCCGCCACACAACGTGACGCAAGGAAGGATCACCAGGCACCCTTTACATTCGAGGTTCAGTGTTTATCCAGGCAGTCGCCGAACAAATAGAGGAAACCCTGATCCGCGTCCTCGTATGTGCAGCCGCAGGGCCCGTCCGTCAGCTACACGGGCTTCCTTATACCTACATGTATCAAGGCTTGGAGAGGGCACAAGGAAATAAAGGATCTGGGAAGGAAGCAAAGACAATCTCCACCTCAGATGCCAAGCAGCAGGATTAGTCAGGAACAGGTCCAACAGAGAGAGGCGACGATGTCACACCTGGTGCCAGCTTACCTGTACATCTATAAATGTGTCATCAAAGGCATCTCTGCATCTATAGCACTGCTCTCATCATCCACAGGGGCAGTATTATAGCAGTTATATTCTTGTACATAGGAGCAGTATTATAGTAGTTATATTCTTGTACATAGGGGACAGTATTATAGTAGTTATATTCTTGTACAGAGGAGCAGTATTATAGTAGTTATATTCTTGTACATAGGAGCAGTATTATAGTAGTTATATTCTTGTACATAGGAGCAGTATTATAGTAGTTATATTCTTGTACATAGGAGGCAGTATTATAGTAGTTATATTCTTGTACATAGGAGCAGTATTATAGTAGTTATATTCTTGTACATAGGAGCAGTATTATAGTAGTTATATTCCTGTACATAGGAGCAGTATTATAGTAGTTATATTCTTGTACATAGGAGGCAGTATTATAGTAGTTATATTCTTGTACATAGGAGCAGTATTATAGTAGTTATATTCTTGTACATAGGGGACAGTATTATAGTAGTTATATTCTTGTACATAGGGGACAGTATTATAGTAGTTATATTCTTGTACAGAGGAGCAGTATTATAGTAGTTATATTCTTGTACATAGGAGACAGTATTATAGTAGTTATATTCTTGTACATAGGGGCAGTATTATAGTAGTTATATTCTTGTACATAGGGGCAGTATTATAGTAGTTATATTCTGGTACATAGGAGCAGTATTATAGTAGTTATATTCTTGTACATAGGAGCGGTATTATAGTAGTTATATTCTTGTACATAGGAGGCAGTATTATAGTAGTTATATTCTTGTACATAGGAGGCAGTATTATAGTAGTTATATTCTTGTACATAGGAGGCAGTATTATAGTAGATATATTCTTGTACATAGAAGCAGTATTATAGTAGTTATATTCTTGTACATAGGAGCAGTATTATAGTAGTTATATTCCTGTACATAGAAGCAGTATTATAGTAGTTATATTCTTGTACATAGGAGCAGTATTATAGTAGTTATATTCTTGTACATAGGAGCAGTATTATAGTAGTTATATTCTTGTACATAGGGGCAGTATTATAGTAGTTATATCCTTGTACATAGGAGGCAGTATTATAGTAGTTATATTCCTGTACATAGGAGCAGTATTATAGTAGTTATATTCTTGTACATAGGAGCAGTATTATAGAAGTTATATTCTTGTACATAGGAGGCGGTATTATAGTAGTTATATTCTTGTACATAGGAGCAGTATTATAGTAGTTATATTCCTGTACATAGGAGGCAGTATTATAGTAGTTATATTCTTGTACATAGGAGGCAGTATTAGAGTAGTTATATTCTTGTACATAGGAACAGTATTATAGTAGTTATATTCTTGTACATAGGAGCAGTATTCTAGTAGTTATATTCCTGTACATAGGAGCAGTATTATAGTAGTTATATTCTTGTACATAGGAGGCAGTATTAGAGTAGTTATATTCTTGTACATAGAAGGCAGTATTATAGTAGTTATATTCCTGTACATAGGAGCAGTATTATAGTCTTGTAAATAGGAGCAGTATTATAGTAGTTATATTCTTGTACATAGGAGGCAGTATTATAGTAGTTATATTCTTGTACATAGGAGCAGTATTATAGTAGTTATATTGTTGTACATAGGAGCAGTATTATAGTAGTTATATTCTTGTACATAGGAGGCAGTATTATAGTAGTTATATTCTTGTACATAGGAGGCAGTATTATAGTAGTTATATTCTTGTACATAGGAGCAGAATTATAGTAGTTATATTCTTGTACATAGGAGCAGTATTATAGTAGTTATATTCTTGTACATAGGAGCAGTATTATAGTAGTTATATTCTTGTACATAGGAGGCAGTATTATAGTAGTTATATTCCTGTACATAGGAGCAGTATTATAGTAGTTATATTCTTGTACATAGGAGCAGTATTATAGTAGAAATATTCTTGTACATAGGAGCAGTATTATAGTAGTTATATTCTTGTACATAGGAGGCAGTATTATAGTAGTTATATTCTTGTACATAGGGGGGGCAGTATTATAGTAGTTATATTCTTGTACATAGGGAGCAGTATTATAGTAGTTATATTCTTGTACATAGGAGCAGTATTATAGCAGTTATATTCTTGTACATAGGAGCAGTATTATAGTAGTTATATTCTTGTACATAGGAGCAGTATTATAGTAGTTATATTCTTGTACATAGGAGGCAGTATTATAGCAGTTATATCCTTGTACATAGGAGGCAGTATTATAGTAGTTATATTCTTGTACATAGGAGGCAGTATTATAGTAGTTATATTCTTGTACATAGGAGGCAGTATTATAGTAGTTATATTCTTGTACATAGGAGCAGTATTATAGTAGAAATATTCTTGTACATAGGAGCAGTATTATAGTAGTTATATTCTTGTACATAGGAGCAGTATTATAGTAGTTATATTCTTGTACATAGAAGGCAGTATTATAGTAGTTATATTCCTGTACATAGGAGCAGTATTATAGTAGTTATATTCTTGTACATAGGAGCAGTATTATAGTAGTTATATTCTTGTACATAGGAGCAGTATTATAGTAGTTATATTCTTGTACATAGGAGCAGTATTATAGTAGCTATATTCTTGTACATATGAGCAGTATTATAGTAGTTATATTCTTGTACATAGAAGGCAGTATTATAGTAGTTATATTCCTGTACATAGGAGCAGTATTATAGTCTTGTAAATAGGAGCAGTATTATAGTAGTTATATTCTTGTACATATGAGCAGTATTATAGTAGTTATATTCTTGTACATAGGAGCAGTATTATAGTAGTTATATTCCTGTACATAGGAGCAGTATTATAGTCTTGTAAATAGGAGCAGTATTATAGTAGTTATATTCTTGTACATAGGGGGAGTATTAGGCCTCTTTCACACGAGCGAGTTTTCCCGCTAAAAACCTCACTTGTCCCAGATATTAAAACTAAACTTTTACTATCTTTGTTAAGAATTACTAAGTAGAAGTGAATGTGAGCTACAGAAAGGGTTAAAACTATCTGATGCCCTGTCCGTTCTGAAGCATGTATGTTGTAACTGCGATGTCAGCGGGGGGTGCGCTCCCCGTGCCGTCACACACTTGAACTCTGTATTAGCAGACCAGTACAGCACCGTCCTATATGTATTTCTATAGATAAGTCTATGTAACAGACACTGTTCGCTCTCTCCGCTGATTTGGTACTACACTAATTGATGGAACTGACACGGACCTCAGAGCCTAAAACATTAAATACTGTCCCCCAACATGTTTCGCCAGCTAATCTGGCTTCATCAGGGGTAACGGACAGAATTGCGTGACGTGAACGCATAGCACCCGCACTGAATCCTGACCCATTCATTTCACAGACCACAAGAGCGTTTTTTCTCACACATCAGTCCTGCATGTTCTATATTCTGCATTTTTCACGCAGCCCTGGCCCCATAATAGTGACTGGGGCTTCAGTGAAAAACGCATCGCATCCGCAAGCAGGTGCAGATGCGATGCGTTTTTCACGGATGGTTGCTAGGAGATGTTTGTAAACCTTCAGTTTTTTATCACGCGCGTGAAAAACGTATCAAAAATGCATCGCACCCGCGTGGAAAAAAACTGGACAACTGAGCGCAATCGCAGACAAAACTGACAGGACTTGCAAAATGGTGCGAGTTTCACTGAACGCATCCGGAGCCGATCCGTCACGCTCGTGTGAAAGGGGCCTTAGGCTGAGTTCACACGGGCGGGAGGTGAACGCATTGCACCCGCACTGAATCCGGACCCATTCATTTCTATGGGGCTGTGCACATGAGCGGTGATTTTCACGCATCACGTGAAAATCGCAGCATGCTCCATATTGTGCGTTTATCACGCAACGCAGGCCCCATAGAAGTGAATGGGGCTGCGTGAAAATCGCAAGCAAGTGCGGATGCGGTGCGATTTTCACGCACGGTTGCTAGGAGACGATCGGGATGGAGACCCGATCATTGTTATTTTCCCTTATAACATGGTTATAAGGGAAAATAATAGCATTCTGAATACAGAATGCATAGTAAACTAGCGCTGGAGGGGTTAAAAAAATAAAAAATAATTTAACTCACCTTAATCCACTTGCTCGCGCAGCCGGCATCTCTTCTGTCTTCATCTTAGCTGTGTGCAGGAAAAGGACCTGTGGTGACGTCACTGCGCTCCTCACATGGTCCGTCACCATGGTAAGAGATCATGTGACGGACCATGTGATGACCGGAGTGACATCACCACAGGTCCTTTTCCTGCACACAGCTAAGAAGACAGAAGAGATGCCGGCTGCGCGAACAAGTGGATTAAGGTGAGTTAAATTATTATTATTTTTTTTTAACCCCTCCAGTGCTGTTTTACTATGCATTCTGTATTCAGAATGCTATTATTTTCCCTTATAACCATGTTATAAGGGAAAATAATACAATCTACAGAACACCGATCCCAAGCCCGAACTTTTGTGAAGAAGTTCGGGTTTGGGTACCAAACATGCCGATGCGCATGTTCCCGCAACGCACCCGCACCTTTTCCCGCAGCGCCCGTGTGAACTCAGCCTTATAGTCTTTTCTGTAGCTCCAGTGTAAAATACTTGACGTGAAGGGATTACAGCACCAGGGATCTGGATTCCCAGGGTGATCGGGGTTGCCCCTTCATCTCCTATTAGCATTCGGCTTGGTTAGTGTGGCCCTCGTTACTCCCATTATTCAGCCCAGTGTCCAGACCCGGCTGCAGATTAATCTGGGTAATGAGGCTTCTGCATTGTTTGTGACCAGTCAGTCGAGGGTAAAACAATGGGCACAGATCTGATCAGGAAGCAAGTGCCTTGCAAAAGTATTCACCCCCTTGACTTTTTTTGTATTTTGTTACATCACAGCCTTAAATTTAATGTTTTTTTAATCTGAATTTTATTTGCGGGTTGCTTCACAATAAAAAAAAAAAACACATCTTGATAGTTGTGGGCATGGTTCATGTTCTGTAAATTACATGATGCAAATCCTCAAACAATCCATGTGAATTCCAGGTTGTGAGGCACCAAAACACAAAAAAAGTCAAGGGGGGGGTGAATACTTTTGCAAGGCACTGTATTTGGGGAGGTTCCCGGGCAGGACGATACAGTGAGAAGATCTGTTGGGTGGACTTTAAGCTCACTGGTTTCGCAATCAGACCATTCGCCGCAAACCAGCATCAACACTTAGGTCACTGGGCCAATGCGGCATCATGCAACTTTGATGTGACACCTATTAAAGTGAAAAGGGGGTGCGCTGTGATAATACAAGTCTCTGCTTTAGTCAATAGAAAAGGGGGGGTCCTGCGCGGGAGGTGGGGACAGATTGTCCGGAAATGTGACAAACAAAGCTTCAAATTATTTTGATTAAACAAGTTGCAAAATGGCAATGCAAACAACCCCCCCCCCCCTCTATTTCACAATGGTATGGTCCAGTTTACAAATCAGAAGCGTGTAAATAGGCTTTACCACTACCAGCTCTTAAAGGGACAGTCACTCAATAGCCTGCAATGCAATATTATAGGAATATCTGTTTCTGAGAAAGCTGGGTGAAAACCAATATGGCTGCAAGGGCTCTCACACGGCTTTCCCAGATTGGCAAAGCTGCAGCAACTCAGCGGCCGAGGCTATACCCTTCCAGTTTGAGGTGTCCAGGGTCTTGTAGTCTGAGAGTCATGTGATCAGGAGTCACATGACTGACTATATAACAGACTGCTCCCGGGCGTCCTACGTGCAGCGAGGAAAGTCCGCTTGTTTCCTCTTTCTAGATGCACATAAATCACAAGATCTGCCCTCGTTCTCCTCTTTCCAAGGCATTCGGATGTTCCCTAGGAAGATCTGCCATTCAGCAACCTAAGAAAGCTGGGTGACAATCAGCATAGCTCCCAATGGGCTTGTCACCCAGCTTTCCCATAGCCCTGAACGGCCAGTATGGAAGTGGGGAATGTATCACTGCAGAACTGGGAAGATCTGACACCCAGGAGCCTGGGAAAGCTGGGTTACGATCAACATAGGTTCTATTAGGGTTGTCACCCAGCTTTCTCATATACCTGAATGTCCACTATGGAAGCGAGGAACAGATCACTGCAGAACTAGGAAGATCTGACACCCAGGAGCCTGGGAAAGCTGGGTTACGATCAATATAACTTTCATTGGGGTTGTCACCCAGCTTTCTCATATAACAGAATTACCAGTATGGTACTGGGGAATGTATAACCTGCAGAGCTAGATAGGTCTGCCATTCAGGAGCCGGGAAAAGCCGGGTGACTAAAGGGTGCAGTGGCGGCCATAGTGGTCTTCACCCAGCTTTTCCAGAAGCAGATACAAATCCAAGCAGGATTATTCAGTCTCTTGGCGCAGACTATCATTGTGTATGGAGATTTCATTTTTTTGGTGCGGGTGACACCGGAACGGAGGACCAGATCCATTCCGTGCCAGCGGCGGGCGCAGCGAAGAAACACAAACAAAGCAAAATGCTACAAACAAACAAACACTGCGAGGGCCAAACAAAACACGCAGGGCACAACGTCCATGCCATCGCCTGTGCAAATACACGCTGCCCGGCAGACGGCGACACGCCCCGATCTGATTACGGAATATTCCGGCGTCGCTTCATCTGGACCAGGCGAGCGCCAGGCTGTCAGCCACGGGACTCATTTTGCACGCAAAGAGGAAAGGGTTAAAAGCATAAGACTGTTAAAATGACCGCGGCCTGCAAGTAAAGCGCCTCACATGACCCTCAACCGGGAAGGGGGGGGGGGGGGGTACAGCGCGACTCGAAAAGGTTTAATCCTGGGAAGGAGCTGCCAAGATTCCTGCACACGTCTTCAGGAGGGAAAGAAGGCGTCTGCAAGGCTAAGGGGCTTCTAGCCTGGCATCTGTACCGGGAGCTGTGCCCATGTGCCCATCATGTCAAAGGAGTCCAATTTTTTTGACACGTGGCTCCTCTTGGTGGCCCCCCAGGGGCAAGCTATTGCCAGGGCATAGTGGGCACAACCGGAGGGTTCAGCTCTGAAAAAGCCTATTTGCCACGGGGCTTGTGATGCCGCCCCCCCCCGAAGTCCTGATCTAAGGCAGACACTTGATACAATGTAGCTTTTCTCTGCGATTCAGATACATTGTATCAGTGGGCACTGGGAAGGGAGCAGCAAAGAGATGATACAATGTACCAACCCCCACATTATGTGAGTGGGCACCATCTATGTGTCACCTATGAAATCTGAGGGGGGTATTTACTGGGGGCAATCAAGGGTGAGGGGAGAGAAAACTGCACCCAAGTGTAGTCACCACCGTCAACTACTTAAAGGGGCAACTCGCCCTCAGCATTACAACCTTCCTCCCGCCTGGCTGTGTATTACTTAAGACACCATATAGCAGTATTATTTGGTCACTATATAAAGCCTTTACTATCGCAATTAGATAGCATAGCTATATGGTTGATATTATTATTATTATTAGCAATGGCACTATAGTGCGGCACTCCACCCGACACCAGAAATACAGACTGTATACGGCATTACACAGCACAGAACAATTAGATTTTCCCTGTATAAGACTAGATATACAAGCACTATATGGAAGTATTATATGGTGCCATCATTACTAGTATTGGCACTACCCCATGTTATAGATATTAGTTCCCGATATATAAAACCAATCTATGACATGGGCCCCATATGGCGTCATTTTTACTACTGGTGGCACTCATGTGTTACCTATAGAGCATGAGACTATTACATACGCACTATATGGCATCATTCTTAGTACTATTGTTACACATTCCCTATAGGACACTAGACACATACTATATGGCAGTATTACACAGGCTTTAAATGGCACTATTATTACTGCTATTGGCACCAGCATTGCATGAGACATAACTACTGTATTGCAGTATTACATAGGCTCTATATGGTGCCATACTTACTACTTTTGACACCTTTATAAGTTCCTATATAATCACTATACTGCAGTATTACATAGGCTCTATATGGCGCCATTCTTACTACTTTTGACACCTTTATAAGTTCCTATATAATCACTGTATTGCAGCATTACATAGGCTCTATATGGCGCCATTCTTACTACTTCTGCCACTTTTATATGCTCCCTATATAACACAGTAGGATATTATTACACTACATTCCCTCCTACTAAACTAGTCACATTGTGACGCCCCCGGGTCCACAGTCCTTGATGTCACGGCCGGTCCCTGGTGATATCATCAGATGACCGACACTCACAGCCCTGGCCGACAGCCATAATGTCACACAAACCCAAACTCTGCCCACCCCTCCCGGGCCGCCACGGGGGCTCAGATCTCTATCAGACGTCCCCTTTGATTTCCTCACTCGCTGTTTTCGCGGTGACCGCTGGCAATATTTTAATAAAAAAATGCTAATTATAAGACGCACAAGAACAAAAAAATGACTTTAATGTGGCACTGAGACCATAGCGCCTGCAATCATTCGCTGACTCCGCCCCCTGGACTCATAACCCCAGAGCCAGCAGGAATTTAAAGGGATAAACCCCACATTACACAATATTATTTTCCATAATCAGCAGCCCCCATCTTCACTTACGTCTGCCTTAGACTTAAAGGGGAAGTACAGAGGCTGGAGATCAAACACCCGGTCTATTATAGTCCACTCACCCACCCCTTTAACGGGATAATATCCGTCCACATCATGCCCATACGATATTACCACATCTCCGTCATATGGCGGGGGCAGGTCCGATCTGTTATGACATAGCACCTTTATGTCACGATATTGGGGTTCCCTGTGCGGCGGGGGCAGGGCTCAATATATCACAAACTAGAGGACAGAGTAGACAACAGCAACCTGGACACAATTGGGGGGAACCTTCAAGTTATTTTGGGGTCCCCCCCCCCATTTGCTCTATACAGTAATGAGGCACCCCACAACACCCATCAGATACCTTGGGAACAAGCTAGAACGAGGTGACCCCAAAAATGTCACCTTGACAAAAGCAAGGGAGACGTCCCCTAAATAGCAACCTAATACCACGCTGGGGTGCTGTCAGGGGCGCACAGGCACTAGGGCCGCCCCTTATATTGAGTTTTGGGGTCCCAGTCCAAGGACAGCCTGGGATGGAATAAATTAGCAGGACTCCCCCAGTGAAGCCCTGCAGAGTATTTCTCCATTAATACAGGATGCAGAATATCTCACCAAAGGCATATGGGGGGGTCTAATTAAATGGGAACTCTACCCCTGCACATAACATTACACAACTCTTTACCAAGTCCAACAAGCCAGCCCCCAGCCCAATGCCAGGCTCGGCGCCCCCTCACCTGGCCGACAGAGCCGCTCTGTGACCGCTGTCACCTCCGTCTTCCACAGCCACCAGCCGAGCTCCGCCGACTCTGACACATCCGCCGAGGAGACCCCGCCCACTGCCGCGGGGGCGGGGTTTACTACTAGAGCCTTCAATGAACTGACTGTCGTGGCCACGCCCCCAGCCAATCACCTTCCACAACGCTCCAAGGTCGCTCGGTCATTGGCTAGCCACAGCGAGGCGTGACGCAGCCTTTCGCGTTCCACCAGCGTGGACAGACACCACGTGATAGGTTTTTGCTAGCAGTTCACGACTTTTACTTTACGGCAGCGGCAAAGCGAGGACGACAAGAGGGGAGTGAGGGGGGGAGTCAGCTGACTACCCTGTGACTGTCAGGGAGCCCGGAAGAGGCAGCTGGCTGCCGGTGGGGTTGCTGCTGCTGCTCTAGACCACCCTACACCGTCATGTTTGGGCCAGATGAGGAAGATGCTGACTTTTTGTCCCCTACTGGAGGGTAAGTGGCCCTTGAGAGAGGCGGGAGGGCCCCCCTGTTACTGTGAAGGAGGCTTCCTGTTAGTAAATTGACTGACATTCAGTAAAACCATTGAGGCTGTGGTCTCAGTGTGGAACTATAAGTCCCAGCAGTCTGTGAATGATGAGAGTTGTAGTTACACACTGCCCAGGTCTACGATATGACCTGAGACCATGTCAGAAGCGGTTGTGTCATTGGCGCCGCTGATTTCCATCCCTCTCGGTCAGCGGAAACAGTCAGTATGGCGGTCACGTGGCGGTCTGTGGACCCTGGAGCTCCGCCAAGCAGATTATAAAAAAAAATAAAAAATTTCCTAATATACTTTATGTATCCATTCTTCGCCAACATCTCCGCTAGCTGTCAGTGAATAGAAGCGTTCTCGCCCACGTCTTGCATTTTGATGGTTGCCGTGGTCTCCAACTGCCAGCGACTCTATACAGCAGTAACGCTGGGAGTTGTAGTGCTTGCAGTCTGCATCAGACAGGCCTCCATATAGCGCACCCGCTGGCTCCTTCCTGCCATGATGGACGCCTTGACGCGCCAATCATCCCCGGCGTCAGGTTCCCTTTCATTGGCGCCACAAGGAAGCATTGGTTCTGTGCAGATGGGGAAATCGCATGAAGAGCAATTCCCCAATACAATAACATGAAGATGTCGTCCCGATAGCGGAGATCTTGCAGCTTGATGGCAACACTGACCTCCAGGGATGACAACCGCTGATCTGTGTCTTTCAGACGTGGCGGGGGTCTGTGCGCTGAGACACCCCCCGCCCCAGTGATAGCTAGAATAAAGGGGGCTCAGCTCTGAATAACGGGGGCACAGACGGGCCAATAGTAAGCATCACAGTCCAGGGCCGTGGAGGCGGAGACCTCTACGGTCAGCCCCCCCCATCTGAAATGGCTGTAGACTTTCAGCTCCTCATCCTCCTTATGTTCTTGGATCAGGTCCCAAGGAGGAAGTGATGGCGAGAAGTACAAAAAGCAGAACTTCAGGACAATCGCTGATCTGCAGTGTGTCTGTGATCCTTGCCCCAGCGGCTTTAGGAGAAAACGCTGCCCCCTGGTGGTCGGTCATCACTGATGAGCATGGTTATCAGTGATGAGAATGGGGCAGTGATTGATTCATCGCCCCCTAGGGGTTGGTTACCACTGTAGAGTATGGGGCAGTGATTGATTCATCGCCCCCTGGTGGCTTGTTCTCCATAGGTGAAGAAAGAACTCTCTGCCCCCTAGTGGTCACTTATCCAGCAAAGTGATCTACCGATCTTTGCCGCCCCCTAGTGGCTGCGTATAATATTAGGGTCAGCACAGGGTACAAGCCCCTCATTGTTTCAGGAAATTGAGGAAATGAGCGGCTGCTGTCAGATGATCGGCATTAGTGACCTCAGGGCAGACCTCCTGCTGCCAGTCCTCGCTCCTCTCCGGCTGCACAGGGATGCAGCAGGCTCGGCGGTAGAATTTGTCGTAGAGGTGACAGATACCACGTGCAGGTGCCGGGCCGCGCCGCCCCCTGGTGCCAGTTTTGCACTGGAAATGGGTCCAGGAGAAGCAGCAGAGAGCGCGTCCCGACCGTGGAAGACCGACTACTGCTGGCACGAGAAGCATGGGTCAGTGCAACGCGGCAGATGGGAGGCCGCAACCATAGGCGCTTTATGTATTGCCATTTTAAGATCTCTGATTGCTGTCAGTGAAGTGGGAACATTACTGTTCACTTTAGCGACTAAAAACCTGTCCTATGTTTCACAGCTGAGGGTTTGTTTCACTTGCATCCAACCCTGTTGCTTCCAGGCTGATACATTCTACCTGATACATTGTAAAAGAATGAAAGGTTCTGTCACTTTCTGTTTTACTTTTCCGCTTGCTGTGAGTGAATGGAAACATCAGACCTCTACACACCTAATACTTCTCTCATCTGAGGGTTTGTTACAGTTGTATCCGGTCTTGACAACCTCGTGCAGCTCCGGACTGATGCATTGCAACAAACTATCAGGGCAGATGTGGATTTGGCTCACATAGGGTGGTGTCGACCGGATGCAATTGGGACGGATTCTCAGCCGTGAGAAGAATGAGATCTGTTCAGGTTCTGGATGTGAAGAAGAATGTTCTCCTTCGCTGCCAGCAAGCAGAGATTTTGGAAATGAAACTATAGGAAAGGTCGTTTCTGCTGATGTTTTAGTTCTATCTGTTCCTGGGAAAGCTGAGTGGCAACCAGTATGACCCAGCTATGCCTCGATGGGCTCCCACCTGTCAAACGTCTCTGACAGTCAGGACTCCCGGAAAGCTGGGTGCCGCCCCTGCTGCATTGGTGATCACCCAGCTTTCCCAATGACTCTTCTGTTCATTTCCTAGGGCGAAGCTGGCCTCTCTGTTCGGGATGGACCAGAGCGTCTCTGCGCAGGGGAACGAGTCCTTCCAGTACACGGCGCCAAAGCAGCCGAAGAAGGGCGCGGTGCCAGCGGGTGAGGAAGCAGGACTCCTGCTCGGGATGGGGGGTTAAACCTTTGAAGCAATTGTGGGAGCCGGCAGGGGGTCTGAGGAAGGGCGGGGGCCGAGCAGAAATAACATCCGCACTCTGCTCACGTCTCTTTATTACTTCTCCAGGTACAAAAACCCCCAAAGCGCCCGGAGCCGGCGCTGCGCCATCCGTCCTCTACGCTACAGCGGTCCACGCCTATAAATAGTGAGTACAAACCGCCACGCACCTTGTCGTGTCCGGTGTATACCGCCACAGTATGCATATAATGTATGACTTACTAGCAGAATAGTGAGTGCAGCTCTGGAGTATAATACAGGATGTAACTCAGGATAAGTACAGGATAAGTAATGTAATGTACACAGTGACTGCACCAGCAGAATAGTGAGTGCAGCTCTGGAGTATAATACAGGATGTAACTCAGGATCAGTACAGGATAAGTAATGTATGTACACAGTGACTGCACCAGCAGAATAGTGAGTGCAGCTCTGGAGTATAATACAGGATGTAACCCAGGATCAGTACAGGATAAGTAATGTATGTACACAGTGACTGCACCAGCAGAATAGTGAGTGCAGCTCTGGAGTATAATACAGGATGTAACTCAGGATCAGTACAGGATAAGTAATGTATGTACACAGTGACTGCACCAGCAGAATAGTGAGTGCAGCTCTGGAGTATAATGTATGATGTAACTCAGGATCAGTACAGGATAAGTAATGTATGTACACAGTGACTGCACCAGCAGAATAGTGAGTGCAGCTCTGGAGTATAATACAGGATGTAACTCAGGATCAGTACAGGATAAGTAATGTATGTACACAGTGACTGCACCAGCAGAATAGTGAGTGCAGCTCTGGAGTATAATACAGGATGTAACTCAGGATCAGTACAGGATAAGTAATGTATGTACACAGTGACTCCACCAGCAGAATAGTGAGTGCAGCTCTGGAGTAGAATACAGGATGTAACTCAGGATCAGTACAGGATAAGTAATGTATGTACACAGTGACTGCACCAGCAGAATAGTGAGTGCAGCTCTGGAGTATAATACAGGATGTAACCCAGGATCAGTACAGGATAAGTAATGTATGTACACAGTGACTGCACCAGCAGAATAGTGAGTGCAGCTCTGGGGTATAATACAGGATGTAACTCAGGATCAGTACAGGATAAGTAATGTAATGTATGTACACAGTGACTGCACCAGCAGAATAGTGAGTGCAGCTCTGGAGTATAATACAGGATGTAACCCAGGATCAGTACAGGATAAGTAATGTATGTACACAGTGACTGCACCAGCAGAATAGTGAGTGCAGCTCTGGGGTATAATACAGGATGTAACTCAGGATCAGTACAGGATAAGTAATGTAATGTATGTACACAGTGACTGCACCAGCAGAATAGTGAGTGCAGCTCTGGGGTATAATACAGGATGTAACTCAGGATCAGTACAGGATAAGTAATGTAATGTATGTACACAGTGACTGCACCAGCAGAATAGTGAGTGCAGCTCTGGAGTATAATGCAGGTTATAACTGTATGTTACATTCTGGATAGACTGGGCCTGATGTTTTCGCTTCTCTCTCCTTGTACAGTGTGACTGGACAGTACGTGAAGCAGGGCAAGTTTGGGGCAGCAGTTCTGGGTAATCACACTACTAAGGAGGTAAGTATAGGAACAGAAATGGAGGCGCAGTGTTGCATATACATAACCTGATGCCTCGGGAAGGCTGTACAGCTCTGTGACCCCCTTCCCCCTCCCCCTCTGCTTTATACTGCAGTACAGAATCCTGCTCTACATCAGCCAGCAGCAGCCGGTCACCACAGTCAGGATACATCCGGGATTTGTCTTCACAGTAAGTCATTATATGGGATACCCTGTGTAATCCCCGTGTCAATGTATTATTGTTCCTCCTCCGAGCCCATAGAACAATGCAGGTTGTTAGGACCTGAAATAGAGCCGTCACGTATCCAGGTGAGGAGCTGCCAGATCTGGAGATCTACAGGACCTGGAACGTCACTCCATCTCAGGTTATATGGTGGGAGGGGCGACCAAAATAGTCGAAAATGACCCTTTAATGTCAGTCTCCTTCGTTATGTCCACTGCAGAACCTGAGGGGGGAGGAGCATGACACAGGAAGTCCTTTTGTCCTGCTCCGCCCCTGCCCTGGGCATAACGCATATGGTGAGAGTCATTGCAGAGAGATGTATTTGGATCACAACCCCTGCTGGAGCCACATTGGTTGTCACCCAGCTTTTGGAGAATTGGACGTAACTTCTGAATTAGGATCGCAGAACATAAGTGGCCGTACCCCTGGGCGACCCCTTTAAGATGATGCTTACGTGCCTGCTGCTCTCTGCAGGTCCAGCTGAATAACTATGCGGCTTTCTATGATGACCAGAGGCAGAGTTGGTCTATTATGTTCGAGTCTGAGACGAGCGCCGTGGAATTCAGTAAACAGGTGACCCACGTATATAATGTGTGTGTGTGTGTGTATACTGATCGGCCGTGTCTGACACACCACGCCTGTCGCAGGTCTGCCTCGCCAAGTCTAACAGCGCCACATCCATAGAGGCCGTGGTCTCCCAGGATCTTCTCCCCGGAGATGGACAAGCAGCAGAAGTAGGAGACTTAATGGAAGTGGCCTACACGGGCTGGTTACTCCAGAACCACGGAATCGGACAGGTACCAGAATTTACTGACGTCCGTCAGTGACTGAGCACAGCGTCTTCCCGTGATCTATAGCAGTCAGTACATGATAGGATGCTTAAAGGGGAAGTCCAGCCAATGACCTAGGTGTGGATTCATGCTTCTAATGACGTGGTCTCCTGCGGTGATTTAGAGAAGTGGTGGAGATCGGAGACCCCTGGATTTTACCGCCGCTCACTACTTTATCTCCTTCTGATGATTTTTTAGATGTTCGACTCCAACGTTCAGAAGGACAAATTGCTGCGTCTGAAGCTGGGCTCCGGAAAAGTGATAAAGGTGACTTCCGCTTTCCAGTCTTGCATGGAATTGATTTGAGCAGTGATATAGTCTGAATTAAAGGGGTTGGCCCACCTCGGACATTAATGGCTGAGAATTTACTGACGTCTGAGCACAGCATCTTCCCGGGATCTATAGATCTATTAACCAGAAAAAGTACTGGGGGCCACATCCAGGCGTTCTGTGGGGGGGGGGGGGGGCCTTTTAATGACTCCCATAGAGGTGAATGGAGAGAGCAGTGCACATGTGCATCCTCCTCTCCATTCATGCTCGCCCTGGATGTGGTAGCTGTCGGGGGACCCCAGATATTGTCTAGGAGAGGGGTGCGCAACCGGTGGCATGCGGCCCCCAGAGCCAAGGTTTGCGGCCCCCGTCCTCCTGGACAGAAACGCAGATGATGGTGTGATCAGCTGTGTTTCTGCCATGAGCGCCGCACTGTAGCAGGAGCAGGACGGGCCCTCGGCTGTCAGTGACAGCGGGGGAGCCGAGGCAGAAGCGTATGTAGAAGTGAGTGGCGAGCTATGCAGGGTGGACCCCGCTTGGGGACAGGAGCGCAGAGCTGCAGGGTCCGGAGACCCTGCTCAGCCCCCACAGCTGGCTGCTTTGGATGCCCCAGTTACAGTGGAAATAGTGCAAAAAAATCTATTGTCTCCCAAAGGTCTTTTAGTGACCTGTTCGGGACAAATTACGTGGAAAAAATATATATAAAATAAATAAAACACAAATGAAAGAAAAAAGAAATTAAAATATGATGTGGCAAAAAAATGGAAAATTATAAAAATAAATAAATGAAATTCCATTTTACTGGGAAATCCCTTGAAGCCCCTGATCTACTCTTCTTGCAGTCGGAGTACTTGTCTTGCAGGATGGGTGACTTTTTCTCTCTTTGTCGTCAGGCCTGGGAGGATGGCATGCTAGGGATGAAGAAAGGGGGCAAACGGCTTCTGGTGATCCCTCCCGCACTCGGATATAGTTCTCAGGGCCTGACCGGCAGAATTCCCGCCAACGCCACCCTGGTCTTCGAGGTGGAAGTGAAGCGGGTGAGTGACCTGTTCTGAATGGTTTTCATTCATTTGCCTCGGGAGGTAAACATGGCGGACGTCTCTGTGACTGTACTAGAGCGTCAATATCCAGCGTTCTCCTTTTCAGATGAAGCAGAAGGAGCAGGGAGGTGACCGGCAGAGCATCGGTTCCCGCGATTCCCCAGTGTCCATTACAGACAGTATTCCTGCTGAGAGTCTTCCCCAGCCGCCGACATCGGTGCCGCCAAAACCCGGGTACGTGCAGACGCCTGCTTGCGGTGCCACCCACATGGCCGCCGTTATAGAACTCCCCCCAAGCTTTCCCGAACTCATTTGTTCTCTTCTCCAGGGATCCGGATGTTCGTGCCAAGTCCAACTCCATCAGCGAGCAGCTGGCAGTAAGTGACCGCGCTCCCCTCCCTCGGCGCCGATACATTCTGGGTGTTTCTTCATCTTTGGCTCTTCCATTGTTTGGCAGAATCCAGACCTGGCGAAGGCAAAGCTCATCTCCCGTATGGCAAGAATGGGTCAGCCCATGTTACCCTTCCTGGCAGGAAGTTCCCCCCCGCAGCCGGACTCCAGTGACTCAGAAATGGAGGTAACATGGACTTCTGATATTGACACAATTGTAAAGCTTAAAGGGGTTCTCCGGGCCTCTACCTGTAGAGAGCAGCACTTGCCCTTCTGTCACTCCGCCGACACCACAGTCTTGGCAGGGATCACGTGACTGCCCGACCGGCCGCACCCCTGATGTCACGGTCAGTTGGGATTCTTCCTGTTCGGCTATGTCTCCGTCATGCAGCTGAACAGGAAGAAAGAGGAGCACAGGTCGGAGCCCACAGGAGGTCGGAGGAGTGACGGAAGGGTAGGTGCTGCTCTCCAAGTGTCTTCTCTCCTCAAGAGGCTTCCCAATCCCAGAGAACCTCCGACATCTTTCTATAGACTTCGCATTTTTCAGTTCATCACTCTTTTTTCAAGATCTCTGCTTGCTTTGAGTGACCTGAGACATTCCTGACAACCCATTCTAAGCCAATGCTTCTCACAGCAGAGAATTTGCCACAGTTGTATCCAGTCCTGGAAATTCTATGTGCACAATGTAGCAAACTGTCGGGGTGGGAAACAGATTTGCTGAGTTTTTGCTCACACACTGATACATTGCAACAAGTCCATCAGCTGTGACTGGTTGTAGGTCTTGTACCAACCTTTGTATGGAAATATCGGTGCAGATTTAGGCTAGGTCTACACGACGACATTTGTCGCGCGACAAATAGGGCGCAACATTTGTCGCACCAATGTCGCGCGACAATTTTTATAATGGCAGTCTATGGTGTCGCACTGCAACATGCGACATGCTGCGACTGCGACGCAACAGTCGCAGAAAAATCCATCGAGATGGATTTTCTGCGACTGTTGCGTCGCAGTCGCAGCATGTCGCATGTTGCAGTGCGACACCATAGACTGCCATTATAAAAATTGCCGCGCGACATTGGTGCAACAAAATGTCGTGCGACAAATGTCGTCGTGTAGACCTAACCTTATTCTTAATCCTAATAATCAGTGATGACGCGCCAAATTGACTACGGTAGCCGATGCAAGGTGATACGTTTGGGTCGTTGGTCTGACTTCATACCACCTGCCAAAATTTCGGCACATGGTGTAACTTAAGCCGCTCCCACCTTCCAAAAAAGCCATACCTATTTCCCAGTTGGCCTCGCTGATGGTGCCTGAGGCATGGCGTGTTCAGTAGAATTCCGACGCATCTTCACCCCATTGTTTCAGATCACCATTTATTTATTTATTTAATTATTTTTTTTCATGATCTCTGCTTGCCATCTATGAATGGAGACATAAATTGAATTAGAAATAACCTTTCAGGAGCCGTGCCACCTGAAACCAAAATTCTTCTTTTCCATTGTCTTTAAACTTTTTACAGGACCCCCACACTCAGAGAATTTCGCCACATCCCGCAGCGCCGCTCCCTTTCCGGCCGACCCCACAGATGAGCTACCCTCCTCATATAGCAGCTCCAGGTAACGTGTGTGTGTGTTCACCGGTCACCCCTCATCCGCCCCAGGTTGTTCTTTTGTTGCGGGACTGAGAACATTTTGGGACTGATCTCCTCTGTCATTTGCAGCCCCTCAGCATCAGCCGGTGCCGGGTCTCCCCGCCTCATCTGCCGCCTTGTTACCCGTGGGGCACCTTCCTTCTCAGGCCGCTCCCGGCTTCCAGGTAACTGGACGTAACGGTAGAGCCATCTAGTGGTGGATTTGAGCACTGCAATGGTTACATTCTATTGTCAGATTAGCATCAATCCTCATGGGAAAAATCCAGAATAAACCATTTTTAATTTTTTTTATTAATTAATATTTTACTAATTCACCAATCACTGCTGGTTACAGTCAACTGGGCATCCTTCAAAAGGGCAATGCTTCTACATTATAACCTGTGGACTACTATTGTACTTAATAATAAGATATCGCTATCCATTATCTTTCAGCCATATACCGGAATCCAATATACGTACCAGCATAACCCTGCATCCCAGCTGCAGCCGGTGGGCCCCGTCTACCCTGCACCCGTTCAGCAGCCTGCTACTTACCAAGGTACTAAGGGTGTAATTTGTGACGAAACTAAGAAACTGCAGCTTTGGTTAACTTGATAAGATTTGCTTAGCCTGGTTACAACTGTGGCAAACCCTCAGCTGTGCGAAGTAGTAGACTCTGTCCTTAGAAGGGCTGTGTCACTTGTGACAGCGCGAATAGCGCTGGCCACGAAAAGGACAGAACCCTCTATGGCCAACCTGCGGCTCTTCAGCTGTTGCAAAACTACAACTCCCAGCACGCAGAGTCGGGCTACAGCAGGACATGGTGGGAGTTGTACTTTTACAACAGGTGGGCCAGCCCTAAATCCATAGGATCTGCCAATCCGTGTTTGGATACTTTTGAGCTTCTATTACAAATGCCCCCTTCCACTGACAGCAAGCAGAGATCATATAGTTCAAACACAAAATCCATCCTACTTGTATTGACGAATGAGAGCATGATGGCTACCCCCCCCGTGTGTGACAGACTTGCTGCCTGATATACCAGTTATCATGGCTGCCTCTCAGTGTATTTCCGTCTCTTCCACCGCAGGCGATGTCACTTCTTTCCTGATGACGGAGGCGCGGCAGCAGAGCACCGAGATCCGGATGGCCATCGGCAAAGTCATTGATAAAATAGACAACCTGGCCTCTAAGGTATGGAGACCCCCGCCATGTTCTGTTCTGTTGCTACCTCTGCTTCTTGTCATCTCACCTTCTTGCCTGTCAGGTGGACAATATGCATAAGGAGAATTCAGCTGGAGCCTCACACCTGCTGCCCGGAATATCCTCCATCACCATGGAAAGCGCCATGATCATGAATAATATCCAACGTATCATCCAGGTGAGAAGGCGCAGGGGCTGACGCTTACGCATCGAAATATCGCCAGGTCTGTGACCTCAGATGTCGGCAGGAAATGGTCTCTCAGCTGTACCGGGAACCAATCACAGCTCTGCAATTGTTGGGGGTCCAAGGAAGCGATGGAGTGCCATCACTTGTAAGGGTTCGGCTATACGTCGATGTTGTGCGTGACATGTACCCAAGCATTGCAGTGCATCAGGGCAGCCATAGAAACGAATGGAGTCACGGTGCGACTTACATGTTTGCCGCATCCTCAGAATTGCAAAAAATCCAGTATTTGAGATTCTGGGAGTCGCGCTGTGACCCTATTCGTTTCTATGGCTGCCCTGTTACATTGCAATACCTGGGTGCGCCACACTTATGGCGCCCAAAATCGCCTTGTAGCCAAACCCTAATGGTGGGAAAATACCTTTTTTTTTAATATGCACCTTTACTACAGATGGAAAGGAAAATGGCCACCAATTAACAGAGTGTTTTGTACGTTTCATTTTCAGGAAAATGAACGTTTGAAGCAGGAAGTTCTGGATAAGAGCAGCCGGATAGAGGAGCAAAACGTGAAGATCGGGGAACTTATAAACCGCAACCAGAGGTATTCACGTGCAGTGCTGCCATCTAGAGGCCATAACTAGGAATGACTTCTGCCAGTTGTATTTCTCCATTCACCATCTGCATCTTCTCCGGCAGGTACGTTGAACAGAGTAATATGTTAATGGAACAAAGGAACGACTCTCTGAATACTTCAACTGAGAGCACACAAGCTAAGATGCTCCATGCCATGCAAGAAAAGGTATTTCTAAGCTGCCGCAGCGCCATTTACCATTCCCTTACCACAGCAATAATGCTAGATTTAAAGGAAAACGCCATGATTAGCAATGTTGTGTCCAATCAGCCAATAGGAACTCCTCATTCAGCTCAGCTTCTTGCAAGGAGGTGACATGTCTGCAGATCCATCTCCTTCTACTGCTATACCTAATAAAATACTTCCTCTATGTACAAGAATATAATTACTGTAATACTGCTCCTATGTACAAGAATATAACTACTATAATACTGCTCCTATGTACAAGAATATAACTACTATAATACTGCTCCTATGTACAAGAATATAACTACTATAATACTGCCTCCTATGTACAAGAATATAACTACTATAATACTGCCTCCTATGTACAAGAATATAACTACTATAATACTGCTCCTATGTACAAGAATATAACTACTATAATACTGCTCCTATGTACAAGAATATAACTACTATAATACTGCCTCCTATGTACAAGAATATAACTACTATAATACTGCTCCTATGTACAAGAATATAACTACTATAATGCTGCTCCTATGTACAAGGATATAACTGCGTAATACTGCTCCTATGTACAAGAATATAACTACTATAATACTGCCTCCTATGTACAAGAATATAACTACTATAATACTGCTCCTATGTACAAGAATATAACTACTATAATACTGCTCCTATGTACAAGAATATAACTGCTATAATACTGCTCCTATGTACAAGAATATAACTACTATAATACTGCCTCCTATGTACAAGATAATAACTACTATAATACTGCTCCTATGTACAAGAATATAACTACTATAATACTGCTCCTATGTACAAGATAATAACTACTATAATACTGCTTCTCTGTACAAGAATATAACTACTATAATACTGCCTCCTATGTACAAGAATATAACTACTATAATACTGCTCCTATGTACAGGAATATAACTACTATAATACTGCTCCTATGTGCAAGAATATAACTACTATAATACTGCCTCCTATGTACAAGAATATAACTACTATAATACTGCTCCTATGTACAGGAATATAACTACTATAATACTGCTCCTATGTACAAGAATATAACTACTATAATACTGCTCCTATGTACAAGAATATAACTACTATAATACTGCTCCTATGTACAAGATAATAACTACTATAATACTGCTTCTCTGTACAAGAATATAACTACTATAATACTGCCTCCTATGTACAAGAATATAACTACTATAATACTGCTCCTATGTACAGGAATATAACTACTATAATACTGCTCCTATGTGCAAGAATATAACTACTATAATACTGCCTCCTATGTACAAGAATATAACTACTATAATACTGCTCCTATGTACAGGAATATAACTACTATAATACTGCTCCTATGTACAAGAATATAACTACTATAATACTGCTCCTATGTACAAGAATATAACTACTATAATACTGCCTCCTATGTACAAGAATATAACTACTATAATACTGCCTCCTATGTACAAGAATATAACTACTATAATACTGCTCCTATGTACAGGAATATAACTACTATAATACTGCTCCTATGTACAAGAATATAACTACTATAATACTGCCTCCTATGTACAAGAATATAACTACTATAATACTGCCTCCTATGTACAAGAATATAACTACTATAATACTGCTCCTATGTACAAGAATATAACTACTATAATACTACCTCCTATGTACAAGAATATAACTACTATAATACTGCCTCCGATGTACAAGGATATAACTACTATAATACTGCCTCCGATGTACAAGGATATAACTACTATAATACTGCCTCCTATGTACAAGAATATAACTACTATAATACTGCCTCCTATGTACTATAATACCGCTGCTGCTTGTTTCTGTCTCGTATGTTCTCTGCCCGCTCTGTGCTTTGCTTGTTCTCACTGTCGCCGCTTTCTCTTTCCCAGCATGCTTTGCACATGGATCTGGGCGGGTATCAGGTGAGGTCTGTGGGGATTTCTTTCTTACGGTTTCTCATATACTATTTGTCTTGCTGAGATCAGTGGTGCAATCCTTCAGCCCAGAGGTCTCTCTACCTCCTTGGAAGACTACAACTCTCATCATGCCTTGACATCCGCAGATTGCAGACTGCTGCCTTATCCTCAGTAGGATGGCTGTTATTGGGTCACTCACCATCCGCTCCTTGTTACAGGTCAAAGTAGCAGAAGATCTCGCCTCCGCCACCGGCCAGCTATCCCGGCTCCAGCTGGAGGTTGCAGCCTACCAGAAGAAGGAGATGGATCTGCGGACGCAGCTCGCCGCCTCCTTGCAAGAAGCCGAGAAGTGTCGCGTGGAGCTCAGCTCATTGCAGGCACAGCTGATAGGTAAGTGCACGCTCCTCGGGGGTCCTCTGGGGGTCCGACACGTGGCAGTCTTATGATTTCCTGCATTCCTAGAGATGAAAGAGACGTCGGAACAGACCAAAAACCGAGCCAAGACTGAGAAGGACAGCCGCCGGAGCCTGGAGCTGAGGCTGACCGCCTTAGAAGAAGAGATCTCAGACTTGAAGATAGAAAGGAACAATCTTGACAAGGTGAATGCTCTCGACAAGTGTCCTTCAATGGACCAATACAGACCCCATACCTCGCGCCTCCCTGTGCCCACTGGTTCCTAGTCTGCAGCAACAGTTTCTTTATTAACTGATCCGTTGCTGGAAATCTCTGTATTGACTTGGATAACCGTTGTCGCAATACCAGACGCAACCAGTGGTCATGAGTGGCGCTATTAATGGGTTAAAAAAAGCAGCCATGTTTTTCTAATCTTGGATGGCTCCTTTTAGGGGTGGGGTGGGGGTCCCTCTTTACAGAGGTTGGTTAGCCTCCATGTAATGTGTCATGGAAATAGCCAGCTGAGCTTGTGTGTTATTCACTGCATGCAATGTGAACAAGCAGAGCTGCAGTGTAAAGCATGGAGATTTTACTCTACCTGTATCGTATGTGATGCAGAGCCTGTCGGAGAGAAAGAAGAAGTCTCTGCAGGAGCGGCAGCGGGCGGACGAGGAACAGGAGGAGCTGCGACGAACCTTCCAAGAAGAGATGGAGAACCTGAGGAGGCAGCTGAAGAAAAGCCGCGAGCAGGCAACTGCTGAACAGGTCAGTAGGGGGCACGGTGGTGGCGGCTCCGTCGCCCTGTTGGCTCTTCTGATATCCCGAGGTTCACTTACTTTCTTGTCGTCCTGTCGGTGTAAAGCTGTCGTCCTCATCCTCCCGGGAGCTCGAGGAGCAGGTGATGGAGCTGCAGGACCAGGTCGCCCAGTTACAGCCCCTGAGAGACAAGGTGGTCCTGGCTTCCCTGCTATAGTCTTAGGGTTGGGTGGCACAAAATTTGGGTCACCTGACTGTTTTATGTCCCCTTTTGCAGTGCGCCCAGTTACAGAATCGGATAACCTCCCTGAACGAGCAGCTCGGAGAGGTCCGCGCACGAGAAAGCGATCTGCTGGCTGCGAAAGAGCGAGCGGAGGAGGTGAGGGGATTGGCTTGGATGAATGTGGTTCATGGATTGCAGTCAGTGAATAGAAACATCCTTGTGGGCTGTGCCCTCGTGTCCGTCCTCCGACCTCAGGATTTACATCTTGACGTTTCCATTCACTGACAGCAAGCAAGTTGCGCAGCTCTTCATTAAACCATTTTGACAGGAGAACTGGCTCTGCCCTCTGCTGTATTCTCCCTTTTGAAATGGACGGCGCCTGCGCTTCACATGTGAACAGAGCCATATTGACATCAAATCCGAAACCAATAGCAACCGCTAAGATTGTAACATTGTATCACGAGTTGCTATGTGATTTTTTTATTTTTTTTTATATATTCTTTTTGATCATATTTGCGCTCTATTACCCTGTCCGGCCTGCGTATTATCCCCACCGACCGCCATGAGCAGAAATTATCCCGGCTACAGGAGGGCGCGGCGCAGCTGGAGCCGCTGAGACTGCAGGTAAGTCGTCCACCGCCTGAGCCGTCCTGACAACACGCGATCCATGTGCTGATTGTGCCGTGTTTCCCCCCCCAGTGCTCACAGCTCCAGGCTCAGGTTGCCTCGTTAACGCAGCAGCTTGGAGACGCCCACGTGCTTAAAGATGAAGGGCGTCCGATCGGCGATCCTGCCGAGGAGGTGAGACATCATGTTTGCTTACGTGTATTAGTGAGGCCTGGGATGGACTGCGGTAACCTTTAGGGAGGACCCTACTTCAGATGGGCCCCCAATCAACATGCCATACAAATACATATTAAACCACATACTTCCTGGTAATCTACGGTTCTCCAGCTGGTGGTAAACTACGACTCCCAGCATGGTCTGGCAGCCTGCAGTATCTGGAGAACCACAGATTGCAGATTGGGGGTCACTCTTCAAATATGACGGGTGCAGCCTGTAATGCAGGGTTCTGCTGGTTCTCCCCCGCAGGTGAAGAAGATCATGAACGGAGTCTTCCAGTCCCTCAGGAAGGAGTTTGACTTGGAGGAATCGTACACCGGCCGGGCGGTGCTGGGGACCATCATGAGCACCATAAAGGTAATGGACACTGCTGGGGTTCCTGAGTTTGTTACAATGGGTCAGTTTAGGTACGAGCTGTCAGCCTGTGTGGCTATGTGTAGTTGCATGAATGCCCGATAGGTGCGTGTCCCACCTCTGGGAATAGAGTGGTGACTGCTCCATTCGCTATTATGGGAGTTTCGAAAATGGCCGATCCATTTTTGGAACTCCCATAGAAGTGAATGGAGAAGCCTGCGCGATCACCTCTCCGTTCACAGCGGCAATGAGGGGTCTCCATTCTCAAGACGGGTGCGGATGTCCAGGTGGAAGTTCCCCTTTAAAGGGGTTGTCCGAGATTTTTATGGCCCGTCCTTAGGAAAGGTCATCAATATCAGATTGGTGGGGGTCCATCACCCCGTCCTTGTCACTCGTCGCTGTTTGAAGAGGCTGTGGTGAGCGATGTGGCCTCTTCCTAGTCGTGTGATGTCACCGTATATCGGTCACGTGGCCTAGACTCAGCACAGCTGATATCTAATGGGTGACACTGTGCTTAGTAAGCCATGAGGAGGCCACAGCACTCACCAGAGGGCCACAGCCCTTCCAAACTGCTGAACGGCGGGGTGCTAGGAGTCAGACCCCCCACCAATCAGATACTGATGACCTGTTCTGAGGATAGGCCATCAATCTAAAAATCCCAGACAACCCCTTTTTAAATAAATTTGGCTTATGCCATGTATGCCACTTATTTGGGTGGAATTTGTGACATTTATAGTTCTGTTTATGTCAGTGGGTCTAAGCAAGCGGAGCTCTTGAAATCTGGAGGGGCTCCAATTGTATAGGTCGGAGAGCGTCTTAATGAATTTTTTATAAAAAAATTTTCAGGCGACCACGCTGCAATTGCTCAAAAAAACTCAGGATGAGCAACCTGCAGGGAGTAGCAGTGAGGAGGAAGAGGAGGATGGTGAGGAGGAGGAGGAGGATGAAGGCGCGGCACACCCTGAGCCACATGCTCCAGCTGGACAAACTGAGGAGCCTTCTAAGACTGGACAGACTGAGGAGCCTTCTAAGACTGGACAGACTGAGGAGCCTTCTAAGACTGGACAGACTGAGGAGCCTTCTAAGACTGGACAGACTGAGGAGCCTTCTAAGACTGGACAGACTGAGGAGCCTTCTAAGACTGGACAGACTGAGGAGCCTTCTAAGACTGGACAGACTGAGGAGCCTTCTAAGACTGGACAGACTGAGGAGCCTTCTAAGACTGGACAGACTGAGGAGCCTTCTAAGACTGGACAGACTGAGGAGCCTTCTAAGACTGGACAGACTGAGGAGCCTTCTAAGACTGGACAGACTGAGGAGCCTTCTAAGACTGGACAGACTGAGGAGCCTTCTAAGAGTAAAGAATCAATGGTCAATGGGTACCCAAACCAAGAAGCCTCCACAGCGGTGGAGGAGCACCAGGAAGAAGAGGTGGTGAAGGTGATCGAGGAGGACCTGGACACCCCGTCGGCTCTCGTACACATGGTCTCCAGTGATCTGCCAGAGTCCAGTATTGTGACCCATGTGGAGGAGGTCACCGGAGAATCTCTACAGTCCAGGAAAACTATCAGTAATGATCCACTGGTCAGCGAACCGACTCCAGAGGTTGGAACAACTGGTGAGGACCTGAAGGAAGAATCTGAAGAACCTAAAGCTGCCTTATCTGAGAGCAAGGACTCGGAGGACGAGAAACTGGAAGATCCACCTCCGTTTGGAAGTGATGAGGAAAGTAGCAGCCCCCTGCCTCCAAAGGAAAAGCTCCCAGCCCTGCGCTCTATGGGGAGCCCTGAGACAAAGGGGAAGGACTACATCGGTGAGAAGACGGCTAATGTCAGGTTAGTTACGGCTTTCCCAGACCTCCCTATGGATGCAGGGGGTACAGTATGTCATGTGGCCAGGGGGTCCGATCCAGGTTTGTAAGGTGGACAGTGGTGCTCCTTTTCTCCACCCCATGGCTGGTCCTGCTCTGGTGATTACTAGTGGTTCTGTGAGCTGGTGACAGCTTGGCCACCACAACGTGTCTGAGCTCATTGAATATCGGTTTCCTTTCAGTCTGGCCGACTCTGATGGAGAAGACTTGTTTGAAGCTGCGTCTCCTGCCACCAAAGTGAAACAGCAGGAAGAAGAAGAGGAGGAAGTGGTAAGTCTCCTCACCCCATTCACCTAAATGGAAGATATTGTCAGTAACCACTATGGCTGAATGAGGCATGGGGGTATCTCAAACCTCATGCCTCCGTCATGTCACTTATAGGGAAAGACTTTTCTTTTTCTACACCCGACTTGTGTCTTCCATCTTTAGAGCATGAAGGGACATCCTCCCCCGGCTCCTCTCTTTGGAGACGACGATGAAGAAGACGACCTGGACTGGTTGGGGTAATCTGTGATCTCCAGGTCTTAAAGGTGAACCTCATAAATGAACTGCACAGCAACATCCTAAGCACACGAGAGCGCCAGCCCCCGAAAACTGGAGGAACCATGAACTGTCACAAAAGCCACGTCTGCCCCAGAGGTCAGCGCCAAGGGATCCTCGTCTGATTGTCTATGTCCTGGTATAATGTGATTGACTCCAGACTGGTATCTACACTTGATGTAATCCGACGTCAGCGCCTTCAGGTAGAGCACCCAGAATGCACTGCAGGAAGGGGCTCGTGACCCAGAATGCACTGCAGGAAGGGGCTCGTGACCCAGAATGCACTGCAGGAAGGGGCTCGTGACCCAGAATGCACTGCAGGAAGGGGCTCGTGACCCAGAATGCACTGCAGGAAGGGGCTCGTGACCCAGAATGCACTGCAGGAAGGGGCTCGTGACCCAGAATGCACTGCAGGAAGGGGCTCGTGACCCAGAATGCACTGCAGGAAGGGGCTCGTGACCCAGAATGCACTGCAGGAAGGAGCTTATCACCCAGAATGCACTGCAGGAAGGAGCTTATCACCCAGAATGCACTGCAGGAAAGTGCACGTGACCCAAAATGCATTGCAGCAAGGAGCTCGTGACCCAGAATGCATTGCAGGAAGGTGCACGTGACCCAGAATGCATTGCAGGAAGGTGCACGTGACCCAGAATGCACTGCAGGAAGGTGCACGTGACCCAGAATGCACTGCAGGAAGGTGCACGTGACCCAGAATGCACTGCAGGAAGGTGCACGTGACCCAGAATGCACTGCAGGAAGGTGCACGTGACCCAGAATGCACTGCAGGAAGGTGCACGTGACCCAGAATGCACTGCAGGAAGGTGCACGTGACCCAGAATGCACTGCAGGAAGGTGCACGTGACCCAGAATGCACTGCAGGAGTGAGTTTATTAACCAGAATGCTTTGCCGGAAGGAGCTCGTGACCCAGAATCCAGTGCGGGAGGTAGTGTGGGTTCAGTTACCTCTGCAGGGTGTGACGAGGAGCTCTGCATCTCCGTGTCTTATGTTACTAACCAGATGCAGATTTTGAAGCCGCTCGTTCCCTTGTATGTTTTTATACTCTGTAGCACATTATACTTCAATAAAACAAGTTCGGCAGTGTCGGATTTCCTGGTTGCCTCCAGTTTTGTGTTCTTTCAGCCAGTAAGGGCTTACTGAAGTCTTCTTCAATGGGACGAGTGACAGGAAGTCCCTGAGAACCTCCCTGGAGGACCCAACACATCCATACATCACACTGACATCCCATTGAGAGATCTGTGCAATACTTAGCTTCCCCTGTGGTGGCGCTGCAGGGAAATTCAACATATGCTGCCCTGCTTCCTACAGAAGACAGCCGATTGCTGGAGGTGCCATCGGCAAAATTCCCAGTGATCCTGTAACCTTCAGTGGGACCCTCCTAAAAATGGTGCAAAGTGGAGCCCCCCTTTAAGAGAAGTGTTAAAAAAAAATAATTTAAAAAAACGCAACATAGGCAGTGATGATTTTAATCGTTTTGGTGTCGCCTCATGTTCATTTTTACAACAAATCTCATAGCAATGACACAGAAAGTGACCTGACTGACAGCGGCTGTAGTGACTGGCGAGTCATTTCTTGCCTGCGGTTGTGGGAGAATCTAATTTCACAGTCTGAGTTCAACAGTAGGGTCCTAGGGTAAGTAAAGGGTTAACTAGTAGGGTTGTTGCGATACCAAAATTCTGATTAGATTTCGATACCATAAAAAAAGTATTGCGATACTCGATACCGCATAGAAGATTTTTTTTATATATTTGAATAGTTTTGGACTTTTTGGATGTGGCGATATGTGATTTATTTATTTATTGCTTATATATTTTATATGTAAAATTGGGAAAGGGGGTGATTTATACTTTTATTATTATTATTATTATTATTATTATTATTATTTATTTTTTAAATTTTTTTTTTTTTACTTTTTATTTAATAACTATTTCCCCCCTTAGGGGCCAGAACCTGGGATCTTTTAATCCCTTGTCCTATTCTCCCTGATAGAGCTCTATCAGGGTGAATAGGACCTCACACTGTCCCTGCTGCCCTGTGCATAGTGCACACAGCAGCAGGGAGATCACCATGGCAGCCGAAGCGTCCTGGCTGCCATGGTAACCGATCGGAGCCCCAGCGTCCTGGCTGCCATGGTAACCGATCGGAGCCCCAGCGTCCTGGCTGCCATGGTAACCGATCGGAGCCCCACAATTACACTGCTGGGGCTCCGATCAGAAGCTGCCGCTGCCACCAATGAGAAGGAGAGGGGACCCTGTGGCCATTGCCACCAATCTTTTTAATACTGGGGGCGGGCATCTACACTGCGCCACCAATGATAATTAACCTTTAATACAGGAGGCGGGTGCCGGCAGCAGATCAGCGGCAGTTAACCCCTCAGGTGCCGCACCTGAGGGGTTACCTGCCGCTGATCGCAGCTCCCTGTCAGGGGCAGGTTGCTGGCTATGCGATGGGCGCCGCTCCGTATGCTAATTGCTAGCATCGGAGCAATGGGGAGGAGACTGCCCTTTTTCTCAATGGGCGTTCTTTCTCCCTGGCTGTAGTGCTGTCCGATCGCAGTGCAGAGCGCCCCAGCCAGGGAGGGGGTGAGTTTTTTTTTTTTTCTTTTTCCATGGCTGTGGCGCTCTGCGCTGCGATCGGACAGTGCTACAGCCAGGGAGAAGGAACGCCCATTGAGAAAAAGGGCAGTCTCCTCCCCATTGCTCCGATGCTAGCAATTAGCATACGGAGCGGCGCCCAGGAATAATAGTAAGTGCAGTGAGATCCCTGGGCGCCGCTCTACATATACAGATAGTTATCTTACAATGTTTGGACCCATGAAAGGTCCTCTACTATCATTGGTGGAGCAGTGCGCCCGCCGGCTCTCTTCTTATTGGCAGCAGCGGCTGCACAGGGGCGAGGGAGAGAGTGACTCCTTCTCCCCTGTGCTCCTGAGGGAACATGAGCGCGCTGACAGCAGCGCGCTCATGTTCTGTGATGCTAGGCTGCGCAGTAGGGCAGCCTAGTATCGATAAATGTAAAATCCCTGGTATCGTATCGATAACGGGACAAAAGTATCGATATTTCAAAACCCGCAACAACCTATTAACTAGTTTGATCTAGATCAAAGACAATCAATGGGAACACCACCATAGATGTTCTAGAGCAGACATGGGCAAACTACGGCCCGGCGGACCTTTTTATCCGTCCCGCAGAGCTGCTCATGCGACTGTGATGGAGCCGGGGTGGAGTTCAGGCGGCGATTGAGGATTGCGGCTTCCGGATTCCATGCTTCCTCCCAGGGCCGTTTCTACAGCCAGCAGAGCCCAGCACCGAAAGGGGGCCCTTTCTGTCCAAAGGCAGCAGGAGTGGAGATGAGCTCCTCCATTGTGGAAGCGCTCATCTCCGTATTCATCTGCCTGTTCCTCTGATAGACTACAGGCACTAGGCCTGTAGCCTATCAGAGGCCGGGGCGGGGGGCGCGATGACGTCATCGAGCCGTACAGAGTGGGACACACAGCAGCATAAGGTGAGTATATGTGTTAATTGTTTTTATTATTTATAGTATACTGTGGCAAGAAGGGGGGGGATGGGGGCCCTATATACTGGCACAATATGGAGGGGTACTATGGGGGCCACTATTGAGAAGACGGGAAGCACTATGGGGGCCCTATATACTGGCACAATATGGACAGGTACTATGGAGAAGAGGGGAAGCACTATGGGGGTCCTATATACTGGCACAATATGGAGAAGAGGGGAAGCACTATGGGGGCCACTATGGAGAAGACAGGAAGCACTATGGGGGTCCTATATACTGGCACAATATGGAGGGGTACTATGGAGAAGACGGGAAGCACTATGGGGGTCCTATATACTGGCACAATATGGAGAAGAGGGGAAGCACTATGGGGGCCCTATATACTGGCACAATATGGGGGGGGCACTATAGAGACTTTGATGCCTTAGCAAAAAAGGGAGACCAACAACACTGTTCCCACTAAAACTGAAGGTCAGTTATACGTACTATGTTATGAAAGAAATACATTGCATAAAAGTTTTGTACAATAACTCTTTCTATGCTTTTCTACCTTGAATTAAACTAAACCTTTAATGTTACGAAATGTAAATTTAATTTATATTAATTCACACAAGCGCCCCATCCATCTACTCTTGGTCCGGCCCCCGGGTTCAATATATGAACCCATTGTGGCCCACGATTCAAAAGGTTTGCGCACCTCTGTTCTAGAGTCTAGACTTCTACGAGTTGAAGTTTCCTCAGCTGGTGGAGTAGACCTCTGTGCAGCATGATCTGGAGAAAATGATCATCAGTCTCTGGTGAACTTGTGATGTCTGCAGTCCCCACAACCCCCTTTAGACCGTTCTTCCAGGTCACCAGGTTCTCCTTACCTTCTGCAGAATATGAGTATGAAGAAAACGCAGGCCAGCAACAGGATGAGTCCCAAAGCTATGCAGAGTCTGACTCTGTCTGCCGAAATAGACATGGGGGGCGGCGATGGGTGGGCTTCAGAGAGCGCAACCCTCCGTGTGATTCCCAACAGATAGGTGCTTCGAATTTCTTGCCTGTACCTACCACCCCATAGCTGGCCTCCATCGGGGACTATCACTTCGCTGACGGTAAAGATGGATGGTCGGGGGGACTGCATATGGTCCTCAGACAGAGATGGCGAATTTCTTCCACTGGAGCAACCGGAGCTCTCCGACTCAACGTCGACATTGCCATTGCTGACCATAGTGGCCATGGAAGCCCGGCGCAAGGTCGCTTCATCAGTCTTCAGGGCCTGCACCCCTTCCTCAGGGATTATGGTGACATTGCGGCAGAAAGGGCACACCACGAAAGTCAGCAGTAAGCTATGGCACACCAACTTCCTGAGACAGTGCAGGCAAAGGTTGTGCCCGCACTGTAAGGTTTTCGGCGCCCTTGACTTGGACGGGTTCTTGTAAATCTCATAGCATATGGTGCACTCTCCAGGACTGTCCATGATCTGGACCTCCAGCTCTGGCAGGTCCATGGCGCCCGCTTCACTTAGGATCTCCTTGCCCAAAATGTACTGACTTCTCCTTTAATTAATGAACATCCCATTCATCGCTAGCCCCTCGGGTCCTTGTCACCATTCCTCGAGACGGAGATCTTTCAGGCTTTTGAGCAGGTTCTTGGTGATAAGACCTGGTATGGACTTGGATGAATATCAGGAACCTCAAGTTTATCAAAGCAAACCTTTATAGTCCCATAATACAGCATCACCGAGCAGGATGAATCAAAGATGGCCACCACCTTGCTGGGCTAAAACTTGATATTTGGAATTTCCGCTAATTGAGGGTAGTAGTCTTCAGGATCTTTCTGTTGGACCAGGAGAAACTGGGTAATCACAGAGCCCAACAAACTGCTCAATAGGGTTAATCTGTGACCCAAGTCCTTCTACAACCAGACCGTGAATGACCAGTGGATCTTCTGCTCAGGAAATCAGCTCCCACTCTGTATGGTTTCCATGCTTTCTGTAGAATATTCTAACATAAGTTTCCCTTTGGGACCGATTCTCCAGACTTGGACGTCCCTTTGGCTTCAGAGATGTTCAGGGAATGGCTGCTCCAATCTTCTTGAGATGTTGATTTTATCCTGTGTGGTGTGGACTTCGAATCCATGTACCAGGCACGGTTGGTGGATTTATTACTAAGTGACATGAGTGTTCATACATTTGGTTTACGTTGGGACTACTCCATAGGCTGTGTTTTTTTTGGGACGGGGGGGGGGGGGGGGGGGGGTGTTGGACCTTGGCTGGACTCCTGCATTCTTTGTTGTCCTGCCCATAGTGGTTAATTGTGCATGAAGAGCATGTTGTTCCTGGATCCTGGGGTGAAGGTGTCAGTTTTTCAGCTTTTGGTGTATATTTGTACGCTCACAAGATGCAGGATCTTTGACTCATACTGAATAGGCCATGGGGGAGATATATCAAGACCGGCGCACCTTCCGTGAAATCTCTGGTAGATTTCAGTCTTCATTTCCGCCACAAAACTGGTGTGAAAAAAGATGTCGGCCCCCCCAATCTCGGATAGACGCAGAAACGTCAATTGCGACTAAATGTAGTCACAGTGCAATTTAAAAAGTAGCAAACATGGGTTGGATAATATATCCCCCCCTTTGTTATTGAAGCTCCTTCCTTGCTTTCAGTGAATGGTAACACTGAAGGTACAAAGCCTATCTTGCAATGTCCAGTTTGGACAAGGGTAAGGCTTTCTCGCCGTGTAGTGCAGCTTTATATTTCACCAGGACAGGTTCTGAGCGTAAACAAGCATGCTTCCGTGCACTGACAGCAAGCAGAGCCATTAAAATCTATTTTCCAGTTCTCAGTTTGTTACAGTGTATCAGGCTAGAGGTTAGGCTGCTTAGCCCCTAAGAAGATGGTCTGGACTGGATACAATTGTAACAAACCCTTAGCTGTGGAAGTTTTTAGGTACGTGCAGGTTTTCAGTAGAGATTAGCGAATTTGATATTTTGAAATTCATTCGGTGGTAAAAGGTGAATTGCGTTATGTATTCCGTTACCACGGACCACAACGCAATTCTATGACGGAATGCATAACGGAAACGGGACGGATCTGTTTTGCAGCCCATAGACTTCTATTATGACGGAATGCCTCTAATTGCGTTATGGTCGGTTAACGCAATTCACCTTTCACCACCGAACGAAGTGTGAACAAATTTCAAAATAGGAAATTCGCTCATCTCTAGTTTTCAGCATCACGTAACAATGGTGACATTCAGTGACAGCAAGCATAGATTCCGGCTGAGAAGGCGAAACACAAAGTCTGTTAAAAAGTTGTATAACTTTTTATCGTATGATTAATAAACTTTATTACTGTAAAACAGAGACATCCCTTTTTATGGACAAGGATAGATCTACAGAGGGCAGGATGTTCCATTCCGCGGAGAACACACACACACACGCCTGGTATCCGTGTTTTGCGCAACAACTGCAACGGCCGTGTGCATGAGCCCTTATAGGGGTTGTGCAGGATTAGAGAAACATGGCTGCTTTCTTTGTGAATCAGCCCCCTTGCCTGTCCACTGCGTTCAGCGCTACTGAAATGAACAGAGCTGAGCTGCAATACCACACGCTACCTGTGCACAGTTGTGGCGCTCTTTTTTTTTTTTTAGAACAAAGCAGCCATGTTTTGGTAATCTTGCACATCTCCTTTAAATTATTAGTGCTTTTTTTTAAAGTGAAAACACACTCTCCAGTCTTCATGCAAAGGCACTTTTTTTTTTTTTTTTTTTTTTTTTTTAATAAGGATAAAACGTGGTGTGGGGTCGGGGACATCCCCACGCTTTGAGGTAAGGGGTACGTCACAGTGTACAGACATAATACAGGTCACAGCATAGAGATTATACACGGTGGGCGAGACGTAGTGGCGGCGGGGGGGGGAGGGGATTATGGAACCGGAACCAACGTAGGAGCAAATAAACAAGAATGTGATGGGGGTGGTATTACCTATGGATTTATTAAAGGAATACTCCGGGCAAAAGTGATACTGCATTATTACACCTAGTGCAGGGACTGAGGAGGCGGGGCATAATAACAGGGGTTGTCTCTAGTGTTATGCCCCACCCACTATCCGTTTTGTGCAGTGTTCCTTTAAATGAGGAAAACACCCATTAGCCAATGTTTAGTGACCTAAATATGGAAGACCTCTTTAATGTAGGATGGCAGATGGCCCATTCAAGGGTTAAAAGCATCCCAGAATGCTCCCCCCGGTCACCTGTTCCTGCAGCGTTTAACTGGACGGTCAATGATTCGCCTGCTGTCCGGGAGGGGGGCAGAGTCCGGTTACACATGAGCGTTCTATGGCCCCTAGACCCCTATAATGACCTCAGGTCCGGGAAACTGATTCCCCCCCCATAAACGTGACTCCTGCTTGTAAGACGGCACGCATTTTTTAACAGCGCTGTCCTTTGTATTGACAGATTTGGTAAAGTGATAAAAACGAAATGGCGCTTCACGGTGAAGCGAGCAGGCATACGTAGGAAGGGGTCCGAAATCCCCTCCGCGGATCAAAATTGGGAGGGTAAAGGGCGTTACTGATGTCAGGAACCGGAGGTCTATTATGATCTGATCGGTGAGGGTCCGGAGGCTAGAGCCCCCCCCCCTCATCACTAAAATGGCTCCGCTAAACCCCCTTCATTTCTGATTGTCTCTTCTCAGGGAGCAGCGTCTTCGTCGGACCAATACCTGGACACGCGCCTTGTCCAGATGGGACGATCCCTTTAAAAGGGTTTCCTGAGATTTATATACTAATGGCCTATCCTCTGGATCTGATCAGTGGGGGTCCACCACCCAGGACAGCAGCAGCGCCGCAGCTTTCCCTAGGCCGTGTGACGTCACGTTCATTGGTCACATGACCTAGCCGCAGCTCATCCCCATTGCTGTTAATGAGACTGAGCCGCGATACCAAGCACAACCACTCTACGGCGCGCCAGTGATCGGAGGGGGGGGGGGGTCTAGGGTTTCGGACCCCACTTATCAGATACTCATAGGTCATCAGTATAGGTCTCGGAAAACTCTTTTAAAGGGATTGTCCCATCTGGACATTAATGGGATATATGGATGTGCCATAAATGTCCGATAGGGAAGGGGGTCCCCACCTCTGGGACCTGCTTGTATCTCAACAACAATGGACGCAGCGCACACATGGTGTCCTCTCCATTCACTGCTATGCTGAGCGCGCCCGTGCGCCTATTTTCGGAAGCCCCATAGCAGCTCATTTGAGAGAGGAGCGGGTCCCAGAGAGGAGACCTCCACCTATCGGACATTTACACCCCTTTAAAGGACCTCCTGTAACTGTAGTCACAAGCGCCGTTCGCCTTCCTAATTTTTGTTCTTTGGAATTTTTATTAATTTTTTTTTTTTTAACACCGCGTTCACATTCACAGTATTTCTCGTGGGTTTTTACCCCCTTTCATTCATGGGGGAGGAAAGAACCTCTAGATACAATATTTGGGAGGTGTCTCAAGCAACATGGCATCCTTCATACATACAGCAGGACAAAGGCAGACGGATACCTCCGAGCCGACTAAGCCAGGGACGTATTCCACGTCATCCTATAATGTAATAAATTAACCTATCGTACACGTAAAATTACATAGAAAATAAACAGTTTTACAAATGGCTTTAGCCTTTTTAAACCCTGGGCGGAAACAGCAGGATATATATATATATGGAGCTGAAATGACCCAAAAGAAACACCCCTCTCACCCCTGAGATACTCAAGTGTCAGTAAATAAAGCTGCGCAGGGAGCGAAGGAATATATAAGGGGCGAGAGGCGTCACAAAACCGCGACCGCGCCCTGCAATACTGTGACTATCCACTGGGGGCAGACTACAGAAGCATCGCTAGAGGTGGCATATGGAACTAGTCTACCGCTGCAGAGGGAGCCAGGTCTTTACAGCAAATTTTGTTCCTTCATGTAATGCCGGAGGGCAGCAGCGGTCTCCTCTTCTCTGTTCTTAAGTGCTCTGGTAGATGCGAATACGTTGGCTGATGTCCCTGCGGCACAGGGGGCACGTCTGGAGGGCGTCTCCGCAATTGCTGCAGCAGCAGACGTGACCGCAGGGGAGAAAGATCGCTTGGGCCTGAAAAAGAAAAAACGGCGTGGAGTTTGTAATATCAACCTTGGTCAGGGGTGGCCCTGTGGTTGCTTCTGATTGGCCGAGAGAGCCTTAATTAGCATACAATGCATGGAAGGACCCCCGTACGTTAGATTACCGTTGGCCAATCCAGAGCATTACAGAAGGGCTGGTCGACTCTCCCTCCCAAAGAAGGGTCGGGCGCAGTCAATTTTAATGAGAGAAACCCCTAACAGAGGTGTCTATCAGCAGTTTTCTTCTCCCTGAAAAAAACATGCATGCTCGGCCAAACTGAGCATGCATGTGTACAGCTACTGAAGGAGTATGGGCACTGTGATGGTGACATATACTACTTGGTATGACTCCAGTCATTAACCATCCCGATCATTCTCTACTTAGATTGCATGATATATACAGGATACATCTTACCTCGAGCTCCATGCACACCACGCACTCAGAGATCCTGTTCGCCACATCGGGTAATGGGAGTTTAGGAGAGCTCGGGCTGGGCTGGCCGGCTGGGGGGGCGCTGGGTCCCACCTCGGAGGGTGTCAGTTTGGGCGACTCTGTTTTGGAATGAGAAAGACTCACATTACAGCAGCATACTGGAGCGTTAATACTCATTAAGACAGGATCCTACAGACAAAAGAGCCTGGAAATTGATCTAGAAGGTGCAAACTGATCCAGAGATCAGATCTCCTGACCGGAGCAAACAAGCAGTTTTGGAAATACAGTTGATATGTTTGTAAGGACACAGCGGGGAACCAGAAGGGTCTGAATGATGAGGGTCCTACTTCCAAACCATCAGTCTTTACGGTGGCTCTCCCTAAAATAGAGTATGGCACTTTTGAGAACCCTTTAAATTAGCTACCATTGAGCACCCACCTATTCCTTATGAGACAAGAAGAAAAACGATGGGCAGAACTAATATACTGTTTATTGCTTAGTGCAAGCACCTCGGGGGCGGAGCATGGCACAGTCACTCTCCGCCCCTGCAGATCCTGTACTAGGCATAACACAGTATCGGTTATACCTAGAGTATTTGAAGCGGTTGTCCGGGTTCAGAGCTGAACCCGGACATATCTACATTTTTAACCAAGGCAGCCCCCCGGACTTGAGCATCAGAGCAGTTTATGCTCCGATGCTCTTTTTTGGGGCAAGGGAGCGCATCGGAGCATGATATGCTCCGATGCTAATATCAGGAGGGCTGCCTGGGTGAAATTATGGGAATGTCCGGGTTCAGCTCTGAACCCGGACAACCCCTTGAAGGGTGTTTTTCTATTAAGAATATTTATCACCTGTCTAAAGGAAAGGTTTGTCTCCAGCCAACCTCCTGGCCCCACAGATGGCCGCTCTACACAGGCTGCACATAGCAGGACCCATGAATTACCTCTCCTGAGTCTCCGAATCTCTCGAGCCTTCTCGATAATGGAGATCTGCAAGCCAACTTCCACAACGCCGATCTGCAGTGAGAGAAATACACCTCCATATAGAATCCTGCTTGAGCGTAGTAAAGCCATGAAAACGTAAGAAGATCCTGCACAATTACCTTCTGGAGATCAGCAGCCGTCATCTTCTCCAGCATCTCCAGACAGAACCTATGATGGGCAAATATAGGCAAATACTTCTCGGCTGAAAGCTCCCTGAGAAGGTCCACCAGTTCCTGCTCCAGCCCTTCCTCCTAAGAAACAGAGACAAAACCTTGAGTTCCAATGAAGATCAACTAGTTGACGAGAGGGTGTGAGGTGATCTAGAACCCACCTGAAGTCTGAGAGACAGAGGCTTCTGATTCAGGAGCCTCTGGTACTGGATCAGCCAATAGTTTTCTTGCTTGGCCTCGCTCTTTGCATCCATTTCCATCTGGAGAGAGAAAGATACTCCATTAATAAGACTACCCTACTGTGGCCACAAAATTACTAGTTGGGTACATTTCCATGCCATGGTCATAGTTTTCTCTTAAAGGGGTTGTCTGGTGTAGAAAACCCATATTCTTCGTTAATGGGATGGGGAGTCTTCACTCTGGAAGACCTAGCCATCGATTTCAATGGGTTACTTGTAATACTTCATTTTGCCTGCGGTGGTGCTGTAGGGAAACTGAACACTTCTTGCCAGGTTCCCCAGCCGATCACAAAAGATCAATGGAGGTTCCAGCTGCAGGACAAGCTAAGATCAGAAGATAATCTTCGGGGCACCCTTCTAACAAAAAAGGATGGTTCATAGTGGACGACCCCTTTAAGATCTCTGAAGAACTCACCAGTACGGCCAACAGCTCTTCTTCTCTCTGTTTCTTGTCCTTAAGAAGCTGCTGCAGGAGATCACTTAGTGCCTGGCGCTGCTCCGCTATCATCCACTGGTGCAAGAAAAACACAGTCAAATACAAGAGGTAATTGGGACCACCGAACACATTTTTGGAGCAAATTTAGTCTTGGGGAAGGGGCAGGATCCTAACCTAATTGGACTATATATATTGCACAAAGATGGGATTGGAGGGGGGGGGTACTGGGGGCAGCAGTGGGTCAAGCGTGATCTATTGATGGATGACCTGCTAATAGGAAGCAATGGTGCAAAAAAATAAATAAAAACAATGAATCGAGCAATTCACCTTCATGTACCCAAGGCATAACTTTCTGTGATAGAGGGTAGGGTCTTTAGTAGGGTATTGGCATTTGGGCCTAGGTTAGCCCTACAGTATAAAAAATGTATATGTATCTGTTTAAGAATCAGACATGTAGTGGTGTGAGAAAGCATTACCCCAAATGAAACTCCAAAATTGTGACCTGCAGTACCACTTTTCACCACACCAACAGGGATAGTTTTTATTGCATAGACAACAATGCAACAGCGCCACCTTCTAAGGTTGTGAAGTCAGAACAAATGTTAATGTAATTAACTATGGAATGAAGCAAACCACAGAGATGTCTGGTGCCGCCTATCAGTCAGCACAAGCTGCTTCACTATCTGCATATTTCACAGGAGGAGGAGAAGCTGCTCCTTTAAATGAAGAATTAAAAGGGGAATGAACCATAATGGCGGGAGCGTGCATACTTCTGCTATATATGTGACTAGTATCAGGGTGATGAGATTTGGATTTATTGTTACCAGTGACACAAAACAAGAAAACATATAACTGAAAAGACAAGAACAAAAATAACACAAAGCTAAGGACATAAAGGAAACACAGAAGAAAGACGCAAAGAAGGAGGAGAACAAGATTTCTAAAACTGACCTCTCATCCTAACTGCATTATAGGAGTTCAACTAAGCTGTTAGGGGTTTGTCTGTCAACATGCTCGCTGACTGTGTCCAGTAGAGACTGAACAAATGTACGTACAAAGTGACTGCACCAGCAGAATAGTGAGTGCAGCTCTGGAGTATAATACAGGATGTAACTCAGGATCAGTACAGGATAAGTAATGTATGTACACAGTGACTGCACCAGCAGAATAGTGAGTGCAGCTCTGGAGTATAATACAGGATGTAACTCAGGATCAGTACAAGATAAGTAATGTATGTACACAGTGACTGCACCAGCAGAATAGTGAGTGCAGCTCTGGAGTATAATACAGGATGTAACTCAGGATCAGTACAGGATAAGTAATGTATGTACACAGTGACTGCACCAGCAGAATAGTGAGTGCAGCTCTGGGGTATAATACAGGATGTAACTCAGGATCAGTACAGGATAAGTAATGTATGTACACAGTGACTGCACTAGCAGAATAGTGAGTGCAGCTCTGGAGTATAATACAGGATGTAACTCAGGATCAGTACAAGATAAGTAATGTATGTACACAGTGACTGCACCAGCAGAATAGTGAGTGCAGCTCTGGAGTATAATACAGGATGTAACTCAGGATCAGTACAGGATAAGTAATGTATGTACACAGTGACTGCACCAGCAGAATAGTGAGTGCAGCTCTGGGGTATAATACAGGATGTAACTCAGGATCAGTACAGGATAAGTAATGTATGTACACAGTGACTGCACTAGCAGAATAGTGAGTGCAGCTCTGGAGTGTAATACAGGATGTAACTCAGGATCAGTACAGGATAAGTAATGTATGTACACAGTGACTGCACCAGCAGAATAGTGAGTGCAGCTCCGGAGTATAATACAGGATGTAACTCAGGATCAGTACAGGATAAGTAATGTAATGTATGTACACAGTGACTGCACCAGCAGAATAGTGAGTGCAGCTCCGGAGTATAATACAGGATGTAACTCAGGATCAGTACAGGATAAGTAATGTATGTACACAGTGACTGCACCAGCAGAATAGTGAGTGCAGCTCTGGAGTATAATACAGGATGTAACTCAGGATCAGTACAGGATAAGTAATGTATGTACACAGTGACTGCACCAGCAGAATAGTGAGTGCAGCTCTGGAGTATAATACAGGATGGAACTCAGGATCAGTACAGGATAAGTAATGTATGTACACAGTGACTCCACCAGCAGAATAGTGAGTGCAGCTCTGGAGTATAATACAGGATGTAACTCAGGATCAGTACAGGATAAGTAATGTATGTACACAGTGACTGCACCAGCAGAATAGTGAGTGCAGCTCTGGAGTATAATACAGGATGTAACTCAGGATCAGTACAGGATAAGTAATGTATGTACACAGTGACTGCACCAGCAGAATAGTGAGTGCAGCTCTGGAATATAATACAGGATGTAACTCAGGATCAGTACAGGATAAGTGATGTATGTACACAGTGACTCCACCAGCAGAATAGTGAGTGCAGCTCTGGGGTATAATACAGGATGTAACTCAGGATCAGTACAGGATAAGTCAAGTATGTACCAGTACATGATAAGTGATGTATGTACACAGTGACTGCACCAGCAGAATAGTGAGTGCAGCTCTGGAGTATAATACAGGATGTAACTCAGGATCAGTACAGGATAAGTAATGTATGTACACAGTGACTGCACCAGCAGAATAGTGAGTGCAGCTCTGGAATATAATACAGGATGTAACTCAGGATCAGTACAGGATAAGTGATGTATGTACACAGTGACTGCACCAGCAGAATAGTGAGTGCAGCTCTGAAGAATGTATGTACACATGACTCTGCTGTGGATCTGATCAATTGGTATTAACTCTTTTCATCATTAATAGCGACATCTTCCATTCCGTGTGCTTTTCTTGTTATACTCTGGATCTCCACAGATGGCGACACATTATTCTGTTATTTTCCTGAGGTTTAAGTTGAGGGGGATTTCTCATCACAGAAAACATATTAATACGGTGTCTGGTTTCCAGGTCCCCCTGTGGGAAATTGCTCTGATTCTGCAAGGGGAATCCATGGTCAACCTCGCCGTTCCCTGCAGTGACCACTACAGGGCAGAAGTAGTATAACATGCGGCCAGTCAGCTGGACAACCTGCATCTGCCAGAGCAGATAGTCTTCTTAGAAGGGGGTCCTAACCATGCAAGGGACCCCGCACCTAACCTCATGTCTGTAGGATGACGAGACTTGAAAACTATAGATTTAAAATATTGTATTTTGATGCATCAGTTCAGATTCCCTATGTCAAGTTTCCACTAGGGGTGGAGCTAGAAATAAGGGGCGGGGCTGTGACAACCTGCCATACACTTTCCTGGTCGTTACTTTTTTGGTGAAGCAACTTTTTGAATTTCAAGTTTTTATTCACTTTTTTTTCTACTTGTCCCTTAAAATTTGCCATTGGAGTCTGGCCACCAAGAGACGAGACATAAGACCCCCGAGCGTTAGTGACGGGAAAGGACAAGACTGACGAACGGACAAGACACCAGATAAGACTGAAAGCAAGACGCCCGAGGCAACCATTATAATATGAAGCTGCAGTGAGGCTCGAGGCACTGGCTACCTGATGCCTCACTGGTCCCAATCCCAGCTATTCTGATCTTATATGAAGATACTATTATAACACCAGCGGGCCGTCCTTACGAAGGGCAGCATTTAAAGGGGATGCACAGGACTAGAAAAACATTTAAAAGGGCTTGTCCATCCCTGTGCAAGAGTTCTATCTCGTGTTGCAGCTCCACTAAAGTGAACATAGCGGCGCTGCAATACCGCACACAACCTGGGGACAGGCGTGGCGCTGTTTCTGGAAGACGGCAGCTATGTTTTTCTCATCCCTTTAATAATGACTGGAAAATCCCCCACCCCTGACGCCCAGGCAGCAAAAAACCAAAATATATAAGAAGCTTCCGGGAATTTTTTTTTCAGACCTCCCGGGGTAACCACATACCTGAAGTTCCTCCGTTTCCAGTTCTTGCCTCTTTACCTCCAGCTGAGTCAGATGCATTAACTCAGCTTCTATTAATAAAATCTAGACAGAAGATGAGACAGCAGGGGTCGGATGAAAAGGATCTCACCATCAGGAGTGATCGTGCTGATGGAGCAAAGCCTTTGGGGGGGGGTGGGGTGTTGGGGGACCTCTGCAGCAGCCTAGGGGTTAACTCCCAGGGTTGCAGCATTAGGTTAGGTATTGCAATGCATGCATCAGACGTCTAATGCTACCTGCATACAACGCAAAACAAAAGTAGCGCCGCACCGGTTCGCAGGTTGCGTGAGGTATTGCAGCTCAGCCCCATTCACTTCAATAGGGGTGTGCTGCAATACCGGACACAACCTGAGGACGGGGGCGGCACTGTTTTTCAAATGCCAAGCAAATGCTTAACTAACAATTTCCCAATCGGTTTGGCTCTCATGGGGCAAGGAACATACATCTGCCCAATAGTAGATCCCTCCTCTGGTTAGGAGGGGATTCATGTAATTGCTATTTGAGCAATTTCCTGCTAAATTCTTCCGAAAAGCTACCAGGAAGTGTCTACAGAGCGACGTCGTAACTGGGGGTTGAGGCAGGATAGTCGCCGTCCATAGAAATACATTGAGTCATGCGACGTGCAGCCTTTTTCATACACAAATTTTCAGCCAATGAGCAAAGGCTTTACTCCCAGACATCTCACAGCTGAGGGTTTCGTTACAATGGATCCAGCCTAGACAATGAGCTTTTCACATCAGCGCCACAAATCTCTCTCCTGTCCTGATTATGAGAACACTGAATAGACTGGATGCAACTGTAGCAAATGCTCAGCGGTGAAAAGTTATTGGATCTTATGGGCATTTCAGCGTCCGGGTGCAAACAAGCAATGTTGCTATTCATTGACAGCAAGCAGGAATGGACATGTAGAACTTATACCAGTCGAAAGATTTGTGTATTTTGAGATAAGCGGCGGTGACTGGTAGCACTTCATAGAGGTAGCGGTTAAACGTAAAATCGCTTTTTCGTGTCTACGGCCTATAACCTCCACAATGGAGACGGCAGATTCTCCCCATTTTCTTCATCGAGAGATGTGGCGAGAGAATAAAACAAAAAGGAGCAAAAGCCAGGCGGAGGAGGAGAGCAAAACAACATGCTAAAATGTCAGCGATGAAGGGGAGCGCAGTCCATCTACTGAACCCTGGGGCCAAAGTGTTTACTGAAGAGGATACGATAAAACTGTATTTCCCAGTGTCAGGCAGCAGCCTGCACAATACACCGCGCGTCCACTCTTAGGGGTGTCCCAGGACTGTAATATTCATGGCCTCCTGTCCTAAGGATCAGATCGGTAGAGGTCAGGCTCCTGGCACCCCCATCCGCCAGCTCCTCGTTCCCTGCGTTGGTTCCCAGTGGCTGTGCCAGGTACTGCAACTACACTGCCCGCAGCTGTGCCATCTAGGCTAGGGCATGTGTCGCACCAATGTCGCGCAACATTTTCTGTAATCATAGTCAATGGTGTCGCAAAGCGACATGCTGCAACTTGGACGAATTCTTTGCCTTTTTCGTGCGACACTGTTGACCATCGTTATATAAAAGGTCATGCGACTTTTCGACGACACATGTTGCTGTGTAGCCCTAGCCTAAAAGGGGTTATCCGAGATGCGCCGCGGTCCCATGCAGAGACGACACTTCTAGGATCGCGTGCCATACATTGGGACACGTGATCCCAACCTGGAATCATAATCTGCAGAGCAAGCATGAGTCTGAATCTCGTGCTGCGAGAGATACACACTTAAGCAGGAGCAAAGGGTTCTCACCTCAGGCTGGGAACACATACCCAATGTATGGAATGTGATCCCGGAAGTGGCAGCCGCATGGGGTCACGACGCATATCAGATAGCCCCTTTAAGTAGATGGGAGAGAGCTGCAATACCAGGGACAGCCACTACAAAATGTATGGTGCTCTATCTGGCAATCAATGATAGTGTGGTGCAGCAGGATAGACCCCCATCTATCCCATATTGATGACCTAGCCCAGAGATGCTCAACCTACAGCCCTCCAAAACTACAACTCCCACCATGCCCTTCTGTAGGCTGTCCTGGAATTATGGGAGTTGTAGTTTTCCAACAGCTGGAGGGCCGCAGGTTGAGCATGCCTGACCTAGCCTAAGGACAGGCCATGAATATCAATGTCCTGAAAACCCCTTTAAACGCTGTATTATGAAAAGTTCTGCAGAATCTCTGATGTACTTTACGTTTTCTTTACACCTTTCAAGATCTCTGCTTGAGATTTGTCTACACAAACCCACCTGTTCTCGTATCTGCCGATGCATCAGATCTTTCTTCAACTGCAGGGCCTCAAAGGCGGCCTTCTGAATTTCTGACTGGAAGTGAAAGAGTTAACAACCGTTATGCGTTTTCTGCACCTGCGCATGGTTGGGCTCCGCTCACGAGACCATGTCCGTTTTGAGGGCCGCAAAACATGGACACTGGCCGCGTGCACCCTGGACTGCGGTGCAGACCCATTGACTTCAATGGGTCCGCGATCTGCAGGATGCAGCGAGGAATAGGACATGTCCTATATTTTGGGATGCGGCCGCATGGACCAAGAGCTCTGCGGTCTGCAAAACGGACACGGCCGTCGTGTGAATGGAGAGACGTCTTCCTTACCTCCTGCAGGATCTGGCTGATGGCTTTACTCTGATCCAGTTGCTGCCACATCTGGATCTGCTGAATCTTGCGATCCATCTCGGCCAAGCTGTTAACAGGGGCAATGGGCACGTATTAGACATTAAATCTCTTTCGGTATGGTCCTCTACTGATGATCCCCCCGAGGCTGCATACAAACTACTCCACCTAATCTCCTAGTGTTCTATAGCACGTCCATCCTAACTTCCTATGTCTTCTCTGCTTGTCAGAGGAGGAGTATGCTACTGCACTTGCTCAGCATCCCCTCTGACAAGCAGAGAAGATGCTGCAGGTTTAGAGACAGACTGCTCACCACACCAGGGATCCCTCCACACCGCAACATAGAAGATCCTGATGTAACAACAGGGACCTCCGCGGATCAAGAGAACAGGGGTCCCGTATCAGGGACTGCCAGAGAAAGTAGAGCACAGCACTCGGCTATTTCCGGCAGTCTGATGATTTCATGCTCGACCTGCCACTCCATTCATGATCAGTGGGGGGCCCTAGCCATCAGATACTTATCCCCTTATCCTGTGGATAGGGTATACGTTTGTATCCTAGGACAACTCCTTTAAAGGAACACGGGCTAGTACATGGCCTGAAGGGGTGCAACATGACACAGGATGCCATAGCGAGATTCCCTGTGCTATGCTCGGCCCTTCGTGCCTTGCACCAGACATACTACAGTGTTTACGTTTTCCACGGAGTGTCCCTTTAAAGCTATGTTTAGCCTGAGAAGCCTCTGACGAGTCAATAGTCGCCAAAGCCATGGACAAAGAGAGAGAGCTTCTTCTAGTAATGTTAGACTTTCCCTTTAAGTCCCGTAGCTGTAAACAATAAGGATGTTTTGCAAATCACTTATCACCGACTGAGCCGATCCCCACGGCCGCACAGATAGGAAATAATTGACGGACAGTCAGTGATCCCCTAGTCTAATCATTAGCATGCGCCGGTTATTAGCTGACTTATGATGAGGCACTGCACAATCATTGACAGCTCGGGCGTGTCGCTCGTGTCAGTGGTGGATTTTTCCATCTCACCTGGAGCAGGTCTGATAAACCATCTCCCGGCGCCGGGACTCGATGGCCACCTGCAGCAGCTTGTTCTTGTAACTTTCCACCAACATCTGCTGCATTGCAGCTAAAGAGAGAGAGAGAGAGAGAAGAAAATGCCATCAGGACACATGTAATGCAGGTTGGAGCAGGATTTATTGCCATTGGAAACCCAGTAGCTATAGGGGGTGGCAAGGGTAGCAATTGCAAAGGACACATAGACTACATGATATGGTGCAGTATGCTATATATTGAGCACTGCATCCCATGACGGTCCAGAATCTCAGACTCAAGGCTGTCCATATAGCTACTGAAGGGTTTGCTATCCAGCTTTCAGAGGCACTTGAATGGCACCACGCAGAAATCCTGGAGCACAGAGGTGTCAGGTGAAGAAAGGGGCAGCACTTACACGCCACCTCCTTACGACGTAGGTTGTCAGCTTCTTCCTGGGTAATTGCCATAAGATGCTCCATTTTAATCCTGCAAAGCAGATGTGTGTAAGATAGACGGAAACATAAACAGACAGATAGATAAATAGATAGTGAGGAGATAGATATTAGATAGACAGATAGATAACCATCCACCCAAGGCTCTAATAATGAAGATTTGGGTATATTACTGCCACCCACCTCTCATCCTCCAGGGATTTCAGAATAGACTCGCTCTGCTTTTGTCTGCAAAATAATGAGAATATTTAATGAGACTTCGCACCTACTGCAAAATGAAAAAAAAAAAAAAAAGTGGTCTCCGCTGTAGGGAAATACAGAAGGAGCAGAGCGTTGCAATCCCCACCGATCAGCCATTTATAGGGCATGCCCTATACTCTGTGTATATTGATGCGAATACGTGCACTTACCTGCGGTTCTCCTCCAGCAGGTGAGAGATCCGGTACGAGATCCCCTTCTCCATCAGTTTGAGCTGTTCCTGCAGCTTCTGCCGGTCATTCTGCAGCTGACGATGATGCTCTGTCAGACCCTTCTCCAACCGCGACTGCTCCTGAGCAAACAGAGATTCAGACCCCCAATATATGCGATATGATGGGCCTGCCACCACACAGGGGCACCGCGCACTCACCTCCCGCACCGTCTGTAAGATCTCATTCTTCTGAGAGTTACTCTGTAGGAAAAGCTGGGCGTGTTCTCGCTGCCCCAGGTCCAGGCGACGCTCAAAATCTAGTTTTTCTAACATTTTCTGTTCCTGGAAAAAAAAAGGCAAAGGATGAAATGAAGAAAAGATGCTGACCCATGTATAATAATGTCAAATATACAATACAATACTAAAATATATAATACAGTACTAAAAGAAGCACCTAGGATTTGGAGAAGGAAAATAAGAAAAAAAAATTTTTTCATCAGATCTCAGATCAGACTCTAAAATCAGACCCCTATGCTCCATCCGCCTCAGATCAGATCTCCCATCCGCCTCAGATCAGACCCCCGTGAGCCTCAAATCAGACCCCCGTGAGCCTCAAATCAGACCCCCGTGATCCTCAGAATAAACCCCCATTATCCTCAGATAACACCCCCATCAGCCTTAGATCACACCCCCGTGAGCCTCAAATCAGACCCCCGTGAGCCTCAAATCAGACCTTAATGAGCCTCAAATCAGACCCTAATGAGCCTCAAATCAGACCCCCATGATCGTCAGAATAAACCCCCATTATCCTCAGATCACACCCCCCATCAGCCTCAGATCACACCCTCCATCAGCCTCAGATCACACCCCCATCAGCCTCAGATCACCCCCCCCATCAGCCTCAGATCACCCCCCCCCATCAGCCTCAGATCACCCCCCCCCCCATCAGCCTCAGATCACCCCCCCCCCATCAGCCTCAGACCAGACCCCCATCAGCTTCAGATCAGATGTTAATATAAATAAATAAACATACCTTTCCTGCTCAGGATGGTGCTGCTTCTCTGCCGATCTACTCGCCGCTCCCTGGTCTTCTTCCAGTCCACGCTGCACTGTGACCTGATGTCGCACAGCGTCAGGTCATAGCGCGCGCCTATGTGCACTACATCCTGACGCTGTAAGCCAGTCAGGACAGAGTGCAGGGCGAAGCCTGGAAGAAGACCAGGGAGCGGCGAATAGAGCCGTGCAGCACTTCCCTCACTACTCCCTGTGTCTCCTGCATACGGATGTCATTAGCATTCTGACTGTAAGCCACTTTTCCCTTCACTTTCTTTTTTTTTGGGGGGGGGGGATGTGTTTTATAGTCCAAAAAATACGATATGATAATACTAGAAAAATACATAATACCGTACAATTCTAATATATAATAAAAAAAACTATCATTTATAATTTACTGCTATAATAATATTTAATAAAATACAATACTATAGTATTATATAATATACTGGTATAAAAATATATAATCCAATACTATAAAAATATATAATTTATTGGTATAATACAATACTATCATAATATATCATTTACTGCTATGTTTCGCCATAAGACGCACCTAGATTTTAGAGGAGAACAATAACAAAAGAAGAAATTTTCATCAGACCTCAGCTCAGACCCCCAATGTTAATAAGTCCCCCAATCAGACCTCCATGTGAATGACCCCCATGCTGAGATCAGATAAAATAAATTAAAAAAAATCTACTTATTTCTAGCCGTGCGCTGTGCTGTGACCCGACACGCACAGCGTGAGGTCACTGCGAGCCGACGTCTTCACACTGTGTCACAGCACAGCGAGTGGCCAAGGACCAGGGAGCGGTAAGTATAGAGCTCGGGGACTGCTGCATTCCCCACTTCCCGATCCTCCTGTACTAATGAGCGCTTCCATAATGAAAGCGCTCATTAGAATTCGCTCCATAAGACGAACTGAAAAAGTGCGTCTTATAGGGCGAAAAATATGGTAATAGAATATAATAATTCAATTTGCCCCCATTGCCACAATATGCCCCCATTGTCTGATAGGTGTGGGTCCCACCTCTGCGACCCGCACCTACAAGGAGAACGGAGCGGGGAGAGCTGTGGCTGGAGGACCCTGCCCCTGCTCCCATTCTTTTATATGGGGCAGACGGAAATAGCGGAGCCAGCGCTCGGCTATTTTCGGCGGCCCCATAGAAATTAATGGAGGGCGGCTGTGCATGCGCAGTGCTCCCTCTGTTCATTTCCCCGCTCCGTTCTCGTTGTAGGTGCGGGTTCCAGAGGTGGCGATATGCCCCCATTGTATGTGATGGGAATACACCTTTAAAGGGGTTTCTGGGACTGATGACCTGTTGATGAGCAGCTCCATACATCATGTAGTGGCCGTTCTCAGGTACTGCAGCTCAGCTTCCATTCAAGTTGTATGGTTGAGAGTCACCGCTCCATTCACACAGGAGACTCAGGGACCCCCGTGTGTTAGTCATCATAGGGGAACCAGCACTCGGAATCCCAGCATTCACACATCGATCACCTACATTTAACACTTCGTGTGCCCTAACAGCAGGACTGTAGGTGTGTAAGGGGTCTCACAGTCCTCAAACGTGGCCTGAAGCTAAATCCACCCCCCCCCCATTCCCAATTAATCCTCCAATCAAATGGTTAACCCTTCAAGATGCGCGGTTCCTCCGATTCCGGTCACTTAGCGGGAGCGTATAACAGGCTGCTCATGCCCTCTACTGCCAAAAAACATTGCTCCAGACTAAGGACCTGCACCTCCTAAAGCGGGCGGTCATCAAGCGGCTAAAAACAGGGAAAAAACGGAAAACTTCTGGGTTTTACTCATCCTATCAGAGACCGACTCACCTTTCTCTTCTCATATTCGGAAAATTTGTTCTGCAAGACAGAGAAGACCGGATTATGACAAGCTCTGACTAACAGGTGTTTCCATTCGCTGGCAGTAAGAAGAGATTTTGAAAATGGTGACGAATTGGAAAATACATGAAAAAGTGGCAGAAGGAGATATATGAAACCCCTTTAACTTTCCGAGTCTCTTATGTGCCCAGATCTGACCACTGGATGATACAGGCCCAAAGCCTGAGGCTGTACTACTGAGACAGACCTCATATACAGGAGCGAGTTCAACACGGCTGCTAGGCAGGTGCAGTTTACATTACTTATGCTCTACCAATGGAGGGGGGTGTCTCTTCCCTATAGATAGTTATCCCGCTCTGACGGACCTGTCCCGCAACAGATACCAACCTGCCATTCAGTCTCCTCTTTCAAAGACATCAAAAGAGCGCCATCTACTGTGTCTGCCGCAGCATCGCAGGCGTCGTTCTCCAGGACAGAGAGCAGGTACTGGGAGGGTGGGCAGTACTTTATGCCCAGCTCTGCGGGGAGAAGATCTGATTGTGATGGTGACCCGTGATACATCCACTACTCCCCGAAGTTACAAAGTCACGCTTACCCTTGCATAGATACTGCTGGATCGCCTCTGTCCCCTCGCTGCACACTGAGGCTGGGGGGAAGACCATCCCCAAAGAGTCCAGAGTCAGGGTCTATAAAGAAAGAGGAGAGGCCATGACTGTAACAAATGAATAAATGAATATGAATTAATATCGCCCTCTGCAGTTGTCTTATCCATCTCTGGGAAAGCTGGGTGACAACCAATATGGCTGCATCACAACTCCCACAGTGTCCGTCACCTGACTTCCCAGGGTCCTTAAAGGGGTTCTCCAGAAATAATGATTTTTTTTGGCAAGTGTCCTCACCCTGCCTCTTAAACAAAAGAGTCATACCTACCTGCTACAGGTTGCCTTCTGCTGAAGACAGACATTGGTTGCAGTGAAGCATGTGACCATGCCCATAAATACCGCATGGACAGCGGGGAGGCAGCAAGGAGCATCAGAGCAGCGGGGGCAGGTAAATATGAATATTCTGTTTATGGAGAGAGGCAGGGGCACTTGCAAAAAAAATATAGTTATTTATTCCCGGAGAACCCCTTTAAACCCCCTTCATGACACATATGTACGTGGTGTGTATGGAGTGGGCTTAGGAAATGACCTTGCACCAAATGCGGCAGGTGATAAGGAAGCGGATGTCCACTAGAGGGAGCTCACTGCATACAATCATACATTGAGACTGGTGAGGCTCCCTCTAGTGGTAGAAGACAAACTGTATCTTTCACATTTAGGGCCCATTCACATGACTGTATTTTTCTGTCCGCATCCGTTCCGCAATTTTGCGGCTCGGATGCGGACCCATTCATTTCAATGGGGGCCTCAAAAACTGCGGCCCCCTCAGAAAAGATAGAACATGTCCTATTCTTATCAGTTTTTGTGGACAAGAATAGGCATTTCGATCATATGGAAGGACGCTCCGATCTGCAAAAACAGATACGGTTGTGTGAATGAGCCCTTAAATCAAGGCAAGGGATTTGGAGCTCTGTACCAGAAAGATGCAGATGTGACTGGTCAGTGAGAAATGTATTTAGGGGTCCCACGACTACTAGAAAGAAGATTCCTCAGCCCTAGGCAGGTTTTAGGTGAATGATCCTCCATGCCATTAAAGGGACGGCTGCAATCTGCCCCTGTATGAGTGTTTGTGCTCATAGAGGGGGTCTAGGACATCCACACAGGGCCTACAGATAGATATACAGGACAGACTGCTGGATCACAAGTTCCATTAATTACCTCCAAGGTGCGGACATGGGCCAGGGCCGGAGGAAGCTCGCTCAGTCTATTCTCGCTGATGTTCAACGTACGTAGACAGCGCAGACTACCGACGGTTGGAGGAAGCAGCTTCAGCTTATTCCCTGGTAAGAAACCGACATAAATGTTACCCAGATCATCTCTGGATCACCTCTGAGATGTTTCTACACCTTGTTTGGAGTCACCTGTGGTAAATTCAGCAGATAGGACATGATTTGGAAACACACAGCCCTGTCCTATATAAGATCTCACAGCTGACAATGCAGATCAGAGCAGAAACCGAGCCATGAGGAGGAGAGAACTGCCTGTAGAGCTCAGAGACAGGATTGTGTGGAGGCACAGATCTGGAGAAGGGGGCAAAAAATGTCAGCGGCACTGAAGGTTCCCAAGAGCACAGGGACCTCCATAATTCTTACATGGAAGAAGAAGAACGAGGACTCTTCTTAGAGCTGGTCGACCCAACAAGGGCCGTGGTAAGAACGGTGACCAAGAACCCAATGGTCACTCTGGCTGAGCGCCAAGGATCCTGTGTGTAGATGGGAGAAACTTCCAGAAGGTCGGCCATCACTGCAGCCCCCACCAATCTGAGCTTTATGGCAGAGCGGCCAGAAAGAAGCCTCTCCTCAGTAAAAGGTACAGGAAAGCCGCCTGGTGTTTGTAAAAAAAGCAGCTCAAGTACCCTCAGACAGTGAGAAACAAGATTCTCTGGCCTGATGGAACCAAGATTGAACTATTTGGGCTCAATTCTAAGCATCATGTCTGGAGGAAACCAGGCGCTGCTCATCACCTGCCCCATACCATCCCTACAGTGAAGCATGGTGGGGGGACAGGGAGACTGGTCAGGGTGGAGGGAAAGCTGAATGGAGCAAAGTACAGAGATATTCTTAATGAGAACCTGATCCAGAGCTCTGGACCTCGGACTGGGCCGAAGGTTCACCTTCCAACAAGACAATGACCCTAAGACCACGTCCAGGACAACACAGGAGCGGCTGAGGGACAACTCTGTGAATGTCCCTGAGTGGCCCAGCCAAAGCAATGAACCTAATAGAACGTCTCTGGAGAGACCTGAAGATGGCTGTCCACCGACGGCGCCATCCAACCTGACAGAGCCTGACAGAAAGGGACTGAAGACTTATGTCCCGAGGAAAGGGGCTCAAGACTTATGTCCCGAGGAAAGGGGCTCAAGACTTATGTCCCGAGGAAAGGGGCTCAAGACTTATGTCCCGAGGAAAGGGGCTCAAGACTTATGTCCCGAGGAAAGGGGCTCAAGACTTATGTCCCGAGGAAAGGGGCTCAAGACTTATGTCCCGAGGAAAGGGGCTCAAGACTTATGTCCCGAGGAAAGGGGCTCAAGACTTATGTCCCGAGGAAAGGGGCTCAAGACTTATGTCCCGAGGAAAGGGGCTCAAGACTTATGTCCCGAGGAAAGGGGCTCAAGACTTATGTCCCGAGGAAAGGGGCTCAAGACTTATGTCCCGAGGAAAGGGGCTCAAGACTTATGTCCCGAGGAAAGGGGCTCAAGACTTATGTCCCGAGGAAAGGGGCTCAAGACTTATGTCCCGAGGAAAGGGGCTCAAGACTTATGTCCCGAGGAAAGGGGCTCAAGACTTATGTCCCGAGGAAAGGGGCTCAAGACTTATGTCCCGAGGAAAGGGGCTCAAGACTTATGTCCCGAGGAAAGGGGCTCAAGACTTATGTCCCGAGGAAAGGGGCTCAAGACTTATGTCCCGAGGAAAGGGGCTCAAGACTTATGTCCCGAGGAAAGGGGCTCAAGACTTATGTCCCGAGGAAAGGGGCTCAAGACTTATGTTCCGAGGAAAGGGGCTGAAGACTTTCCGAACACATTGTATAATGTGTACGGCCAGCTTAAAGGGGTATTCCCATCTTGGACATTGTGGGTATATTTCTAGGGGCACCTAACCTTAGAACGGAGCCCGCAACGTGCTAGATGGCGCACCACACATACGCGGCTGCCCTCCATTCATTTCTATGGGAAGTCCCAGTGAAATGAATGGGAAATGAACTGTGCAAGCGCGGCCACCATTCCATTCACTCCTATGGATGGAGCTTACAGAAATAGCTGAGCCAACACTCAACTATTTTCAGCAATACCATAGAAATGAAAAGAAAGCGGCTGCTCCCTCTGGCGCTATGAGGGCTCCGTTCTAAGTATAGGTGCAGGTCCCAGAGGCGGGAGCCGCTCTCATCAGACATTGGATATCCTAGCAATATGTCCCCAATGTACAGGATGGAAATACCCCTTTTTAAAAAAAATGTGCAGCTGTGTGAGCAAGGAAGGTTCTGAGCCTCTGTGCGGAAGTCATGTTTCCATTCACTGACAGCAAGCAGAGCTTTAGACAATGGTGAGGAATTGAAACACAACGTCTATTGGAAAGCCTTGCTTATTATGTAGGGAAGATTTTCCATGGAGTTCGACGACTGCACCCACCTTTCACATTCAGGGTCTGCAGTTGGATCAAATCCCCGATGGAATCAGGGAGCGAACGCAAGACGTTCCGTTCCACGTTCAGCACCTGAGAGATGAAAAATGGAGAATAGAAATAGACTCAGTCTTAAATGCCTGGTCTTACACCTCAGGGGCCCTCCATTACGGTCTATTAATGCCCCCCCATCCCCTTCATTAACATCATGGTCGCCGTTCATTTACCTGTAAGGATTTCAGCAGTCCTATGTCAGCAGGGAGGGACGACATCTGGTTATCATGGAGATCAAGAACCTAAGCGGAAAAAATAAAAACTGGCTGGGATGAATGACGTCTGAAGGTAGGTGATCTGCAGTACATGGGGCTGTAGGTACCTACCTTTAAGGCGGCTAAGTCCAGGATTTGGCAGGACTTGGGAAGCAGAGAAGTCAAAAAATTGCTGTGAAGAATCAACACCTGTGAAGAGAAACCCATTCAGACGTCCTTCCCTAAAACACTCTGTGCTGCTGGGGGACACTGCTCCTATCACTAAGTAGAGTGTGGTGAAATCCGGTCACTGCCTCCTAGGAGATCAGCAGGCTCCTATCCTGAAATACTCTGTGCTGCTGGTAACCACACACCTCTTGCTATCAGCCTGTGCTGTCCGTCCTCCCATCACACATATATATATATATATATATAGGCTCCTCCGAGCTGTAATTAACGGACAAAGACGTGTCCTGGATGCTGAGAGTTATAGTCCCAGAGCAGAGGATATTACTGACCTTCTTCTGAAGGACCCGACAGGTGGAGAAAGCAGCATCAGGGACCTGAAATCAAGACAGAGCGGGAGGATGGGAGTGATCATTCATTATAGATAGATAGATAGATAGATAGATAGGAGATAGAAGAAAGATAGATAGATAGATAATATATAATAGATAGATAGATAGATAGATAGATAGGAGATAGATAGATAGATAGATAGATATGTGATAGATAGATAGATAGATAGATAGATAGATAGATAGATAGATAGATATTAGATAGATAATATATAATAGATAGATAATAGATAGATAGATAGATAGATAGATAGATAGATAGATAGATAGATAGATAGGAGATAGATAGATAGATAGATAGATAGATAGATAGATAATAGATAGATAGATAGATAGATAGAAGAAAGATAGATAGATAGATAATAGATAGATAGATAATATATAATAGATAATAGATAGATAGATAATAAATAGATAGATAATTTATAATAGATGGATGGATAATATATAATAGATAATAGATAGATAATAGATAGATAGATAGATAGATAGATAAGAGATAGATAATATATAATAGATAATAGATAGATAGATAGATAATAAATAGATAGATAATATATAATAGATAGATGGATGATAGATAGATAATATATAATAGATAATAGATGGATATTAGATTCACACCTCGGATAATTCACATTTTGAGATGTCCAGGATTTCGTCCGCTCCCGCCTCCTTCGTCTGTAAATATAGGAATATAACTCAGTCGGCCCGGACACTGACTGATGTAGCAGAGATGAATTTGTCATTTATCTCTTTTACCTGCAGTCATTCTAGACCCACCAATAACACAACATGACTTCAACCAAAAGTACAACCTCAGCTCTGCTATATCTGTCTTAAAGGGGGAAACCCTTGTGACCACACATCTCACCGTGGTCGTGTATTTGGCAGATGAGGGGACACCTGTTGGGTCACCTCTGCCGGGAGCGGCTCAACATTTTGTATAAAAAAGAATATGGGTCTCATTTAAGTGTCAGATGCTGCATCAGCACTGCTGTATCACTGCCATGGCAGCACACAATGAAGGTCAGTACCGGGGCCCCTAGGTAGGTGGTTCTGGACTGTGCTGGAAATGTGACAGAACCTGAGAAGACGATCAGTGATGGAGAACGAGTGCAAGCTCTTCTGCTCCACTGAGCCCACATCAGTGAGGTCATCTCCTGGCAGGAGATCAGCGGCGGCCGGCTTACCAGGCACATCTGATATTCTAGGCGTTTTCTCGCCTCCCCGCTCGGCTTCTGCTTCTTGAAGAACAGCGGCATCATAACTGGCAGCGCGATCCTCCGACAGACAGCGAGCTGTAAGAGAAGACATGCAGAGCTCAGCCTGGCAACTCCAGCAGACCACTCCCTGACAGCAGCCGCTGCAAGCACAGGGCGCGCAGAGACCGCAGGGGGACGCTGGCAGCCAGGGGACTTTGGAACCGGCAGAGGGGACAACTGCATACTATAAGATGGGGGGGGGGAAGGGGGGGACCTAGAACCGGCAGAGGGGACAACTGCATACTATAAGATGGGGGGGGGGGACCTAGAACCGGCAGAGGGGACAACTGCATACTATGAGCCGGGAGGGGGGGGACCTAGAACCGGCAGAGGGGACAACTGCATACTATGAGCCGGGAGGGGGGGGACCTAGAACCAGCAGAGGGGACAACTGCATAATATGAGCCGGGAGGGGGGGGACCTAGAACCGGCAGAGGGGACAACTGCATACTAACAGACAAAGGGGACAACTGCATACTATAAGATGGGGGGGGGGGATCTAGTACAGACAGAGGGGACAACTGCATACTATGAGCCGGGGGGGGGGGGGACCTAGAACCAGCAGAGGGGACAACTGCATACTATAAGATAGTGGGGGGGGGATCTAGTAATCTAGTACAGGCAGGGGACAACTGCATACTATGAGCCGGGGGGGGGGGGGGACCTAGAACCGGCAGAGGGGACAACTGCATACTATAAGATGGGGGGGGGGGGGGATCTAGTAAAGGCAGGGGAGGCAACTGCATACTAACAGACAGAGGGGACAACTACATACTATGAGCCGGGGGGGGGGGGGGACCTAGAATCGGCAGAGGGGACAACTGAATACTTTAAGAGGGGGGGGGGATTTAGTACAGGCAGGGGAGGCAACTGCATACTATGAGACGGGGAGGGGGAGCTAGAACCGGCAGGGGGGACAACTGCATGCTAACAGACAGGGGGATCTAGACCAGGCTGAAGGGACAACTGCATACTATGAGACCGGAGGGGGGGTTATCTAGTACAGGCAGGGGAGGCAACTGCATACTAACAGACAGAGGGATCTAGAACCAGCAGAGGGGACAACTGCATACTAACATATGGGGGTGATCTAGAACTGACAGGAGATAACCGCGTTCTGGCAGCCAGGGGACTCTAGAACCGGCAGAGGGAACAGCTGCATACTAACAGACGGGGGTAATCTAGAACATGTAGAGGAAGCAACCATATACTACCACTCGGGGTAAGATAGAAAAGGCAGAGAAGTGAACACCCGCTCACCGACCCTCAGGGGAATCTTCTAGAACAACCCGACAAAGTTCTCCTGACAGATAGAAATCATCAACCAGAACAACGTCCCAATAAATGACTATTCTGGAATCTGCAATTATTGAGGGCGATCGCATAGAAGAAGGTGCGGCACAGAACATGTATATTAATGTGACCGCAGCACCCAGTGATTCACAGCCAGAACTCAGAACAAACTCACCTCTGCTCAACCTGCCCGGGGATCACATAGTATCATCACTGCTCCACAGACCGACTGCGTGCGATACAGTCTGCTGAGCTGTGTATCTAAGCCCATCATGTGTGATACTGTCTGCTGAGCTGTGTATCTAATCCTATCCTGTGTGATACTGTCTGCTGAGCTGTGTATCTAATCCTATCCTGTGTGATACTGTCTTCTGAGCTGTGTATCTAATCCTACCATGTGTGATACTGTCTGCTGAGCTGTGTATCTAATCCTATCCTGTGTGATACTGTCTGCTGAGCTGTGTATCTAATCCTATCCTGTGTGATACTGTCTGCTGAGCTGTGTATCTAAGCCCATCATGTGTGATACTGTCTGCTGAGCTGTGTATCTAATCCTATCCTGTGTGATACTGTCTGCTGAGCTGTGTATCTAATCCTATCCTGTGTGATACTGTCTTCTGAGCTGTGTATCTAATCCTACCATGTGTGATACTGTCTGCTGAGCTGTGTATCTAATCCTATCCTGTGTGATACTGTCTGCTGAGCTGTGTATCTAATCCTATCCTGTGTGATACTGTCTGCTGAGCTGTGTATCTAAGCCCATCATGTGTGATACTGTCTGATGAGCTGTGTATCTAATCCTATCCTGTGTGATACTGTCTGCTGAGCTGTGTATCTAATCCTATCCTGTGTGATACTGTCTTCTGAGCTGTGTATCTAATCCTACCATGTGTGATACTGTCTGCTGAGCTGTGTATCTAATCCTATCCTGTGTGATACTGTCTGCTGAGCTGTGTATCTAATCCTATCCTGTGTGATACTGTCTTCTGAGCTGTGTATCTAATCCTACCATGTGTGATACTGTCTGCTGAGCTGTGTATCTAATCCTATCCTGTGTGATACTGTCTGCTGAGCTGTGTATCTAATCCTATCCTGTGTGATACTATCTGCTGAGGTGTATCTAATCCTATTATGTGTGATACTGTCTGCTAAACTGTGTATCTAATCCTATCCTGTGTGGTACAGTCTTCTGAGCTGTGTATCTAATCCTATCCTGTGTGATACTGTCTGCAGAGCTGTGTATCTAATCCTATCCTGTGTGATACTGTCTGCTGAGCTGTGTATCTAATCCTATCCTGTGTGATACTATCTTCTGAGAGGTGTATCTAATCCTATTATGTGTGATACTGTCTGCTAAACTGTGTATCTAATCCTATCCTGTGTGGTACAGTCTTCTGAGCTGTGTATCTAATCCTATCCTGTGTGATACTGTCTGCAGAGCTGTGTATCTAATCCTATCCTGTGTGATACTGCCTGCTGAGCTGTGTATCTAATCCTATCCTGTGTGATACTGTCTGCTGAGCTGTGTATCTAATCCTATCCTGTGTGATACTGTCTGCTGAGCTGTGTATCTAATCCTATCCTGTGTGATACTCCCTGCTGAGCTGTGTATCTAATCCTATCCTGTGTGATACTGTCTGCTGAGCTGTGTATCTAATCCTGTCCTGTATGATACTGTCTGCTGAGCTGTGTATCTAATCCTATCCTGTGTGATACTGTCTGCTGAGCTGTGTATCTAATCCTATGCTGTGTGATACTGTCTGCTGAGCTGTGTATCTAATCCTATCCTGTGTGATACTATCTGCTGAGAGGTGTATCTAATCCTATTATGTGTGATACTGTCTGCTAAACTGTGTATCTAATCCTATCCTGTGTGATACAGTCTTCTGAGCTGTGTATCTAATCCTATCCTGTGTGATACTGTCTGCTGAGCTGTGTATCTAATCCTATCCTGTGTGATACTGTCTGCTGAGCTGTGTATCTAATCCTATCCTGTGTGATACTGTCCGCTGAGCTGTGTATCTAATCCTATCATGTGTGATACTGTCTGCTGAGCTGTGTATCTAATCCTATCCTGTGTGATACTGTCTGCTGAGCTGTGTATCTAATCCTATCCTGTGTGATACTGTCCGCTGAGCTGTGTATCTAATCCTATCCTGTGTGATACTGTCCGCTGAGCTGTGTATCTAATCCTATCCTGTGTGATACTGTCTGCTGAGCTGTGTATCTAATCCTATCCTGTGTGATACTGTCTGCTGAGCTGTGTATCTAATCCTATCCTGTGTGATACTGTCTGCTGAGCTGTGTATCTAATCCTATCCTGTGTGATACTGTCCGCTGAGCTGTGTATCTAATCCTATCCTCTGTGATACTGTCTGCTGAGCTGTGTATCTAATCCTATCATGTGCGATACTGTCTGCTGAGCTGTGTATCTAATCCTATCATGTGCGATACTGTCTGCTGAGCTGTGTATCTAATCCTATCCTGTGTGATACTGTCTGCTGAGCTGTGTATCTAATCCTATCATGTGCGATACTGTCTGCTGAGCTGTGTATCTAATCCTATCCTGTGTGATACTGTCTGCTGAGCTGTGTATCTAATCCTATCCTGTGTGATACTGTCTGCTGAGCTGTGTATCTAATACTATCCTGTGTGATACTGTCTGCTGAGCTGTGTATCTAATCCTATCCTGTGTGATACTGTCTGCTGAGCTGTGTATCTAATCCTATCCTGTGTGATACTGTCTGCTGAGCTGTGTATCTAATCCTATCCTGTGTGATACTGTGTGCTGAGCTGTGTATCTAATCCTATCCTGTGTGATACTGCCTGCTGAGCTGTGTATCTAATCCTATCCTGTGTGATACTGTCTGCTGAGTTGTGTAACTAGCCTGTGACATGCCGCTGAGCTCCAGCTTCCTCCCGGTGTCACGTGTACACGCGTGTAGATATACCGCATTCCTCGGAGGTGTACATACAAACAGCCCTGAGGTTATGTTCGCAGGTAATCTGATTGGATCAGAGAATGAGGACACGCAGGGAAACGGCACGTATCTAAGCTGCCTGCCCTCAGGATATAAACACTCATCGAGAAAAAAATAAATACTGCCCCCCCCCCATAGAAATGTCGGATTGCTGCAAAACTCGTCTCACATTAAACTATTAAAGGGAACCTGTCACCGGGATTGTGTGCATAGAGCTGCATATGCAAATTAACCTGAGATGAGTCCTGTATGTGAGAGGAGTCAGGGCCAGGACTCATCTCAGGTTAATTTGCATATGTATTAAATCGGTTTTTTTCCACAATAAAAGCACACAGAGCTATGGGGACTGGGTATTGCGGATGTGCCAGCGGCGATCTAGCAGCCCATGTCCTCAGCTCTATGCACACAATCCCGGTGACAGGTTCCCTTTAAAGGCGAGGTCTGATTAGACACTGGGTCTTGCCAGTGCTGCCCTTTAAAAAAAAAAAAAAAAAAAAAAAAGTGTCTCAGGGGCTATTTTTGGGCAGTGTACCTTTTAGAGAGAGAACGTTGACTGAGGACATTCGGCGGGTTATCTCGGCACTTCACCAGCCTACCGATCTATTGCTGCCCAAAAAAAGAGGGTGACGCCCCACTTGGCATGCAGAATAGCTCAGCCTGGACCAGCGCTGGGCATAGACCTGTACTGAAGTCGATGTGGGGCATCAGCCTCTGTGAATCGGCAGCGTAAGGCTGTGTTCACATTACGTTTTTGCATAAGTGTAGAATACCGCCATGATACACCCTGCACAGACCGGCAAAAAAACCTACACCGCATTTTTACAATGCCACCCTAGGCTGGCGAATGCTGCTGTGTGGCAGCTGTCCGAGGCATCCTTGGAATGTGCCCGTCATGCGTATACGTTAAACATGGGACAAAAACCTGATGTGAACACGGCCCAAGACCAGAGACGTCGTTTCATCCCCAGAGACTTATTCAGATCAGTAAAAGTTGCCCCTCTGCCCACTTTGATGCCAGTTCTTGTGCCCACAACCTGTCCCGGGCTGAACTCCGCTGACACGGGGCGTCACCCTCTCCGAAGTCATTTAACCCTTTAAGTGACACTCTCCTGTGCCCACTTTGATGCCCACTTTTGTGCCAGTCATTTCTTTGAACTGGTTCCCCCTCAGCTTTTTATTTATTTTTTTTACTGGGAAAAGTTCTCCTCAGAATCAATAGAGAAAACATGACAAATACTAATGACGAGAATAAGAAGCCACCTCCACCTCCAGACATACAGGAGCCTAAAGCGGAGCAGCCACAGTACAGAGCAGCTTTACTGACAGGAGCAGTCCCATAGAAGCCGCCACGTAAGGTGTGACGGGGGCCGGTACTCACCGATGAGGGGCGCTACAGGGTCACACCGGAGCCCCTCACCGTCCTGTCAGCCCCTCCAGCTCTACAGCCAGCCATCTGACTCTTCCGGGTGTCCAAGCGTCGTCACGTGACCCACAGAGCACGCCCCTTTCAGGGCTCCCTCTAGCGCTCAGTCGGCGCATAGCATTCCAAGGCTTCTAACAGACCGGTTATAAGATTTGTAGATTTACCGGGTAAGTGATACATTATAAGCGATTATTAATGATACCGGGCGGTTATAATCGTAACTTATACGTCTTATCTCCCCGTCGCGTAACTAAGGGTTTGCCAGCGACAAACATGGCCGCCAGCAGGCGTGGGCAAAAGGAGTCTTCTCGCGAGACTTCGAGCCCTTGATTACGCGGCGCCCCGCTAACTCCACCCTCTTTCTCTTGTCGCTTCCCAGCTGGTAGAGGTGCAACTTGTCTTCGGTCGTCCCGAATCCGGGTTCATCCGACACCGAAACCGGCCCGAGAGAAGCGGATAGCCTTTAGTCCGGCGCAGCCATGCCTCCTAAGTTCGATCCCAACGAAATTAAAGTCGGTACGTGAGGCGGGAGAGGGAAATGTGAGCCGCCGAGCGGAGCCCCCCTCCACGGGCCAGGCCGCAGCGCAGGAGCTGGGCGTGCGGCTCTCACGGTACTTGTCTGCCGGGGTAATGTGAACAGAGGCTTATCCCGCCGGGCGGGTGAGTGAGGGGGCCGTAGTCCCGGTTGTTACCGTCTGTCCGCATGCCGCATTTGGTGTAGTAGCTGCGCACGTGACCTGCTCCGCGCCTCAGGAGAATACGGTAATTCCTCATTGTGAGTGACGGGCGCCGCGGGTTCTAGACCCCTGACCGGCAGAGTAAAACACATGGCGGCCTTATTAATATCTTAGGCAGAGGGGGTGACATAAAGGGGGTTCTTTATTCAAGGGGTCCTCCAATGTAGCCTATGGGACACGTGGAAAGTGGTATCCCTGTAGTCTGAGTGATATGGGATGTTGAGGATTGTGATGCACTACTACTACTCCTGATGGTGTTAGGGTTACTACTTGTACCTGTGCCTAGGTCATGTGACTGCTGAGAGAAGACTGTGGGGGTACAGTCTGATTGACGGGGGTCCCTGGGTCTTGGGCCCTCTCCAGGGGATGGGTCATCAGCGCAAGTCTTGGAAAACCCCTTTAAATGAGTTTCTCATACTCTGTTATCCACAGGATAGGTGATAAGTGAGTGGCTGCCGGGTGTCTGACCGCTGGGACCCCCTCCAGCTGTGAATACTGGGGTTCATGTCCCCGGTTTGCATGTGCTCACTGTGGCTCCATTCAAAGTCTATGGGACTGGCAAAGATGGCGGCGTTCAGTGCTCGGCTGCGAACGCCTGATTACTGGCCGTTCAAATCCGGATTGGGGCAGTGGGACCATCAGTCATCACCTGATTAGGGAGCGCCCCTTTAATGCCATGTTGTCACTTATAGGACTAGATCAGCTCTTGATGTCTTGTCTATTGAGCAGCATGTTAATAAGACTACAACTCCCAGCATGTTTGAGTTGTAGTTGCACAATAGCTGGAGACTCCTATTATATCCTAGGATGACCAGGTGGTTCTGCCCAGTAGTATTTCGGGTGGTCGTGCCCTCTAGCCGCCCGCCACTATGCCAGTCTTCTGTGTCTTGGTGTAGTCCAGTGGTGAGCTTATAGCAACCTCCTCTTAGGAAACAGGGCTGCTCTGCGTGTGGACCGCCCTGTGCCGAAAGATGGAGAACACGTCTGTGCCCAGTCGGGGGCGTGCACCTGACGCGCTGAACCTCCATTTATTTCACTTTGGTTTCTTTTTTTTGGTTGTAGTTTTCCTGAGATGCACCGGTGGGGAAGTTGGAGCCACCTCTGCTCTGGCCCCGAAAATCGGGCCTCTGGGTCTGGTAAGTTTCTTGAGTGCATGTGGGACTGGGATAAGCGGCGCCCAATGTGTAAAGCCACCGCTGATCTCCGCTATGAACTCTAATGCTTGGTTTCTTTCTCCAGTCTCCCAAGAAAGTTGGTGATGACATTGCCAAGGCCACCGGTGACTGGAAGGGCCTGAGGATCACCATCAAGTTGACCATCCAGAACAGACAGGCTCAGGTAACGCGTCCAGCCGAGATGGACCTGGGGCATGTTTTGGGTGTCTTAAAGTCCCCGCGATGACCTCTGGGGGGTGTATTTTAGCCCTTTTAGGGTTGGTAATAAGTTAATGAAGAGGTTACTACGTTTGGGAGGGTTTGTACAGCTACCCGCCACTGTGCTGGTCCTCCAGTGACTTAGTATAGTCCAGTGGTAAGCTAAGAGCGAAGCCCCATCTTAGGAAACAGGGTCCTTCCCCATGTGATTGACCTTGTGCCGAAAGACTGGGTACACGGACATCTTAGAGGGGCTGCAGCTTGTGCAGCACCCCCATTCACTTCTATAGGCTGAGCTGCAATACCACCACTGGACAGGTGCGGCGCTGTCACCGGTGATATGCAGCCGTCTGGTCACAACCTAAGGTCTCCGTCTTGTTCTTGCAGATTGAGGTCGTGCCCTCCGCCTCTGCTCTGATCATCAAGGCCCTCAAGGAGCCTCCCCGTGACAGGAAGAAGCAGAAGAACAGTAAGTTGATGAACTCGCCGAGGTGCCTCATGCCTCGCAGATCTTTGTACAGCCACCCGCCACTATAGCAGTCTGATGTGACTGTGTATAATCCAGTGGTGAGCTAAGAGAAGATCCCACCTTTAGGAAACAGGTTCCCTCCACCTGTGAGGGACTCTGTGCCGCAAGGATGGGGACACATAACGCCGGTGGTGTCTGGGCCACGCCTAACCCCGCGCCTCTCTGCTTGTGTTAACAGTCAAACACAACGGCAACATCGGCATGGACGAGGTGATCGCCATCGCTCGTCAGATGAGGCACCGATCCCTGGCTAGAGAGTTTTCAGGTAAGGACCCCCAAACTGTCTGTGCACGGCTGCATTGCGGTGTAACTGTGCCGCCATCGAGCTGAATGGAGTCGCAGAGCGATTCACCAGTTACTCCAACCCTAAAATCACAATTTGTGGTTCTGGGGGTCGCAGCAAGTCACACTGTAAGCCCATTCAGTTCGATGTCTGCGCTGCTGCGTGGCGATCTTTGGTCACGTGATGGATGCCAGGGCTAAGGTCGCCACGTAGCCCCCAGCGCAAGTTGGTGCACAGAACCGAGCGCTTAAATCTGCCTCCTCCATAGGAACCATCAAGGAGATCCTGGGCACAGCACAGTCCGTGGGCTGCAACGTGGATGGCAGACACCCGCACGATATCATCGACGATATTAACAGCGGCGCAGTGGAGTGCCCAGCGGTAAGTGTCGCTCTGTTACACACCGCCTGACCCTCGCTACTTCTGTCACCTGACGGCTTTTCTTTTTCTTTTCCCACAGAACTAAATGTATGAAGAGGACTTAAACATTCAATAAAAGATTTCGATCCACACAATCTGTCCTGTCTTGATTTACAAAGGGTTAAGGACTTGGTTCATATGATGGGGCATCTCGAGGCCGAGATCGGGGGGGCCCGTACAGAGCGGCTTCTGTCAGTGACTGTCTCCAAATTGTAAGACGCTTAAAGGGAACCTGTCATCAGCTTTATGCTGACCTCACTGAGGGCAGCCTACGATGGTGACAGAAATGCTGATCTCAGCTAAAAGTAAGTGGCTGCTGAGAACCAACATGATCATTGCAGCCCAGGCCTTGAAGAGTCCTGGTTATTATAATCTCCTGCTCTCCGCTGGTGATTGGCAGTTCTCTACTAGAGAGACAGGGAGACAACTAGTTAGAAGACTGTCAGTCATCAGCAGGAGATCATGGATAACCAGGACTCTTCTCAGGTGCCCGGGACTCTCTTCCAGGCCGTCTGCAATGATTGTGATGTTGGCTCTCGACAACCACTTTACTTATAAATGACCGACCGCTGAAATCGCCTCGCCTGTCTCTACTTTATACTGCTGTTAGCATGGGCAGCATAAAGGTGATGACTGGTTCCCTTTAAGGGGTTGTGCTCTACTTTGTGGACTGGAGACGGGCGTAGGTGATCATCTAGACTCATTCGCTCCTTGGCCTCTGCCGCTCGTCTCGGGTCCCTCTTCCGGTTTGCTGTTGCTCCATCCAGTCAATGGCCGCTCCTCCCAGCAGCGGAGGCCAGGGATCGGGCGAGTATTGCCAGAGTGGGTAACGACAGTCGGCGGTCTGTAGTTGGTCTGCAACCCTTTTTAAGCTGCCTTGACTCCCACATCCAGTCCTTAACGTTCTGCTCAGAAGTTACTAGGGGTGCTATAGACGTGGGTCCTATTTTACTAAGGGTCCCATTAAGATCTTTAACAATCATTCCACAGGATGTGAGAAGTCGGAGCTCACCGGTGACTACTCCCAGGGGCCCCTGCGTCCTGTCCACTCTTTGAATGCAGTGGTGGTCGAGCATGTGCTCTGTCCAGGGACTGTAAGGTTGCATAACTCATTATCTCTAACATAAATCTAGTTTATTCATATGAATGACTGCTTCAAAATTATACACTGCTTAAATACTCTGCGCTGCCTACAATCTGTTCTGCTTCCTGGTAGGAGTTGATGGGCTACAGGGGAACATCTTCTCTCCTGATGGGGATGGGCACGGTGGAGAATGTCACATACCATGCCTGTTTTGTTGGGGTAACAGGTACCCCCCATTTATGGTTTAACTGGATAAGTAGGCCTAAGGCTCTGACCATATTGAAATGTCTCCTCACCGGGGGGCTCCTGTAGCCCTGACTTTGACTCTCAGCCATGTTGTATTCAGTGGCTGGGAGTTGTAGTCCTTCTGCAGCTGCAGGATACGGAACACAGGCCTTATGTCCTGGATTGTGAGAGGATAGGTGTGAAACCCAAGGTTCTAATCGCCTGCCTCAACGTATGACTGGCGCTGTACGAGGGTATCATTAGTCTTAGGGACTCTAAAATGCACCCATGAGGCTTCAGGTGCACTAATGAGCGGGTGTTCAGCTAGAGGCGCCACATATGTGGGTCACCCAGAGATGGGTCCGTGTCTCAGCGGTGTATGACTGCTCCTCCCGGCCTCGGCTGCGGTCAGCAGTTTGGGGCTCTGGCAGGAATGAGTTGTACAGAAAACATCTGCTGGGTCAGCGGCCATCACTTGGGCGTTCAGGGAGTAATTGTGGAGAGCCGAGTGTACGGGTGCTGAAGCATATGCACTGAAATCCTCACCGCCTGAGCGGGTTATGATTTTCTATTAACACTCGAAGCTGTCCACATCTGGTTCTGCAGCAGCTGTGGCCAGGAAGGTGTGAGGACCCCCCCACCAGAAGTGCATAGGAGTACACTGCATGCTAGCACAGGTCGGGTATACCGTGGTACGTGTAGAGAAGCGAACGGGCACTGCCATGTCCAGTGCAAAGCAGGAGCACCGAGTGACGTTTTAGGGAGGCTTCACATCACTGTTATTTTTCTGTTCTGATCCGTCAGAAAAAACGGATCCTGTGCGTCATTTATGCAGATTCGGCAGCTGTTTGAGCCGTTTCCATCTGAGGACGGAAAAAAGTCCTGCATTCAGCACTTTTTCTTCCGGATCTGTGATGGAAATGGCTCAACTGATGCACAGAATTCCTTTCCGTTTTTTTTTTTTGTTTGCTTTTCTGACGGATCAGAACAACGGAGAAATAACCGTGATGTGAACTCTCCCTTACCGGAGCCCTTGGCCGGCCTGATGGTCCTTCCAGACACAAAGTTCTTGAGGACCATGCAGTGACAATCTGTTCCATAAGTTCACCTCAGAAACCGGTCCCTGATTGTTGGGGCAGCAGTCGATTTAAAGGGGTTCTCTGGGAATTAAGAAAATACCTAAATATTACTATAAGTATATACACAAATATCTTTCATTAGTTATAATGGCTGGTTTTGTCGGGGGAGCAATCATTAGGAGAAATAAAATGGCTGCCGTCCTATGAGTGCACACAGAACCCGTCCTACAGGTGAAACTTGAAAAATTTGAATATTGTGTAAAGTTCATTTATTTCAGTAATACAACTTAAAAGGTGAATCTAACATGATATAGACTCATTACATGCAAAGCAAGATTTCTCGCTCATATCATTGGTGGACACAGGACCGTGGGTATAGCTTGCTGCTGCCACTAGGAGGGAAACTGTTAGCTCCTCCCCTGCAGGCTATACCCCCTCCAGCCTGGAGATAGCATATCAGTTTTTAGCTTAGTGTTGTAGGAGGCAGACCTCCCTAGATGGCTCTTTTGGAAATTTTATTTTATTAGATTCATGGGGCACAGATTCGCATGGGGTCTCTGTCTCCCTGGGAGGCTAGCCGGTGTCTGTTGTCCTACTGCCTTGCTGCCCCCCTTCCCCCCCAAGAAGACAAGTGGACCAGGGCAGCCTCGCTCCCCTGCTTCCCACCAGCAATAGGGCCACCTACTCACCAGCCCTATCCTGCCCGGACCCCTGATGCCTTCTGCCAGCGGTCGTTGGGTGGCCCTGCTTGGGAACATCTAAGGGTGAAGTCCACAGAAGACAGGTGAGTATTACTCCCCTAGCTCCTCACCCCTGTCTGCTGGGTAGCGATTTCTCTCCTGCGTCCTCCGATCCTCAGCTGCGGCGGTACGGCACTGCGGGGGTTAATGTCGGCTGCAGCGGCTCTGCTACTACAAGGAGAGCGGTCCGATCTCTCCCTCTTCAGCGCTCTTCCTCCCCACTCCACTTCTTAAGTCTCCAGGCATCTCCTGAGGCAACATGTCTGGCGCTGTATTAACCCCTTCCTGTCTCATGGCGGCTCCTAGCATGCGAGTGGGGGGGTGTGGCTTCTTCACAGTCATTTCCTCACATGACCTGTGTGGGGGCGGAGCCTATTTTCCCACCGTGGCACTCTGGAAGACCCCTCCAGCGATCCATATTGTCACAACCCACAGGAGTTCAAGACCCCTCTGTCTGTGGAGAACCTGACTGGGCAAGGTCCCTGTCCCGGGCAGTAGAAGACCTCTCCAAAGTCTCCCATTCCACCCTTTCATTACTGGGTCGTTTGGTAGAGCGATCACCCACAGTGCAGCCCTCACCTTCGCAAGGCGCACAAACTAGGAGCAGGCTTACTAGCAAGCGTCCCAGATCAGGTCGTCATTCCTCTGCTGACGCCTCTGCATCCCCTCCCGGTTCCCGATCTCAGACGTCCTCCATTTTAGGTGACGCACTATCAGATGGTGAGATTGCGGATTCAGATACGGAGATGGACCTGGAGCAGTCTTCCCAGATTGCGTCTATGGTAGATAGCCTGATTTCAGCTATCCGGGACACTTTCCAAGTTCAGGAGGAACTCCCCTCCACCAGCCACCAGGGAGTGTCGTTTTTGCGTACAAAGCAGACCCATAAGTCCTTCCCTGTACACAACGACTTTTCCCTTGTTGTCGCAAAGGCTTGGGACCAGCCAGATTTGCGCTTCATTGTCCCAAAGCGGTTAGACTTGCTCTACCCTTTTCCAACTGATTGTGTGGAAAAATGGGCCTCGCCTCCGAAGGTAGACCCACCGGTCGCTCGCCTCGCAAAGAACATGACTATTCCGGTGGCGGATGGCTCCTCTCTCCAGGACCCAGTAGATCGGCGCATTGACTCGCTATCGAAGTCGGTCTTTGCAGCCAGTGGTTCAGCCTTACGCCCAATCTTCGCATCGGCATGGGTAGCCAAGGCGGTTTCGGAGTGGGCCCTCCGTTTGAACCAAGACTTTGTGACCAATCTTCCTCCGGCGGAACTCCGGTCCTTGGCGGTACAAATTTCGCAGGCAGGAAAGTACCTCTGCGAAGCGGCTTTGGACGCGGGGACGATGGTCGCCCGTTCCTCGGCTCTCGCGGTATCTAGCCACCGAGAACTGTGGCTTAAAGTCTGGTCGGCGGATTCATCCTTCAAGACTTCCCTTTGCTGGGTCTCAACTCTTTGGTACCAGGCTAGATGATATTATTTCGGAAGCAACAGGGGAAAAAAGCACCCATTTACCGGAACCCAAGGCGAAACGTTCCTTTCGTCCTAGGGTCACATCTTCCCGTTATCAGTCCTTTCGTAGGTTTGCGGGCACTCGTCCGGCGGCCCCACCTGCATCTAGGCCACCCAATCAGGACCAGCGAAAAGGCCCATCATTCAAACCCGAGCCAGCATGGCGTCCGCGAGCGCAACAGCCTCGTTCCGCTCCCGGGAAACAGCCCTCAGCATGAAGGTGCGGCCCCACCCTTGCAGGTGGGGGGTCGTCTCCTTCTTTTTCAGGAAATGTGGCAAACTCATATATCGGACGCTTGGGCACGAGAGGTAGTGACATCAGGATACAAGATAGAATTCAAATCTATCCCACCCAACCGTTTTTTCCTCTCCCAGCCGCCCAAGGATCCAGGTCGGGCGGCTGCTTTCTTCCAAGCAGTCCAGTCCCTTCTCATACGGGGCGTGATAATTCCGGTCCCCTTACACAAAAGGTTTACGGGTTTCTATTCAAACCTTTTCGTAGTACCCAAAAAGGAAGGCGATGTTCGCCCAGTGCTGGACCTCAAGATAGTGAATCGCTTCCTCCGCATTCAACGGTTCAAGATGGCGTCACTCCGCTCCGTAATTGCCTCTTTGGTACAAGACGCCTACTTGCACGTTCCCATCGCACCCGCTCATCAACGTTTTCTTCGTTTTGTCATTCATTCATGTCACTACCAGTTCGTCGCCCTGCCATTCGGCCTAGCGACAGCTCCGAGAGTGTTCACAAAGGTGCTTGCCCCCCTCCTGGGTCTTCTGCGCTCCAGGGGCATCACTCTCCTCCCGTATCTAGACGATATCTTGATCAAACCATCTACAGTCTCCCAATGCGAGGAGAGTCTTCAGATCACTTTGAGCACCCTGTCCCGCTTCGGGTGGATAGTCAATCGGCGGAAATCCTGCTTATCTCCCACCACACAAATCAGGTTTCTGGGCATGATACTAGACTCAGGTGCAGCCGTGGTACGCCTGCCATTGGACAAGAGCGTGGACATTCAGAGATCTATACGCATATTACTCCAACGCCGCAATACGTCTATCCGCAATTGCATGTGGGTGCTGGGCATGATGGTGGCCTCCTTCGAGGCCATTCCCTTCGCTCAATTTCACACGAGGTGTTTTCAACGAGCCATTTTGTCATCTTGGGACAAATCCCCGGATTCTCTGGATCGCCGGATCCGGCTGTCCCTCCAAACGCATACAGCCCTCGGTTGGTGGAAAGAGTCTGCGCATCTGTTGGCGGGGAAATCCTTTTCCTTCCAGTGATATGGACGATCATTACAACCAACCCCAGCCTTCGCGGTTGGGGCGGAGTTCTCGCCACACGTACGGTCCAGGGTGTTTGGTCTCCATCGGAGTCCAAACTTCCCATCAACATACTGGAACTCCGGGCCATTTATCTCTCCCTTGTCCATTGGAATCCACTTCTGCAGGGTCGTCCGATCAGGGTGCAGTCGGACAATGCCACAGCTGTGGCCTACATCAACCACCAAGGAGGGACTCACTGCTGTCGCGGATGGTGTTGCAGAAAGCTGGAACTTATAAATAAACATCCGACTGGCTTGATTCCAAACTAAGGAGCATATGGGTGAGCCCTATAAAACCCCTAGAGCTCTCCCTGACTGCTATGCCCATGCAAAGATCTTTATGGTAGACGATTGCATGCCCTCGTACCTTATACAATGTGACACCTGAAAACCCTATAATAGTGAGGGGACACGACCACCGACTCCCTGCACTTAATATGAACGGAGTCAGGGTCACCTACAGTCAAGCCAGCAAGAAACACAAATAAAGGAAACAGACTTCTCTGAGGAATCAGGAGAAGCAGCCTCCAGCAGTGAACACAATCCAGGAAGAAGTATAAAACGCAAAGTGAGGCAGTATGGGAGGGAATATAAAGGGAGACAATCAGTGCAAATAGATGACAGCTGGGAGAAGGAAAGGAGATGAGAAAGTGAAACCAAAACAAAGAACATCATACAACAGGTAGAGAAGAACGTCTGCCAAATCTTCTCACAGAGCTGGCGGTGACAGTACCCCTCCCTCTACGGGTGGACTCCAGACACACAGAGCCCACCTTCTCAGGATGAGACCTATGGAAAGCCCTGATGAGACGAGTGGCCTTAATGTCCGCCACTGGGACCCACATCCTCTCCTCAGGACCATAACCCTCCCAATGAACGAGGTACTGGAGAGAACCGCGGATAATGCGAGAATCCACAATCTTAGAGACCTGAAATTCAAGATTACCATCAACAACAATCGGAGGAGGAGGCAAAGAGGAGGGTACAGTGGGTTGGAAATAAGGTTTTAATAGGGACCTATGAAAAACATTATGGATCTTCCAAGTCTGAGGAAGATCAAGACGGTAGGCAACAGGATTGATGACAGACAGGATTTTGTAAGGCCCAATAAACCTAGGACCCAACTTCCAGGAGGGAACCTTCAGTTTGATATTCTTTGTAGACAACCACACCAGATAACCCACATTCAGGTCCGGACCAGGCACACGTCTCTTATCCGCCACACGCTTATATCTCTCACTCATGCTCTTTAGATTACACTGAATCTTTTGCCAAATAAATGACAAAGACGAGGAAAATCTCTCCTCGTCAGGTAAACCAGAAGACCCCTCTCCAGAGAATGTCCCAAACTGCGGATGAAACCCATATGCACCAAAAAATGGTGACTTATCAGAGGACTCCTGGCGACGGTTATTTAAAGCAAACTCAGCAGGGGACAAAAAAGAACACCAATACTCCTGATTCTCCGCCACAAAACAGCGCAGATATGTCTCCAGATTCTGATTGACGTGTTCGGTCTGACCATTCGACTGTGGGTGAAAAGCAGAAGAGAAAGACAACCGAACCCCCAAGCGAGAACAGAAGGCCTTCCAGAATCTGGAAACAAACTGCGTGCCCCTATCAGAAACGATGTCTGAAGGAATGCCATGCAATTTAACAATGTGGTCAATAAATGCCTGCGCCAGCGTCTTAGCATTGGGTAACCCAGGAAAGGGAATGAAATGTGCCATTTTGCTAAAACGGTCGACTACCACCAGAATCACACTCTTCCCCGAGGAACGAGGCAGGTCCGTAATGAAGTCCATGGACAGATGCGTCCAAGGACAGGAAGGAATGGGTAACGGGAGGAGAGAACCCGATGGCCGTGAATGAGGGACCTTGGCAAGAGCACAGGTCTCGCAGGCTGCCACAAAACCCTCAACCGTCTTACGAAGAGCCGGCCACCAGAATCTCCGAGCAATGAGATCCACTGTGGCTCTACTCCCCGGGTGCCCAGCAAGGACAGTATCGTGGTGCTCCTTAAAAACCTTGTGTCGTAAAGCGAGAGGCACAAACAACCTCCCAGGGGGACAAAGATCAGGAGCCTCTGCCTGGGCTGCCTGAACCTCTGCCTCCAAATCAGGATAAAGAGCAGAGACGACCACCCCTTCAGCCAAAATGGGACCCGGGTCTTCAAAGTTCCCCCCTCCCGGAAAACAACGTGACAGGGCATCCACCTTCACATTTTTAACCCGTAACAACAAAATTAAACCTAGAAAAGAACAAAGACCATCTGGCCTGTCTTGGGTTCAGACGCTTGGCCGATTCCAAGTAGGCCAGATTCTTATGGTCGGTAAACACGGTAATAAGGTGTCTGGCTCCCTCTAGCCAATGGCGCCATTCCTCAAAAGTTAACTTGATGGCCAACAACTTCCTATCTCCCACATTGTAATTTCTCTCTGCGGAGGAGAGTTTCCTTGAGAAAAAGGCACACGGTTGCCATTTGGCAGGAGAGGGACCCTGAGACAAGACCGCACCCACACCCACCTCAGAAGCATCAACCTCAACAATAAAAGGTAGAGAGACATTAGGTTGTACCAAAATGGGAGCGGAAGCAAAACTCTCTTTAATACTAGAAAAGGCTTTAAGCGCATCTACCGACCACGAGGAAAAATCCACCCCCTTTTTAGTCATATCAGTGAGTGGCTTAACAACAGAGGAATAATTAAAAATTAACTTTCTGTTATAATTGGCAAAACCCAAAAACCGCATCAGCGCCTTCTGATTCTCAGGAAGCTCCCAATCAAGCACAGTGCGGACCTTCTTGGGGTCCATGAGAAAACCAGAAGCGGAGAGAAGAAAACCAAGAAATTGACTCTCCGGAGCCGAAAACACACATTTTTCCAGTTTAACGTACAATTTATTATCCCGCAGAATCAGCAAGACCTGACATAGGTGGTCCCGATGAGTCTTGAAATCAGGAGAAAAATATCAAAATGTCATCTAGATACACCAGTACAAATTTTCCCATTAAATGATGAAAAATGCTGTTCACAAAATGTTGGAAGACGGCCGGAGCATTCATCAAACCAAAGGGCATAACCAAATTCTCGAAATGACCCTCAGGAGTATTGAAGGTCGTCTTCCATTCGTCCCCTTCCCTGACCAGGTTGTATGCCCCTCTTAAATCCAACTTAGAAAAAACCTTAGCCCCAACAATCTGGTTAAACAGGTCCAGGATCAGAGGAAGCGAATAAGGGTCACAAATCGTGATACGGTTCAGCTCCCTGAAATCCAGACAAGGTCTTAAAGAACCATCTTTTTTCTTAACAAAAAAAAACCCAGCGGCAACAGGTGACTTCGAGGGTCGGATGTGTCCCTTTCTCAGGCTCTCAGAGATATAAGTACGCATAGCGACTCTTTCAGATTGGGAGAGATTGTATAAACGTGATTTTGGCAGTTTGGCGCCTGGGATGAGATTAATAGGGCAGTCGTACTCCCGGTGAGGGGGCAGCTCCTGGACACCACTCTCGGAAAACATCCGAAAATTCAGAGAGAAAAGATGGCACAGTCATGATAGAAACCTCTGAAAGAGACGCCGTGAGGCAATTCTCTCTGCAAAACTCACTCCAACCATTTATTTGCCTTGCTTGCCAATCAATGGTGGGGTTATGTTTAGTGAGCCAGGGTAGCCCCAACACTAGAGGAGTAGGTAATCCGCTTAAGACAAAACATGACATATCCTCAACATGAGCGTCACCCACAGTCAAACGGATATTGTGAACCATCTTTGAGCACTCGGGAGCCTGAACAACCTCCTGAGGCGGAACCAGAACAGATCGCCAGCGCCAGCCCTCCTGTCCCTCATGTATCGGCTCAGGATAATCCGGGTCCCCTACCGGATCCCTCCGCTCAACAGAGGCTCTTAGGTTTTCGCCAAAATTTGAGAGCCCTGGTGAGCGGGCAGAGATCTGGTAGGCCAAATCGTACTGATTATGCGAACCTTGTAGAGGTCGTTTCCGACGCTCTAGAAGGTTTTGCCGAACATCAGAAAGAGTTTGGTGCTGACTTGATTCGCCGCTGGAAGGGGGCGGAGTCGGCGATTCAACGCAGCCCAAACGACCATTATGGGCTAAGCATGATCGTTTGATGGACTCAATGACGCCCGAGCAGTTGCATGAGTTTAAGATCATGCTAGAGAACGGGTCATGGGAAATTATGCTTGTTCATTGTTCAATCTTGTGCCCTTTCATATGAGCCCTTGTGGGAGTCACGGTCCATCAGCATCATCAGGAATTCATTAATAAATTGTAATTTTACCGTTTAATGATTTCCCGATGACGCTCTAATATAACTAGTGTGATTACCACAAGGGACACACAGTTTTTAATGGGGTATTCACATAGACAATGGGGGGATTTCGCTTGAATATTCCCCCATTGTCTGATAGGTGTGGGTAACATTGGTAGGACCCGCACCTATATCGAGAACAGAGCGGGGAGCACTGTTGCTGCAGGACAACAAATTTCCCGTGGTACGTCCACCACGCCTCTCCCATAGAAATGAATGGAGGGCGGCGGCGGCGCAGTGCGACCTCATCCACTTTCTTGGCTCCGTTCTCAATATATGTGAGGGTACCAGCGGTGGGACCCGCACCTACAAGACAATGTGGGCATATCCTAGCGGTATGCCCCCATTGTCTAAGATGAGAAAACCCCTTTAAGGCCTCTTGCACAAGACTGTATGCCCCCAGAGACATACGGTCCGTGAGCGGGCCATATGTCCCGTAGTGGCATTGATCGTGCGCACGAGAGCACACAGCATCATAGTGTACAATGATTCTGTGCAATTCGAGCTGCCCGCGGGAATATAGTCTTGCACTGATAGATCATATGAGTGCGGGACAATAGCCCAGTTTGCGGCACAACACGGTCAGCATCATGATGCTCTGTACTCCCGTACGCACGATCAATGACGATCAGGGACATATGGCCCGCTAACGAACACTATACATCTTTAAGTGCATGTAGTCGTGTACAAGAGTCCGAAAAGTGTGGTCCATTATCAAAGCCGGACCAGCTTTGAATTTCAACAAGATAGCCCTGGAGAAATATAGGAGCATGTCAACCCTGGGGATCTGAATACATGAAGATGGAACCTAGAGATGCAACTCATTCAAAAACGGATCCGCTAAACGGATGGCAAAATGGAAACGAACGTGACAAACGGATCCGCAATACAGACGGATCCATCTGAATGGCTTCCGTTTGTCTCCGTTTAGTCAGTTTATTGACGGATCCGTGAAACGCAAGTGTGAAAGTAGCCTAATAATAATCACACCTGAAGGTTTGCTACAATCGCATCCAGACAATTCTATTTAAGCCAAACAGCCTGAACTCCAGGATGATACATTGTTGCAGATTCAGTCGCCACGAGGATAATATGAGCCTCTATTATAGAGATGGGATCGCCACGCGCCTCGTCGCGGTGAATATTTTTTTTTGGGGGGGAGGATAAGAAATAAGACGTCATTATGGGATTTCAGGAACCTGCAATTAAGTAGAGAACAAAAATAAATAAATAAACTAATTGCAGGTTCCCTTACCTCCTAACCAGTGGCACAGATTGGGTATTCTGCCCCCGTGGACTGGTTAGGACAGGTGGAAGTAATTAAACAATTAACAAGACCCTCCCACCCCAATAAAGAGGGGGATCAACCCCAGTCCCCTTGTGTTCTTTTCAGTCCTCTGGATGGGTGGAGGTCCCCCCTCCCTTTCTGGGGGACCCCTGTTCTATCTTTATGCAGGCTCTTACCCCTGTTGGGGTCAGTTTGCTTGTGCAGGGTGATTTTTTTCTAGCCGCGCTACTGTGCGGTACCTTTTTTCTTCTCTGCGGGGGGCGGGGCTCCCTCGTGGGTACATGCGCTGCCGGTCCTCTGGCAGTGCGCTTGTGTCGGGTATCGGCGGCCCGCTTTGTTCCGGTGGGCGCCGCCATATTGGGAGTGACGTCAGTGGACGTCACTTCCTCTCTTGCACTTCCTCCCGGTCTCAGTCGTCTTTCCTTATATTATATTACTTTATAATATAACTTTTCCGTCTCTCGCCCCCTGTGGCGATCTAACCTCCCATAAATTAATTATATTTTTAAAAGCCTTAGGGGGTTTAGCGCTAGCTCTGCCCCCATGTGGGTGGAGCCTATTTTTGGCGCCAGGCAGGCTATTTAAAGCTGGTTTAAAGGGTCAGTCAGCCTCCTGGAGCGCAGTTGTATGTTTACTCTGCTTATCTTTGCTTAGGCTGTATTGGATTCCCACTTTCAGCGGGTTCCTTTGTTCAGTTTGTGCTTATAATTACCCTTATGGGTTTCTTTTGATTCTAGCATTTCGTGTTTTTTTTCTGGGTAAAAGACCTTCTTGCTTGAAATTTCCTTTCCTCCGCCTAACGCAACAGTTAATCCTGTTTCTCTTTTGGCAGCCATGTCGTCTACCGGGGACGGTGATCGGGATCCTGGCAGGAAGAATCCTGGCAAGAGACGTCTTCTCCAGTGCCACGACTGCCAGATTGTCCTGGAGGACAACTATGTGTATTCCCGATGTCCACCCTGTAGGGCGAAGCTTCTTCCCCAGCAGAAACCTACGGTTCATGATGTAGTAGACTGGGTAAAGGGTTATATGGAGTCTAACATGAGTCAAGTGAACTCCTCCATTGAGGAGCTGAAGCAGGCTCTTATATCCAAGCGCCGGAGACCTTCCTCTCCTCATCGGGCCATGGAGGTGTCGGGTCAGGATACCAGAGACTGATCTCTCTCCTCTTCTTCCGAGGATGAAGACGGTTTTGCCTACTTCTTCCCTCCCGAAAAGGCCCAGCGGCTGCTGAGATCCATCCAGTCGGGGGACCAGGATGTTGATCAGGGTGAAGCCTCAACATCCGCCTCTAAGGGGCCTTTAAAGTGGACGCTTCCCTCCTATCTCTAATGAAGACGGAGTGGAAGAAACCAGAAAAGGGTCCCGTGTTGACCAATAGGTTCAAGTCGGTCTTCCCGATAAAAGAGGATCAGTTGTCCTCGTGGTGGCCAGTTCCAAAAGTGGACATGGCCATTTCTAAGTTGTCCAAGAGGACCATGGTACCATCGGACGACGGTTCAAGTCTCCAGGATCCGATGGACAGGAAGGCTGATTGTGCCTTTAGGCATGTGTACTCCTCGGCTTTTGCCTCTGTCGCTATTGCGTCTTCTGAAGTGGCGAACTTCCTTAAAACCAGGTTCGCCCAGAATCAGTCTGACCTGGGGTCTATAGGGATAAGATTCTGGCCTCTTGTAAGACGGCCGGCCTAGCCATTGATTTTTTGTGTGGCTCCACAACAACTAAAATTGGGTTCTAAGTCCATGGCGCTCTCTACCGCGGGCAGGCGCCCGCTTTGGCTAAAACCCTGGAAGGCGGATACTACTTCCAAACACAATCTTTGCGCCATGGCGTATAAGGCCGGCAGACTGTTTGGAACAGAGCTTGACCAAATAATGGAGGGACTGTCGGACAAGAAGGGCAAATCCCTTCCCCAACAGTCCTTTCGTGGTCGGGGCTAGAGGTATGGGTCCAGTTCGGGACCTCAGCCTAGATCCCAAAGAGATTGGGGCTTCCATAGAGGGGGAAGATCCTCCAGAGTCTCTAAGCCCCCCAAGAAGTCCTTGACGCTCTGATTGTGGGCCTCCTCGAGGCTCTTGGTACCTTGCCGGTCTGACTGGATTTCCAGAACTCCCCATATTCCCGTAGGCAGTCGCCTACATTTTCTAGGGTCTTGGCAGACTCATATCCAAGACCTGTAGGTTCTCCGTGTTATATCTCAGGGATACCTGGTAGACTTGGACAAGTTTGTTCAAACAAAATTGCTTCCATCCAGCAAACAGAGAATTTTGGAGAACTACGTTCTGGAGTATCTTCAGAAAGGGGCACTAGAGTAGGTGTCTCTTCAAGATCAGGGAGCAGGTATCTATTCCCCAATTTTTCTGGTACCCAAGGTGACCGGAGACTGGCGGATGATCATAAATCTGAGATTCTTCAATCAGTTCATCAGACGCAAGCGTTTCCGGATGGAAACTATCCAGTCAGTGACCAATCTTCTCTTGCCAGGGGATTTCCTGGAAACCTTGGACCTCAAGGATGCCTACCTCCATATTCCCATCCATCCTGGGTCCAGAAGATTCTTAAGGATCGCGGTGCAAATCAGGGGAGTCCTAAAACACTTTCAGTTTGTGGCTCTCCCGGTTGGAATTTCGTCTGCCCCACACACATTTACCAAGGTGGTGGTTTCCGTGGTGGCAGCTCTAAGACTTCAGGGTCTGAGCATAATTTCATACCTGGACGACTGGCTCTTCAGAGCCCCTTCCCAAGCGATCCTGTCCCGACACATTCAGCGGGCTGTAGCCTTCCTCCACCAGTTAGGATGGATAATCAACTGGGACAAGTCCCAGCTCCTACCAGCTACCTTAGTGAAGTTCCTGGGATTCCTGGTGGATTCAGTGGAAATGACTATTCATCTTACTCCCGAAAGAAGGCTATCTGTTCAGAATTCAGCCCGCTCTCTCTCAGTACCTCGGAAGGTAACCATTCGTACTTTGATGAGAATGTTGGGACTAATGTCATCAACCGCAGAGGCCGTTCCTTCGGCATTATGGCACCTACGTCCGCTACAATCGGAGGTGCTAGCCAAGTGGAATCACAGTCCGTTGGGACTAAATTCCGTGCACTCCTTGTCTTATCGTGCCCGGTCCTCCCTAAGATGGTGGACCCATCTCGAGGACAGCAAGTCCCTGATCCAACCCTCTTGGATCATACTTACCACAGATGCATCCCTAGTAGGCTGGGGAGCACATCTTCTAGACAAGACAGTCCAAGGAATCTGGACACCTCAGGAGAAGTTATTATCATTGAATCTCCTAGAAATCAGGGCGATCAAGCTAGCCCTTTTTCATTTCGCTCCCTGCATTCAAGGCAAAGTGGTGAGAGTAAAGTTAGACAGCATGACCGCTGTAATGTACATCAGCAAGCAGGGAGGCACGAAGTCACAAAGTCTACGGGGAGAGATAGGTGTGATATTGGATTGGGCAGAATTGAACCTCACCCACTTATCAGCCGTCCACATTCGCGGAGTTCACAATATGATAGCAGATGGCCTGAGCCGAGGTCTTCCAACCGGGGAGTGGTCTCTCCATCCAGACATCTTCAAGGACATAACGCTCATGTGGGGAATGCCAGAGATCGATCTCATGGCAACGAGGTTCAACACCAAGGTGGAGAGGTATTGCTCCCTTTACAGGGAGGATAACCCGGTGGCAATAGATGCACTGTCAATCCCATGGAGGTTCGGGCTGGCCTATATCTTCCCTCCAGATTCCGAGGGTATTGATGAAAATCAGGCAGGACCAAGCGTTAGTCATCGCCATCATTCCATACTGGCCGAAAAGAGCTTGGTTTACCCAACTCATTCAAATGAGTCGGGGGCAATTTTGAAAGCTTCCCCCAGAGAGAGTACTGGTGTCGGGGGACACTCAGACCTCCTCAAATCTTCAACCTGACAGCCTGGAGGTTGATCAGTCCCTTCCAAGAATAGAAGGGCTATCGGGGTCTGTCTTGAGAACCCTAGAGCACTCTAGATCTGAGGCTACCAACAGATCTTATTCAAGAATTTGGAAGATTTTCTCAACTTGGTGTTCCAGTCGTCAACTGTCATCCACTGATGTGTCCATACCTACCATCCTACAGTTCCTGCAGGACGGTCTGGATAAACTTCTGCGATCTCGGCCTGTCTCAACAGGTCCATTTCTCAAGAACCCCTTGTCAAGAGGTTCCTTAGGGGAGCTTCAAGGTTAAAGCCTACGATAGTTAAACCTATCCCGGTATGGGATTTAACGGTCGTGCTCAGGGGGTTATCATCTCCCCCCTTTGAGCCCTTAGAGGAGGTGAAGCTCAAGTTTCTAACCTGGAAAATTACTTTTTTTTTTATTGGCTATCACTTCTGCAAAGCGAGTTGGGGAACTCCAAGCTTTTTCTGCTTTTGAGCCGTACACCAAGTTCCTGCAAGACCGGGTGCTGCTGCTCAAGTTTTTACCGACCTTTATTCCAAAGGTGCCTTCATTCAGTAACATCAACCAGGTGATTTCTCTTCCAGTTTTGGCTCCTCTCCCCTCCTCAGAAGAAAGGGGCTCCATGTCTCGAGTTTTCTCAAGATTTACCTGGAACGGTCCAAGGTATTTGGACCGTTCCTTATCCTTTTTTCCGGTACCCACAATGGTAGGAAAGCCTCTAAACCCTCCATCAGTCGATGGATCAAAGAGGCAATTCGGGAGTCTTATGTGTCTCAAGGTTCGGAGCCACCTGAGTTTGTGAAGGCCCACTCTACTCGAGCGGTGGCTACTTCCTTTGAGGAAAGAAGCTCGATTCCGCTGGATGTCATCTGTAAGTCGGCTTCTTGGAGTTCTCACTCCACTTTTATCTCACACTATAGAGTGGATTCTAGGATAGATAGCTATTCCTCATTTGGCAGGACAGTGTTATCCTCCGCCAGGCATGAGAGCCCTCCCATGGGGGTTTCTACTTGCTAATCACCATCTGTGCCACTGGTTAGGACGTAAGGGAATCGTTAATTTCTAACGATAATTTGTTTTCCCTTAGGCCTCGTTCACACGGGCATCATATTTTTGGCCCGGATAAGAGGCGGGTGCGTTGCGGGAAAATGCGCGATTTTTCCGCGCGAGTGCAAAACATTGTAATGCGTTTTGCAATCGCGTGTGAAAAATCGTGCATGTTTGCTACCCAAACCCGAACTTCTTCACAGAAGTTCGGGCTTGGGATCAGTGTTCTGTAGATTGTATTATTTCCCCTTATAACATGGTTATAAGGGAAAATAATAGCATTCTGAATACAGAATGCATAGTAAAATAGCGCTGGAGGGGTTAAAAAAATATAAAAAATAATTAAACTCACCTTAATCCACTTGTTCGCGCAGCCGGCATCTCTTCTGTTTTCATCTGTGCTGTGAGCAATAGGACCTTTGACGTCACTACGCTCATCACATGATCCATCACCATGGTGATGGATCATGTGATGAACGCAGTGATGTCATCAAAGGTCCTATCCCGTACAGATGAAGACAGAAGAGATGCCGGCTGCGCGAACAAGTGGATTAAGGTGAGTTTAATTATTTTTTATATTTTTTTAACCCCTCCAGCGCTATTTTACTATGCATTCTGTATTCAGAATGCTATTATTTTCCCTTATAACCATGTTATAAGGGGAAATAATAATGATCGGGTCTCCATCCCGATCGTCTCCTAGCAACCGTGCGTGAAAATCGCACCGCATCCGCACTTGCTTGCGGATGTTTGCGATTTTCACGCAACCCCATACATTTCTATGGGGCTTGCGTTATGTGAAAAAGGCACAAACATAGAAACATAGAATGTGTCGGCAGATAAGAACCATTTGGCCCATCTAGTCTGCCCAATATACTGAATACTATGGATAGCCCCTGGCCCTATCTTATATGAAGGATGGCCTTATGCCTATCCCATGCATGCTTAAACCCCTTCACTGTATTTGCAGCTACCACTTCTGCAGGAAGGCTATTCCATGCATCCACTACTCTCTCAGTAAAGTAATACTTCCTTATATTACTTTTAAACCTTTGCCCCTCTAATTTAAAACTGTGTCCTCTTGTGGTAGTTTTTCTTCTTTTAAATAGGCTCTCCTCCTTTACCGAGTTGATTCCCTTTATGTATTTAGCAGTTTCTATCATATCCCCTCTGTCTCTTCTTTCTTCCAAGCTATACATATTAAGGTCCTTTAACCTTTCCTGGTAAGTTTTATCCTGCAATCCATGTACTAGTTTAGTAGCTCTTCTCTGAACTCTCTCTAGAGTATCTATATCCTTCTGGAGATATGGCCTCCAGTACTGTGCACAATACTCCAAGTGAGGTCTCACCAGTGTTCTGTACAGCGGCATAAGCACTTCACTCTTTCTACTGCTTATACCTCTCCCTATACATCCAAGCATTCTGCTGGCATTTCGTGCTGCTCTATTACATTGTCTTCCCACCTTTAAGTCTTCTGAAATAATTACTCCTAAATCCCTTTCCTCAGATACTGAGGTCAGGACTGTGTCAAATATTCTATATTCTGCCCTTGGGTTTTTACGCCCCAGGTGCATTATCTTGCACTTATCCACATTAAATTTCAGTTGCCAGAGTTCTGACCATTCTTCTAGTTTTCCTAAATCCTTTTCCATTTGGCGTTTCCCTCCAGGAACATCAACCCTGTTACATATCTTTGTGTCATCAGCAAAAAGACAAACCTTACCATCGAGGCCTTTTGCAATATCACTTATGAAGATATTAAACAAAATCGGTCCCAGTACAGATCCCTGTGGAACCCCACTGGTAACATTACCTTGCTTTGAATGTTCTCCATTGACTACAACCCTCTGTTGTCTGTCACTCAGCCACTGCCTAATCCACTCAACAATATGGGAGTCCATGCTCAATGACTGCAGTTTATTGATAAGTCTTCTATGTGGGACAGTGTCAAAAGCCTTACTAAAATCTAGATATGCGATGTCTACTGCACCTCCACCGTCTATTATTTTATTCACCCAGTCAAAAAAATCTATAAGATTTGTTTGACATGATCTCCCTGAAGTAAACCCATGTTGTTTTTCATCTTGCAATCCATGGGATTTTAGATGTTCCACAATCCTATCCTTTAATAGGGTTTCCATTAATTTGCCTACTATTGATGTCAGACTCACTGGTCTATAGTTGCTTGATTCCTCCCTACTACCTTTCTTGTGAATGGGCACGACATTTGCTAATTTCCAATCTTCCGGGACGACTCCTGTTACTAATGATTGGTTAAATAAATCTGTTAACGGTTTTGCCAGCTCACCACAAAGCTCTTTTAATAATTTTGGGTGTATCTCATCAGGCCCCTGTGACTTATTTGTCTTCACCTTAGACAGCAAACTTAGAACATCTTCCTCTGTAAAGATACATGCATCAAACGATTTATTAGTCATCCTTTCTAGTGGAGGTCCTTCTCCTTTTTCTTTTGTAAAAACTGAACAGAAGTATTCATTAAGGCAGTCGGCTAGCCCTTTATTCTCTTCTACATACCTTCCGTCCTTTGTTTTTAATTTAGTTATTCCTTGTTTTAATTTCCTTTTTTCATTTATATATCTGAAGAATGTCTTATCCCCTTTTTTCATAGACTGAGCTAGTTTTTCTTCTGCCTGTGCTTTAGAAGTTCTTATAACTTGCTTGGCCTCTCTCTGCCTAATCTTGTAGATTTCCTTATCTTCATTGCTCTGGGTTTTTTTATAATTACAAAATGCTAGCTTTTTATTTTTAATGATTTGGGCCACTTCTGCTGAGTACCAAAGTGGTCTCTTCCTTTTTTTGCTTTTACTGACAAGTCTAATGCAATTTTCTGTTGCCTTCAATAATGCACCTTTTAAGTAGTCCCATTTCTCCTGGACTCCATGTAATCCGTTCCAGTCTGATAAGGACTCATTTATGACTAATTTCATTTTTGAAAAGTCTGTTTTTCTAAAATCTAAAACTTTTGTTTTTGTGTGGTGGGACTCTTTCACAGTTCTTATATTAAACCACACTGACTGGTGATCACTAGATCCCAAGGTTTCGCCTACAATGACATCATATACCGAATCCCCATTTGTGAATACCAAATCCAAAATGGCCTCCCTCCGGGTTGGCTCCTCAACCACTTGTTGTAGAGATAACCCCAGTAGGGAATTTAGAATATCTGTACTCCTGGTAGAACTTGCTATTTTGGTTTTCCAGTTTATATCTGGAAGATTGAAATCTCCCATAATGATAACTTCTCCTTTCATTGTCATTTTAGCTATTTCTTCAACTAGTAGATCATCTAGTTCTTTAACTTGACCAGGTGGTCTATATATCACACCTACACGAGTTACTGCATGGTTAGCAAACTGCAAGGTAACCCAAACTGACTCTATGTTGGCCTCACCAACTTGTATTAGGTTAGATTTAATGCTATCTTTCACATACAGGGCCACTCCTCCTCCTTTCTTGCCTTCTCTGTCTCTTCTGTATAAAGAGTACCCTGGTATGGTTATGTCCCAGTCATTTCTTTCATTAAACCATGTCTCCGTAACAGCCACTAAATCTACATTCTCAGATGCCATTATTGACCCAAGTTCATTGATTTTTTTACCTAAACTGCGAGCATTTGTAGACAGGACTCTGAGCTTATCATTTCTTAACCTCTGTGCTTCTGACCTGTTCTGGCATTGTTTCGGGGGGCAATTGGACTCTTTTATTTTCACTCTTTTGCCCCCCCTTCCTAGTTTAAATACTGTTTCGCAAATTCTTGGAGTTGTTCACTAAGTACATTTGTTCCTTTGAGAGAAAGATGCAAACCATCTTTTTTGTACAGTTCCTTTCTATTCCAAGTAGAGCTATCATGAGAAACAAAGCCAAATCCTTGCTCTTGACACCATTTACCAAGCCATATGTTGAACTCAGGAGCATGAGCAAGAGGAGCATGCTGCGATTTTCACACAACGCACAAGTGATGCGTGAAAATCACTGCTCGTGTGCACAGCCCCATAGAAATGAATGGGTCGGGATTCAGTGCGGGTGCAATGCGTTCAACTCGCGCATTGCACCCGCGCGGAAATCTCGCCCGTGTGAAAGGGGCCTTACAGTCCTAACAGTGGCACACAAATATCCACCCCCCCCCCCCCCAGTTATACTTTATTGTTGCCTTTTTTTCTGCTTGTAACTACACAAGGGGACTGGGGTTGATCCCCCTCTTTATTGGGATGGGAGGGTCTTGTTAATTGTTTAATTACTTTCACTTGTCAATAAAATTTCCACCTGTCCTAACCAGTCCACGTGGGCAGAATACCCCATCTGTGCCACTGTTAGGACTAAGGGAAAACAAATCATCGTTAGAAATTAACGAATATTAGCACCTTAGGATGTACGTCGCGGTGTCTGGGAGCGGCTGAAAGCTTACACAGAATGCTCACCCTGAGGCTCTGAAAATCTATTGAAAGCACAACTCCGGCCATGCTCTGTGTGATGGGAGTTGTAATTTGGACAGGCTGCAGTCATGTTTTTAAGGATTTATCCCTGTACTGGCCCTTTAAATCCTGACACCTGTTCCTCCGCCGTGACGTCACCCGCTGGCGCCTTAAAAAACTATTTTTCCCGCGAAATTGACGTCGATTTCCAAACGGCCCCGCCCCTTCCCCTCGTGGCGTCATAAGCAGGCGACTGGCTCCGCCCAGTGAGTGCTCTGATTGGCCGGTGTATACCGGCTGCGCGCAGAAGACTTTCGTTCGCTGCCTTCCCTGATTGGTCAGTCGGTGTCCCAGGCCCCGCCCCTTCTGGGTGTCGCCTGTGAGCGCGGTAGGGGGAGAGGCGGTGCGTGGCATCCCAGGTCTCCCTCGTGTGGCGTCGGGGCGAGCCCGGTCGGTCGACCTTTCACGTAGCCGGCGGCCGTTACCGTCGAAGTGGGAGGGGCTTCGCCTACCGAAGACGTGGCTTTAACCGCGCGAGGCGGACGAGAAGGGGGACAGTGGCGTGCGTGGTGTCACTCCCTCCTACCACACCGACCATGACTGACTTCAAGCTTGGCATCGTGCGACTCGGTCGGGTGGCCGGCAAGGTGAGAGCCGGGGTCGGAGCGCCTCACGGTCAGTCGCCCACCTGTCGGTTTATTGAGGTAGAATCGGCAGGTTAAACACGTTGATACGTTCGCCTTGTGTGGACACACCCGCTGGTGGGAGGGGTCTAGCTTGCTCCACCCCCAGAGCGGCTTGAGTTGGGTATGTCGCCTTTTTTGACGCCTGTCACCTCAACCCACCACTTGGTGGCGCCCTGCACTGACTGGAAATGTGCATAGGCTTGGGCGCCCTCTGGTGGTCAACTCGAGTACTGCATATACATTAATGTATTTACTCCTCCACCAGGGGGCGCACTGATCACCAGGAATTACCTTTCTGTACATGTGTTTCTTAATTATTTTTGTTGATGGGAGGGGGAAATGGATGGGTAGTAAGTCTACACCTATCTGATTTTGGGATGGTCTGACACCCCCGTCTGTCTGGTTAGTGATCTATATCACTGTAGGCCATGACCCTGTCCTAGTGGCTGATAACTAGCTTGTATTCAGTTGCTAGGTGCCCTTTGTGTCTGCCCAGCAGGGCCGGGCAACAGGAGCCGTGGGGTATAATTTGGCTCCAGAACTACAACTCCCATCGTGAAGGGTTGGCTAATGATTTGGCTGCTGTCCTCGTGCCTCATTAACCTCTCGTTACCCTGGGTGGTGCTAGGTTTGAGATTGTGTAAGCTCCGCAGGTTGTTCCCATGTTGGGTGTGCCTGTACCCAAAGCTGACAGCATCTAAGGACCTTAGTCATTAGTGCATGACACCAACTGCAGCATTCTGATACGCTTCATATTCAAATTCCTCATCTTTTTCAAGATCACTGCTTGCTGTCAGTGAGTGGGGGGCGTTCTTGTTTGCCTCCAGTGGCTGAAAACCTTCACAGACCCAGTAATTGGCACGGCGGAGCATCTGTCACAATTGTATCCAGTCTTGACTGATCCATTATATCAATTGATGTTTCCATTCACTGACAGGTAGCAGAGACAATCAAAAAGTGGCGGGAATTTGCGGTATCCGGTGACTAGACTTTAACTGTAATTTTTTTTATTTTTTTTCCTATTTGCAGATAAAGTATACATTAATCGATGAGCAGGACATCCCGCTGGTGGACAACTATTCATTTGAAGTAAGCAGTTTTATTGTAGTCATTTAAAAGGGTATTCCAGTAGGTAAAAAATATCCCATATCCACACACTATCAGATCGGTGGGGTTCCTAACGCTGGGACCCCCACCGATCACATGAACGGGGGCCCCGTACCCCCTGCTGCTCACCTAAAATAACTGGAGCATCCGGTTGCAGATGTATGCGGCCGCTCCATTCATTTCTATGGGCGTTCCGGAGATAGGTGAGCGCTGTACTCTAGTATCTCCGGAACTCCCGTAGAAATGAATGGAGCGGCCGCGCGCATGTGTAACCGGCCGCTATGGTCAATTGAGGGAGCAGCAGGGGCTACTGGGCCCCGTTCTTGTGATCGGTGGGGGTCTGAGCTGTAGGAACCCCACCATCTGATAGCCTTGTGGCTACAGGATAACTAGTACCTAGCGGAATACCCCTTTAAGTTATGAACCTCTAGGTCTCCCCTCCATGAGCAGCGGCTGCCGCTCAGTCATTTTAATGGGTGCCCTGTAATACCACGTTTCACCAGCAGGGGTTGCATTGAGCTTCTGCACTCTAACACTCGGCTAATTTTGCCCTTCCTTTCCCCTCCCCCAGGCTCGGATGGAGGTGGACGCTGACGGGAACGGTGCGAAGATCTTCGCCTACGCTTTTGACAAGCACAAGGGCAGGGGGTCTGGGCGTCTGCTCCATGAATTATTATGGTAAGTACTGGGATATGCTGGCGCTTCGGGGGTTACTTTATTCCCCCTGTCATCGGATTTTAACCTTCTCCTCCTGTTTTTAGGCAGAGGCATAAAGGAGGGATCGCTCCCGGCTTCCAGGTCCTGCACCTCAACGGCATCACGGTGGATAACAGGCTGGACAATCTGCAGCTGGCGCCCTGGGGCTGGAAACCGGAGGTGGAAGAAGTGTCAAGCAAGCAGAGGTAATGACTGCATGATGTACCCCACTGAACGTAGGGCGCTGCTGCTGAAACTGAAACTCCTAGCACACACTGACCGTCTGCAGGTGGCAGTTGTAGTTTTGCAACTGCCAGAGAGTTGCAGATTGCAGACCAGAGACTGGAAGCAAAGCTATAGCTGGTGCCGCAGTCGGTGTACGTATGGTGCCAGCAATTCCCTGTAGAACCTCCAGCCCCATAGGGGGAAAAGTCCAGGGACCAGACCGTGACAGAGCCCTCTGCAGCTTGTATTATACTCCAGAGCTGCACTCACTATTCTGCTGGTGCAGTCACTGTGTACATACATTACTTATCCTGTACTGATCCTGAGTTACATCCTGTATTATACTCCAGAGCTACACTCACTATTCTGCTGGTGCAGTCACTGTGTACATACATTACTTATTCTATACTGATCCTGAGTTACATCCTGTATTGTACTCCAGAGCTGCACTCACTATTCTGCTGGTGTAGTCACTGTGTACATACATTACTTATCCTGTACTGATCCTGAGTTACATCCTGTATTATACTCCAGAGCTGCACTCACTATTCTGCTGGTGCAGTCACTGTGTACATACATTACTAATCCTGTACTGATCCTGAGTTACATCCTGTATTATACTCCAGAGCTGCACTCACTATTCTGCTGGTGCAGTTACTGCGTACATATATTACATGCTTGCACATGCACAATGCATAGAAGCTATTGCTCTGGTAGCCTTGAATACTTTAGAGACTGAGGCTACCACAATGAACAAACGTAGCGCGGGGAAGACGTACAGTCCTCGGGAACACAGCGCTCAAGGGAAAAGCTCTCTCAGATGCCGCGGTCACAATTGACCACAGGATCTGAGGGGTTAAATGTTTGCAGTGTAAAACAGCAGATCCCGGTGGTTACGATGTTTGCCGTGCTATTTTTAAAGACCTGGCTTCGCCTGTACATGTATGGCAGAGGTCAGGAAGGGGTTAAAGTTTTGGAAATCCTGCCTGAGAATGCAGTGTGGCTGACGGGGTGTGAACTCTCTTTTAGGGAGCAGTCCCTCTATTGGCTAGCGATACAGCAGCTCCCCACCGACCCAATCGAGGACTTGTTTCCACTGCTGAACGTCACCCGCTGCTACAACGCCAATGGAGAGGTCGTCCGGGAAGAGGAGAATTCCTGCACTTACTACGAATGTCACTACCCCCCATGCACCATGATGGAGAAGCAGGTATGTACAGGGCCCCTGGAATAGGGGGAGCGCGTCTCTCTTTAGCAGGAATCCCCACTGATCAATAGAACAGGGGTCCCCAGGTTTACTCAAGATGGTGCTTGGCCCATAGAAGTGAATGGAGCAGTAATCGCTACCTCTCTATTCACCTCTATTTCAAGACACCTATTCTTAATGGGTCCCCAGTAGTCAGACCCCCAGCGATCATATGTTTATAAAGTGTCATGTGCATGGGTTATAAATATTGTGAAGGGGAAATCCCCTTGAAAGTTGTCTGACATTTATACTGCATTATGGCTATTGCAGGTTCTGCGGGGGCGGGTTTACAAAACATCCCTATGGTCATGCTCCACCCCCGCAGTACCTAATCTAGGCAATACACAGTGCATTAGTTTTTTTTCCAGTTGTTTTCAAGCAGAAGTTAATGGAGCAGTGGTTACTACTAATCCATTCACTCATGGGTCTCTGGGGCCCCCAATTCTTGTCAACAGGTGGGGCCCCAGCAATCATACATTTATCACCTGTTTTTGTTATGAGTTATAAATATTAATGGTAAAACAAGATTTTACTTCTTGGGACCTAAATGGTGCTGTATAATGCCGAATTGCAGGTTCTGCAGGGGTGGGGCTTAAATAAGAATCTTGTTATCTTGCTCCTCCCCTGCGGTACCTAATCTAAAAAATACAGTGTATTTGTTTTGACTAGTTATTGTTTGGCCCTTTTAACGGAGTTGTGATGTTAGTAAGCTGTTTTTTCTGCACAGACAGCGACCCCACCTTATTGATGGCCGTCTCTGTTATTGCAGCCCAATTGGATTTTAATATAATTGTATTTATTTATTTTGCAGTTACGTGAATTTAATATATGTGGTAGATGCCAACTAGCAAGATACTGTGGTACCCAGTGCCAACAGAAAGACTGGCCCGCTCACAAAAAACACTGTTCGGAGAAGATCCGGATCATGAACTGCGAGCCGGACCCCGAGCGGTGACTGGAGCGGCGCGGCTGTTCCATTGCTGTACATGATCCATTATCTGTGTCCATAGAGGCCGGGATGTTGTGTTTTTTTGCACACGTACGAGTGACTGGTCGCGGAGGCCCAGAGGCACTGAGGATAATCCTGTGACGCTTGAGTTGGGGGGCGTAGGACCCTGACGCTGGACAATGCCGCCCCGGGTGGAGCGGGGCTCCTCCAGTATTACACACTGACTACTGTGACCGCTCCGGCCGGGGGCCCCTAATTTATGTCGTTTGTAAATTTAAAGTTCTCTTGTTTATTATTATTATTTTTTTGCCATTTTTATAATGTTTTGGTCTGAGCGCCCGTCGCTCCCCGGATCGGCGTTCTGCCGTATATTTTGTGCCAATTTTTCCTTTACCAGCTCCGAGGCACAAACCACGTGGACGCATCAAGTTTGGGATCTGGAATATTATGCATGTAAATTAAAAGAAAAGTAGACTGTCGCTGTCTGGTCTGGTCTGGTCTGGCACGTGCTTCCTCTGGGGCGGGGGTTTAGGGGGAGGAGGGGCCTATCACTTGCTCACAGTGGACCTTTTTTTTGAAGGAGAAGGAACAGCGCCGTTCTTGTCGTGGCAGAGTCTGTTATTGCACCTATGTTGAGAAAGAGGGGGTATAACTGAACCCTAATCTCCGCAGAGATAATAGTACCCCGAGCACAGCGCCTTCCTTCATATAGTGGCTGTGGTCGGTATTGCAGCCCAGGCCCATTCATTTAGGAATGAGCTGCCCGTATGCCGTGTGACCGATAATGTCACCAGTCAAGGAAGAGGTCGCAGCCCTCACCCCAGTGCTGTGGCCCCTTCCAACATTTAACCGAGGGTTGGACCCCTGCCGATCTGATGTCGATGACCGATCCTGAGGCTGGGTCATCCCTAATTAAAGGGACACTCCACAACTAGCAACCAAAGGTCATGGTGCAAAAGAAAATGAAAGACCTCTCAGGAGAGTCTCGGTCCAGTGCCGAGCTACTGGCTCTACGTCCTCGGTGCTGCTTCTGGAACGCTCTGCACCAACAACGACTATGGGTTCCCGGTCTTGGAGAACCCCTTTAGTAAGTATTTGTATTCCCCATGTAATATCATTTCTGGAGCATCTATTCTTATTTTGGGCTCTATTATTCCTACTAAAATTAAGGGATTATAGAAAGAAATCTTTGGGGGAGGGAGGTGGGGGGGGGGGGGGGGAGAGAGAGAGAGTCTCAGCTCTCTAGGACGTATCGTTCCTGAGATATTCCCAAAAAATGACCCACATTAGCCACTACAAGCCTGCAAGTCTTTCTCTTCATATCCCAACTTCCATACACACGGTCACATGTCCCTTCTCAGCCAATAGAAGCTCGCAGGCCCTTAGTCTCCACATACACACAGTTTTACTCCAGGTTTCCATAACAACCCAGTCATTTATCTTCACTGCTGCAGGTCAGCTTTAGGTTGGAGGTACACCACACATACGGCACAACTACGCTGCTACATGTGTCTTGCGACAATTTTTATAATGATAGTCTATGGTGTTGCACTGCGACATGTGACGCGACGCGACAGTCGCAGAAAAAAACATCGGGTGGATTTTTTGCGACTGTCGCAGCATGTCACATGTCGCAGTGCAACACCATAGACTATCATTATAAAAGTTGTTGAGACAAAATGTCACGCATCATGTAGCCCTAGCATTAAAGGGGCTGGGCGCTGTGGAGGTCACTGTTAAAGGGGCAGGGCGCTGTGAAGGTCACTGTTAAAGGGGCGGGGCGCTGTGGAGGTCACTGTTAAAGGGGCGGGGCGCTGTGGAGGTCACTGTTAAAGGGGCAGGGCGCTGTGAAGGTCACTGGTAAAGGGGCGGGGCGCTGTGGAGGTCACTGTTAAAGGGGCGGGGCGCTGTGGAGGTCACTGTTAAAGGGGCGGGGAGCTGTGGAGGTCACTGTTAGGCCTCTTTCACCCGAGCGTCATGGATTAGGTTCGGATGTGGTCAGTGAAACTCGCACCATTTTGCAAGCAAGTTCAGTCAGTTCCGTTTTTTTCCGCGCGGGTGCAATGCGTTTTGATGCGTTTTTCACGCGCGTGATAAAAAACTGAAGGTTTACAAACAACATCTCTTAGCAACCATCCGTGAAAAATGCATCGCATCCGCACTTGCTTCCGTTTTTCTCTGAAGCCCCATTCACTTCCATGGGGCCAGGGCTGCGTAAAAAAATGCAAAATATAGAACATGCAGAACACAGAACTGATGCGTGAAAAAAAACAACGCTCATGTACACAGACCCATTGAAATGAATGGGTCAGGATTCAGTGCGGGGGCTGTGCGTTCACGTCGCGCATTGCACCCGCGCGGAAAACTCGCTCGTGTGAAAGGGGCCACTATTAAAGGGGCAACTGCTGTGGAGGTCACTGTTAAGGCAGCGGGCTCCTGGGGAGGTCCCATTTTAAAGTGGGGGGGGTCAGTGTTAAGGGGTTGATTTCACTGTTAAAGGGTCGGGGTGCTGTAGGGGTCACTGTTAAAGGGGCGGGGTGCTGTAGGGGTCACTGTTAAAGAGGCGGGGTGCTGTAGGGGTCACTGTTAAAGGGGCGGGGTGCTGTAGGGGTCACTGTTAAAGGGGCGGGGTGCTGTAGGGGTCACTGTTAAAGAGGCGGGGTGCTGTAGGGGTCACTGTTAAAGGGGCGGGGTGCTGTAGGGGTCACTGTTATGGGGGATACTGTCGATATTATATATATTTTTTTTTATCAAATCATATTTATTGATTTTATAGCAAGTTAAAGTAAACATTACAATACAAGACCCTCCCGTAACCCCATCCCAATCTTGCAGCCATTATAGTGACCAGTATAAATCAGAATTCAAGAGTCCATTTTTACGTCTTCTTATTGTTCATGAAAGCAGAAGCGGGTCCTTCCCCGGGCTCCCCGAACATTGTCATCCTGACCTAAATTACCCTCTCGTGCACACAATGCAACCATCCGGAGCCGTTTTATACAGTATAATGACATTAATCACCCAAATTTCGGAGTCTTACATTTCCATTATACCCAGGTCATTAAACTAGGATATCATAATGGTTTATCCACATAGACCATATTTTATAATTTTTTTTTAGTTGTTCCCTCTTTTCTGATATACATAGACCTACATGTGTAGTTTATCAGTTGTGATAGGAGTGGGGGATCAGGGGCAATCCAGTGGGGGATCAGGTGTAATCCAGTGGGGGATCAGGGGCAATCCAGTGGGGGATCAGGGGCAATCCAGTGGGGGATCAGGTGCAATCCAGTGGGGGATCAGGGGCAATCCAGTGGGGGATCAGGTGCAATCCAGTGGGGGATCAGGGGCAATCCAGTGGGGGATCAGGGGCAATCCAGTGGGGGATCAGGGGCAATCCAGTGGGGGATCAGGGGCAATCCAGTGGGGGATCAGGGGCAATCCAGTGGGGGATCAGGTGCAATCCAGTGGGGGATCAGGTGCAATCCAGTGGGGGATCAGGTGCAATCCAGTGGGGGATCAGGGGCAATCCAGTGGGGGATCAGGGGCAATCCAGTGGGGGATCAGGTGCAATCCAGTGGGGGATCAGGGGCAATCCAGTGGGGGATCAGGTGCAATCCAGTTGGGGATCAGGTGCAATCCAGTGGAAAGCGATCATCTTCCTGGCTTGGTATAGGTTTGAAGTCGCTAGTTATGGGGATGTCTCCTACATGACCTCATATGCACACCAGTGGGGACAAGTCAATCTGTACTTGAAACACAGTATTAATTCATTCCCGGACATCCACCCAATAGCGTCTAAGTCTCGGACAATTCCACATCATGTGAATCAAGTCTGCATTAGGAGCTCCACAACCTGGACATGTATCATCCGATCGATGCCCTATGTAATAGGAATAGTTGAGAGACTCTGAGCCTCGCTTGCTGCCACATTTGGAAAGTTTTCCACTACATCTGCCCACTGCTCCTCTGATAGGTGAGTAACATCTTGCCTCCACTTCTCCTATAACTTTAATGGTTGAGATTTGTGGATCGCTTCCATAAGGCTCCAATAGTGAAGCGAAATGACCCCCTTCGTGGTCCCTCTAGAAGATGTAAGGTCTATAATAAGAGGTTTTTCAGCAGGTATTATCTCCTCCTGCTTTTCCTCTGCCTGATAGAAAAGAGAATTAGGTAACTCGTATTCCTGCTGCAGCGAAGCAAAGCTCTGAGGCTGAGTTCACACGTCCGCAAATGGGTCCGCGTTCGTTCCGCAATTTTGAGGAACGGGTGCGGACCCATTCATTTTCTAAGGGGACGGAATGGATGCGGACAGCACACAGTGTGCTGTCAGCATACCTCATTTGCGGAGCGCGGCCCCGATCTTCAGGTCCGCAAAAGATAGAACATGTCCTATTCTTGTCCGCAGCTTGCGGACAAGAATAGGCATTTCTATAGGGGTGCCGGGCGGGTGTGTTGCGGATCCGCAACACACCACGGACGTGTGAATGGAGCCTTAGGCTGAGTTCACACGGGTGAGATTTCCGCGCGGGAGGTGAACGTATTGCACCCGCACTGAATCCGGACCCATTAATTTCTATGGGGCTGTGCACATGAGCTGTGATTTTCACCCATCACTTGTGCATTGCGTGAAAATCGCAGCATGCTCTATATTGTGCGTTTATCACGCAACGCAGGCCCCATAGAAGTGAACGGGGCTGAGTGAAAATCGCAAGCATCCGCAAGCAAGTGCGGATGCGGTGCGATTTTCACGCATGGTTGCTAGGAGACGATCGGGATGGAGACCCGATCATTATTATTTCCCCTTCTAACATGGTTATAAGGGAAAATAATAGCATTCTGAATACAGAATGCATAGTACAATAGCGTTGGAGGGGTTAAAAAATAAAAATAAAAAATTTAACTCACCTTAATCCACTTGCTCGCGCAGCCGGCATCTCTTCTGTCTTCTTTGCTGTGTGCAGGAAAAGGACCTGTGGTGACGTCACTCCGGTCATCACATGGTCAGTCACATGATCTTTTACCATGGTGATGAATCATGTGATGACCGGAGTGACGTCACCACATGTCCTTTTCCTGTGCACAGCAAAGATGAAGACAGAAGAGATGCTGGCTGCGCGAGCAAGTGGATTAAGGTGAGTTATATATATATTTTTTTTTTTTAACCCCTCCAGCGCTATTGTACTATGAATTCTGTATTCAGAATACTATTATTTTCCCTTATAACCATGTTATAAGGGAAAATAATACAATCTACACAACACCGATCCCAAACCCGAACTTCTGTGAAGAAGTTCGGGTTTGGGTACCAAACATGCCGATTTTTCTCACGCGCTTGCAAAACGCATTACAATGTTTTGCACTCGCGCGGAAAAATCGTGCATGTTCCTGCAACGCCCGTGTGAACCCAGCCTTAAGGGACTTCTCTGTATATAACTTATACATTCAGTCAAGACCATATCTTTCCCAGGTTCTGGCATTCGGAACCTTATCTATTTCCTTATAGATATAATTTGGCCAGATTGAAGTAAGACTTGTGTATCCACGAATTCCCGCTATGTTTCTAGCTTTCCACCAAACTTTATGAATAACAGGCAGCAGTCCATACTGTCCTCCCATTTTATAGAAAGCACCGTCCTCCAGAGCTGTCGTTCTACATCTACCGCCAATAAGGTGCTGCACAATCCCCCCCGACGGTGTCGACCCCAACCTCTAATATGCTGTAGTTGAGATCTGGAACAGCCAAACCTCCCTGGGTCGTAGATCTACATAAAGTAGCTTTATGCGTGGTGTCCCTTCTTTCCAGATGAGGTCACGGAATATCGCGTTAACAGTGTAAAAGGTTTTTAGTGGTATCCAAGTCGGTGCATTATGAAGGACATATAAAAGTTGCGGCATAAGGATCATTTTTAAAAGATTAGTGCGACCAATTAAAGTCCAGGGCAAATTAGACCAAACCTGAACTTTCTTCCTAAGGCCTCCTGCACACGACCGCTTTTTTCCCCCGTTTACTGGCCGTTTTTTGCGTTCTGTATACGGAACCATTCATTTCAATGGTTCCGCAAAAAAAACAGTTTCCGTTTTTCCGTTCCGTTTAAAGATAGAACATGTCCTATTATTGCCCGCAAATCACGTTCCGTGGCTCCATTCAAGTCAATGGGTCCGCAAAAAAAACGGAACACATACGGAAATGTATCCGTATGTCTTCCATTTCCGTTCCGTTTTTTTGCGGAACCATCTATTGAAAATGTTATGCCCAGCCCAATTTTATCTATGTAACTACTGTATATGTCATACGGAAAAACGGAACGGAAACGGAACAACGGATCCATGAAAAACGGACCGCAAAACACTGAAAAAGCCATACGGTCGTGTGCAGGAGGCCTAAACTAGTCTAGGAGTGGCAATATATTAAGGTTAACAAAGTCACTAATCTGCGCTGATACTTGAATGCCCAGGTATTTAAATGTTGATACCACTTGTAAACCTGCTGCGTGGCAGGGGTCAATTTCTAAATTTGGAGACAGGGCCATAATCACCGACTTTGACCAATTACGGTAATGGTCAAGCCCGATCGCTTCCCAAAACTGTTAATGATCGGCATGGCTGCTGGGAGGGATGAACACCAGTCCTAACAGATCATCGGCATAAAGAGCGACCTTTTCCGTTAGTGTGCCCTATGTCATACCTTCCACCTGACTTGCCTTTCTAAGGGCAGCAGCCAACGGTTCCACCGTCAGAGGACATCCCTGCCTAGTCCCCCTATATAATCTACAGGAGGCCGATAGCTGTCCATTCTCTTGGATTTTGGCAGTAGGACAAGCTTATACAGTAGCCTAATCCAGTGAATGAATCCTGGCCCAATATTAAGTATAGCCATTCCCCGCTGTCGAATGCTTAAGATGCGACCGCCGCACTTGAGGCGTGGACCTGGCCTGCCTGGATATTAAAGTATAATCTTCTAATATTTACCGCTGTCGACATATTGGGCATAAATGTATTAGTGAAGTTATTACTGAATTCAGGCAATTGGCCAGAACTTTCGCCAAAATCTTAACATCCACCTGCGATAGAGAAATGGGACGATAAGACTCGGCTTCGAGGACGTCTTTTCCCGGTTTTGGGATCACCGCTACGATCGCTTCATTCATAGTGGCAGGGAGTCTTCCCAGCCGCTGGGCTTCTTTGAACACCTCTAATAGCTGAGGTAGTAGTGCAATGAGCCGGACGCCAAAATATGCAGTGGGTCCGGATATGGGTATAATAGTCTGTTTTCTGTTCGTGACGCCAATTGCAGCGTGCGCAGGGTACAGTCTCAGGGCCCTTTAAGGTGTTGCAACTCGCATACCAGGTGAGGAATGCCAGAGGGGGGAAATGTCTCTGTGTAGTAGTGGGTATAGTGTCAACGGTGTCTCCTACCTGGGTACGGCTGGACTCCTGGCTCACTTGCAATAAATGAGTGTGTTGCTAGTAGGAGTAATGGAGGAACTTGGTAGCAATGAATGAGATCCAGACTTGGAATATAATTCAACTTGTCTTTACTGGAGGCAGCATTAATCCACATGAGATACAGCAATAGTCTTGGGTCCCAGCAGGTATTGGCAATGTATGGCAGGGATTACTATCTCTTCTGCTTCTATCATGTGCCTGGAGAATATGGCAGGAATCTATGTCTTCTGCTGTGTATGGGACTGACTAGCTGAGGAGGAATTTGGCTTCTCCTGGTCTCTGGATGTTACTCACAGTTCTGCTCACAGGGAATGGCTCGTCCTGGAGATCTGTAGTTCTGGAGATGCTGCTTGCTGGTCACCAGTTGAGGCTGAATGGCTCAGACTGGGAAGGGTGATCTTTGGTCTCAGCCGAGACGAGATCCTGGTTTGGGATCCCTATTTCTGGGAGCTCCTACCAGCACAGCCTTCCCCTAGCCGGGGTGGCTGGCACACACTAAACTTAACTTCCTTTCCTCCCCATGAGACAGGACATGGGCCAGCCCACTCTGCTCATAGAGGGGGAGCTAAACCGGAATGTACTATTCCAGTCTAGATATGCTAAACTGACCTAAGACCTTGCTAACAAATTGCTGCCACCTGCTGGTGTACATGGAAATTACAGCAAATACATGTAACAGGCTTAGAAAATGCACATTTGTGAGGAATATTATGTAAAATCACATTAGATGACAAGGCACATGTTACCAACAAATAGTAGCGAGGAAAAAGAGTTTAGTAACATAACTCTGGGATGTTACAGTAGCACAGAAGAGACTGTTTTATAAACCTCATCAGGTAGACCGTCACCCCCCGTGACTTGTTATTAGTCATATCCCCTACAGTTATTTCTAATTCCCGACTGCCGATATTTTTTAACGACACACAGAAACAGATGCAGTGCAGTTATAATAATACTGTCCCGGGGAATGCAATTACTTAGTAATATCAGGAGGGGTTCCTCTTTAAGAAGTCCTTAAAAAAGTGTATTTTAAAAATGTCAGATATCCTGTAGGTGAGGGACGGCCGAGCAGCGGCTCTCCAGCCATTGCAAAACTACAATGCCCTGCTGTAGGCAGTCTGGGAGTTGTAGTTTTGCAACAGCTGGAGAGCCGCTGGTTGGCCGTCCCTGCTGTAGGTCCTGAGTTCACTATAGCGTTTTTTTTTTTCCTGCAGAGCAGCGCTCTCTGCCATCTACATGACTGTCTAATTCAATGTAAAATCTAGAACCACCCCCCCCCCCCCCCCCTTAGGAATCCAATTTGCACGGAGAAATTCCTATAATCCAGGAAGTCTGATAATCTGGCACCTGTACAACACAGAACTGTATAGATCCCCCTCCGCCTGGGGCCCCCTATCCACACGGTGGACCCCCGACCTGCATGAGAACAGAGGTCCCATGTTCATGGATTGCATGGAGCAGCGATGGGACATGTCCGCTGCCGCTCTGTCCATCACTATGGGACTGAATACAGCGCTCAGGACCCAGGAGGTCTCACGAACGTCAGAGTAAGGGCTCATTCATATGGCCGTTTTTTGCGGAGAAGCTGAAATGTACACAAAAAAAAAACGGATCCGCATTTTTGCGTACATCAAAAACATACAGCTGTCTGAATGAGGACATAAAGGAGCTGCACTGTCATGTGACCTTAGTTTGCAGTGATCTGCAGAGGAGCTGTGTACACAAAACGGGAGGACATTTTTGCTCGTGTCACTTTAGATGTGTTGGAGAAAAAGAAGAAAGTGATTGAAGTTCTGTTCTCATGAATAAAATCCATCCTTAGGCCTCGTGCACACGACCGTATGTATTTTGCGATCCGCAAAAAATACGGATGACGTCCGTGTGCATTCCGTATTTTGCAGATCGGAACAGCTGACCCCTAATAGAACAGTCGTATCCTTGTCCGTAATGCATTTTTGCAGAGCGGAAGTACAGAAACGGAATGCACACGGAGTACCTTCTGTTTTTTTTTGCAGACCCATTGAAATGAATGGTTCTGTGTACTGTCCGCAAAAAAAACGGAACGGACATAATACGGAAAATACGTTCGTGTGCATGAGCCCTTAGTTATAGAAACCTCAACCAGAGTCTGCAGTCTGCGCTCTACACTACGCCTGATAGTCCCCGATCCAGAGGATCAAGAGGGGATTGTGTGCGTGCAGAGAAAAGACCATGAACAAGCAGCAAATAGCAGCAGATGTCAGTGTAGAAGACTGCACAATTGTAAATGCAGCTCTGGAGTATAATGGAGGATCAGAACAAGTAATGTACAGTCAGGTCCATAAATATTGGGACTCGATACAATTCTAACATTTTTGGCTCTATACACCACCACAATGGATTAGAAATGAAACGGACAAGATGTGCTTTACCTGCAGACTGTCAGCTTTAATTTGAGGGTATTTACATCCAAATCAGGTGAACGGTGCAGGAATTACAACAGTTTGCATATGTGCCTCCCATTTGTTAAGGGACCAGAAGTAATGGGACAATTGTCTTCTCAGCTGGTCCATGGCCAGGTGTGTGTTATTCCCCTTGTTATCCCAATTACAATGAGCAGATAAAAGGTCCAGAGGTCATTTCCAGTCTGCTATTTGCATTTGGAATCTGTTGCTGTCAACTCTCAAGATGAGATCCAAAGAGCTGTCACTATCAGTGAAGCCATCATTAGGCTGAAAAAACACACCAAACCCATCAGAGAGATAGCAAAAACATTAGGCGCGGCCAAAACAACTGTTTGGAACATTCTAAAAAAGAAGGAACGCACCGGTGAGCTCAGCAACACCAAAAGACCCTGAAGACCACGGAGAACAACTGTGGTGGATGACCGAAGAATTATTTCCCTGGTGAAGAAAACACCCTTCACAACAGTTGGCCAGATCAAGAACACTCTCCAGGAGGTAGGTGTATGTGTGTCAAAGTCAACAATCAAGAGAAGACCTCACCAGAGTGAATACAGAGGGTTCACCACAAGATGGAAACCATTGGTGAGCCTCAAAAACAGGAAGGTCAGATTAGAGTTTGTCAAACGACATCTAAAAAAGCCTTCACAGTTCTGGAACAACATCCTATGGACAGATGAGACCAAGATCAACTTGTACCAGAGTGAAGAGAAGAGTATGGAGAAGGAAAGGAGCTGCTCATGATCCTAAGCATACCACCTCACCAGTGAAGCATGGTGGTGGTAGTGTCATGGCGTGGGCATGTATGGCTGCCAATGGAACTGCTTCTCTTGTAGTTATTGATGATGTGACTGCTGACAAAAGCAGCAGGATGAATTCTGAAGTGTTTCAGGCAATATTATCTGCTCATATTCAGCCGAATGCTTCAGAACTCATTGGACTGCGCTTCACAGTGCAGATGGACAATGACCCAAAGCATACTGCAAAAGCAACCAAAGAGTTTTTAAGGGAAAGAAGTGGAATGTTCTGCAATGGCCGAGTCAATCACCGGACCTGAATCCGATTGAGCATTTCACTTGCTGAAGACAAAACTGAAGGGAAAATGCCCCAAGAACAAGCAGGAACTGAAGACAGTTGCAGTAGAGGCCTGGCAGAGCATCACCAGGGATGAGACCCAGCGTCTGGTGATGTCTATGTGTTCCAGACTTCAGGCTGTAATTGACTGCAAAGGATTTGCAACCAAGTATTAAAAAGTGAAAGTTTGATTTATGATTATTATTCTGTCCCATTACTTTTGGTCCCTTAACAAGTGGGAGGCACATATGCAAACTGCTGTAATTCCTGCACCGTTCACCTGATTTGGATGTAAATCCCCTCAAATTACAGCTGACAGTCTGCAGGTAAAGCACATCTTGTTTGTTTCATTTCAAATCCATTGTGGTGGTGAATAGAGCCAAAAATGTTAGAATTGTGTCCATGTCCCAATATTTATGGACCTGACTGTATGTACACAGTGACTGCACCAGCAGAATAGTGAGTGCAGCTCTGGAGTATAATACAGGATGTAACTCAGGCTCAGTACAGGATAAGTAATGTATGTACACAGTGACTGCACCAGCAGAATAGTGAGCGCAGCTCTGGAGTATAATACAGGATGTAACTCAGGATTAGTACAGGATAAGTAATGTATGTACACAGTGACACCACCAGCAGAATAGTGAGTGCAGCTCTGGAGTATAATACAGGATGTAACTCAGGATCAGTACAGGATAAGTAATGTATGTACACAGTGACTGCACCAGCAGAATAGTGAGCGCAGCTCTGGAGTATAATACAGGATGTAACTCAGGATCAGTACAGGATAAGTAATGTATGTACACAGTGACTGCACCAGCAGAATAGTGAGTGCAGCTCTGGAGTATAATACAGGATGTAACTCAGGATCAGTACAGGATAAGTAATGTATGTACACAGTGACTGCACCAGCAGAATAGTGAGTGCAGCTCTGGAGTATAATACAGGATGTAACTCAGGATCAGTACAGGATAAGTAATGTATGTACACAGTGACTGCCCCAGCAGAATAGTGAGTGCAGCTCTGGAGTATAATACAGGATGTAACTCAGGATCAGTACAGGATAAGTAATGTAATGTATGTACACAGTGACTGCACCTGCAGAATAGTGAGTGCAGCTCTGGAGTATAATACAGGATGTAACTCAGGATCAGTACAGGATAAGTAATGTATGTACACAGTGACTGCACCAGCAGAATAGTGAGTGCAGCTCTGGAGTATAATACAGGATGTAACTGAGGATCAGTACAGGATAAGTAATGTATGTACACAGTGACTACACCAGCAGAATAGTGAGTGCAGCTCTGGAGTATAATACAGGATGTAACTCAGGATCAGTACAGGATAAGTAATGTATGTACACAGTGACTGCACCAGCAGAATAGTGAGTGCAGCTCTGGAGTATAATACAGGATGTAACTCAGGATCAGTACAGGATAAGTAATGTATGTACACAGTGACTGCACCAGCAGAATAGTGAGTGCAGCTCTGGAGGATAATACAGGATGTAACTCAGGATCAGTACAGGATAAGTAATGTAATGTATGTACACAGGGACTCCACCAGCAGAACAGTGAGTGCAGCTCTGGAGGTTAAAGTTTTCTGATGGATACACAGGGAAGGAGAATGGATGTGATATGTCATTGTTGGAGAGCTGTAGAGTTTATCTGAATCAATTTCAATATTGCTTCTGGAAATGTCAACTCTTGTGGAACTAGAAGGCTCAGCCTGCCCGGGTGAAGTGACCTCTCTGTGAAATCCTGTTGGATGGAGACAATTGGTTCGTCTCATTCAGTCAAGACGGATAATAGCCATGTGATCAAAATCAGCCAATCAGGAGAGGCGAAACGCTATTGGACGAGGCTCTTGTCCATAACTTCTCTGTGGAGGCGGAGCCTCTTCTGTAGTCGACCCGGAAGTAGTTGTCGAGTTCAGGATTCTGTACGTGCTGCATGCTGGTGAGTGTGGCTGTCTGTGACGTCATCATTGTACGTTCTGTTTGGTATTATAACTGCTCTGTGGTAGGCAGTGTGACGTCATTAGTGCAATAAGTATGGTATGATAACTTCTGCATGACACCTCTGTGTGATGTCATCACTGTACATTATATACAGTATCATAAGCTCTGTGTGATGTCATCACTGTACATGATATACAGTATCATAACCTGTGTGATGTCATCACTGTACATTATATACAGTATCATAAGCTCTGTGTGATGTCATCACTGTACATTATATACAGTATCATAACCTCTGTGTGATGTCATCACTGTACATTATATTCAGTATCATAACCTCTGTGTGATGTCATCACTGTACATTATATACAGTATCATAAGCTCTGTGTGATGTCATCACTGTACATTATATACAGTATCATAACCTCTGTGTGATGTCATCACTGTACATTATATTCAGCATTATTACTAGAGATGAGTGAATTTCATATTTTGAAATTCGTTCACGCTTTGTTTACTGGTAAAAGTCGAATTGCGTTATAGATTCCGTTACCACGGACCATAACGCAATTCTATGACGGAATGCCTTTAGAGTCCTCTCCTGCATTACGTAAACGGGACGGATCCGTTTTGCAGCCCATAGACTTCTATTATGACGGAATGAATAACGGAATGCCTCTAAAGCCATTCCGTTATGCGTTCCGTCATAGAAGTGCGTTGTGGTCCGTGGTAACGGAATCTATAACGCAATTCACCTTTTACCAGTAAACGAAGCGTGAACGAAATTCGCTCACCTCTAATTATAACTTGTATATAACCGGCGGTGTTGTTATCAGGGGGGTGATGTGGAGGCCGAGCGATGGCGGGACGCTGCAAGACCCAGACGTTACAGGTGATTGATACGGAGTACAGCGCGGACGCGGTGGAGTGGTGCCCGCTGGATGACTGGGGGACGGTGCTGGCCTGCGGGACGTATCAGCTGAAGAAACCAGAACCTGACGTGAGTCTGAACATGACGCCATATGACGTCCTATAGTGTAAGCCGCGTGCGGGTCTCCTCTCCATACCGCTCTCCCCTCCCCCAGGTCAGCGGAGAGGACAGCGACAACCCACACCTGCGGCTGGGCCGCCTCCTCCTCTATCACTACAACCCCCAGCAGTTCTTTTCTCCAGTGACCGAGGTTCAGAAGATAGAGACAGCCGCCATACTGGACATGAAGTGGTGAGCAGCGCGGCTTCCGTACGTCCCCCCCGCTTTCACAGACCCCCCCCCCAAGTAACCGAATCTGATGATTGGCTCTCTGTGTGTAGTGAAAAATCCATTTCTCTAAGACCTCTGTGCACTATCAGTGAATGAAAACATCTTTCATTACCTCTGGCGGCTGATTGTCTGAGGGGATCAGGGTGGGATTCTCAGCTGTTCACTGACAGCAAGCAGAATGATCAAGCTTAAAGGGGTTTCCCTATTTTAGGCATTTGTGGCCTAAACGTCTTATAGATGCAGGTCCCAATTTTAGGAACTGCACCTATCCCAAAAACAGAGGTCCCCATCCCCATCCCATCAAGGGGGTCGTGGTCCTCCTCATCCAGGCTGCCATTGAATGCATAGGAGGACGCCTGGATGGGATCGGGGGAGCTCCACTCTCTAGAGGTGGGACCTGAGTGATTTTGGGTGATGGGTTGTCCAGGATTTTGATTTCCTCAAAGTAGTCCATCAATATCTGATCGGTGGGGGTCCAACACCCCGCACCCCCGCTGATCTTCTGTTTGGGGGCAGCTCCGGCGACAAAACTACACAGCTCCATCCATCATGCAGTGGACGGAGTCGGAAACTGCAGCTTTCCTGCCATTGAAGTAAATGGCACCAGATTTATAGCGGATCAGTGGGGTGCAGGGTGTCGGACCCCGCCAGCCTGATTGGGGTGCGGGGTGTCAGACCTCGCCCATCTGATATTAATGGAAGGGTAGGCCATCGATATCAAAATCCTGGACAACCCCTTTAAGGCTATCAGCAGCATAGAGGGCAATGTAATCCGATTTATGTATGACCAGGTCGCTATTCTGTCTTCTCAGGTGCCACGTTCCGCTCTCTGAGAGCCCCGTTCTGGGTGTCGCCAATGCCAAGGGCGTCCTGGAGCTGTATAGATTACAAGGCCAAAAGGTAAGTGCCCGAAATCAAGACCTCAGGCAGGAATATAGGAGCAAAGCGTCACTGGAGTCCAGGGCCAGTCTATAGGGGATGTGCAGTCCTTAAAGGGGTCATCTCAGGATACACACTTATCTCCTGGCCACAGGTATCTGATTGGTGGGATCCCCCACTGGTCAGGAGGATCAGGGTCCTAAGCTCCCTGAGTGGCGTAGATCAATCCGTTTTTTATAGGTGGAGCTTTGTACTCGGCCGCCCCATAGGCGGTGAATGGAGCGGTGGTCATGCAGGCACTATTCACACATAGGGCTCAGGGACCACCCCTGTCCTAGTGATCAGACCCCCAGTGATCATGCATTTATCACCCACCGATAAATGTTGTTCAGGGGCTAACCCCTTTAAACGTTGCAGGAGGCTGAATGTACAACGTTTCTGTCAACATCTGCCAAAACATATCCATAGGTGTCACGGGTGTATATAGAAATATTAGAATACGTAAGGACCCCTTTAAGTACCATAAACCGGCCATTGAGAGTAGCAGGATCAGGCACTGTGCACTAGATTCCATTGAATTTAATGGGCCTGAGGTGCAGTACCACACGTACCCTGTGGACGGCAGTGGCGCTGTTCTTGCCGGCTCTCCTCGGCAGTGTCTCTGTGTTCTTCCAGTAGGAAAGCTCCAGAGTGCAGCCCGTGTGCAGCGTGGATTTGGGTGACGAGTGTCTGGCTCTATCCCTTGACTGGTCCACAGGAAGGAGAGAGAGGTGAGACCCTGCACCGCCGTTTTCCGGAGGCCGCCGCCGATGAATCGTCGTAACGTTTGTCTCTCATTTTTCTCCCGCCGCAGCACTTCTCCCGTGAAGATCATCTGCAGCGACTCTCGGGGCCGGCTCAGCCTTCTGCACGTGGAAGAGTCGGCGGCGTCCGTGGAAGTCACGTGTCAGTGGAAGGCACACGACTTCGAGGCCTGGATCGCCGCCTTCAACTACTGGAACTGTGACATCATCTATTCAGGTCTGGCCCAATATGAGGGAAATTGGTGAAAGGGGCGCAGAGCCGATGCCCATGGCAACCTCTGCTCGCTCTGGGATGGGGATCTGCTGTGAAACTACAACTCCCAGCATGCAACATGCTTGGCTGTTCTTCTAACTCCTATAAAAGTGAATGGGGCATTATGGGAGTTGTAGTCCCAGAACAGCTGGAGTGCCGGAGGTTGCTGATCCCTGCTCTAGGTAATTGCTACCCCTTCCCTTTTGCGCCAAGGCTAACGATCTGTGCATGTCCCTGATTCCAGGGGGAGATGACTGTTTGCTGAGAGGATGGGACACCAGAGCGACACCGGACATCCCACTATTTACCAGCAAAAGGTAGGACCCCCTCCAGCGCAGCCACACCAGTCCACCATGGGTCGTGATCGGTATGGCAGCTCCGCTCCATTAGAGTTAATAGGTTGAGCTGCAATACCACACGCAACCTGTGGCCAGGGGTGGCGCTGTTTTTGTGTTTTTAAGAAAGCAGCCATGTTCTTCTAATCTTGGACAACCCATATAATCAGTTTTTATTTCTCACAGGCATTCAATGGGAGTGTGCAGCATCCAGAGTAACCCTCATCAGGAACATGTTTTGGCTACAGGAAGGTGAGCAGTGTTTGCCAGCCCCACGTTGGCTGACATGCGCCCTATTAAAAAAAAAAAAAAAAAAAAAATGTATATTATATATAGCGCCACCTGCTGGTGTTCTGCAATTGTTACAGGCTATGCCATAGTCATACATGACCAGTAGGTGGCGATGTATGACTTGAGTATTGAATATGAAGAATGGAAGAAAATGCTCAATGTTTCATTAAAGGGTTTCTATCACTTCGTATGCCATAATTAGCTCTCAGACACTAGCGATCCGCTAGTGTCTGCTCTGGCCAACCATCCTAATATAAGAGCTTTTTGGGCAGCCGTTTTGCTAAAAAAATAACTTTTATAAATATGCTAATGAGCCTCTAGGTGCTATGTGGGCGTCATTAGCACCTAGAGGCTCCGTCTACCTTCATACACAGCCACCGCCCAGCGCGTCCCTCCAGCCCGCCCATCTCCTGATGAATGCGATCCTCCGTGTGACACAACGGACGAATTCTCGCGCATGCGCCGTGCGCGGCTGTATTCGGCGCATGCGCAGAGAATGTCTGACCGCTTCCCTGCTCAGACATCTCCACTGCGCCTGTTCCTTGGAGCACTATGACATCATCGGCGCAGGCGCAGTGGAGATGTCTGAGCAGGGAAGCGGTCAGACATTCTCTGCGCATGCGCCGAATACAGCCGCGCACGGCGCATGCGCGAGAATTCGTCCGTTGCGTCACACGGAGGATCGCATTCATCAGGAGATGGGCGGGCTGGAGGGACGCGCTGGGCGGTGGCTGTGTATGAAGGTAGACGGAGCCTCTAGGTGCTAATGACGCCCACATAGCACCTAGAGGCTCATTAGCATATTTATAAAAGTTATTTTTTTAGCAAAACGGCTGCCCAAAAAGCTCTTATATTAGGATGGTTGGCCAGAGCAGACACTAGCGGATCGCTAGTGTCTGAGAGCTAATTATGGCATACGAAGTGATAGAAACCCACATGTTCACATGTGGCGGATTTTCTCCCGTGGAATATCTGCAGCGTATTACAATACCAACAAGTGGTTGATATTTTCAAAAAAATATGCAGAAAAATAGGGGTGGAAATTGACCTGCGATGTAGAATTAAAAGGCTATGGGAATTTTTTTATGGTTGCATTTTACTCCTTTTGGTCACTTACAAAAAAAAAATAATTCTTTCAATTGGTCTTTATTAAAAAATTTCTGCAGTTTTTGTGATACATGGAGGTTATAAACCGGTCTCTTTGCAAACTGTCGTTCCTGAGTTCCATCGCCTGATGGCTCATGTGAAGCCTTATCTCCCATACCCTGACCTCATAAGAACATGGCTTAAATCAGTTTGAAGAGAGTTTACCAATAATGAGGTCAGGTGATCAGAGGTAAGGCTTCACATGAGCCGTCAGTTAACGGAACTCAGGAGCGACATCTGCAAACAGACTGATTTTAAACCCCATGTATCACAAAAACTGCTGTAAATGTTTGAGGAAGACCAATTGAAAAGAACTATTTTAGCCCAAAATGAGTAAAATGCAATCATAAAAAAATGCCCCGAAGATGTCCACAGCCTTTAAATCCACAGCGTGTCAGTTTATGCTGCGGATTTCACACCCCGCGATAAATCTACAAGTAATACATGGCGGATTCACGGTAAAATCCGCAATGGCAAATTCTCCCCACGTGCCTGTATTCTAAGCCCGTCCCATTTTGGACCCTAGTTATGACGAGCACGTTCTTGTGTGGGACTTAAGGCAAATGAAGCAACCAACATCCGACACCCATGTACAGGGAGGGGTCTGGCGGCTGAAGTGGCACCCCACAGACGGCGCCCTCCTGCTGGCCGCTTGTATGCACAGTGGCTTCCACATCCTGGACTCCGGCTCCGGTAAGCCCCAGCATTAGGAGAACCGGATTCAGTTAGCCCCACATTCTTCATGAATTGCACTTTGCCGCCCCCTCTAGGTGGTTGCCACATCCTGTCTTCGTACGTCCTCCACAACTCCTTGGCCTACGGAGCCGATTGGTCCAGAGCGTTTCTTCCGGATGCCTCCGTGCCCAGTCCAGAACTGGAGTCCTTAAAGGCGGTGGAGTCGGATCCTGTCGGCAGTCAGAAGCTGGCGCAATCCATGCAGAACCTGAAAATCTTCTACGAGTCGCCCACCGCCAGCTTCGACGTCGTCCTGGAGGACGACTCTGGAGGATACGTGCCGGAACCGAGCGGAACGGCTGACGACCGTCCGGTTACTGGGGACCCCGGACAAGCGCAGACTGACCTGCTGGCCACGTGCTCCTTTTATGACCACGTTTTACATGTTTGGCGGTGGCAGTCCCAGAGACTAAACCCTGCGGAGTGACCGTCCACTGCCGCTCACCGGTCGTTACAATGGGCTACCTCCTGAGGTGCGTTTTTGTTTTGTGCACATATTAGAACCCATATTAAGGCCCGCCAAGCCCCCCCCCTGGTTTATGTGAACTGAATTTAGATCACCATAGGGTTTTATGGAGGTCTAATCTGGGGGCACTAAGATAACGGATGGGGGTCACACGCTAAAACTACATTTCGAGGGGGGGTAACTTTTTAAAACTCATTTTTGGCTAAAAAAAAAAAAAAAAAAACATTTTTTCAATTTGTTTTTATTACAAATGTTCACCGTTTTTGAGATACAGGGGTTAAAAAAAAAACTATTTGCAGAATGTCTCTTCCGAGTTCTGTCAGCTGACTGCTCATGTGTAGCTCTTATCTCATAAACACTCATTTACGGTAAGCCGTATTGTTTAGGCATAATGAGTGTTTATGAGGTCAGGAGATCAGAGCTACACACGAGCCGTCAGCTGACATAAGTCTGAGACATTCTGCAAATAAACAGATTTTTTAACCCTTGTATCTCAAAAATGGCTGAACATTTTTAATAAAGACCAATTGAAAAAAAAGATTGCCCTGAAAGTGTCCATAGCCTTTAACAAACTTAAAATGGGAGGAGAGCTATTGGAGGGAGCACAGTCTAAGTATTCATTCTACAGCGCAGTTTTAAGTAGAACAGCCTTTCGTGCAGTCAGTTGTACAGGATTAGGCCTCTTGCACATGACCGTATGTATTTTGCGGTCCGCAAAAAACCACGGATGACATCCATGTGCATTCCATATTTCGCGGAACGAAACAGCGGGCCCCTAATAGAACATGTTCTATTTTTTTGCGGAACGGAAATACAGAAACAGAATGCACACGGAGTAACTTCAGTTTTTTTTTGCGGACCCGTTGAAATGGTTCCGTATACGTGCCGATAAAAAACGGAATGGAAAGACGTTCGTGTGCAAGAGGCCTTAGAGAAAGTTGGTTGCCTTCTTCCAAAGGTTGTGTGTGGTATGGCGCTACTCCATTTAATTATCTCCCATTTTCATTTGTTCCTTTAGGTCTCCTTTAAAAAAAATAAAAAGAAAGCGTAAATCAGGACCCCGCACAGAAATCAGCAATAATGACACTTACCTCCATGGACGAGAGCGCCATCCGATTGCATGACAAGTAACATCGGAGGCCGTATACCAGCAGCCGTTACTGGCGATATTCCAAGCACCCAGCAGCATCCGGACGTGTATATATATATATATGAATAAAAAAATAAAAAAAATGTTCCTCTGTCCATGAAACCCTGAGCCGTGGACGGGATTCATACATGAAGGTTCAAGGGGGTTACCAGCAGTGGTTTGTTCGGTCCAGTACCCCTGGATAGAAGACCTCAGGCAGACAGCCTTTGGGTGGATCCACACGTGGCTTAATTTTAAGCCACGGACAAATACACCGCAAAATCTGCATGGAAGACGAGCACATTGTAAAATTTCATGCCATGCGTGGCTCAAGAGCTGTTGATTTTCCAAAGGGAAATTGGTTGTAGAAAAGCTAAGTGGATGAGATTGAAAGTAATTTTCCCCATGACCCAGGGGGCACCCGCAAACCAACCTTAGGCTACTTTCACACTAGCGTTCGGAGCGGATCCGTCTGATGTTTCATCAGACGGATCCGCTCCGATAATGCAGACGTTCGCATCCGTTCAGAACGGATGCGTCTGCATTAAAACTTAGAAAATTTTCTAAGTGTGAAAGTTGTCTGAGCGGATCCGTTCAGACTTTACATTGAGAGTCAATGGGGGACGGATCCGCTTGAAGATTGAGCCATATAGTGTCATCTTCAAGCGGATCCGTCCCCATTGACTTCCATTATAAGTCTGGACGGATCCGCTCGCCTCCGCACGGCCAGGCGGACACCCGAACGCTGCAAGCAGCGTTCAGGTGTCCGCTCACTGAGCGGAGCGGAGGCTGAACGCTGGCAGGCGGATGCATTCTCAGTGGATCCGCCTCCACTGAGAATGCATTGGGGCCAGACGGATGCGTTCGGGGCCGCTCGTGAGCCCCTTCAAACGGAGCGCACGAGCGGACACCTGAACGCTAGTGTGAAAGTAGCCTTAAAGGGATTTTCCTGGAGTTCCGTATTGATGATCTATCCTCCGTCAGTCAATATCAGATTGGGGGGGATTCAGAGACTGTTCATTAACAACATGGTGCCCGTAAACCAATCCATCAAAAGCCATATGGCGCTCCTTCCCTTTTGAGTCCTGCGGTGTGCCCCCATAGCAGTTTACCACCACATATGGGGTGTTGCTGTATTCAATAGAAAATGGGTAATGGCTTGTTCTACTGTTACCCCCTGTAAAAATGAAAAATTTGGGACTAAAGCGATATTTTATTGGAAGAAATTAAATTTTTCTTTTGCACAGCCAAGTGTTTCTAAATTCCATAAATGCCTGTGGGGTCAAAGTGCTGAGTATACCCCTTAATTTTTTTTTTTCAGGGGTGGTTCCCAAAATGGGGTCACTTTTGAGCATTCCACTTTAGGGGTACCTCAGGGTCTCTTCAGATACAACATGGCGCCCCAAAAACCATTTCAACAAAATCTTCCCTCCAAAAACCATACGCCACTCCTTCCCTTCTGAGCACTGCCACGTGCCCATACAGCAGTTTACGACCACATGTGCGGTGTTCCTGTAAACTGCAGAATCAGAGTCATGCATATTGAGGTTTATTTTGCTGTTAACCCTTGCTGTGTTGCAAGGAAAAAAAAGAAGCTGTATTAACATAAAAAATCTGCCCCAAAAATTTAATTTTGAAATTTCACCTGCATTTTCCTTTCTTGTGGAACACCTCAAGGATTAACAAAGTTGGTACCAACAGTTTTGAATAATTTTAGGGGTGCAGTTTATAAACTGGAGTCACTTATGGGTGGTTTCTATTACTTGAGCCCCCTCAAAATCACTTTATAACTGAATTAGTGGTGAAAATTTGAAGAATTGCTTTTAAAATTCTAAGGCTTCTAACATTCTAAAAAATAAAATGACATTTACCAAATGATGCCAACATAAAGTAGACATACGGGAATGTTTAATAACTATTGTGAGGTATTTGTGTCTTAACAGTTAAAATTTTACAAAATTAAGATTTTTTTTTCAATAAATAAAAAGGAAAAAAATATTGACCCAAATTTACCGTTAACATGAAGAGTAAGGAGCTGATATCTGTGGTGCCGGGGCTGTTAGACAGTTGAGTATATTACTGGATGTACTAACTGTAGATATGGTCCAAGAGAAGTTAAATAAGGTAAATGTGAACAAGGCTCCAGGTCCAGATGGATAACACCCAAGAGTTCTTACAGAGCTCAGTTCAGTCATTGCTGTGCCCCTGTTTATAATTTTTAAAGATTCTCTAGGTACTGGTACAGTGCCACGTGATTGGCGCAAGGCAAATGTGGTGCCCATATTCATAAAAGGGATCTTGGTCCTCTACATGTAATTATAGACCAGTTAGTTTAACTTCTGTTGTGGGAAACATGTTTGAAGGACTCTTAAGGGACTATATACAGGAGTATGTGACTATAAATAATATCATAAGTGACAACCAACATGGGTTTACCAAGGACAGAAGTTGTCAGACTGACCAGATTTGTTTTTATGAGGAGGTAAGTAGTAGCCTGGACAGAGGGGCGGCTGTAGATGTGGTGAGGTAAGTAGTAGCCTGGACAGAGGGGCGGCTGTAGATGTGGTGAGGCGAGTAGTAGCCTAGACAGAGGGGTGGCTGTAGATGTAGTGAGGTGAGTAGTAGCCTGGACAGAGGGGCGGCTGTGGATGTAGTGAGGTGAGTAGTAGCCTGGACAGAGGGGCGGCTGTGGATGTAGTGAGGGGAGTAGTAGCCTGGACAGAGGGGCGGCTGTGGATGTAGTGAGGGGAGTAGTAGCCTGGACAGAGGGGCGGCTGTGGATGTAGTGAGGCGAGTAGTAGCCTGGACAGAGGGGCGGCTGTGGATGTAGTGAGGCGAGTAGTAGCCTGGACAGAGGGGCGGCTGTGGATGTAGTGAGGTGAGTAGTAGCCTGGACAGACGGGCGGCTGTAGTGAGGTGAGTAGTAGCCTGGACAGAGGGGCGGCTGTGGATGTAGTGAGGGGAGTAGTAGCCTGGACAGAGGGGTGGCTGTAGCGAGGTGAGTAGTAGCCTGGACAAAGGGGCGGCTGTGGATGTGGCGAGGTGAGTAGTAGCCTGGACAGAGGGGTGGATGTAGTGAGGTGAGTAGAAGCCTGGACAGAGGGGTGGCTGTGGATGCAGTGAGGTGAGTAGTAGCCTGGACAGAGGGGCGGCTGTGGATGTAGTGAGGTGAGTAGTGGCCTGGACAGAGGGGCGGCTGTGGATGTAGTGAGGTGAGTAGTAGCCTGGACAGAGGGGCGGCTGTGGATGTAGTGAGGTGAGTAGAAGCCTGGACAGAGGGGTGGATGTAGTGAGGTGAGTAGAAGCCTGGACAGAGGGGTGGCTGTGGATGCAGTGAGGTGAGTAGTAGCCTGGACAGAGGGGCGGCTGTGGATGTAGTGAGGTGAGTAGTGGCCTGGACAGAGGGGCGGCTGTGGATGTAGTGAGGTGAGTAGTGGCCTGGACAGAGGGGCGGCTGTGGATGTAGTGAGGTGAGTAGTAGCCTGGACAGAGGGGCGGCTGTGGATGTAGTGTTTCTGGATTTTGCAAAGGCTTTTGATCCTGTCCCTCAGACATTTAATAGGTAAAGTAAGTTCTATAGGCTTGGAAAGTACAGTCTGTAATTGGATTGAGAACTGGCTGAAGGACCGTGTCCAGAGAGTTGTGGTCGATGATTCCTATTCAGAATGGTCCCAGGTTATAAGTGGTGACCCCAAGGTTCAGCACTGGGCCCTCTATTATTTAATTTATTTATTAATGATATCGAGGACGGGATTACTAGCACCATCTCTATATTTGCAGATGACACTAACCTGTGTAGTACTGTACGGTCTATGGAAGATGTCCATACACTACAAGCTGACCGGGACACTGAGTGATTGGGCATCAACTTGGCAAATGAGGTTCAATGTGGACAAATGTAAAGTTCTGCATCTTGGTAGTAATAATCTCCGTGCTTCATATGTCCTAAGGCAGGTAACACTGGGGGAGTCACTCATAGAGAAGGATTTGGGTGTATATTACAGCACAATGTCAATCAGCTGCTTCTAAGGCCACCAGGATATTGTCCTGCATTAGACGAGGCATGGACTCGCGGGGCAGGGATGTGATATCACCACTTTACAAAGCGCTGGTGCGGCCTCATCTGGAATACGCAGTCCAGTTCTGGGCACCAGTCCATGGAAAGGACGCCCTGGAGCTGGAAAACGTACAGAGGAGAGCGACTAAACTGATAAGGGGCCTGGAGGGTCTGAGTTATGGGGAAAGATTAAAAGACTTGAATTTATTTAGTCTTGAGAAGAGACGTCCAAGGGGGGACACGATTAACCTGTACAAGTATATAAATGGGCCGTACAAAAAATACGGCGAAAAGCTGTTCCATGTAAAATGCCCTCAAAAGACAAGGGGGCGCTGCCTCCGACTGGAGAGGAAGAAGTTCAGTCTCCGGAAGCGTCAAAGCTTCTTTACTGTAAGAACTATGAATCTGTGGGATAGACTCCTCAGGACGTGGTCACAGCGGGAACAGGGGACGGGTTTATAAAGGGTTTACAAGAATTCTTAAAAGTAAATGACATTAAAGGGACACTGACAGGGCCAAAAAGCATATTAAGGTATATATATGACCGTACAGGTCTTATAAAGTGTATAAGAATCATGTAAGTATCCCCCCTGTCCACCTTATAACTACAGAAATGTGAAGTTTTATAACCTGCTGGAATCGGGTTCAATCTGCCCAAGGGGCGGTGTTTCACCTCAGCTTGCGCCCAGCCAGCCTCGCCGCAACTGCCGTTTGAAGCGCCGCCCAGCTCATCAATATTCACTTCGCTGGGCGGCTAACTAGTGTCCCCGGCTATCTTCAGCGCATGCGCCCGACACCCTCACTGGCCGGGATCGCATCGCGCCTGCGCACAGGCTCATTCTCAGAGGCGGTCCGCAAAAAAAACGGATGACGTCTGTATGGCATCAGTTTATTTTGTGGATCCATTGTAACCATGCCTATCCTTGTCCGCAAAATGGACAATAGGACATTTTCTATTTTTTTTGCGGAGCGACGGATGCGGACAGTACACGGAGTGCTGTCCGCATCTTTTGCGGCCCCATTGAAGTGAATGGGTCCGCACCCGAGCCGCAAAAAATGCGGCTCGGATGCGGAACCAAACCACGTTCGTGTGCATGAGGCCTAATGCTTGTGAAAACGTGTAGAAATCTGAGTCTCACTTCCTTCTGGGATTCGCGTCCCCACCGATCCCTTGGTTGAACTTGATGGACTTATGTCTTTTTTTCAACCGTATCAACTATGAAGTACAATGTGTCGCCAGAAAACAATCTCACTATCCGTTAGATAAGTAAAACCATTCCAAAGTTATTACCACATAAAGCAAAAAAACAGGCCTGGGGAGGAAGGTGAAGACTAGCCCAGGGTAGAAGGGGTTAAACAACTCCTGCCCGCACACTGCAGCAGACATTGATTGGATCTGAAGTTACCATACATTGCAGATATCCGAATCTGCAGCGGAGCACTCCAGGTGTTCTAAAACTACAACTCCCAGAATGCTTCATGCACTTCTATGGGAGTTAGACGAACAGCCAAGCATGTTTGCATGCTGGGAGTTGTAGTTTCACAGCAGCTGGAGTGCCGAAGGTTGTGCCGTGTGGAAATAGAGGTTCATTGGCCGGACGCCATAACGGAGCTTTGTGCAGGAGCCATGTACTGCTGATGGCTGATCCTTGGGATGAGCGCTCAATATCTGACCAGTGGGGGGCGCCGCTATATAGACAGCCAAGCGTCCGAGAGTTGGACCCCCACCAGTCTGAAACTGATGTCCGTACCTTATCTATATCTGTGGGAGATTAATGGGGTTGTCTCACCTCAGACACCCACACTTATTTCTAGAACGGGACCCCCCCCAAGTGAACGGAGAACAGCTGTGCATGCGCAGGCGAATGGAGCTGTGGCTGCGCTTGCTCTGCAATTTCGGAACTCCTATAATAGTGAATGGAGAGTATTCAGCGCATGCGCAGCCTGCTCTCGTTCACTTTGGGGTCCCTGTTCTAGAGATAAGTGCGGGTCAGCAAACGTCGCCACTCCAGCTGCTGTGAAAACTGCAACTCCCAGCATGCACACTTAGGCCTCTTTCACACGGCCGTAGCGCTCCCGTGGCCGTATTGCGGGCCGCAAATGGAGGGCGGTCCAGAAATACACATGGCACCGGCCTTGTGACCATTCACTCGAACGGGTCCGCAAATCCGGAGTAACGTGGGGTTCCGTAAAAAATAGAACTTGTTCTATCTTTTTGCGGAACGGACCCCATTCAACCGTCCGCGGTCCGCATGTGGCTGTTCTCCCATAGAAGTGGAAGGAGAATCCTGGGAGTTGTACTTTCATAACAGGAGGCTGCTGACCCCTGTATTAGGGGATGTGGACACCATCGGGGGGGGGCCACGGCTCGGGCCCTCTCTCTGAGTCACCGGCTCTCGCTCTGGACGGCCGGTCACCTGATCAGAGCTGTAGTACTCATGGCCGCTCCAGGGGAGATGCCTGGCTTGCTATGGTTTCTGCATTAATAAATCGGCGTTGGCCGCGTTGGGTATTTTCCGTTTAATTACCAAACTCAGCGCTATAACATGGGGTTAACCATGGCAGTCCGATCGCGGCTACTGGACGTAATTCTTTGGGTACAGCTGGAATAATTTGCCTTCTTGGGTGGGTTCGAATCCGTACTTTTCCAGGTTATTGGGATCGAAGGTGCCGCTCTCAATGTCCTTCTGTATGGCCGGAGCAGCGGTTTCCAGGAACAGTTTCTTGGCGGTCATTTTTTCCTCGGTCACGGCCGGAACCTTGTAGGAGACGTACGGCCGCAGCTTGAAGCCGCTCAGGTCCGGGACTATGAATTCGGGCACCATCTCCTTCACTCGGACAAACTTCTTGTTGGAGGTCAGGAAGCCCACCCTCTTGGCTCCTCTACCCCTGTTGAAGGACTTGGGTCCCATTTTGCTAGTGATTTCGGCCATTCGGTCGGATCCCCGGACGAAGCCGCGGGCGAGATTCTGAAGCAGCCCCATTAATGGCTTACTGCAAGAGAAAAAGGGTGAGGGCGGCCATTTTATGTCAAGAAGTTTCCGTAAAAAATTCCTTTAACCACCCCCCTTCCCCCTTCCTGCCGTAGGTGGGTGACCAAAAGTACAATATTTATGACCTAACTTCAATATCTGATCAGTAGGGGATCGGGCGCCCCGCATACCTACTTTTTGGCGGTTTGAAGAGGCCGCGGTGCTACAGCGAGCGCTGCGGACTCCTCACAGTACAGCGGCCGTGCTTCTATTTGAATGGGACTGACCATGTGACGTCATTGGCCGCAGCGTTCACATAGCACCGCCTCCTCTTCAGCGGAGTGCCCCGAGTCGGACCCCCACTGATCAGATGTGGAGGACCTATCCTGAGGATAGGATATCAGCGTTCTACTCCCGGAGGACCCCTTTAATGCAATGCACTGCCCATTCCCCGCACGGTTTTGGCTGAGCCCCGAGAGGTACCGTCCAGCTGACACTTTACTGCAATGGAAAAGAAGATGGCTTCGGCAGCATTCCGCAATATCAAAACGATCCTTTATTCGTACCTCCAGACACAATTGGCAACGTTTCGACTGTACACCAGTCTTTGTCAAGCCTGGATCAAGGGCCTACGGCTAGGCTGTTGCATTGACATAGACGCATTATCTGGATACCGCATAGTGCTGCCTCTACACTACTTCTTGCAACTTTACTGCAATGGTCAGGATGAGCGCTAGCTACGCGGCTGACCCCTTAGATGTCACAATAAATAACGACTGCGGCATCAAAGCAGTTAGATCAGGGCTCAGCGATTTCAATGTCGCCCCCGAAACACGCCATTTCTATGGCAGCTGGAAACTTAAAGGGGTTGTCCTATCTGGACAGTCATGGCATGTTGATAGGGTATGCCATAAATGTGTGAGAACTGCAGGTCGTCTCTCAAGAATGGGGCCCCAATGTGAACAGAGAGCAATATTCAATGGAAAAAAAATAAAAAGGTCAGACTATTAGAGGGTGATATTAATCACACCATAAATGGAGGGTCTGGGGAGCAAATCCTAGGGGCAGGATAAAATCACATCACCTCGTCCTCCTCCTGACTCGTAATAAGCCCCTAGATGATGATTTTTAGGGTCACCTAGAAAAGAAGGTTAAGGGTTAACTTCTCACCTTCAGACAGCGCCGTCCGTGCAAAAACGTCAGCGTGCTAAACCTGCCGCAAAGCAAATCCGTGCGTTTCAAGCCTCCTTCTGAGCGCAACATCCGCCCAATCATCGCGCAGTATTAGTATCGGCACGCGCTGATTGGCCATTTGCGAACCGCCTATGGGAGAAGGCGGAAGCGGCGCATGCGCGATCCAGTCAAGGGACTTTGAGTGGCAGGCGGTTGATAAGAGAGGCGGGAAGGAAAAGCTAGAGTAATTGCGCAAGGGTTTTCTGAGGTAAAAAACGAAGACGGTAGTCGGGAAAATAGAAATCATGATAATACAAACTCAGTAAAAGTGAAAAATAGGAGAAATACGGATAAAGTAGCGTATAGTAAATAATGGTGCCCATGGACATAAGAACAGACCTAAAAGACTGGTTAAAATTTATATTTTTCTTTAAAATTAGGGAAAAATTCCAGTAAATTTTTTGTAACAATTTTCAGGTGTTTCTCAGCTATATCTGTCCCAAGGAAAGTAGGGTGACAACAAATATGGCTTCCGTTGTCACACAAAATCCTGCGTGGCAAATACGCCCCGGTTCCCACACGCATGAATTTGGCTTTAAAACCAACACAATAAGCGCAAGCATTTTTTTTGTTTTGTGCCATTTTTTTCTGGCTTTTTTTTCCAACAGCGTCTTAACGCAAGTAATTTCTTCATGGCGTTTTTAGGAAGTGATGTAAAAATGCCAAGAGCGCCAGCAATGCTGCATTTTTGAAAATACGCAAAAAAGACTAAAAATGTCACCTAATGAAAAAAAATGGCAGTTGCAAAAAACAAACAAACAAGGCTTGTGTGTCCTTCCCATAGACCTTCAGTGGAGCTGGCGTTTTACCACGAAAAAAAAAAAATGTCGCAAAAAAAGCCTGAAAGCGCGGAAAACGCCACCAAAATCCCATGTGTGAGAGCTAGGGCTGCAGCTATTGATTATTCTAGTAATAAAGTATTCTACTGATTAATCCAACTATTAATCAAGTATTCTAATAAGAAAAAACGTATTAAAAAAACGTTTTCTATCAAAACTGATCAGTCCCGCCGTGCCATCAGTCCCCCTCCCAGCGCCATCAGCTCCCCCCCAGTGCCATTAGATCCCCAGGTGCCATCAGCTTCCTCCCCTAGTGCAATTAGCTCCCCCCCCCCCCACCAGTGCCATCAGCTCCCCCTAGTGCCATCAGATCCCGTCCCCCAGTGTCATCAATTTCCCCTCCCTTGTTCCATTAGTTCCTCCCCCAGTGCCATCAGTTCCCCCTCCAGTGTCATTAGTTCCTCCCCCAGTGCCATCAGTTCCCCCTCCAGTCAGTGTCATTAGTTCTTCCCCCAGTGCCATCAGTTCCCCCTCCAGTGTCATTAGTTCCTCCCCCAGTGCCATCAGTTCCCCCTCCAGTGTCATTAGTTCCTCCCCCAGTGCCATCAGTTCCCCCTCCAGTGTCATTAGTTCCTCCCCCAGTGCCATCAGTTCCCCCTCCAGTGTCATTAGTTCTTCCCCCAGTGCCATCAGTTCCCCCTCCAGTGTCATTAGTTCTTCCCCCAGTGCCATCAGTTCCCCCTCCAGTGTCATTAGTTCCTCCCCCAGTGCCATCAGTTCCCCCTCCAGTGTCATTAGTTCTTCCCCCAGTGCCATCAGTTCGCCCTACAATGCCATCAGTTCCTCCAGCAGCAGTGCCACCAGCTCCCCCCAGTGCCATCAGTTCCCCCTCCAATGCCACCAGCTCCTCCCAGTGCCACCAGCTTCCCATGACATCAGTTGTTCCCCCCAAGTGCCATCAGCTGCCCCTACTGCCATCAGTTCCCCCACTCCCCCTCTTAGCCATCAGTGCCCAGCCACAGCGCCAGTGAACTAAAATACCGTACTTACCTTTCCTGTAGGGGCGCTGCCGACACTCCAGAGATCTTCCATCCTCTTCTTCACGCGCTGCACTGGGACCTGATGTCACAGAGCGTCAGGTCGTAGTTCGCGCTTATGTGCACTATGTCCTGACGACAGCATCCATTGCGGTGCCGGCCGGCGGGAGACCACGGAGCGTGAGAAATAGCAAGCGCTTCACTGACGCTCCGTGGTCACATGGCACAAACAATATTTTTTGCGATGGACAAATCCGACACGTAATCCGCATGCCATCAATTTTTTCCTGTACATTTCACCCTTTGCAATGCAGTGTAACATAAGACATGCAGATTCCGGGGCGGATTAGTCAGCTGCGGTGAATGACCGTACGGTTAACGGAATTTTATCTGGTTTGTGCCGATAGTTTAGCCTTTTATGGTTTTGCTGCGGTTTACGGCATATCTCAGTGATATCGCATTTTTTTTATAGCAAAATTGTGGCAAAAAAGATGATTTCACTGCGAGGTGTGGACTCCCCCAGGGCTCTGTTCACACGTGCGTCGTGACCACAGTAAAAGCGCCTGAGCAGGTGGGCAGCATAGACTCTGCCTGAGCAAATGAATCGCTTGGGGGATTAAAGGGGCTCTCCGGGAACGGTTGGTGGCAGGGTGCCAAAGTTGGGGGGAAAAACTGTTACGAGTGCTTCGGGTTCAGCGCCAAGCTGCCGGATCGGAATCTGCCATCTACATGCAGGTCAATCAGTGGCCTCAGTAGTGACCTGTGTAGGAACAAGTCACCACAGATTGGCCGGCAGCGGTGACGGCACGCCGCCCATCAGGTCCAGCGACGAGCTCAGCTCCGGACCATGGGTTCACGCTCTCAGAGGACCCCTCTCCGGAAATGTCTGTTTTGATAACTCTGTGCATCCTCACGTAATAACTTTTCTGGAGCATCTATTCGTATGCCTCTATGTTCTACCGTTCCTCTATTATTCCTAATAGAAGGTTAGAAATGATTTTGCATGAGTTAATGGGTACCAGTTGAGGGGGTGTCCCTGCACTGTCCAACACCATCCAATCAGTGCTGGCATTGTCGGGTAACACCCAGCTGGACCTTTATGGCAGACTGCTAGCAATTCATTTCTAAACTTCTAGTAGGAATGATAGAGGAATAGATGCTCAAGATGATACACAGAGTTACTAAAACAGACATGTCAGGAGAGGTGACCCATGGTCCAGCGCAGTCAGTCACTACTGAGCTCCCGGTCTCGGAGAAACCCTTTGATCTCCCAAGGCAGAGTCTATGCTGCAGTCATTTTCAGACTGCTCATACCCTCCCTATGGACAGCATCCATAGAGCTCCCCCTAGTGGAGGAAGCCTGAAGTAGATGGGGGATATGTTGGTAAAACTCCAGTTTGTGAGTGGCATTGTTTGTGAAGAGGGGGCAGCTTGTGGCACGGCATCAGATCAGGCTCGTGTTTTCCTTTCACTATCCCCCTGTCCCGCTGAGCCCCTCATTATCAGCGCGATCACAATCTCCAGGACGTACACGTGGGAGGCGGACACCGGAAGTGCCGGGGGCGGAGGCTGCGCTGTGATTGGTAAGCGCTCTACCGTCCAACAGCCAATCCACAGCAGGGAGCAGTCATGTGAGAGGCCTGTCAGGTAGGGGAGGCCGGAGCAGAGCGTTGTTTACTGGACCGCCGGTAAGTGTGTGAGGGGGGGATTAACGCTTCAGAAGGCCTAGGTCGGCGTTCACACTGCGGGGTCATCTCAGTGTAGGCGGTCGTATCTGTGCGTGTGGACCAGAGACCTAGAAAGGTGACCCGGTAATGAGAATGGAAACTGCCTAGAAAGTTACAAGGGGGTTGTCAGAGCTGCTGACAACCTGATACCAGGGACTGTAAAGCTGTGGGGTGAATATATCTATACAGTACATGGAGATATATACAGTGATACCTGGATATAGTGTACACTGCAGGGTGATGTCTGTATACACTGGGGGTGATGCCTCTGTATACAGTACATGGAGATATATACAGTGATACCCGGATATAGTGTACACTGCAGGGTGATGTCTGTATACACTGGGGGTGATGCCTCTGTATACAGTACATGGAGATATATACAGTGATACCTGGATATAGTGTACACTGCAGGGTGATGTCTGTATACACTGGGGGTGATGCCTCTGTATACAGTACATGGAGATATATACAGTGATACCTGGATATAGTGTACACTGCAGGGTGATGTCTGTATACACTGGGGGTGATACCTCTGTATACAGTACATGGAGATATATACAGTGATACCCGGATATAGTGTACACTGCAGGGTGATGTCTGTATACACTGGGGGTGATGCCTCTGTATACAGTACATGGAGATATATACAGTGATACCTGGATATAGTGTACACTGCAGGGTGATGTCTGTATACACTGGGGGTGATGCCTCTGCATACAGTACATGGAGATATATACAGTGATACCTGGATATAGTGTACACTGCAGGGTGATGTCTGTATACACTGGGGGTGATACCTCTGTATACAGTACATGGAGATATATACAGTGATACCCGGATATAGTGTACACTGCAGGGTAATGTCTGTATACAGTACATGGAGATATATACAGTGATACCCGGATATAGTGTACACTGCAGGGTGATGTCTGTATACACTGGGGGTGATACCTCTGTATACAGTACATGGAGATATATACAGTGATACCTGGATATAGTGTACACTGCAGGGTGATGTCTGTATACACTGGGGGTGATACCTCTGTATACAGTACATGGAGATATATACAGTGATACCCGGATATAGTGTACACTGCAGGGTGATGTCTGTATACACTGGGGGTGATACCTCTGTATACAGTACATGGAGATATATACAGTGATACCTGGATATAGTGTACACTGCAGGGTGATGTCTGTATACACTGGGGGTGATACCTCTGTATACAGTACATGGAGATATATACAGTGATACCCGGATATAGTGTACACTGCAGGGTGATGTCTGTATACACTGGGGGTGATGCCTCTGTATACAGTACATGGAGATATATACAGTGATACCTGGATATAGTGTACACTGCAGGGTGATGTCTGTATACACTGGGGGTGATGCCTCTGTATACAGTACATGGAGAATTATACAGTGATACCTGGATATAGTGTACACTGCAGGGTGATGTCTGTATACACTGGGGGTGATGCCTCTGTATACAGTACATGGAGATATATACAGTGATACCTGGATATAGTGTACACTGAAGGGTGATGTCTGTATACACTGGGGGTGATGCCTCTGTATACAGTACATGGAGATATATACAGTGATACCTGGATATAGTGTACACTGCAGGGTGATGTCTGTATACACTGGGGGTGATGCCTCTGTATACAGTACATGGAGATATATACAGTGATACCTGGATATAGTGTACACTGCAGGGTGATGTCTGTATACACTGGGGGTGATGCCTCTGTATACAGTACATGGAGATATATACAGTGATACCTGGATATAGTGTACACTGCAGGGTGATGTCTGTATACACTGGGGGTGATGCCTCTGCATACAGTACATGGAGATATATACAGTGATACCTGGATATAGTGTACACTGCAGGGTGATGTCTGTATACACTGGGGGTGATGCCTCTGTATACAGTACATGGAGATATATACAGTGATACCCGGATATAGTGTACACTGCAGGGTGATGTCTGTATACACTGGGGGTGATGCCTCTGTATACAGTACATGGAGATATATACAGTGATACCCGGATATAGTGTACACTGCAGGGTAATGTCTGTATACACTGGGGGTGATGCCTCTGTATACAGTACATGGAGATATATACAGTGATACCCGGATATAGTGTACACTGCAGGGTGATGTCTGTATACACTGGGGGTGATGCCTCTGTATACAGTACATGGAGATATATACAGTGATACCTGGATATAGTGTACACTGCAGGGTGATGTCTGTATACACTGGGGGTGATGCCTCTGTATACAGTACATGGAGATATATACAGTGATACCCGGATATAGTGTACACTGCAGGGTAATGTCTGTATACACTGGGGGTGATGCCTCTGTATACAGTACATGGAGATATATACAGTGATACCTGGATATAGTGTACACTGCAGGGTGATGTCTGTATACACTGGGGGTGATACCTCTGTATACAGTACATGGAGATATATACAGTGATACCCGGATATAGTGTACACTGCAGGGTGATGTCTGTATACACTGGGGGTGATACCTTTGTATACAGTACATGGAGATATATACAGTGATACCCGGATATAGTGTACACTGCAGGGTGATGTCTGTATACACTGGGGGTGATACCTCTGTATACAGTACATGGAGATATATACAGTGATACCCGGATATAGTGTACACTGCAGGGTGATGTCTGTATACACTGGGGGTGATGCCTCTGTATACAGTACATGGAGATATATACAGTGATACCTGGATATAGTGTACACTGCAGGGTGATGTCTGTATACACTGGGGGTGATACCTCTGTATACAGTACATGGAGATATATACAGTGATACCCGGATATAGTGTACACTGCAGGGTGATGTCTGTATACACTGGGGGTGATACCTTTGTATACAGTACATGGAGATATATACAGTGATACCCGGATATAGTGTACACTGCAGGGTGATGTCTGTATACACTGGGGGTGATACCTCTGTATACAGTACATGGAGATATATACAGTGATACCCGGATATAGTGTACACTGCAGGGTGATGTCTGTATACACTGGGGGTGATACCTCTGTATACAGTACATGGAGATATATACAGTGATACCCGGATATAGTGTACACTGCAGGGTGATGTCTGTATACACTGGGGGTGATGCCTCTGTATACAGTACATGGAGATATATACAGTGATACCCGGATATAGTGTACACTGCAGGGTGATGTCTGTATACACTGGGGGTGATGCCTCTGTATACAGTACATGGAGATATATACAGTGATACCCGGATATAGTGTACACTGCAGGGTAATGTCTGTATACACTGGGGGTGATGCCTCTGTATACAGTACATGGAGATATATACAGTGATACCTGGATATAGTGTACACTGCAGGGTGATGTCTGTATACACTGGGGGTGATACCTCTGCATACAGTACATGGAGATATATACAGTGATACCTGGATATAGTGTACACTGCAGGGTGATGTCTGTATACACTGGGGGTGATACCTCTGTATACAGTACATGGAGATATATACAGTGATACCTGGATATAGTGTACACTGCAGGGTGATGTCTGTATACACTGGGGGTGATGCCTCTGTATACAGTACATGGAGATATATACAGTGATACCTGGATATAGTGTACACTGCAGGGTGATGTCTGTATACACTGGGGGTGATGCCTCTGTATACAGTACATGGAGATATATACAGTGATACCTGGATATAGTGTACACTGCAGGGTGATGTCTGTATACACTGGGGTGATGTCTGTATACAGTACATGGAGATATACACAGTGATACCTGGATATAGTGTACACTGCAGGGTGATGTCTGTATACACTGGGGGTGATACCTCTGTATACAGTACATGGAGATATACACTCACCTAAAGAATTATTAGTGCCCCCATACTAATACGGTGTTGGACCCCCTTTTGCCTTCAGAACTGCCTTAATTCTACGTGGCATTGATTCCACAAGGTGCTGATAGCATTCTTTAGAAATGTTGGCCCATATTGATAGGATAGTATCTTGCAGTTGATGGAGATTTGAGGGATGCACATCCAGGGCACGAAGCTCCCGTTCCACCACATCCCAAAGATGCTCTATTGGGTTGAGATCTGGTGACTGTGGGGCCATTTCAGTGCAGTGAACTCATTGTCATGTTCAATAAACCAATGTGAAATGATTCGAGCTTTGTGACATGGTGCATTATCCTGCTGGAAGTCGCCATCAGAGGATGGATACATGTTCTCATTCTGTTTACGCCAAATTCGGACTCTACCATTTGAATGTCTCAACAGAAATCGAGACTCATCAGACCAGGCAACATTTTTCCAGTCTTCAACAGTCCAATTTTGGTGAGCTCGTGCAAATTGTAGCCTCTTTTTCCTTTTTGTAGAGGAGATGAGTGGTCCCCGGTGGGGTCTTCTGCTGTTGTAGCCCATCCGCCTCAAGGTTGTGCGTGTTGTGGCTTCACAAATGCTTTGCTGCAGACCTCGGTTGTAACGAGTGGTTATTTCAGCCAACGTTGCTCTTCTATCAGCTTGAATCAGTCGGCCCATTCTCCTCTGACCTCTAGCATCCACAAGGCATTTTCGCCCACAGGACGGCCGCATACTGGATGTTTTTCCCTTTTCACACCATTCTTTGTAAACCCTCGAAATGGTTGTGCGTGAAAATCCCAGTAACTGAGCAGATTGTGAAATACTCAGACCGGCCCGTCTGGCACCAACAACCATGCCACGCTCAAAATTGCTTAAATCACCTTTCTTTCCCATTCTGACATTCAGTTTGGAGTTCAGGAGATTGTCTTGACCAGGAGCACCCCCCTAAATGCATTGAAGCAACTGCCATGTGATTGGTTGACTAGATAATTGCATTAATGAGAAATAGAACAGGTGTTCCTAATAATTCTTTAGGTGAGTGTATATAGTGTACACTGCAGGGTGATGTCTGTATACACTGGGGGTGATACCTCTGTATACAGTACATGGAGATATATACAGTGATACCCGGATATAGTGTACACTGCAGGGTGATGTCTGTATACACTGGGGTGAAGAATGGTAGTCTTTGTCTGTGTGTGCACTCAAGGCTTCCAATAAAAGACGCACTGGATATGCTGCTGTGACTACCATTCTTCATTGCTGTTCCTAGACTGCTGTGGATCTGCGGTCCCATCGCGGCTGTTGCATTCCGGTTTTGATCTAAAGGTGCTGCTCTTACATTTTTTTTGTTTGTATACACTGGGGGTGATGCCTCTGTATACAGTACATGGAGATATATACAGTGATACCCGGATATAGTGTACACTGCAGGGTAATGTCTGTATACACTGGGGGTGATACCTCTGTATACAGTACATGGAGATATATACAGTGATACCCGGATATAGTGTACACTGCAGGGTGATGTCTGTATACAGTACATGGTAGGGGTGGGTGATATAGGCGATATGCGATATAAATTTGTGCCACGATATGGATTTTGAGCATATCGCCGGACCGTGATATGACTACGGAGCGATAGTGAATGATCGCGCTCTCGGCGCGCACCATGTTCTCCTGAGCCGGCACAGTGGAGAAGAAGGGAGTCCCTCCCTCCCCACTGTGCGCGGCTGCCGCTGGCCACCAATAAGAACAGAGGAGGAGGGGAGGGACTGTGGCCACTGCGCCACCAATGAATGCCTGAATACCCTATGACTGCACGCTGCGATCCACCGCAATTAACCCCTCAGTTGAGGGGTTAATCGCGCGGATCACAGCGTCCTGTCAGAGGTCGGGTGCTGGGAATGTTCTTCAGTCTCTGCATTGGTGGCAGTGGGCAGTTCCGATCGGAGTCCCAGCAGTGTAATGCTGGGGCTCCGATCGGTTACCATGGCAGCCAGGACGCTACTAAAGACCTGGCTGCCATGGTATGTTAGTGAGCAGCATTATACTCGCGTGCGCCGTGGCCGCCGGTCGCTCCTTCTGTCTGTGCGGCGCATTGCTAATGCTTATAGCATTAGCAATGCGCCGCACAGACCTATGAGAAGAAGGAGCGACCGGCGGCCACGGCACATGTGAGTATAATGCTGCTCACTAACATACCATGGCAGCCAGGTCTTTAGTAGCGTCCTGGCTGAATATTGTAGGCTTAAGTAAGTCCAAAGTGAGGCAGTATATTTAGTGATAGGGACCCATCTGCGGAAGTCACCTTGACTCCTGGTAGATGGGCCCGACACTTATGTGCGCTAAGAGCTTCCATTATTCATTTATAGTCGGTATTGTACCACTTTTTTTTTTATATAGAATGACCCCCATTTCTTAGCTCTATTGTTTGTGTATATATAACGGTGTGCAGCCATTTAGTTTTTTGTAATTATGTTTGCTTCATGGATATGCACCTGTGATTCTGAAGGTTCTAGTCTAAATTTTCTTGATCCAGAGAGAAGATTGGGAGTCCCTAAGGAGTTTAAAAATAGGTTGTTGTTTAATCAGGCTGAGATAAAAATCTTTAATGAGACCCCAAAGATTGATGTTCAGGTGGCAAAAGTTGTCAAAAAAACTTCCCTGCCATTTGAGGATTTGTCACAACTAAAGGATCCAATGTAAAGGAAGGCAGATGCTCTACTGAGGAAATGCTGGGAAGCCTCCATGTTCGGAGTGAAGACCAACATAGCGGCAACTTCTGTGGCCAGGGCCATGTGAGAACCACATACAAAACAAAGCTCCCAGAGAAGAAATCCTAAACTCCATCCCCCTTCTTAAGTCTGACACAGCTTTTCTGGCTGATGCCTCCGCAGAATCGGTCAGATTTGCTGATAAGGATGCAGCATTATCAAATTCGGCGAGAAGGGCACTTTGAGTGAAGTTTTGGGGGGATGACAGAACCTCCAAAGCTAAACCGTGCTCTATTGCGTTTTCTGGCGAATATGTTTTTGGGCCAGTACTAGATGCAATCCTAGAGAAGGCTGCTGACAGAAAAAAAGGGTTCCCAGAAGAGAGCAAGAAGAAACCTTTTCGTCCCTTTAACTCACAATCAAGATCCTACAGGGGAAAGGGAAAATCGGACGATGGAGCTATCAGAAAGGGGGGAAAGGCATAGGGGTCCTCCTTAATCCTCAGAACAAACAAACCGAAAAACAATGACGCCAGGGTAGGAAGAAGGTTGAGAAGTTTTCTATCTCCGTGGGAAGACGTAACCCAGAATCCCTGGACATCGTAAAAAATGGCTACAGGATAGAATTTTCCTCAATCCCTCCAAAAATATTTCAAATAACATCCCACAGTCAGAACGTGTTAGCAAAAATTTGGCAGGGAGTCCTAGACTTCAAAAAAAATCAGGCGTGGTATTAGAAGTTCCCGAACCAGAAAGGGGAAGGGGCTTTTATTCAGTTATTTTTAGTCCAAAAACCTGACGGATCTTCCCGTACTATTATAAACCTAAAAGGGCTAAACAAATCTATAACCTACAGAAGATTCAAAATGGAGTCAATTTCATCAATAATTCCCCTAGTCAAAAAGGGAGCATATATGACATCCATCGATCTAAAAGATGCCTACTACCGTGTTCCCATCCATCAAAAGTCACAAAGATGCCTCAGATTCGCATTGAAAGACGAAGAGGGCTTAGTCAATCATTTCCAGCTCTCTTCCCTACCATTCGGCATATCATCCGCCCCAAGGGTGTTCACAAAGCTGGTAATAGAAATTATTTCCCCTCTCCGACTAGAGGGCTTAACATTTTTTCCCTATTTAGATGACTTCCTCATAGTAGGAAATTCAGAGGTGGAAACGTCCAGACAGACCAATTACGTGATACAAAAAATCTCAGAATTGGGCTGGTTGATAAATGTGAAAAAATCTTGCCTAGTATCAGCGACAAAAATGAAGTTCTTCGGGGTAATACTAGATTCAATTACACAGAATTCATATCTCCCACAAGAAAAGTTGGAATCTTTCAGGGAGAGAATAAGGAACTTCTAGTCCCAGAGACAGTGCTGTATCGGAGGGGCCATGAGCTTCCTGGGAATGATGACATCATGCATTACAGCCGTAGCATGGTGTCGGGCTCACACCAGGATAACACAAACCTGGATTCTAGGGAAATGGGACAGAAAACAGTCCTCCCTAGACAAAAAGATAAACGTCCCTTGCCACGTAAAGTCAGATTTGAACTAGTGGAAGGAAAGGAAAAATCTGTCAAAAGGTGTAGCAGCCTGGCTAACAGTTCCAGAAATGTAAATTATGGCCTCCTCAAGCTGGCAGGGCAAGTGGTCAGACGAAGTAAAGAGCAGATCATCAAACTACAGAGAACTGCGAGCGGTCTGGGAAACCCTAAAAGTATCTCAAGACATGTTATTCAAAAAGCATCTGAAAATGTAAAACACCAGGGAGGCACACGATCTCCAAGCTTGAGGGGACTGGCAGAAAAAATATTCTTCTGGGCAGAAAAGAATGTCCTTTCAATTACAGCAATCCATCTCAAAGGTTCAGAAAACATAGAAGCCGATTATCTCGGCAGAAAAACATTAGACCCAGGGGAGTGGTCTCTAAGTCAAGAAATTTTTCAGAAGATTTCCAAAAGATGAGGAGTACCTCAAATAGACCTATTAGCTTCAAAAACAAATGCGAAAGTAAGGCGTTTCTGGTTCCTTAAATCCCAGAGGAGAACCGTGGGCTTTCGATGCTTTCTCAGTCAGGTGGACTTGGAACCTCGCATACGCATTTCCTCCCTGGGCCCTAATCCTAATCGTTTTGCAGAAGATATTAACGGACCCAGTAACGTTGATACTAGTGGTCCCCTACTGGCCCAAGAGAAGCTGGTTCTCCATCTTAAAGGAGATGGCTGTGGAAGAACCGTGGAAAATAGAATTTCAGAAGGACATTCTATCGCAGGACCCAATCTTTCACCAGGACCCCAGCCTGTTCAAGCTATCAGTCTGGATCCTGAAAGTGAAATCTTAAAAAGTAAAGTGCTTTCAGAAAAAATCCTTAATATATTGAAATCTAGCAGGAAAAAAGTCACCTCGGCTATATATCTCAAAATCTGGAAAAGATACTGTAGTTGGCTAGGGGAAGTCTCCCTGTGTATCCAGAAAATTTCTCCAGAGCGGGTTGTATATCTGCCTTAAACCTAGTACGCTAAAGGTCCAGATCTCCGCCTTGGGGTGGCCTTCTATGATGTGGACTTAGCCAACCATAGATGGATGAAAAGATTTATAGGAGCTGCCTCCAGACTAAGACCATCTCTAACCCCAAGGGTTCCCCAGTGGGATTTAAACTTGGTCTTCATTTACTCTTTTATCGGACATTTCAATTAAACACCTTTTATTCAAAGCAGCATTTTTAATAGCTATAACATCAGCTAGACGCCTGGGTGAAATTCAGGACCTCTCCTGCCGAGAACCCTACCTTTTTGATTTTTCCGGACAGAATAGTACTGAGATTAGATTCAAGTCTCAAATTTCCATAGAGATCCGGAAATCGTCCTACCTTCCTTTTCTACAGACCCACAAAATTGAACTTCAGTTCAAGCTCCTGGACGTAAGAGATACAATTATCCAGTACCTGACGGCTACTAAAGAATTTAGGAAGGACGACAACCTCCTTAATCAGTTCGCAGGTCAAAATAAGGGGGAAAAAGCTTCCAGGGCCTCCATAGATCATTGGATTAAAAACCATGATATCCTCCTGTTACACAATGGCGGGTCTTACTACTCCCACTAACATTAGAGCCCATTCCACTAGGGCAATGGCGTCTTCTTGGGCGGAAAAAGCTGGAGTTTCCCTTGACAGGATCTATAGAGCTGCTACCTGGTCAAGTATAAATACATTCATAAAGCTTTATCGTATAGATGTCTCGGCTTCTACAGATCTGAACTTCGGCCAGAAAGTTCTGCAAGCTGTTGCGCCCCCCCCCCCCCCCCTACCAAGTAATCTGGTAGTCCTCATGTGTAGCCGTCATGGTGGATGAAATGGAAAACCGTAATTGGACTTACCGGTAATTCTGTTTCCTTGAATCCACATATCCAAATATATAGGTTTGCACCCACTTTGGTAATTTGTAAACGGTGAGGGTGAGAGTGGGTGGTGGCCTTTTAAACTCTGTGTTCCTGCCCCTATAGAGGTCAAGGGGTCAATCTCATGTGTAGCCGTCATGGTGGATTCAAGGAAACAGAATTACCGGTAAGTCTAATTACGGTTTTCTTGAGGATAATTATTGAGTGGTGACTGGAGAAAGCAGATGGTTAGAAGGCAGGTAATGAGATAATGTGTATGTCTGCGGCTCCCGCTCAGCGCTGGGTGTTGTTTCTTCTCTTCGTCATAGAGTGTAATGCAATAGTTGTGTCATTTGGTACTGCTGAAGTGCACTTCTTGCTTTCCTTCTAGAAGTTGTTTGAATGCGCAGATCTTTAATCTAAGCCGGTTGCATCACGCTGACTTTAGTACTTCGTCACCTTAATTCTATTAGTTCCTGATTTCATATCCTGGGTCAGCACACAGTATTGCTGCCATTAAAGGGGTGTCCAGGATATTTGAACCATCAGCACCATCCACTTGGGGACAAGCCACTGCAGAGGTCAGACACTGGCTGCAGGGGGTCACGTGAAGACCCCACAGGAACCACAGAGCAGGTAAGTATAGCTCGCGTCACTGGGGAGGACACCTTTTTTAGGCTACTTTCACACCTGCGTTTAGATGCGGATCCGCCTGGTATCTGCACAGACGGACCCACACCTATAAGCAAACGCTTGTATCCGTTCAGAACTGATCCGTTTGCATTACCATGAACAAAAAAATAAATAAAATATATATATATTTAAAAAAAAAAATTTTTTTTTTTTTTTTTGTTCATGATAATGCAAACGGATCAGTTTTGACTTACATTGAAAGTCAATGGGAGGCTGATCCGTTTTCAATTGCACCATATTGTGTCAGTAAAAATGGATCCGTCCCCATTGACTTACATTGTGTGTCAGGACGGATCCGTTTGGCTCAGTTTCATCAGACTGACATCAAAACGCTGCAAGCAGCGTTTTGGTGTCCGCCTCCAGAGCGGAATGGAGGCTGAACGGAGCCAAACTAATGCATTCTGAACGGATCCTTATCCATTCAGAATGCATTGGGGCTGAACTGATCCGTTTTGGGCCAGTTGTGAGAGCCTTGAAACGGATCTCACAGGCGGACCCAGAAACGGCAGTGTGAAAGTAGCAGGGCTGAGGAGTCTGAGTCGGCAAAAAATTAACCGACTCCTACTAGATTTAAATTGGAATAAAAAAAAAGCAAGTTTAAATGTCCCAATTCACAAAAAGTTATAATTAATTACCGTATTTTTCGCCTTATAAGACGCACCTGCCCATAAGACTCATCTAGGTTTTTGAGGAGGAAAAAAAATATTTTGAACCAAAAGGTGGGCTTTTGGTGGGTTTTGAACTAATGGTGGTCTGTGGGTGGCACTGTTATAGGGGCATCTGTGGGTGGCACTGTTATGGGGGATCATTGTGGGGGCATATGTGGATGACACATATATAGCATCTTATCTTATGTGTCATCCACAGATCCCCCCCCATAACAGTGGCCCTGTGTAGTGAATGGGGGCCGGCATCTGTTTCTGTAATGGCAGCGGGGCCCGGTGCCTGCTTCATTCATAAAGTGGGCGGAGCAGGCGCGTGACGTAGTGAGCTACGCTACGAGCGCCCGCCCGGCCTCCTGACTGCCAAGCAGTTAGTAGTAAGTAGTACAGCACTATATTTAAGATGATTGGAATACTTTAACAATACCCACAAGTTAGATATGATTACCGTATACTACAGTGAGCGGGGCCCGTTGTAGTAGAATACAGTGACTGCATCGGGCCCCGCTGCCATTACAGAAACAGATGCCGGCTCCCAGCCCCTCTTCCCTCTCAGCCTATTCACCGGACGGTCGCAGCATTCGCCCCCATAAGACGCACTGCTATTTTTCCCCCACTTTTGCGAAAAATACGGTACTTCTCTACTGTAAGAATAAAGGCCAATGCATGCAGTGCGTCACGTTACCGCAAAACGAACACGTTAAGTGACCATGAAGAAGCTTTTCATATGCTTCACTAAATGGCACGCAACGCACAGTTAGGCTGGGTTCAAACCTGAGCGTATTTGATATGCGTTTTTGTCGCGCGTTTTTATGTGCGTTTTTTGCAATAGTAAACGCGCGTTTGACTGCAGTGTCCTATGGCCACAAACGCGCGTCAAAACGCCCCAAAGAAGCTCAAGAACTTGTTTGAGCGTAGGGCGTTTTTCAGCGCGTTCAAACGCGCTGTAAAACACTCAAGTCAGAACCAGGGCCATAGGGAAGCATTGGTTTTCATGTGTTGAGCGTTTTACAGCGCGTTTGAACGCGCTGTAAAACGCTCAAGTGTGAACCCAGCCTTAAAGAGGACCTTTCACCTATTCTTACCCTATGAACTAAGTATACAGCCATGTGGAGCGGCGCCCGGGGATCTCACTGCACTTACTATTATCCCCAGGCGCCGCTCCGTTCTCCCGCTATGCCCTCCGGTATCTCCGTTCCCTAAGTTATAGTAGGCGGAGATACCAGTCCCTAAGTTATGGTAGGCGGAGTCTGCCCTAGCGCTGGCCAATCGCAGCGCAGAGCTCACAGCCTGTGAGGTTATTTTCTCCCAGGCTGTGAGCTCTGCAATGCGATTGGCCAGCGCTAGGGCAGACTCCGCCTACCATAACTTAGGGAACGGAGATACCGGAGGGCATAGCAGGAGAACGGAGCGGCGCCTGGGGATAATAGTAAGTGCAGTGAGATCCCCGGGCGCCGCTCCACATGGCTGTATACTTAGTTCATAGAGTAAGAATAGGTGAAAGGTCCTCTTTAAGGCAATACTTATACTTTCCATTGTGTTGTGTTCCTCTGTTACAGGGAACGCAACGCCCATGGTTAACCTCGCCTCTCACTGATAACTGGTCAAGTAGATATGTTTTTTGGCAGGACTAGACACTTGTATAAGTGAAGGGAATGGATGGTCAATAGTTCAAGACTGAAGCTGTAAACCATTTGAAAAACTGCTGTCATTCAGCTAAGGCTATAAAAACTTGTAAACTCAGATTGTAGCTTAAACTTTGAACATGACTATGGGATTCTACTAGGGAAATCAGGTTGTACAATAAATGCCCCGTCCTGGATCCCGCCACTGCCCGATCTTCAGCAGAAGATCAGCACATAAAGGAGAAGGCAGCAGCTTCCTAGCCAGTAGTTCTGTGGTAATGACATGTATGTTGCCTTTCTTTTCTTCAAGGAATGTATAAAATACATCCGCATATTAAATACAGAGGAGTCGGACTCGGAAGTACCAAAAACTGAGGAGTTGGAGTCGGACCATTTATCTACCAACTCCACAGCCCTGGAAAGTAGCCTTATTTTTTAAAATCCTGGTCAACCCTTTTAAGTGTGTTTGTTTGTGTCCAGGGCCGGCGCTTCCATTAAGGCAAGGGGGGCAATTGCCCCCGAGGCCTTAGGGGCCCCCCCCCCGCGCCGGCCCGCAACTAACTATATTTTCGTGGGGGCAGCGGCGGACAGTCACACGGAGATGAGCGCTTTCATTGTGGAAGCGCTCATCTCCATTGTCATCTGTAACGCCGTCCTCAGGACAGCGATACAGATGGCTGTGCAGCAGGGAAGGGAGAGGTGTGTCCCTTCTCTTTCCTCTGATAGGCTGCAGGCACTAGGTCGGAGATCTCGCTGACATTGAGGTAAGCATAAGTCATTTTTTTGTTTTTTTGCGAAATTGTGTACAATATTGGTGGCTACTGGCACATGATAGGGGGATCTGGCTACTGGCACATGTTGATAGGGGGGGCTCAGGCTACTGGTACATGATAGGGGGTGCTATGGCTACTGGCACATGATAGGGGGGGCCTCTGGCTACTGGCACATGATAGGGGGGGCTCTGGCTACTGGCACATGATAGGGGGGGCTCTGGCTACTGGCACATGATAGGGGGGGCTCTGGCTACTGGCACATGATAGGGGGGGCTCTGGCTACTGGCACATGATAGGGGGGGCTCTGGCTACTGGCACATGATAGGGGGGGCTCTGGCTACTGGCACATGATAGGGGGGGCTCTGGCTACTGGCACATGATAGGGGGGGCTCTGGCTACTGGCACATGATAGGGGGGGCTCTGGCTACTGGCACATGATAGGGGGGGCTCTGGCTACTGGCACATGATAGGGGGGGCTCTGGCTACTGGCACATGATAGGGGGGGCTCTGGCTACTGGCACATGATAGGGGGGGCTCTGGCTACTGGCACATGATAGGGGGGGCTCTGGCTACTGGCACATGATAGGGGGGGCTCTGGCTACTGGCACATGATAGGGGGGGCTCTGGCTACTGGCACATGATAGGGGGGGCTCTGGCTACTGGCACATGATAGGGGGGGCTCTGGCTACTGGCACATGATAGGGGGGGCTCTGGCTACTGGCACATGATATAGGGGGGGCTCTGGCTACTGGCACGTGATATAGGGGGGCTCTGGCTACTGGCACATGATATAGGGGGGGGCTCTGGCTACTGGCACATGATAGGGGGGGGCTCTGGCTACTGGCACATGATATAGGGGGGGCTCTGGCTACTGGCACGTGATATAGGGGGGCTCTGGCTACTGGCACATGATATAGGGGGGGCTCTGGCTACTGGCACGTGATATAGGGGGGCTCTGGCTACTGGCACATGATAGGGGGGGCTCTGGCTATTGGCACATGATAGGGGGGCCTCTGGCTATTGGCACATGATAGGGGAGCCTCTGGCTATTGGCACATGATAGGGGGGCCTCTGGCTATTGGCACATGATAGGGGGGCTCTGGCTACTGGCACATGATGGTGGGGGGCTCTGGCTACTGGCACATGATTGGGGGGCATCTATGGGGACACTTATTACTGGCACATTATTGGGGGCACTTATTACTGGCACTTATTACTGAGGCCACAAAGAACAGTTATTTTATATGGGGGCTCTGTATAGGGGCATTTTATACTGGGACACATTATGGTGGGTACTATGGGGAAGGCGGGAGAGGAGTACTATGGGGTCATCTACGGGGGCACTGAGAAGGGGTATTTTATACTTACCCTCAGTGTCCCCCATAATTTGTATCTACTGGGGCACTATATATGGGGCATTTTATACTGGAACATTATGGGGGGCACTAGGAGGGAGGGGGAGAGGAGCCTCTTGGGGCATTTACTGGGGGCACTATATAGGGGTATTTTATACTTGCACATTATGGGGACACTATGGGGGCATTACAAGGGGGTATTTTCTAAGGAGAATTATTTCTACTGGGGGGCATTATGGTGGGTTTTATTACTCTCCCATGGTATGACCCCCTAGTAGCAGCACCAGCCTCTCCCTGCTCTGCTATCCCTCTGCCCCTTCTCCAAATCCTTATTATGAAATCTTTCTCATTAGGATAAAACACATCAGCTCCGCCGAGCCCCCGGCCAAAGTGTGGAAGTGGTGTCCGAGATCCCCAAGGGTCAAGCCAAGTAACTGTAAGTTTTCATATGAAATATGTTTGTTATACACATATAGCATACACTGTGCCACACAATATACAGTTTCTTCTGTAAAAGTCATCAAGTGTCATGGGGGGGGCCCCTTATTGTTTTTTCGCCCCTGGGCCCCATTTCACCTAGAACCGGCCCTGTTTGTGTCACATCTGTGACAGGTCCCAGAAGGTCTGAAAGATTATCTATGCATTAGTAATTTGACAGCCTCTTTTGGTTTCACTTTGTCTGTGTGTTGCTGGTATGTCCACACCTCCTGTTTAGGTGTGGATCATGTGACCTCTACCACACCCTATTTAGTCTGACTTTTCCCATCACTCCTTGCTTGGGATAGCTTCATTTGGTCCTGGAAGAGCTGGAGTGTGGTTCGTGTTGAAGTCCTGTTCATCCTTCATCCTCTGAAGTTAAGTGTTCCGCTTGACGTGTTTTGTATCCCCCCGGTTGTCGGTTGTTTACTAGGCCTCAGTGAGACGCTAGTTCCTTCACCAGGGAAGGAACAGGTGATCTCTGCCCAGTCATTATCTTTAGGGCATCTCAGGGTCACCAGGGTTATCTAGGTTCCCGTGTATGGGTATCTCTACCATCGAGAGGTGCCCATACGGATAGGAGTTAGGGCCCACGACCTTCTGTATCAGAGGCAAAGCACTTACCCACACAGCCATAAGAGCTGCATTGCCACTGACTGAAAAAATATGAGACTTCTACTGTTATAGCTGGCTAAGTGTACATCTATACACATGACAGCTGCCCGAACACACCCAGCACTGCTATATCTCTACATGACAGCTGTCTCAGCACACTCAGCTCTGCTATATCTCTATATATGATAGCTGCCCCAGCACACCCAACTCTGCTACATCTAATACACATGACAGCTGCACCAGCACACTCAGCTCTACTATATCTCTATATATGACAGCTGCCCCAGCACACTCAGCTCTGCTACATCTATATATTTCTAAGTATTGCTATACAGTAGATAGATATAGCAGAACTGAGTGTGCTGGGGCAGCTGTCATGTGTATAGATGTAGCAGAGCTGGGTTTGCTGGGGCAGCTGTCATATATAGAGATATAGCAGAGCTGAGTGTGCTGGAGAAGCTGTCATGTGTATAGATGTAGCAGAGCTTGGTGTGTTTGGGCAGCTGTCATGTGTATAGATGTAGCAGAGCTGGGTGTGTTTGGGCAGCTGTCATGTGTATAGATGTAGCAGAGCTGGGTGTGTTTGGGCAGCTGTCATGTGTATAGATGTAGCAGAGCTGGGTGTGTTTGGGCAGCTGTCATGTGTATAGATGTAGCAGCGCTGGGTGTGTTAGTCAGTGGCAATGCAGCTCTTATGGCTGTGTGGGTAAGTGCTTTGCCTCTGATACAGAAGGTTGTGGGTTCGAATCCCAGACACATCTCTCCCTCTCCTGAAGACGGCAATACAAATGACTATGCCTGGGATTCGTAAATGCCGGCCCTGCTGGTGTCACCCGGTACGGCCCGCACCCCCCTTGCAACGCCACTGGTGGGTATGTAAGGGGTTTGATAGGCTGTATGCTCACATATCACTCGTTGCTGTCATGAATAAAATAGGCAATTTAGCAGAGTTGCAGGAAGGGAGGATTATTGACTTTTACGCCCGGGTGGCAGTATTTCTGAACCTGCGCAGTTTGTGAACTGTTCATGCACTGCTGCGGTGAAAGTGTATGGTGAGTGGACAAGTGGCGACATTGTGAATAAGAGACGTAGAAACTGCAGAGCTCGCGTACCATTGATGTGAGAGGTGAATGTCGGCTCTGAAGGAGCGCGCAAGGGCGGACGACACACCACAGTGGAGCAGCTCACTCCCAAAATGAGCCAGGGGCTACCAGACCCATCTACACAACAGGTCAGTGAAAATTACTGCGTATGGGGCTCCTGAGCAGCAGGACGGTCACTGCACTTCTGATAACCAAGTTGCATCGGCAGAAAAGGCTTCAATTTTGGCGGCAGTATCGAAATAGGACTCCGCTGATTGGGTTGTCTTCTCTGATAAGACACGTTTTCTGCTTCATGGGATGAATAGACATTGGTGTGTCAGGCGACAAACGCCCTGCGGCCAATGCTGGAAGAACACAAGCTGGTGGGGGCAGCGTTCTGGTCCGGGGGAGGTCTTCAGGGCATTCTCTGCACCCACTCATCCATGTTGAAGGCACTCTCACCCGAATTGGGTGTGAATCCCTCCTTGCAGATCACCTACACTCATACATGCTGATTTGTCTTCCTTGGGGCGGATAGGATCTTCCAGCAAGACAATGAGACATGTCACACGGCTAGAAATGTCCAACATGGTTTGAAGAGCATGACCAAGACTTCAAAGTCCCACCCTGGCCCCCTAATTCCCCAGACTTGAACCCAATTAATCATCTGTGGGACCACTTCGATGGTTGTATTTGCTCAGTGGATCCCCCTCCAGCAGCTCTGAGATGCATTGCAGTCAGCATGGCTCTACATACCAGTGACGACCTACCTGGACCTTATGGAGTCACTCCCAGCCCATCTAGCTGCTGTCCATGCTGGATATTAGCTGGTGGTCAGAATAATGGGACTTGACTGTGTATGTTGGACGTGACCACCTGCCCCCTCTATTAGCTGTAGCCCCGAGGACCTGGGTCATTTTTGCATTATCTGGATGGTTTATCAGTCATTGGTGGCATTGGCGACTATAGTGTGAAGAGAAGACAGAAGTCCAGGGCGTCAGTTAATGACCCTTGATCTTCGGAGCAGCACTTGTGTGGAGTGTGGGTGTTCGGTGCTGACGCCCACAGGCATTAGTGTGGTAGGGGGTCACTTATTTAATAAATGCCTAGCAAGGATATTACATTGAGGAATGTGACGGGCTCTTCACTGAATGAGTTGCAGGTCTGCACGGCCACTTATAACCCTTTCAAAGAATGCAAAGCGTCCAGCCCTGGACTGATCTAATGTTTGCAGTGGTGACTCCCACCTTTTTTTTTTTTTATAAGGAAATAATGAGCTGTTTTGGTAATAATGCGCCAAAGTCACCAAAAATAGTTTGCCCATAATGAGTGATATCAAAGGGGTCTTCCAGGTTTAGGATATTGATGGGCCAGCCCCAGGATAGAAAATCACTCTCAGGTAGTGGGAGTCTGACTCTCAGCACCGCCGCCGATCAACTGCGTACCGGGGTCTGTTACCTCATGCTGTCTACTTGGCGGCGGTGATGATACGCAGTATTGCTCCTTTTTCCCGTTCTAATGGAGAGATTTCCTACACAGCTGCTACCGCAAAAATACAGGTAGATGGACCGAGGTAAACCACAATGGGGCCCCTGATCGTCGAGGGTGCGGAGCGTCGGAACGCCCCATGTAAACCATGAAGAGGCTGCAGCACTCGCACAAGCTTTACGGCCCCTTCTAACAGCGGATCGGCAGAGTCGGACCCCCACGGTCTGATATTGATAGGGATAGGACAGCAGAACCCAGAAACCCCCTTTAAATATAATAACCCTGATGTTTGCAGAGGGCAGCAGGGTCCTGTCTAATGCTTCATTATAGTCAAAGCTATATTCAGGCTGAGGATTCAAAGCAATCGTTTCCGACACATGATAGCGGCGCAGTGAAGCGCTGCGAAGGTCGGATTTTATTTCAAGATGTTCCAGAGAAGGGTTCGGTTCGGCATCTGTTGTAATTAAAGACCCACGTCTGTCACCAGAAGGGGGGGGGGCAGGGAAACAGTCCCCGGAACTGTAGGTCATTAAATTATCTTTCAGTAACACGTTGTTCAGCTGGTTATACCTGATTTTTGGAAAACTGGGTGCTGACCGAAGTAGTCACCGGTTTAAATCCAGTTTGCCAATCCTGGTTGGGAAATCTGCATTAATTTGGGAGTGGGGGCTGTATTGTGCCACTTGCTAAGAACTGGCAGTGGTTTACCCAAATTGCTGAAGTTTCTCTGCAAGTACAGGTGAAGCACGTGCCCCCCCACACATGTTTTGGCTCTTTTTTTCTGTTTTACTAAATTTTAGTGGCATTTTTGTTTTTTGTGTTAGTAGCAAAAAAGAAAGCACTTGTGATCTGAGTTTCATATTTCCCCTAGACCTTCAGATAACATTTGGAGCTGTCGTATTTAACGCAAAAGTGCAGAAAAACGCCACAAAAAAAAAAATACTTGTGAAGGTGTTAAGGAAATTATCCAGCTTTTCTGAAAGTGGATATAAAATTCATAAGATGTTTTCATTTTCTCTGTATACGTGATATAATGTGGTGACATTTGGAAAAGAACAAGCATAAGCTAAAAACCTATAGAAGTGAACTGTGTGTGTTAAGATAAGGTTTGTACGTGCTACTAACCAAAATCTGCATCTCTTGCTAAAAAACCTAAACTCATCAGTTAACACATTTTTGCTAAAGTGAAACTGGTAAAATACTAACCAATCAATAGATGGATTCAAAAGCCATTATTGCAATGTCTGTAAACCAATCATGTTTTACTTTGAGGGGTTACACCCTTTGAACTGTGTATAAATAAAGGGTCCAGGACACTTTCATGTTGGGTTCCTGACAAGGTTTTGAACTATACTCAGACTTCTGTCATTTTCCTCCGTCGACGTCATTCACCTGAACACGAGGCAACGATCCTCACGTGGCTGACCCTTGGCCTGCCACAACAAAGGCATCCTCACCTCTACTTGCTGAGAAACCACCGTTCTGCAGCCGCCTGGTGGAAACCCAGCCTAAGGGCTCATGCACACAAACGTATTTTCTTTCAGTGTCCGTTCCGTTTTTTTTGCAGAACCATTAATTTCAACATGTCCTATTATTGTCCGCATTACGAACAAGGATAGTACTGTTCAATTAGGGGCCAGCTGTTCCGTTCTGCAAAATACAGAGTGCACACGGACGTCAAAATACATACGGTCGTGTGCATGAGACCTAAGACTGAGTGAAATGGCCATTCTGGCCCCTGAAAAGGCCGGATGCCGACCTGCAGAGGTCAATTCAAGGGCTTTAGTTTCACCTGCTGACATTGGTACGAACGGCTACCTGTGTTATAGATGGACAAGCCGGGTGCGGCCGTGGTGGGAGCCACTTGGTCATGTACCTACCTGTGAGAGTGAGTGGCCCGGGTTATGAATTCAGTTATCGGGTGTGTGTATTTCCTTCCTCACACGTGTGGCTGAGCGTTAACCACTGTCCCTGCTCTCCTTTCTGTCTCTTTAATGCTGACCCTGTCCTTAGTTGAGGACTTTCCTTCCCATAATGCCTGAGCTACAACCTTCCTTCATGCAGTCCTTACAGGAGGTAGGTCCTGTTTGCTCCATTCTGTCTGTTGATTAATCTGTTCTGCTGACTATCTAATAGCTGTCACCATCCATTATCATATCACTCGTCGTCGTCCCCCACCCTCACCCATCTTATAAGTTGTCTTTCTAGCTTGGCCGAGGGAGGAGGTATGAGTAGCTGCCAAACCGACATGGCACTGCTTATCTTCAGGGAGCCGTGCCTGGGGACTGTCTGCGCACCATAGAATTGGTGGGGTCCCCAACGAAATGCTTTGTATAGTCTGTAAAAAAAATTATATATATATATATATATATATATATATATATATATATATATATATATATTCTTTTTAGGTGGGGAGGGGGATTTTTAGTCGCACAACTGTTTTCTAATGCATTTTCAGACACTTTATGGTCTATGAGAGGTAATGGCTATGGACACCTATTTATGATTTAAGTTTTACTCATTTTTGTCCATTTTTATTTTTTTATATTTTTTTTTCAATTGGTCATTACTGAGATACAAGGGTTAAAAATCAGTCTGTTTGCAGGCTGTTACTTTGTTTTCTTTGAATCCCATCATCTGACAGCTCATGTGATCACCTTTTTCTTTTTAAGCTAAACCCCCCCCTCCCCTCCCCTTGGCTGGTCCTGTAAAGGGAATCTTACTTACCTTCCTAGCCTGCGATGTCCTGCTGGGCTTCCTTGCTGAAAACATCTGGTTGTACGTGGCTGCAGCCAATCACTGCCTGCTACAGCAACTGGATCCCCTTAAGTCATGGGACCATTTTTCATGATAGAAAGGGATCTGGTACCACCCCGGCCAGTGATTGATTGCAGGAGGCGTCAAACTTTTTAGTTTTTTTTAGTAAGGGAGGCCAGAGGAGCATCACAGGCTAGGAAGAGAAGGAGCGGGAAGACTTCGCCAGCAGTCTGGGAAGTAAGCTTCCCTTTACAGGTCCGCCCCTCCTCCCCCCTACTCTTGCTCATTCCCTTTTAATAAATTGTTATGAGGTCAGGAGATCAAAGATTGGAGCTTCACATGAGCCGTCAGATGACAGGATTCAAAGAAAACACAATCTGACTGCCTGCAAACAGACTGTATATTAGTAACCGCTGAATTGAAAAAAAATCTTTTAGCCAAAAATGAGTAAAATTCAATCATAAAAAAAAAAAAAAAAATGCCCCTAATTGCAAAATGGCAGGGACGGGGGTTAAAATATTGCATGTTGTACTTACCGGTTCAAACCTCCTCCGCTCCTCTCAGCTGCAGGAAAGACAGGTGTGGCGCCACTGGAGTGTGTAAATTGTTTTATATTATTAAAGGGGTTATCCAATTCTAAAAATGGCCCCCACAATGCGCGGGCCCCTCCTATATATCATACTTGCCTTGCTCCCCGACACTTGCGTCTCTCCGGATCCCTGCATGGCCGCCGCTCCATCTCCCCATCGCGCAAATTAAAACATCCGGCGATGGGGGGGGAGGGAACGCAGCCAATAGCAGGCGACGGTGACCAGCCTCCCTAACATCACTGGTGACGTCGGCGGCGGGTTAAGTGTGATCTACAGGGAGTGCAGAATTATTAGGCAAGTTGTATTTTTGAGGATTAATTTTATTATAGAACAACAACCATGTTCTCAATGAAGCCAAAAAACTCATTAATATCAAAGCTGAATATTTTTGGAAGTAGTTTTTAGTTTGTTTTTAGTTTTGGCTATTTTAGGGGGATATCTGTGTGTGCAGGTGACTATTACTGTGCATAATTATTAGGCAACTTAACAAAAAACAAATATATACCCATTTCAATTATTTATTTTTACCAGTGAAACCAATATAACATCTCAACATTCACAAATATACATTTCTGACATTCAAAAACAAAACAAAAACAAATCAGTGACCAATATAGCCACCTTTCTTTGCAAGGACACTCAAAAGCCTGCCATCCATGGATTCTGTCAGTGTTTTGATCTGTTCACCATCAACATTGCGTGCAGCAGCAACCACAGCCTCCCAGACACTGTTCAGAGAGGTGTACTGTTTTCCCTCCTTGTAAATCTCACATTTGATGATGGACCACAGGTTCTCAATGGGGTTCAGATCAGGTGAACAAGGAGGCCATGTCATTAGATTTTCTTCTTTTATACCCTTTCTTGCCAGCTACGCTGTGGAGTACTTGGACGCGTGTGATGGAGCATTGTCCTGCATGAAAATCATGTTTTTCTTGAAGGATGCAGACTTCTTCCTGTACCACTGCTTGAAGAAGGTGTCTTCCAGAAACTGGCAGTAGGACTGGGAGTTGAGCTTGACTCCATCCTCAACCCGAAAAGGCCCCACAAGCTCATCTTTGATGATACCAGCCCAAACCAGTACTCCACCTCCACCTTGCTGGCGTCTGAGTCGGACTGGAGCTCTCTGCCCTTTACCAATCCAGCCACGGGCCCATCCATCTGGCCCATCAAGACTCACTCTCATTTCATCAGTCCATAAAACCTTAGAAAAATCAGTCTTGAGATATTTCTTGGCCCAGTCTTGACGTTTCAGCTTGTGTGTCTTGTTCAGTGGTGGTCGTCTTTCAGCCTTTCTTACCTTGGCCATGTCTCTGAGTATTGCACACCTTGTGCTTTTGGGCACTCCAGTGATGTTGCAGCTCTGAAATATGGCCAAACTGGTGGCAAGTGGCATCTTGGCAGCTGCACGCTTGACTTTTCTCAGTTCATGGGCAGTTATTTTGCGCCTTGGTTTTTCCACACGCTTCTTGCGACCCTGTTGACTATTTTGAATGAAACGCTTGATTGTTCGATGATCACGCTTCAGAAGCTTTGCAATTTTAAGAGTGCTGCATCCCTCTGCAAGATATCTCACTATTTTTGACTTTTCTGAGCCTGTCAAGTCCTTCTTTTGACCCATTTTGCCAAAGGAAAGGAAGTTGCCTAATAATTATGCACACCTGATATAGGGTGTTGATGTCATTAGACCACACCCCTTCTCATTACAGAGATGCACATCACCTAATATGCTTAATTGGTAGTAGGCTTTCGAGCCTATACAGCTTGGAGTAAGACAACATGCATAAAGAGGATGATGTGGTCAAAATACTCATTTGCCTAATAATTCTGCACGCAGTGTATAGTAGGGGCCTGGGCATTCTGGGGGGCATTTCTATAATTGGATAACCCCTTTCATGCAGTTTAGCCTTTTTTTCAAACTCGGAAAAGTCTTTTTATGCGTTTATCTCCACTTGTAGTGTTCATTATGTGGGTTGTGTTGTTTTGCCGGTGGCCGGGGATTGTGCAATGTGTTTTTGTCTTGGTGCAAAGTTCCTTTTTATTTTTTATTTTTTTTCCTGTGTCTTTTGATCTAGCTGCACGAGTGGCTTCTTTGTACTTTTCCACTTTGTCATTCATCCATGGAATAGTTTGTGGTCATTAAAGAGTATATATCCAGGAAATTCACCGGGGCGAAGCTGGTGGCCCATGAGCCCGAGGGGACCGAAAAAATCCTCTGCCACATAAAACACGCCAATATTAGGCCCCATGCACACGTATCCATTTTGAAGTCCACAAATCGTGGATCTGCAAAATACAGATGTCCATTCCACAAACAGACTATAGCTACTTTCACACTAGCGTTCGGGTGTCCGCTCGTGCGCACCGTTTGAAGGGGCTCACGAGCGGCCCCGAACGCATCCGTCTGGCCCCAATGCATTCTCAGTGGAGGCGGATCCGCTCAGAATGCATCCGCCTGCCAGCGCTCAGCCTCCGCTCCGCTCAGTGAGCGGACACCTGAACGCTGCTTGCAGCGTTCGGGTGTCCGCCTGGCCGTGCAGAGGCGAGCGGATCCGTCCAGACTTACAATGTAAGTCAATGGGGACGGATCCGCTTGAAGATGACACAATATGGCTCAATCTTCAAGCGGATCGGTTCCCATTGACTTACAATGTAAAGTCTGAACGGATCCGCTCAGACAACTTTCACACTTAGAAAATTTTCTAAGTTTTAATGCAGACGCATCCGTTCTGAACGGATGCGAACGTCTGCATTATCGGAGCGGATCCGTCTGATGAAACATCAGACGGATCCGCTCCGAACGCTAGTGTGAAAGTAGCCTATGTCCGCAATATGTGGACCACTGACCTTTTGAAAACAATGTTGGGTTTCGGCCAGGCAAAAACCATTGCTCGCAACTTTTTTTTTTGTCTGGCTGACAGCCGTTATTTGTGCCGGATCAGGCAGTGTGATGTCAAGGGCTCGTTCACACGAACGTGTGATGCCCATTGCCGTATTGCGGACTTCATTTGCGGATTTGCAATACACGGGCGCCGTTCCGTGCCCACTCCGCATCACGAATGCATTTCAATGGGTCCGCAAATCCGGAGATGCGGAATGGAGGAACAGAACTCTACGGAAGCACTACAGAGTGCTTTCTGGGGTTCCGTTCCGTGCTTCCACACCGCAAAAAGATAGAACTTGCTCTATCTTTTTGCGGAACAGAAGGATCACAGACCCATTCAAGTGAATGGGTCTGGGATTCCCATGTGACTGGGTCTGGGATCCCCATGTGCCTGCAATTTGCGATCCACAGCACGGGCACGGGCTTCACACGTTCGTGTGAACGAGCCCTAACCGAGATGTGAATGAGGCCTAAGTGATCCACTGCTTCGTTCTGGGCAAAAAAAAGTTCTAATAATCCATATGCAAATGATAAGTGCACCGAGGGCGGGCCCAAGCCACTCTGAGCACCTTTGTTCTTCCTCCTTCTTCTGCTAACCCCTCCCTCTCCTTCCTAATTGACTGGACCAGACGAGATTATGACTCTGCAGGAACGTGTCCCTGTAAATCAAGAAGAAGAGGGCAGAGGAAGAAGGAGGAGCAAGGGTGCACAGAGTGGCTTGGGCCTGCCCTCGGTGCACATATCATTTGTCTTTGGATTAAGGCTACATGCACACGACCGTTCCGTTTTTTACGGTCCGCAAAAAACGGGAGCTGCCCGTGTGCCTTCCTTAATTTGCGGAAGGGGCGGCCCATTGTAGAGATGCCTATTCTTGTCCGCAAAACAAACAAGAATAGGACATGTTATATTTTTTTTGCAGGGCCACGGAACGGAGCAACGGATGCGGACAGCACACGGAGTGCTGTCCGCATCTTTTGCGGCCCCATTGAAGTGAATGGGTCCGCACCCGAGCCGCAGAAACTGCGGCTCGGATGCGGACCCGAAAAACGGTTGTGTGCATGAGCCCTTATAGTACTTTATCACCAGAATAAAGCAACGGATCGCTAAGTGAAGGGTATAATTCCGTTCAGCTGAGATAGCTCTCCAGGGCAGTGTAAGCTTGAATTTCGTGCTGACACTCTCCCTTAAAGGATAGTTTCAGACAAGCGAACATTTTTTACCTATTGAAATACGGCTGCGTTTCCAGGACCGATCACTGCTGCTCTGCCCGGGTCTCGCAACATTATAATGACTTATGATGCTGAGATCCCGCCGGACATAGTTCTATTGTAGTGTACTCGGGTTAGTAGACCCGCAGTCGGTCAGGAACTCACAGCTCCATAGATCATTATGATGCTGTGAGTTTGGGTTAGAGGAGTAGTTTTCTGTCCAGGAAACTCAGCCGAAACTGACCTAAAGCTTGCGTGTCTCCTTGGTTCAGATTGCGAGGTTCGCACGCTTGTTTTACGCTGTCCTTTTCTCTATTTCTATTGTCATTTCCCAGATAAAAGTTGGAACTTGAGAGCGAGCCCCGCATTCGTTTCTTTGTGTATACTCCTGTCAGCTCCATCTCCATATGTTGTCTCCCCCTTAAACTACATTCTAGGGGGATTCACACCTGGCTTTCTTTTTCTTTCGCTGGATGTGGTGGTCTTTTCTTGTCTGTAGGGGGTGCAATGTGCCTTTTTTTTTTTTTATAACATTCAGGTTTTATTTGTGTGAAGTTTGTCCTGGCAGCAAAAAGTTTAAAGAATGCAACATTTTATCAGTATCATTCTATTTCTATATTTTAATGGATTGCATTTGTTTTTTGCAGATATGGCTGATGACAACAGCAGCTGCATGGAGGTATTGTATACGTGTATGCTCTGTACTTGGGTATAAAATGTTATTATGGTACGCAATGCGAGTTGTCACAGTAAGGAGGAGAATTGGGATGACAGGAGTACAGCTAAGAGCCTGGCACTGGCAGTGATTTGTACTCGGTAACTGATTTTGATCTGCCCAGGGGGGAGGGGGGGCTAAAGCTGCTTTCATTGCAATTGTCAACAGTGTCACAACTCTGAAAACGGATCCACTGACCTTCTAACCAATGGCAGTGGCTTCTAGCAGCTGTCTGACGCATGGTATGAGGCTCGGCAACTGGAAAACTGTATATCGTGCCAGCATCACGGCTAGAAGTTGCGTAGGTCTATTATTCTGCGCTATTTCAGTTTTTGTCCATTGATAACTCCTCGACAGTCTGCGATGGGGCTCCTGACACGAGTAGGAGACCTAGTACTTTTTGGAAACACAATTTGCCCTGCTGAAGGGGGACTTGGCAGGTTTCTCGCCATGTTGACCGAGGAGAACCCAGATTTTCAGTCTTTGATTCTAGAGGTCAATCCTTTCATAAGTTGATTTTATATCTGTTTGTGCAGGGTGTTTTTTTTTTGTTTTTTTTACTATACATGCATGTGATAATCTGCTCTTCTTTTTGCCTTTTTTAGCCGGCCTTTTCTATGGGCATAGACCTTCGTCGCAGAGTTCTCCAGTTTGTGGAAGAGCGCCTCCAGACAACCATGGTAAGACTGTAATAGCAGTTACTATTGAAGGCCCTTTGCAGCCAAGAATAGGATATGCTCTATCTTTTTTGTAAAATGGACATACGGGTGCAGAAAGCACATGGATGGTCCATTCTGCAAAAATAATATTTCCTATACTTGGCTGCAAAATGCGCACCATGGACCCATTGCAGTCAATGGGTCTGCAAAAAAAACTAATTTCATCCATATTTTACAGACCACAAAATGCATACGGTTGTGTGCATGAGGCCTTATGCTGTCAAATATAAGTTCTGCAAAATCACACAACAGAAAGCCCATTGTTTGACTACAACTATTCTGATAAGACTTAGGCTACTTTCACACTTGCGTTCGGGGTTCCGCTTGCAGGCTCTCACAAGCGGCCCCGAACGGATCCGTACTGCCCCAATGCATTCTGAGTGGATGCGGATCCGCTCAGGATGCATCAGTTTGGCACCGTTTGGCCTCCGTTCCGCTCAGCAGGCGGACACCCGAACGCAGCTTGCAGCGTTTTCGTGTCCGCCTGGCCGTGCGGAGCCAAACGGATCCGTCCAGACTTACAATGCAAGTCAATGGGGACGGATCCGTTTGACGTTGACACAATATGGTGCAATTGCAAACGGATCCGTCCCCATTGACTTTCAATGTGAAGTCAGGAGTTAATATACCATCAGATTGGAGTTTTCTCAAATCCGATGGTATATTTTAACTTGAAGCGTCTCCATCACCATGGGAACGCCTCTATGTTAGAATATACCATTGGATTTGAGTTAGATCGTGAAACTCAGATCCGACAGTATATTATATTCTAACAGAGGCGTTCCCATGGTGATGGGGACGCTTCAAGTTAGAATATACTAAAAGAACTGTGTACATGACTGCCCCCTGCTGCCTGGCAGGTGCTGCCAGGTAGCAGGGGGCAGACCCCCCCCCCCCCCCTCCCTCCCCTGTATTTAACTCATTGGTGGCCAGTGTGGCCGGCCCCCCCTCCCTCTCCTATATTTAACCCATTGGTGGCCAGTGCGGCCGCCCCTCCCCCCCCTGTTTTTAACTCATTGGTGGCCAGTGCGGCCGCCCCTTCCCCCCCCCCCCCCCCCTGTTTTTAACTCATTGGTGGCCAGTGCGGCCGGCCCCCCCTCCCCCCCCCCCCTAATTAAAATGACAGACCCCCACCCCCCCTCCCCCATCATTGGTGGCATTAATCGCTGGGACTCCGATCGGTAACCATGGCAACCAGGACGCTACTGCAGTCCTGGCTGCCATGGTTACTTAGCAATTTTAGAAGCATTATATTTACCTGCGATGTCTGTGACTGGCCCGGCGCTCCTCCTACTGGTAAGTTAAAGGTTTGTGTGGCTCATTGCTTATAGCACAGACCTTTCACTTACCAGTAGGAGGAGCACCCGGTCGGTCACAGACATCGCAGGTAAATATAATGCTTCTAAAATTGCTAAGTAACCATGGCAGCCAGGAATGCAGCAGCGTCCTGGTTGCCATGGTTACCGATCAGAGTCCCAGCGATTAAACTGGGACTCCGATCGGAACTCTCCGCTGCCACCAATAATGGGGGGTCGGTCATTTTAATTAGGGGGGGAGGGGGGGCCGGCCGCACTGGCCACCAATGAGTTAAAAACAGGGGGGGAGCGAGGGGGGTCCGGCCGCACTGGTCACCAATTAGTTAAATACAGGGGAGGGAGGGAGGGGGGGGGTCTGCCCCCTGCTGCCTGGCAGCACCTGCCAGGCAGCAGGGGGCAGTCATGTACACAGTTCTTTTAGTATATTCTAACTTGAAGCGTCCCCATCACCATGGGAACGCCTCTGTGTTTAGAATATACTGTCGGATCTGAGTTTTCACGAAGTGAAAAATCAGATCTGAAAAAAAACTGTTATGCAGACGGATCCGTTCTGAACGGATGCAAGCGTTTGCATTATAGGAGCGGATCCGTCTGTACAGACACCAGACGGATCCGCTCCGAACGCAAGTGTGAAAGTAGCCTTAGGGCACAGCAGCATGGAGCAGAATTTCCGTTGAGAATTTTCTGTATTACATGCAACTTTGTCTCGGATTTTGTTGCCTGTTTGCGTCAGAATTCAATGTGCAGGTTTACTCAGCAGTTTTTTGTTTTTTTTTTGTAGCATACTGATGAGATTTGGTAAAATCTCCTCCACTTTGCTGCTACTCTAAAAAAATAAAAAAAAATAAAACTCCGGATTTCCCCCCCCCTGGAAAATCTGCCACAAAATTGCTGAGTGTAGCAATACTCTTGCTCCATCAATCGAAAAAAAAAAAAATATAATAATAATAATAATAAAGGCCAGCTTTAAAACGTTTTCTTGGTCGTTAGATAATGAAATGTAAAGCGATTTCATACGAGCAGTTTTGGCAATGGAAAATAATTCCAGTCATTTTTAAATATGTTTGCATGTATTTCCCTTGAGCAACTTGCGGACTAGTAAGCCTGCCCATGCCCATTATATAAAGTCAGCAGGACCAGACGACTATCTGATGGGATTCAACATGCTCAATCTTTTGTTTCTGTGGGTGATGATCTGCTGCCAGAGAGGTCCGACAGCAGCTCACTCCCATATTTCCATTGTAAGCACATGCACGCTGGGTCCTGTGGTGAAGTAACCAGGTACAGCTGTTGGCCGGACAAGTCTTCAGCTGACGGATATTTTGTGTGGACTGCTCAATCCTTGGGGATGAAGTCTTCTCTCTTAACTCCTTTTTCCCCCTCTTTTCTCAATCATACAGCTGACGGGAATCCTGATCGGAGCCGTTGTTGCCCTTTCCCTTATTGGGATTGTAGTGTTTATTGTCTACAGGAAATTTCGACAGTCCAGTAAGTATTTTGTGCATGTTACAATTCTTTTATTATTTCATAACCCTACTCTGACATATTATTCATGCACACTCCAAATCTTTTTCTTCTACTGTAAAGGAAAGTTCAACAGACTGCGCTCTACTATACAGTGGGCCACGGCAAAAAAGCATACCCTGATATATATATATATATATATATATATATATATATATATATATATATATATATATATATATATATAATACAGATACAGTGCTCCAGATGGCGACCAAAATGGTCGCCAATGCGACTTAAAATTGCAAAATGGCGATTTATTAGTGTGTTTTATAGGACTGGGTCCCCATGAGGTCACAAGGAGAAGCCAGAGATCAGTAAACCCTGTAAGAACAAGTATAAGCATCGGCTGTGCTGCTTTAACACCACAGTATGTCGGTGGGATCCGCTGTCCTGGTCTGCATAGCACTACCGGGGTCGCATAGCATTATATCGATTTATGATTCTATGTAACCCTTAGAGGTCTGGAATGTACTGGACTGACCTAATGCTGTCAGTGTTATCCAATACATTCCAGAACTGTAAGGGTTACATAGCATCATAAATCAATATAATGCTATGAGACCCTGGCAGTACAGAGCTCCTGCAGGCAGACTCTGGTGTGAAACCAGTGCAATCCTATCAATGCACAGACTAGTAACCATTTCTGATCATAAATCATATAATCTATTCTCCTTATTTCACAAGACCAGTATTCACTTCCACATAGGGAATAGCAATCAGCTGTCAACCTTCCCGTCAGTCCGTGTTACTGCTGGCAGAATGATGAAACAATGGGACTCCCCCGGCCTAGGGGTTCGCTCAGCAGTCCCAAGGCACGCAGATTTACAAGGAGAGATTGCCGCCTATACTGCGCATGTTCTAGAAAAGGAGGGCGATGTCCGTGCACGGCTCCTTACTGACACGTGGGTGATGGGCAGAGAGCCCCTAACTGCTCCTTTCTGTGCCAAAGACATGTGGTAGAGTTAAAAAGAGGGAAAATGGCACTGAAGCAGCCTATAAGGGGTAAAGGGGTTCTGCAGTTTGTTTAGATCATCGGCATCTGATCGGCGGCGGTCCGACCCCCGGGACCCCCCCCGATCAGATGTTTGAGAAGGCAGCGGCGCTCCAGCAGCGCCGCGGCCTTCTCACTGTTTACCGCTGTCTGTGACGTCACGACTTGTATCAACTTGCCTGGGCGCGGCTAAGCTCTGTTCACTTGAATGGAATTTAGCCCCGCCCAGCCAAGTTGATACTAGTCGTGACGTCACTGGCCCTGCGGTAAACAGTGAGAAGGCCGCGGCGCTGCTGGAGAGCCTCTGCATTCTCAAACAGCTGATCGGCGGGGGTCCCGGGTGTTGGACACCCGCCGATCAGATGCTGATGATCTAATAGAGGCTAGATCATCAGTTTAAACAAAGTGCAGAACCCCTCTAAGCACAGGCTAGTTCAGTTGCCAGAGGAGGTCTCCTACCTTTCCCGCATCTCTGCTTGCTGGCAGTGAATGGAAACCTTCAAGGTTGACATTCACAGACTGAATGTCCATGTCTAGCCACAGTTACACAGTGAGCAGCACTAGAATGTGGGCAATCTTTACTGAAGAAACAGCAAACAAGAAAGGTTTTCATTCACTGACAGGCAAGCAGAGGGGTTAAGAATAAAGAGTAAAGCTCCTGAAGTATTATATTTTTATCTGTTACATTATATATTTTTCTAAATGTAACCCCCCCCCCCCACTGTCATGCTGGTCCCGCCCACACGTGATGCCTGCTGATGTGGTCACTGGTTGCAGTGGCGACTCAAGTGATTTGGCCTTTTTAAGGCTGATTTCACACGGGCGTTGCGGGAAAATGTGCGGGTGCGTTTGCGGGAACACCCGCGATCTTTCCGCGCGAGTGCAAAACATTGTAATGCGTCTTGCACTCTCGTGAGAAAAATCGCGCATGTTTGGTACCCAAACCCGAACTTCTTCACAGAAGTTCGGGCTTGGGATCGGTGTTCTGTAGATTGTATTATTTCCCCTAATAACATAGTTATAAGGGAAAATAATAGCATTCTGAATACAGAATGCATAGTAAACTAGCGCTGGAGGGGTTAAAATATAATAAAAAATAATTTAACTAGCCTTAGTCCACTTGATCGCGTAGCCCGGCATCTCCTTCTGTCTTCTTTGCTGAACAGGACCTGTGGTGAGCATTCATTACAGGTAAAGGACCTTTGGTGACGTCACTCCGGTCATCACATGATCCATCACCATGGTAAAAGATCATGGTGTAATCAATAAGTGGCATATGGAACTATGTGCCTGTACAGTGTGTGGGGTTTCGCTCTTGTAGACAGGATTCCTTAAGACATGACGCTAAGGATTACTTACTTTATTGGGGCGGCCAGTTCTAGGAAGAGTCCTGGTTTTCCTTCTTCCATGTAAGAATTATGGAGACCACTGTGCTCTTGGGAACCTCCAATGCAGCAGACATTTTGTGTCCCCCTCCTCCAGATCTGTGCCTTCCCGCAATCCTGTCTCTGAGCTCTACAGGCAGTTCTTTCCTCCTCATGACTTGGTTTTTTTCTATGTTATGTATTGTCAGCTGTGAGATCCGGGCTGTGTCTTTCCAAATCATGTCCTATCCACTGAATTTACAACAGGTGACTCCAATCAAGGTGTAGAACATCTCAGAGATGATCGAGAGATATGGGAGGCCCCAGAACTAAATGTTAAGTGTCACAGCAAAGAGGCTGAATACTTGTGTCCATACAAAATTTGGATTTTAATACATTTTGCAGCTATGTCTAAAAGCATTTTTTTTCTCTTTATTGAGAGATTGATGGGAAAAACTAGATTTTTTTTTATTTTGGCACAAGCAGCAACATAACCTAAAATGTGAAAAAAAGTGAAAGGGTGTGAAAACTTTTGAATGCATTGTTTATATTTTATACAATAGTAATCAATAAGTGGCATATGGAACTATGTGCCTGTACAGTGTGTGGGGTTTCGCTCTTGTAGACAGGATTAGTGGACGCAGTACAGAGGCAACAACAAGTTCTTTGGATCAAACAGTTCAGTGTTTTATTCACACTTTAGGTGACAAAACAAGCAGTCATAATCAAACAAAAAGTCACCTTGCGGTGTTGGTGGTAATTCACACCATGCGGCAATTCTGCCTCAAATAGTCCTTGCTGATAGCAGCACCAACCTGTTTTCACGCCAAACAGGTAGCAACCCTTCATCCAGACACAAGGCTCCCAGATCCCAACACAGAGACCTGGCTTCTGAGCCCAGCTGCCTATTTAAGGACAGCCAGGTGCTGCCAAAACCCGGACCGGCACCTAAAATCTGGTCCGGTATTTGACCTCACCTGGCTGGACATGCTGGGAGGAAAATGCCTGTTTTCCCAGATCAAACCTCTCACTGTGTCACATACCACCCCCCCCCCCCCCCCCCCCCCTTTGTTCAACCCTGAGGGGGGGAACACACGTCAGACAGTGTACCCGGGGACAGGGCATCCGCGTTTCCTTGTAACCGGCCTGCCCTGTGTTCCACCAAAAACTTTTGTCCTTAGCCTGGCTGATCCACTTGAGAGGGGAGTGGTCCGAATTTTCTCCCCAATAAATAATAGCAGAGAGACTCAAGTGCCCACTTGATGGCCAGGCACTCTCTCTCCACTATACTGTACCTAGTCTCGGCTGGAGTGAGCTTACGGTTGAGGAAGACAATGGGATGCTCCTCCCCGTTGACTTCCTGAGACAGTACAGCACCGAGGCCTACTTCGGAGGCATCGGTCTGCACGAGTCTGTTTAGAGGAGAGGCTGTCAACAATTTTTACTGTGGCAGCCAGGAACTTACTGTTCACGGTCAGCACCAGAACCAAAACCTGATCACATGGGTTAAAGATCCGGACCTGAGCCTGCCGATTTATAGACCCGACTCTGGGCTCGCTGAGCGGCCTCCATATGCTCCCTAACAAGAGGCAATACTGTCTCTATCCGATCTTGCATCTGGGTAATGTACTCAATGACACTTTTATGTGGAGTAGGTTGCTGTCCCCACGCCTCTTTGGCCATGTCCAAGAGACCACGAGGGTGTCTGCCATATAGCAGTTCGAAGGGCGAGAACCCAGTAGAGGCCTGGGGCACCTCTCGCACTGCAAACATGTTGGTTTTTTTTTCAACATATTTTTTAATGTTTGGTTAAACCGTTCTACCAGACCGTCCGTTTGCGGATGGTAAACGGACGTCCGTAGTTGTTTTATGTGCAGAAACTTACACAGTTCCCTCTTTACCTTGGACATAAAAGGGGTCCCTTGGTCAGTCAGAACCTCTTTAGGTAGTCCTAGTTGGGAAAACATCTCCATTAATTCCTTAGCTATGAGTTTGGCCTAGGTATGTCGCAGTGGCACCGCCTCCGGGTACCGAGTGGCGTAGTCTAGAATGACTAAGATGTGTTGATGCCCTCTGGCGGACTTCGGTACTGGGCCTATGAGGTCCATAGCTATTCGGTCAAACGGTACTTTGATAATCGGGAGAGGTACTAGGGGACTACGGAAATGTGTCTGGGGCTAGTTATCTGGCAAAACTTACAAAACTCTTCCACTTCTTTGAATATGCTGGGGCAGTAAAACCGCTGTAGAATACGAGTTTTATGCAGCCCTGGGTGACCCCAGAGAACGTGTTGGTGGGCTAGATCTAACACAAGCTTGCGATAAGCCTTGGGGACCACAAACTGTTCAATAGGCTCACCCCGTCGTTGGTTTACCCGATGCAACATATCCTGATGAACCACAAAACGGGGAAACACTGACTCTGCCCCTGGTTGTTGTGGTTCACCATCTACTATTAACACATTTTCCCAGGCGCAGGATAGGGTTGGGTCCCGACGTTGGGCGGTACCAAAATTATTCCTGGAGACATTGAGGTCTGCCAATTCAGGACCCGGCAGCAAGTCCTCCACGTCTCCCACCATCACACCTTGCGGGGTTGTCTCCCCCTTTTCCAACGAAGTGGTGGTCACCCCTACCGCTGGTCCTTTGGTCTCAGGTCCCCAGGGTTCTGGTCTCCCCCCTGAGCCGGGCCACTCTGCTAGGGTTACCCCTGTCTCATGGGTATCAGTCACTCTCATATTAGGCTACAGTGCCGGGAAGTCTCTCCCTATTATTAGTTCATAATGTAGATTTGTGGCGACAGCTACCTCGTGGGTCCATCTACCGGACACTGTAGTTTGAGACACCAGCGCAGTGGGGTAGTCTTTTAAGTCTCCGTGGATGCACATCACCCTGACTTTCCGGCCAGTATACTTGGCGGGCTGCACCAGGGAAGCCATTACTAGGGTCACCAGACTCCCTGAGTCCAGCAGAGCCTCCGCCAGAGTGTCTCCCACTTCCACCTGGCACAAATGATCTAGAGACTCTGGGGTACCTGTTGCACATAGCCTCCTGGCATATAGCGACTGACGGTAGCCATAGTTAGTGTCCATGGGCTCAACCCGATGGGGACAGTCAGCCCTTACATGGCCAGGCTCATGACCCCGCCAGCAGACTATCGGAGCCAGGTCCGCCGTGGGTACATCCCGGCGGGTTTTATCGGCTCAAATCTACGGGCCTGGGGTGGAGATTTACGGGGTTTGCTGACCCCCCTCCTGACAGAACCCTCCTTTAGATTCCTGGTAGCTTCATAGCGGTCCACCATCTCAATGGCATTGCCAGGAGACACCTGACCGATCCAGTCCTGGAGAGGGTATGGCAAAGCCCTCCAGAACATATCTGCTAATAGTCTATCCAGCATAGCAGTGGGACTCGGCACATCAGGCTGTAGCCACTTTTGCAAGAGGTGAAGTAAGTCATAATACTGGGTCCTCGCAGGCTCTTCCGGTTTAAAGTCCTACCGATGCACCTGCTGGGCCCGGACCAACACATTCACCCCCAGTCTTGCCAGAATAACATAGTAACATAGTACATAAGGCCGAAAAAAGACATTTGTCCATCCAGTTCGGCCTGTCATCCTACAAGTTGATCCAGAGGAAGGCAAAAAAACCCTGTGAGGTAGAAGCCAATTTTCCTCACTTTAGGGGAATAAAAATTCCTTCCCGACTCCAATCAGGCAATCAGAATAACTCCCTGGATCAACGACCCCTCTCTAGTAGCTATATCCTGTAATATTATTACACTCCAGAAATACATCCAAGCCCCTCTTGAATTCCTTTATTGTACTCACCATCACCACCTCCTCAGGCAGAGAGCTCCATAGTCTCACTGCTCTTACCGTAAAGAATCCTCTTCTATGTTTGTGTACAAACCTTCTTTCCTCTAAACGCAGAGGATGTCCCCTCGTCACAGTCACAGTCCTGGGGATAAATAGATGATGAGATAGATCTCTGTACTGCCCCCTGATATATTTATACATAGTAATTAGATCTCCCCTCAGTCGTCTTTACTTTTTGGTAGTCGGCCACTTGATCGTCCGGCAAGTCAAAATACACGCGCTGGGAATCGGATGCCAGGAATGGAGCGACAACCTCAGCCCACTGGTCACAGGGTAGCTTTTCCCTGATGGCCACTTTCTCGTACATCGCCAGGTAGGTTTCGATGTCATCTGCGGGGGTCATCTTAGGAATCGCGGCACAGACTGCTTTCTGGGCATCGTGGACGCTCGGGGTTGCTCCTACTGTCTGCAAAGCCATAAAGTGTTGTAGCAGCAACTGGTTAGTCTCCTGCTGCTGCTTATTAGCCTTGCGTTGCTGCAGGTTTGTCTCTCGCTGCTGCAGATTAGCCTCCATTTTGTTGTGGGGCACTGGTTGTAATACAGCTGGTTTAACCACCTCAGCCCCCAGTGCTTAAACACCCTGAAAGACCAGGCCACTTTTTACACTTCTGACCTACACTACTTTCACCGTTTATTGCTCGGTCATGCAACTTACCACCCAAATGAATTTTACCTCCTTTTCTTCTCACTAATAGAGCTTTCATTTGGTGGTATTTCATTGCTGCTGACATTTTTTACTTTTTTTGTTATTAATTGAAATTTAACGATTTTTTTGCAAAAAAATGACATTTTTCACTTTCAGTTGTAAAATTTTGCAAAAAAAACTACATCCATATATAAATTTTGCTCTAAATTTATTGTTCTACATGTCTTTGATTAAAAAAAAAATGTTTGGGTAAAAAAAAAAATGCTTTGGGTAAAAGTTATAGCGTTTACAAACTATGGTACAAAAATGTGAATTTCCGCTTTTTGAAGCAGCTCTGACTTTCTGAGCACCTGTCATGTTTCCTGAGGTTCTACAATGCCCAGACAGTACAAACACCCCACAAATGACCCCATTTCGGAAAGTACACACCCTAAGGTATTCGCTGATGGGCATAGTGAGTTCATAGAACTTTTTATTTTTTGTCACAAGTTAGCGGAAAATGATGATTTGTTTTTTTGTTTTTCTTTCTTACAAAGTCTCATATTCCACTAACTTGTGACAAAAAATAAAAACTTCTATGAACTCACTATGCCCATCACGAAATACCTTGGGGTCTCTTCTTTCCAAAATGGGGTCACTTGTGGGGTAGTTATACTGCCCTGGCATTCTAGGGGCCCAAATGTGTGGTAAGGAGTTTGAAATCAAATTCTGTAAAAAATGACGAGTGAAATCCGAAAGGTGCTCTTTGGAATATGGGCCCCTTTGCCCACCTAGGCTGCAAAAAAGTGTCACACATCTGGTATCTCTGTATTCAGGAGAAGTTGAGGAATGTGTTTTGGGGTGTCATTTTACATATACCAATGCTGGGTGAGATAAATATCTTGGTCAAATGCCAACTTTGTATAAAAAAATGGGAAAAGTTGTCTTTTACCAAGATATTTCTCTCACCCAGCATGGGTATATGTAAAATGACACCCCAAAACACATTCCCCAACTTCTCCTGAGTACGGAGATACCAGATGTGTGACACTTTTTTGCAGCCTAGGTGGGCAAAGGGGCCCATATTCCAAAGAGCACCTTTCGGATTTCACTGGTCATTTTTTACAGAATTTGATTTCAAACTCCTTACCACACATTTGGGCCCCTAGAATGCCAGGGCAGTATAACTACCCCACAAGTGACCCCATTTTGGAAAGAAGAGACCCCAAGGTATTCGCTGATGGGCATAGTGAGTTCATGGAAGTTTTTATTTTTTGTCACAAGTTAGTGGAATATGAGACTTTGTATGAAAAAAATAAAATAAAAAAAATCAGCATTTTCCACTAACTTGTGACAAAAAATAAAAATTTCTAGGAACTCGCCATGCCCCTCACGGAATACCTTGGGGTGTCTTCTTTCCAAAATGGGGTCACTTGTGGGGTAGTTATACTGCCCTGGCATTTTCCAGGGGCCCTAATGTGTGGTAAGTAGGTAAATGACCTGTGAAATCCTAAAGGTGCTCTTTGGAATATGGGCCCCTTTGCCCACCTAGGCTGCAAAAAAGTGTCACACATGTGGTATCGCCGTATTCAGGAGAAGTTGGGGAATGTGTTTTGGGGCGTCATTTTACATATACCCATGCTGGGTGAGAGAAATATCTTGGCAAAAGACAACTTTTCCCATTTTTTTATACAAAGTTGGCATTTGACCAAGATATTTCTCTCACCCAGCATGGGTATATGTAAAATGACACCCCAAAACACATTCCCCAACTTCTCCTGAGTATGGCGATACCAGATGTGTGACACTTTTTTGCAGCCTAGATGCGCAAAGGTGCCCAAAGTCCTTTTAGGAGGGCATTTTTAGACATTTGGATACCAGACTTCTTCTCACGCTTTGGGGCCCCTAGAATGCCAGGGCAGTATAAATACCCCACATGTGACCCCATTTTGGAAAGAAGACACCCCAAGGTATTCAATGAGGGGCATGGCGAGTTCATAGAAAATTTTTTTTTTTGGCACAAGTTAGCGGAAATTGATATTTTTAATTTTTTTCTCACAAAGTCTCCCGTTCCGCTAACTTGGGACAAAAATTTCAATCTTTCATGGACTCAATATGCCCCTCATGGAATACCTGGGGGTGTCTTCTTTCCGAAATGGGGACACATGTGGGGTATTTATACTGCCCTGGCATTCTAGGGGCCCTAAAGCGTGAGAAGAAGTCTGGAATATAAATGTCTAAAAAAATTTACGCATTTGGATTCCGTGAGGGGTATGGTGAGTTCATGTGAGATTTTATTTTTTGACACAAGTTAGTGGAATATGAGACTTTGTAAGAAAAAAAAAAATAATTCCGCTAACTTGGGCCAAAAAAATGTCTGAATGGAGCCTTACAGAGGGTGATCAATGACAGGGGGGGTGATCAATGACAGGGGGGTGATCAGGGAGTCTATATGGGGTGATCACCACAGTCATTGATTACTCCCCCTGGAAGGCTCCAGGGAGACGCCTGTATGTGTTTTGCAGATCCGATCCATCTATCAGTGGATCCGTAAAAATCAGGCGGACATCTGAATGGAGCTTTACAGGGGGTTGATCAATGACAGGGGGGTGATCAGGGAGTCTATATGGGGTGATAACCACAGTCATTGATCATGCCCCTGTAAGGCTTCATTCAGACGTCCGGATGCGTTTTGCGGATCCGATCCATCTATCAGTGCATCCGTAAAAATCATGCGGACGTCTTATGGAGCTTTACAGGGGGTTGATCAATGACAGGGGGGTAATCAATGACAGGGGGGTGATCAGGGAGTCTATATGGGGTGATCAGGGGCTAATAAGGGGTTAATAAGTGACGGGGGGGGGGTGTAGTGTAGTGTAGTGGTGCTTGGTGGGACTTTACTGAGCTACCTGTGTCCTCTGGTGGTCGATCCAAACAAAGGGGACCACCAGAGGACCAGGTAGCAGGTATATTAGATGCTGTTATCAAAACAGCGTCTAATAAACCTGTTAGGGGTTAAAAAAAACACATCTCCAGCCTGCCAGCGAACGATCGCCGCTGGCAGGCTGGAGATCCACTCTCTTACCTTCCGTTCCTATGAGCGCGCGCGCCTTAGTGCGCGCGTTCACAGGAAATCTCGCGTCTCGCGAGATGACGCATATATGCGTGACTGTGCGCAGGGCTGCCACCTCCGGAACGCGATCCTGCGTTAGGCGGTCCGGAGGTGGTTAATGTACGACATGAAACCGTGCCTGAAAAAAGCAGAAACCAAAAATATCGGCGTTCACGCCAGCCTCACTGCTTATTCCCGCATCCTCCACCAATTGTGGGGACTCGCTCTGGTAGACAGGATTAGTGGACGGAGTATAGAGGCAACAACAAGTTCTTTCGATCAAACAGGTCAGTGTTTTATTCACACTTTAGGCAAGTGACAAAACAAGCAGTCATAATCAAACAAAGTCACCTTACGGTGTTGGTGGTAATTCACACCATGCGACAACTCTGCCTCAAAGAGTCCTTGCTGACAGCAGCACCAATCTGTTTTCACACCAAACAGGTAGCAAGCCTTCATCCAGACACAAGGCTCCCAGATCCCAACACAGAGACATGGCTTCTGAGCCCAGCTTCCTATTTAAGGACAGCCAGGTGCTGCCAAAACCCGGACCAGCATTTAAACTCCCGTCCGGTATTTGACCTCACCTGGCTGTAAATCAGCCCAGCAGCACATGCTGGGAGAAAAATACCTGTTTTCCATAACCAAACCTCTCGCTGTGTCACAAGTGACAAACATTGAAAATACACGGCAAGAAATCATTATGTGGTACAGCCAAGAAAAGGCTGGGGCGCAGTGTTTGTAGAGCCTTAGGAGCCGCAAGTGGTGCTGTTTTGAGAAGGGGATAAACCATGTGTGTTGTGAGCACCAATGAGACCTCTTTGTGCATCATCACTTATGACATTATCTGAACAATCAGTGCTAATGGTGGGAAAAATAGCCTTTCAAGCTTGTGCATATTTTCCCATTAAGGTCGACCGAATTCTGCCAGGCACTTCTGTTGGGCTGTCTATGTAGTGACGTTAGGTGCTTTATGTCGTGCCAAGAATTTACCAGCAACTTATAAATCACCTTGCTCTTATGCCGTCCTTCCCTTTTTTTTTCATGGAAAGGGAAGGACAATGTGGTTGACTGGTTTTACTTACAACTTAATCAGCAAGAAAAGTTCCATAATAACTGACGAAAATTAGTAGAACTGAGCCGATAGAAGGGGGTCCTGTGACCTGTGCATCGGGGAGCATAAGGCATGTGATTATGTTGTCATGGCATGTCCGTGATCCTTCCAAGCTGAAGCGATCTCTGATCTCCTGGGAATACAAGAGACTTGGTAATTACCAAGTACATTGCCTGACTGATACAGCAGCACAGATCCTGTACCGTGACTCACCCGGGGTGCCCAGTAGCAATTAAAGTTATTTTTTTCCTGCTAATTCAGTCAAGGCGATACAGCAGTATGTCTGCAGTATCTCTTCTCTCATGAGCTATCGCAGCGCCTCTTTCTTATGTGTCACTTTTTTTTTTTCTGCCTACGTCCACTTATGGGTAGTGGTTGCTGTGGCTGCGCTTGCACAGGCAGGATTCCTCGTCTCTTGTCCATTTCCGTGCCCACTAGCCGTCACTGTGTCTTTGACCCCGACCAAAACATGAGCGTCACACACGGCACCAGGGGAAAAAAGGGCATTTGTGGTTTGTTTTTATAAAGGATCTGAACTTTTCACACTGCAGGAATATAGCTTTTTTTTGTCGCAATCCGCACAAAGTTGCATCAAAATGATGCAGTTGTGCCATAATCTGCGCACAAATTGCAGTTAAATGAGGCGGTTTTGCTTCTATTTGGTGCAAGAGCCATGTTTTGAGTGTGAAAGCTGTTATAACATCGGTGAAGCTTGTTTTTGCGCTCGCTCTGTTGTTCCTTCTCTTCATACATTTTTTTTTGTTAAAGTGGCCGTGGATGTAACGGACACATATGGGAATATACAGATTTTATTATCCTGTTTGTTGGAATTATTTTTTGTTAACTGGGTTGATTTTCCTTATGTAATAGGTCTAGGAGTTAGAATGTTTTTCGAATTTTTTTTTAAATTTATTTATTTTTTTTTTTTTAAAGGAAAGGTTTGAAAGGAGTTGAAAAATCAATAGCAAAGAAGCATCACTGATCTCCTCGATTCCCTGCCGTTTTGACGCTTATTGAGTCCCTGTCGACCTACAGGAAATACTCGCTCATCCAATCACTAGCTGAGGTGGGTCACTGTTGCAGTAAGTGATTGCCTGAGCTGCTTTTCCTGTGGGTCAAGAGGGACCAGTAAATTTGAGACCAGGAGGGACCCAGTAAGGTTTGGAACGGCGGCGCCACGGGATTATTGAGCTCCTATAATTTTTAACCCATTCTGCCCAATTTCTTAAAAGCATTTTTTCTCATGACAACCCGTTTAATTTCCCTGTTGTGTTGGTATCATTAGACCTGGAAGATCTAGGACTCTTGGGAGGCATACAGTCATACACAGCCATGCCATCTTGGTCACAGCCCACTCTCAACCCGCTTAGTCACCTTTTCCTCATGCCTCTCTTTGCAGAACAGCAGCAGCCAGGGGGAACACGTTATCGGTTCCGGAAAAGGGACAAAGTTATGTTTTATGGACGGAAGATCATGCGCAAGGTATTGATTTAATATTGGGTTTTCTTTTATTGGAAATTTAATATGCAAAGGGGTGTCTCCCAAGGAGTAGAACCATCTCGCCAGCACCACCTCTTGGAATTGACTCCCTGTGTGTCATAATCCGACTTGGGATATGACACGGGAATGTTGGTTCTCATTTCTCTTGGAGCATTTGCAAAAAGTCTCCATACCATGGAGTACTTCCAGTAAGTCTCCGTATGAGACTGGTCTCTTTATGGAGATTCGGCACCCTGCCTAAGCTTTAGTGGAATTAGAGCTTCATCACCGTGTTCAACAGATGCCAAGATGCAGCTGCTGACGACATATTAGCTCCAGTTATTTACGCTGAGATTCCTTACATAAGCAATAATTCACCCACTAGGTTTGAATAAGAATGATTAGAAAATAGCTTGTCATATCACTGTTTCATTTACCACTGTTAAAATCTAGGACGTGTATTAATTTCTGTTCTGCAGTTCCTGTTTGTGATCACCAGATGGCATAAGCACTCCCCTTTTGCAGACGTACAGTGTATGTTAGGGATTCTATGGGAGACTATTCAACAATATACATACTAAAATCACTTCTGAAGTTTCCTAGTTCTATTTATTTGGAGCAGGTTAGCTTTTTTTTTTTTTTTTTTATATATATATTTTTTTATTTTATTATTATTGTTCGCTTAGTCTAAGCTACTTTATTGTGTGCTGCAAGACAGTGATGGCTTTGTGCTATTCTGCAGGTAACTACTCTGCCGAACACTCTGGTGGGTGGCAATACCGTTTCAAGACCACGAGTGAGGAAGCGGGTGAAGGTCCTGACGCTGGCTAAAAGGTAAGGAAGAAGTACACCATATTGGGACATGGAGGGGACAAGCATGGCATACAGCAGTGTTCCTCACCTCCAGTCCTTAGTCCTCACCTGTTGATCATATTTTCAGGATTTCCTTCATATTGAGCGGGTAATATTAAGGTATTCATTCTGTGGGATATTCTCTCATCCTGACCGGCAGGTGGGGGGCCCTGATGACTGGAGCTGAGGAACACAACTGGTATATAGAATAGTTCCAGTACTCCCATTGATAATTAACCCCTAGAGGTCAGAAATGGTCGTATGTATTCTTTATAAGGGCTGATTCATACAACTGGGATTAGTTCGGAAATCTGTGTGTCAGCCGCGGCTCCCCGAAACCAAACTGACTGCATTATAGTGTTTGATGATACAGTCAGTTCCTATGTGATTGCAGGTGTACTGTACTGTACTCACAGATGATAAGCGTTATCCACAAATCTTGACTTGCTGGGAGCACACGCGGACAGGAATTGTACAGCACACATGACAAAGGAATAACTCTGTTTAATCCACTTTTAGAGGGATATATTTGTCCTTTTATGCTTTTTTGTGTTTTTTTTTTTATATAGAATACTTCGTTTTAAGAAGGAATATCCCACCTTACAGAAGAAAGAGCCTCCTCCTTCCCTTTTGGAAGCTGATCTTACAGAATTTGATGTTAAAAATTCTCATTTGCCCTCGGAGGTGTTGTACATGCTGAAGAACGTACGGTGAGTACTACGTGACGACCTCTTGCCCGTTCTGTGCAGGTTCTGCTGCCCTGTGCATTAAGCCTTCGTCGCACATTTCTTACTCTTTTCATGGTCACGAACTTTACCAAATGCTGCTACAACTTTAATAGCGAGCGCTGACCTTTTTAATGAACATAAATTGCTGCATTTCAATAATGCCCACGTGTCAGGAGATGGATAACTGCTCTCTAATAGGGACATTGAACTTTACATTTTTCTAAAAACCTTTGGTCTCTGTGAATTTTTTTTTTAGTAAGGTAACCTGCAAATTATCCCAAGAGAATTGCAAATTTCTGATTTTCTGGCATCTATTTTGTGAGCACTTATTGGGCAACTTACAGTATTGTCACGGTTGCTTTAGGTCATACTTTGACTAAATGCTTCCATTACTTCTACTCTTTTACTTTACTGTTGGCTGTTTCACGTGTCATTAGGAGAGGTTGCAGCCATGTTAACAAATCTTATGTTATAATTGTCTGTGATTAATTGCCACTTTGTCCTTTTTGGCAGAGTCCTGGGTCATTTTGAGAAACCTTTGTTCCTTGAACTCTGCAAACACATGGTGTTCGTACAGCTTCATGAAGGGGAGTACATTTTCCGCCCAGGACAGTTGGATAACAGTATTTATGTAGTCCAAGATGGGATTCTGGAAGTATGCATTCAGGAAAGTGTAAGTACACTTTTTATGGCTAAATTATTAAAGGGGTTGTTTCATCTCCTATATATCCTAGTCATATGCCACCAATGTCAGATAGGTGTGTTTCCCACCTGACCATCAGGTGTGTAGGGGTTAAGGATGAGTAAATTGAATTGCGGTGCCATAAGTTTGACTTTGGGAGCAGCCACTGTTCATGTGCCACTACCAAGAAATGTAGCGACGTATGCCCAGTTGGTGCTTCCAAAGCCGAATTAGAGCTGCACTTCTACTTGGACCAAGATTGTCAGGACTGGATGAGACGTTAATCAACAGGCAGGTGGGGACATCCCCTCACAGGTGAAGAATTCTTGCTAATGAGACGAATCGGCTCATTCATCACTAGTATAGGGCCCTCCTGACTCTCCCCCCAATGGAAGACGTCAAAGAGAGAAGGATCGGGTTGCTGGATTTTAAGTGCCTGTTGCCTTTTATTCTCAGACTGATAAGCCATCACCAGGGGTGTCTTAACAGCTGTGGCTGTCCCAAATCAGAACACGCGCGCGCTCAGCTGAGTGTACGTGTGTATGTGGGGATGAGAGCGTCAGCTATCTATATGGCCAGCTTTAGTCTAAAATGGCCTTCAAATGGTAATAATAGATTGTGTTCAGGACTGGTGTCTCGGCTCTGGGTGATATGTAGGACATTTCGGTTAGTGCTGATGCATAGCATGCGTTACCGGGTTCTGTGACACATATATACTGTATATATGAGCGTCTTTCATGTTTTTTTTTTCCAGGATGGGAAGGAGATGGTGGTGAAAGAAGTTTTGGCCGGAGAGAGTGTACACAGTCTGCTCAGCATCCTTGATGTCATCACCGTGAGTTCAGCTCTTCTCGTACCTAATGTGCAAGATCAGATGAAATGACTATGGGTCGCTGTACATGAAAAAAGACATCGCTGCTTTCTTCAAGAAACAGTACTACACCAGTAAACTGGTATTGCAGCTCAGCCTCATTCATTTCAATGAAGCAAAGCTGCAATAGAAGAGACAACCAATGCACTGGTATAGTGGTGGTGTTTTTGAAAGACAGCAGCCATTCCTGAAAAACTTTTTCTAAAAGGACACGTCCATCATTTTTATCACATATTACCAGCTTAGATGTGTATTCGATCTATTTATTTAAAAAAACACAAAAAACAAACAGGTGGATGTAATTTCTGTCCCAGTTCTGTAATTTCTCCATGTTTGGCCTCTCAGTGTGGCCAACAGTCTCACATAACTCTGTTAGGGCAGGAAGGGGTTATGTCTGAATTAGAGCATCACACATGTGCGCAGTGCTCTTCTGTGGGCGTCTTTATCTAGGTCTACTGTATGAAGAGAACAGTAGAGCTGTCACAGTTATACACCTACTATCATCATGAGGATTACTCTGCATATAACTTGTGTTGGCTTCTACAGATAGACATTATGTTGTGTTTAATTTTCAATGGTATAGTATTGCTGAACTGAATAGGAAAATGCAACCACAAATCCTCCCAAAAAAATTTTATTACCCCTTTTAGACAGAATTATCCCTTTAAAGGGTTGTGCAGTGGTGTCACATTGACCTTTCCTTAGGTGCTGGACGATCAATATCAGTCCAGCACGCCTGCTGTTTAGCTGTTTGAAGGGTTTGCTGCACTTTTAAGGCCTCTTTCACACGGGCGTCGCGGGTGAGGGCTGGATTCGATGCAGGTGCGTTCAGAGAAAATCGTGCGAGTAGGCAGGCAATTTCAGTCAGTTTTGACTGCGATTGCGTTCCGTTCAGTTTTTCGATCCCTCTTTCATTCAGTACTTTCCATTGGGTCGCCCTTGTATATATTAAAGGGTTTCTCTGGGCTTTAACGCCTTATGCTACAGAACATGGAGACTCGGGAACACTGGGACCCGAGCAGAAGAGCCTGCAGCCCAAGCTCAGTGACAACTGCGGCGTTGAGGTAAGTACAGAGGAAACTATCTTTCATCCCCAGGGACTGAAGACCTGGGGTAGTCCTATGGAAATTAGTTGGCCTTATCTTATGATTGAAACTGCTACCGGTAGCTGCAGGCATGTTGTAAAGGTACATGGGATGCTGATCACAGGGACCATAATGTGTAATGTCTGAATTGGCTCCAAATCGAAGCTTCACTTCTATTCTGGATATAAACAATAGGGCTGAGAAAAGCTAAAATGCCATGTGTCATCTAATTACGCTGTGCTCATAAATAGGGGTGAGCGAACTTGTGTTTTCAAGTTCAGCGTGCAAGGTTCTTATGGTCCGTGGTAGCGGAATCCATAACGGAGTTCTTAGTGACCCGAACCTTGCACACCAAACTTGAAAACACAAGTTTGCACATCCCTACTCATAACCTTTACTTGTGCGTAAAAACGAGATTTTTGTAAAACTTTACCAGTAAAATCTCTTGCTCGCTCTTCATTGGGGGACACAGAGACTGTGGGTATGGCCATGTCCTCTAGGAGGCGTTGACACTAGTAAAAGCTGTTAGCTCCTGCCCTGGCAGCTATAATCCCTCCAGCCTGGAGAGAGAGCTTCAGTTTGTGAACACGCAGTAGGAGAAGCAAGTAAACCAACGAAAAAACGTGGAACAGCAACAATGTCAAGAACCCAACTAGGTTCTAACCAGCAACAGCCACAACTGTGGCCGAACTACAATACTGGGTGGGTGCTGTGTCCCCCAATGAAGAGCGAGAAAGAGATTTTACTTGTAAGTTTTACAAAAATCTCGTTTTCTCGCCCATATTCATTGGGGGACACCGAAACCGTGGGTTGTCCAAGAGCAGTCCACAGGGAGGGAAAACCACAGACCCATGGAGCAAGCGCCCCTGCAGGCAACTAAGAACTGCCGCCTGCAAGACCACGCGGCTCAAGGCAGCGCCCATCGATGCAGAAGTATGTACCTGGCAAAATTTTGTGAATGTGCGTAAGGAGGACAGTAGCCGCCTTGCACAACTACACGGCCGAACCCTGAATCCTCCGAGCCCAAGTGCGCCCACCGTTCTGGTGGAGTGAGCTGTGACACCGAAGGGCTGAACCCTGCCCCGGGTGCAGTATGCTGGAGGCTGGCAAATAAATCGTCGGAGCCCTGACAACCAAATGGTGCAACTCCCTTTCCCTAGGGTGTGAAGGGGAGGGACACAGTGATGGAAGGACAATTTCTTCATTGAAATGGAAATCAGAGACCACCGTCAGGGAAAGGAATGAACGGGCCGGAGAACCGCTTATCCCTGTGAAGAACCAGGAAGGTTCTCTGCAAGAGAGCGCCCCAACCCGGACACCCGTCTGATGGATGTGATAGCCACAAGAAAAAAACACCTTCCAGGACAGGAGTCGGAGAGACATCTCCCGCAAGGGTTCAAGGGGAGAACTCTGGAGCGCTGAAAGGACCAAGTTCAGATCCCAAGGCGGTAAAGGAGGACGGTACTGAGGAACCGTAGGTGCCATTCCCTGAAGGAAGGTTATTATGGATAGGTAGAAGTAGAGACGATATGAGAATCACTGGCGGTGGAGTTCCGTCAGAGCCCGTGTATTGACGGTATAGCAACGCTGCTCGACGGAAATTTCGACCCAACCAAGATGAGAGAAAAACTCCTGCCTCTAGGAGGAAGAATAGAAGGGGTGTTCCGTTCCAGGAACGAAACTCCATCAACGGTGGTGAGTCGTGACAACACCCCCGCTCAGCCTGGCGTGGTGAGTCTCGTAGTCTAGCCACGGAATGTGCAGTGAAAAGGCATGACTACCATCGAACTGTCATGGCAGTCATTAGTGAAGTCTTGAGAGGTAGCTGTAGATACGGGTAGTATACCCAGGACCAACGGGTAGGATTCACCTGTAGAAGGAGAATATGGAAAACGTCACAGCCCAACAGTCGGTCCGGAACGAGACTGGAAGTAAAAAAAACACAGAACCAATACCCTGCATCAGCGTAGATGAGGGGAAGTAGTAACTTAGGAGCTACCAAGGTTTGCGAAGTGACCGTGAACCCTGAGCCAGAGAAGGAAAAAACGGAAGGAAATGGGGCAGGGCGAAGCCCATTCCCCATCTGGGACTGGCACTACACAGAAGTAGCCACCGGATGACAGTGACGGCGCCATACTCCACCCAAGGAGGAGGCCATGCAACGTACGCCACCGAATTTGGCGTTAGAAGAATCCGTCACCTGACGAAGGAGCCGTGCAGGGGGAGCCAGAGTATGTAATAGCTACTCCAGGACCCCCCTACCGTAGGAGCCGCAGCGTGCCCGCCAGCACAAACTGAGGGGCAGACTAGAGGTATCCGGTAGAGGCCATGGTACCATACTGCCCCAGGGAAGGAGAGCTAACCTTAAACACTCCACGTGGGAAGGGCGTTGAACAGGAACAACCGCCAAGCCAGAGTCAGGGTAAAACCCCTACCTGATGGAATGCCACACTGCAGCGACTGCGAACGCTAGTACCAGCGTAAAAACCGCATCAGCGGAGGAGAACATGCTGCAAAGCTAAACCAGAGTGCCAGCACAACCACTTCCCACATCAGAAAATGGTGGATAGGGAATATAGTCAGTGTAACCATCGACTTGCTGGAACATAGTCACAATATTACGTGCCATGGTGTTCGCACTACATATTGTTGAAGACACCTATTGGAACAGTGGAGGACCATGGAGATGGGGGACGCTAGGACACGAGTGACGCTGGGCAACCCCCTGAGGAGAGAGGTTGTCATATTCATACCACAAACATGGCGCTCCTCTCGCTGCTTTATTTTATAGCAGTTGCATTTTAAACGAGGGTGAGTGATTTGGCTGTCCCAGTACCCGGCCTCTGTTTCTGCGGACATCCAACATGTATTGATACTAGGGATGAAACGATTACTCGATTTGAATCAAGCAATTTGACACAAAAATTTTTTGCATCGAAGATTCGTTTGTGTCACGTGATCACGGAGCGGGAATGAAGCGCTTGCTATTACTCCCGCTCCGTGGTCTCCCGCTGGCCTTCAGTAGTCACCTTTCCAGCCGGGGGCCTCCGGACCCTCCACAGCACATCCATGGTCCCGCGCCGCACTGACCTCCTGACGTTCGCACGCTGTGACCTGACGCGCTGTGTGACGTCGGACGCAGAGCAGCGCGGAACGATGGAGTGTTTGTCTTCTGGAAAGGTAAGTTGGTGCGACTAAGGCCGGGCGCCCGCAGTGCACAGCGTCATAGCAACCAATGACGCTGTGCACTCCGGATGTCAGGAGGAACGGGGGGGGAGATGATTTCACAAGGGAGGGGGGAGAGCTGCTGGCACAAGGGAGGGGGAAGAGCTGCTGGCACAAGGGAGGGGGAAGAGCTGCTGGCACAAGGGAGGGGGAAGAGCTGCTGGCACAAGGGAGGGGGGGAAGAGCTGCTGGCACAAGGGAGGGGGGGAAGAGCTGCTGGCACAAGGGAGGGGGGGGAAGAGCTGCTGGCACAAGGGAGGGGGGGGGGAAGAGCTGCTGGCACAAGGGAGGGGGGAAGAGCTGCTGGCACAAGGGAGGGGGGGAAGAGCTGCTGGCACAAGGGAGGGGGGGAAGAGCTGCTGGCACAAGGGAGGGGGGGAAGAGCTGCTGGCACAAGGGAGGGGGGGAAGAGCTGCTGGCACAAGGGAGGGGGGGAAGAGCTGCTGGCACAAGGGAGGGGGGGAAGAGCTGCTGGCACAAGGGAGGGGGGGAAGAGCTGCTGGCACAAGGGAGGGGGGGGAGAGCTGCTGGCACAAGGGAGGGGGGGGGGAAGAGCTGCTGGCACAAGGGAGGGGGGGGGGAAGAGCTGCTGGCATAAGGGAGGGGGGGAAGAGCTGCTGGCACAAGGGAGGGGGAAGAGCTGCTGGCACAAGGGAGGGGGGAGAGCTGCTGGCACAAGGGAGGGGGGAGAGCTGCTGGCACAAGGGAGGAGGGAGAGCTGCTGGCACAAGGGACGGGGGAGAGCTGCTGGCACAAGGGAGGGGGGAAGAGCTGCTGGCACAAGGGAGGGGGGAGAGCTGCTGGCACAAGGGAGGGGGGAGAGCTGCTGGCACAAGGGAGGAGGGAGAGCTGCTGGCACAAGGGACGGGGGAGAGCTGCTGGCGCAAGGGAGGGGGGAGAGCTAATGGCTCTGGCGAGGGGGAGAGCTGTCGGCTCTGGGGGATAGTTGAGCCGATTGGCACTGGGGGGAACTGAAGCACTTGGGCTGATCACACGGGGGAAAGAAGGGTGTTGGGGACTGATGACAGGGGGTCTGAGTTTTTATAAAGGAAAACAGTCTATTAATCAATTTTTTCTTATTAGAATACTCGATTAATCGTAAAAAATAATTGATAGAATACTCGATTACTGAAATAATCGTTTACTGCAGCCCTAATTGATACTCTCGATGATTTTTCATTATTCCTGCCCTTGGGATATTTGTCAGCTCTGTTGTGTTGTGTTTTGTTTTGTTTTTTGTTGTGTGTTTTTTTTTTTTCCCAGAAATAATAAATGAAAGCGGGGAGGGAGAAACGAATGATTACTGTTCCTCGCAGCGTTAGATAAGCAGATTCCATGAGGATTGAAACCCTCCGCTCACAGGGCGCCTTCTAAATTATCTGTTGATTTGCCCTGAGAAAAGTAATTTTTTTTCTCAATTTCCAAGAACCTGGTTCTGTATTGTAGTTTAATATTGCATTACGTTGGGGGAGGGTGGCTGACTGTTGATTTGAGGCCTTGTTAGCGACTGGTTTGTATTCAAACTATGTAATCACACACCGACTTCTCTTTTCACAATGTCTTTAGATGCAGCTTGTGCAGTAAAATATTAGTAAGGTTTTGACGATTTAGTAGTTGAACTGGCAGGTTTGTTATCATGTTATCACCATGATGGATACCGAGAGCCAGCAGCATTTTACCTTACCATATCCATATATATTGCTTTCTCCTCAGGGGCATCCGGCTCCTTACAAGACCGTATCAGCCAGGGCTGCCACAGCATCCACCATCCTGAGACTTCCTGCAAATGCCTTCCAAGACGTGTTTGTCAAATACCCGGAGACACTAGTGAGAGTGGTGCAGGTGATTATTGTACCCTATATTATTGTGTTGGGGTATAAACTAATGGACCCTACATAGACTTATGTCCCCCGAGTTGCAAGAAATCATAGGGCTCCATAGAAAAGTAACCCAGGGACCCACTATCTTCACTTACCCCAGCTAGAGATTTGAGGATATTGTTCTGATTAAGTGTGTAGATTAGGGAGTCTACTTCTGTGACATCATCTACATTTACTGTTACCTTGCTGATCTCTTTCCATAGTCTGTGATAAAAACACAACATTTGCATGCCACCACTAGGGGGAGCTCAGTGCAAAGACATTATTATGGCCTACGTTGCACTGTATAAACTCCTCTGCCTTGAGCTCCCCCTAGTGGTAGCTGCAGGCAGACAGCTTTGTAACATGTGAAGAAGAATTTATATATTTATGCCAGTTGTCTGGTGTAAATACATTTGAGAAATTTGCTGTTCAGGATGAGCGCCATGTTTTTGACACACCTTTTCCTTTTTTTCTGACACAGAAGTCAGAGGGTGACTTTTTTTTCTTAAAATTTTCTCTGCTAATAAAAAAAATGCACCTGAAATCCAGTGCTTTGCATTCTGCAGTGCCTGGGAGTGTTTGACAAATTAGTGGCGTAGGGGTAGGGGGCTCATACTAAGTTTTTCTATGAGATATGTGTACACCCATGCTTAGGGGCCTGTTGCCATCATAGGTGGCCATTGTAAAAAAGGAATATATATATATATATATATATATATATATATATATATATATATATATATATAATTATAATTACATACATATACACACCACATTGTATACCATTGTATGGAATAGTCTAGTATACCGATATTGCTCCAACAGGACACTTTTTTTTGCCTCCACCTAGTAAATAGAGCTTTAGGGATACATTTGGCATGTACTCAATCAGTTTTTTTTGCCAGCATAGAGCCATAACTTGGTGTGAATAGGCCCTTATCTGTCCTCTCTGCCCTCCCTTCCACTATCTTCCAGCAAACGTTCACTGCTGCTCACCTCTTGCATCTCTTTCACAAAGGAGTTGAACCCCCCATGCCTATTAGGGTCCATTCACACGTCCGCAAATGTTTTGCGGTCTGCCAATTGCGGATCCGCCAAACAAGGACACCGGCCATGTGTGTTCCACATTTTGTGGACCGCACGTGGCCGGCACTATGATAGAAATGCCTTTTCTTGTCCGTGGCTGCGGACAAGAATAGGACATACTCTATTTTTTTGCGGGGCCCCGGAACGAAAGTGCGGATGTGGACAGCACATGGTGTGCTGTCCGTATCTTTTGCGGCCCTATTGAAAATGAATGGGTCCACACCCCTTCTGCAAAATTGTGGAACGGATGTGATCGTGTGAATGGACCCTTAATCTGGTTGTTTCACCTGGGTAAATGTATTATTCTACCAGAAGTCTTTAGAGATCATAACCTATACTAGATCGTATCACATTTTAATGAGTAATCTGTGTCTGACTGTGAATACTAACTGGGTATGCTTCAGTCTCAAAACCAGTGAGTATTAATTCTCTTTTACCCATGTTTCCCAGATCATCATGGTCCGGCTGCAAAGAGTGACGTTTTTGGCTCTTCATAATTACCTTGGTTTGACTACAGAGCTGTTCAACTCGGTGAGTAGCCCCTTAGGGCTGATTCACATGAGCGGATGCCGTGCGTGTCATCTGCAGCGTGAATGACAGCCAAGCCCCGCTCCGGACAGCAGAGACACGGAGCATTAACATGATTAATAATGCTCCGTGCCTCTCTCTGATCTTTTTACTACAAATGTGATTTTGTAGTAAAAAGATCACAGAGAGGCACAGAGCAATATCAGTCATGTTAATGCTCAGTGTGTCTGCTGTCCGGAGCGGGGCTTGGCTGTCATTCACGCTGCGGATGACACGCACAGCATCCGCTCGTGTAAAAGAGCCCAGAGATGCCAGGACAGTGCTCTCTGCTCTTTACAGGTATGGAAGAAGAGAATAAGTTACAGCGCCACCCTACATCAGAATAATACACATTGTATGATGTTATCTCCTCACAGCTACAAACCACAAGGGAGATTAGACAGCACCAAGAGTATATATACACATACTGACAGACTAAGGGCACCTAGTGTGTGTGTATGTTGTGTTTATTTTTATTTTATTTTTTGCAACCTTCCACCAGACAAAAGCAAGCAAACTTTATTTCAACCTTAGGCCTCTTTCACACTTGCGTTGTTGGGATCCGGCATGCACTTCCGTTGCCGGAGGTGCCTGCCGGATCCGTAACAACGCAAGTGTACTGAAAGCATTTGAAGACGGAACCGTCTTCCAAATGCTTTCAGTGTTACTATGGCACCCAGGACGCTATTAAAGTCCTGGTTGCCATAGTAGGAGCGGGGAGCGGGGGAGCGGTATACTTACAGTCCGTGCGGCTCCCCGGGCGCTCCAGAATGACGTCAGAGCGCCCCATGCGCATGGATGACGTGATCCATGTGATCACGTGATCCATGCGCTTGGGGCGCCCTGACGTCACTCTGGAGCGCCCGGGGAGCCGCACGGACGGTAAGTATGCTGCTCCCCTGCTCCCCGCTACACTTACCATGGCTGTCAGGACTTTAGCGTCCCGGCAGCCATGGTAACCATTCAGAAAAAGCTAAATGTCGGATACGGCAATGCGCCGAAACGACGTTTAGCTTAAGGCCGGATCCGGATCAATGCCTTTCAATGGGCATTGATCCCGGATCCGGCCTTGCGGCAAGTCTTCAGGATTTTTGGCCGGAGCAAAAAGCGCAGCATGCTGCGGTATTTTCTCCGGCCAAAAAACGTTCCGTACCGGAACTGAAGACATCCTGATGCATCCTGAACGGATTACTCTCCATTCAGAATGCATTAGGATAATCCTGATCAGTATTCTTCCGGCATAGAGTCCCGACGACGGAACTCTATGCCGGAAGACAATAACGCAAGTGTGAAAGAGCCCTTAACGATAGTTTTTTGCCCAATTCCTTGGGGGACACAGGAAACCTTGGGTATAGCTCATCTCCATAGGAGGCGTGACACTAAGTGAAAGACTGTTGAGCCCCTCCTCCAGCAGCTATACCCTCAGCCTGGAGCGAGCGACTACCAGTTTTTTGCTTAGTGTCAAGGAGGCAAGACACTCTCTGCACTGCAGAGCTGTCTTTGCTAAAGATTTTATTTTTTCTCTTTTTATTATTTTCAACTTTTTTCCTTTTTTCAACAGGGACAACAGAGTCGCAAAGACCTCTCTGTTTTCCCGGGGTTGAGCAGCGCCAGTGCCGGCTATCCGCACTGCTGCCTCCCCCACAGAAGAAAAGGAGGACCAGGGCAGCCCAGCTCCCCTGCATCCCGCCAGCACAAGGGTCGCCCGCCTGCAAGCCCCTCTCCAGCTTCCTGCCACTTCGGTGCCAGTGGCTGAAGGGGCGTCCCTGCTGGATGGACTGAGGGTGAAAACGTCGACTGGTGAGGTGGCTATGCAGCCGTTCCAACCCAAACCCCCCCCCCCCCCGTGTTAGGGTTTTAACTTCTGTGTTCCCTCTGCCTAGCCTTGTCACATTACAAGGCTTACTGTCGGCTTCCCCCCCCCCCTTGTGTGTGGAGCAGGACGGAGCGGTGCTCGTGGGGGAGGGTTTACTGCACAAGTTTACCTCAGGTGCTGCGGCCTTGTGGGGCCGCCTTTTGTTATCTCGGCCAGTGCTGCCGCTGTGTTCAGCTGCCGGCTGACTTCTCTTGCCGGCTACCGGTGTGTCATTCGCCGCCGGTGTATAAGGAGGTGGTCGGGGGGAAATATTTTCTCGGCGGCATATTTGTTTGAATCGCGCGCGCGAAAGTTCCGGCGGGGGGCGGAGCTTCGTTCCGCTTCTCCTTACATGTTAGACATTCAGTCGGGGGGGCGGACGTCTTTCTTCCCGCTCCTCGCTGGCCCCGCCTCCTCTTCGTGCCTGCTCTCAGGACGGATCGTTTTTACCTCAGGTTTTTACCTCAGGTTTTACCTCAGGATTTGCCGCTGCTGTTGCCGCTGCTGTTGTCGCTGCTGTTGTCGCTGCTGTTGTCGTCCGCTCCCACTGTGACCTGGTAGGACTGTTGACCCTTTCTAGCTCTGCAGCCCTCTGGCCTGGACGCTTTTATATTACTTCAGCCAACATGTCTGACCCCTCAGCGCCGGCCGGTCCTTGGTATCACACCTGCACCGCATGTAAGGCGCCCCTCCCTCAAGGGCAGCCTGACCCGCATTGCTCGGCTTGCAAAGCCCCATTACAGGGTCCGCCATCTGTTGTGTCACCCCCTGGCCTATTGGATCCCCCTGACTGGGCTAGATCCCTTTCCCAGGCTGTGGTCAGCCTCTCTAACGTTGTAGGCCGCCTTGCAGAGGTATTGCCCTTATCGCAGCCGGATATTTCCCCTGCTGGGCCCTCCGGGTCCGCTATCTTAGCTGACCCGTCTGAGTCCCTCTCTCCAGGCGACACCTCCAGAGCCCATCAACCCCAGAAGCGGTCTAGGGCGGAGCGCCTATCATCCTCGGATGCTTCAGTATCACCCCCAAGGGTGCGCTCTCAGTCGGGCCCTTCCTCGATACAGGATATGCCCTCTGAAGGGGAACTAGTTGATTCAGATTGTGATATGGACTCGGCCTTGCCTTCAAAACTGGCTTCTGCTGTGGGCCATCTTATTAACAATATTCGTGATACCTTTAAGATTCACGATGATCCTCCTAATTCTGAAAAAAACTGTTTCCTTTTTTCGCCAAAAACAGACGTCTGCAGTTTTTCCCCTCCACACTGACTTCTCGTCGGTGGTTTCCAAGGCCTGGGCCCGCCCTGATGCCCGTTTTACCCCGCCTAAGAAGTTGGATATCTATTATCCATTCCCGGCGGATTGCATTACAAACTGGGCGTCACCACCCAAAGTCGACCCCCCGGTGGCCCGTTTGGCAAAAAGCACGGCTATTCCCGTTGCTGATGGCTCTTCCTTACAATCCACTGAGGATTGCCGTATAGAGGCCATTACCAAAGGTATCTTTGCAGCCTCCGGTTCCGCCCTCCGGCCGGTCTTTGCTTCCGCTTGGGCTGGAAAAGCGGTTTCAGAGTGGGCTTCTCAGCTGGATCAGGAGCTTGAATCCGACGTCCCTATTCAGGACCTCCGTGCTCTAGCCCAACTTATCGTTCAAGCCGGCAAATTCGTCTGTGAAGCATCCCTTGATGCGGGGGCTCTCATAGCCCGTTCGTCTGCCCTGGCCGTTTCGGCCAGGAGGGAGCTTTGGTTAAAGGTTTGGACGGCGGACTCCACGTCAAAGCGGTCTCTTACTGGCCTTCCCTTTACTGGTTCTCGATTGTTCGGGACCCGCTTGGATGAAATCATATCCGAAGCCACGGGGGGGAAAGAGTACGCATCTTCCTCAATCTAGGACTAGGACCACCACTCGAGGCCGTCCCATTTTTTCTCGCTTCAGGTCTTTCCGCAGGGCTCCCGCACCTCGCACCTCTTCAGGTCCATCCCCTAGCTCTGTCCAAGACAGACGTAAGAAACCTTTTTTTTTCGGACCCAGCCCTCCTGGCGCAAGTCACAGCCTGCTCGCCCTCCCGCGACCAAGCAGAACACTACCTGAAGGGGGACGTCTCTTCCTGTTCAGGGACTTCTGGCAGGCGCACGTCTCCGACGCCTGGGCTCTCGAAGTTGTGTCTTCCGGGTACAAACTCGAGTTTACGTCCCTCCCCCCAGTTCGGTTCTTTCGCTCCCGGGTTCCCCGGGATCCCCAAGGGGCGGCCGATTTCTTTACTGCCACTCGCACCCTTCTGGACAAAGGGGTCATCGCTCCGGTTCCCATGGAAGAAAGATTCAAGGGGTTCTATTCGAACCTTTTTGTGGTCCCCAAAAAAGAAGGCTCGGTTCGTCCCATTCTGGATCTAAAACGGTTAAACCGTTTCCTTCGTCTTCAGCGATTCTGGATGGAGTCTCTCAGGTCGGTGGTGGCCTCTCTGGAAAAAGGGGAGTTCCTGGCCTCTATCGACATCCAGGACGCCTACCTTCATATTCCAATCGCTCGGTGTCATCAGTGCTTTCTGCGCTTTGCAGTGGGGTCCGACCACTACCAGTTCGTTGCCCTCCCCTTCGGGCTGGCGACGGCCCCTCGCGTTTTCACAAAGGTCCTAGCCCCTGTCCTCGCCTTACTTCGTTCCAGGGGAGTTTTTCTTCTTCCATATTTGGACGATCTCCTTATCAAGGCACCCTCTCTGTCACTGACATCTGCCAGTGTGGACCTCTCGCTACAAACCTTACGCCGGTTCGGTTGGATTATCAATCTTCCCAAATCCGCTCTTGTTCCATCCAGGCAACTGATCTTTCTGGGGATGCTGCTGGATACAGATGCAGCGGAGGTTCGGCTTCCGTCAGAGAAGCGCCAGCTCCTTCATCGGTCGGTTCAGAGCCTTCTGAACCACCGCCGTCCTTCCTTCCGGTTCAGCATGCGGGTCTTGGGACAGATGGTGTCCTGTTTCGAAGCAATCCCCTACGCGCAGTATCACTCCCGCACCTTTCAGACTGCCATTCTGTCCGCATGGGACAAGTCCCAGGAAAGTCTGGATCAGCACTTTCCCCTTCCCCCCCAGGTTCGCTCCTCTCTCCTCTGGTGGTTACGGACCCCTCTCCAAGGGAAGTCCTTCCTACCGATAACTTGGTTGGTGATTACCACCGATGCCAGTCTGCGGGGTTGGGGGGGGGTGTTTCCTCCTCGGTCCGTACAAGGCACTTGGTCTCCATCGGAGTCCAAACTGCCAATCAACGTTCTGGAGCTGAGGGCGGTTCTCCTCTCACTCCGGCATTGGACTTCGCTGCTTCAGGGTCACCCTGTTCGTGTCCAATCGGACAATGCCACGGCTGTGGCATACATAAATCATCAAGGGGGCACTCGCAGCGCGGCGGCAATGAGGGAGGTGTCTCTAATCCTTCGCTGGGCGGAAGTTCATGTTCCAGCCATTTCGGCCATTTACATCCGGGGAGTGGACAATTGGGCGGCGGATTTCCTCAGCCGGACGACGATCGACCCGGGCGAGTGGTCTCTGCACCCCGACGTCTTCGAGTCTCTTTGCCTCCGTTGGGGTCGTCCGGACGTGAATCTCATGGCCTCCAGATTCAACCACAAGCTCCCCACCTTCATGGCCAGAACCAAGGATCCAGACGCTTACGGCGCGGACGCGCTCGTCCTTCCCTGGACGGAGTTCTCTCTCCTCTACGTTTTTCCGCCCCTGCCTCTTCTTCCACGAGTCCTTCGGAAGATCGCGGCGGAGGGCACGCCTGCGATCCTAATAGCCCCGGATTGGCCTCGTCGTCCTTGGTACGCCGACCTTATGTTGCTCCTGGCAGACGCCCCCTTGCCTCTGCCTCTAAGAGAAGACCTCCTCTCTCAAGGGCTGATCTTCCACCAGCATTTAGGGTCGCTACGTTTAGCGGCGTGGCTATTGAAACCGCGGTCCTAACGCGGCGGGGGTTTTCTGCTGACGTGGTCCGTACCATGATTCGTGCGCGTAAACCGGCATCGTCCAGGATTTATTACCGAACCTGGCGGGCCTATTTGAATTTCTGCGAGACCTTAGATGTTTATCCCCTTTGGTTTTCTCTCCCCACGATTTTATCCTTCTTGCAGTCTGGTCTGGACTTGGGTTTGGGTCTCAGTACCCTAAAGGGTCAGATCTCAGCGCTTTCGATCCTTTTTCAGCGACCTCTGGCTCCGCTCGGTCCAGTTAAGACTTTTCTTCAGGGGGTTGCTCACTATGCTGCCCCGTATCGCGCTCCCGTTCCATCTTGGGATCTTAATGTTGTGCTGACGGCTCTCCAATCTTCTCCTTTCGAGCCTCTGCGCAGGGTTTCCCTTCGCTTGTTGTCTTGCAAAGTTTTTTTCCTCGTTGCCATCACGTCTCTTCGGCGTGTGTCTGAATTGGCGGCACTTTCTTGCGTAGAACCCCTCTTGGTTTTTCACCAGGACAAGGTGGTTCTCCGCCCGGTTCCGGATTTCCTTCCGAAGGTGGTGTCCGCTTTTCACCTGAATGAAGATATTGTCCTTCCTTCTCTGTGCCCGTCCCCGTCTCATCCTCGGGAACGGGATCTTCACCGTCTGGATGTTGTTAGGGCTCTGAGGATCTACTTGGATGTAACTAGACCCTTTCGGCGCTCGGATTCTCTATTTGTGGTTCCGGAGGGTCCGCGCAGGGGGCTGGCGGCATCTAAAGTGGTTATTGCCCGCTTCATCAAGATGGCTATTGCTGAGGCTTACCGTGCTAAGGGCAGGGAACCGCCCTTTGGTGTTACCGCTCATTCTACCAGAGCGGTCGGGGCTTCCTGGGCTCACCGAAATCGAGCTTCGGCTGAACAATTGTGTAAGGCGGCCACCTGGTCTTCTTTGCACACCTTCACCAAGTTCTACAAGGTGAACACTTATGCATCGGCGGATGCTGCTTTGGGCCGCCTGATCTTGCAGGCGGTGGTGCCTTAATGCCTATGGTGCTTTAATTCTTCTTGGGTTGTGGTCCCTCCCTATTTGTGGACTGCTTTTGAACGTCCCAAGGTTTCCTGTGTCCCCCAAGGAATTGGGCGAGAAAACGAGATTTTTGTATAACTTACCAGTAAAATCTCTTTCTCGCTCTTCCTTGGGGGACACCGCACCCACCCATTGTTTTGGTTGCCCTGACGGGAGTTTTGACTTGTTGGGGTTAATTTGGTTGATCCTTGCCTTTCTTTTAACTACTTGGGCACATAACTGGTAGTCGCTCGCTCCAGGCTGAGGGTATAGCTGCTGGAGGAGGGGCTTAACAGTCTTTCACTTAGTGTCACGCCTCCTATGGAGATGAGCTATACCCAAGGTTTCCTGTGTCCCCCAAGGAAGAGCGAGAAAGAGATTTTACTGGTAAGTTATACAAAAATCTCGTTTTTCCAGGTGTTTTAAAAAAAAAAAAAGGGGTTGGATGAGGTATTTCCAAATTTGTCCCATGCCAGTAAATTCTATAAAATAAAAAATATTCCTACACGGCCATGTGACAACAGCCGGCACACAGATGTTTTTTGAACCAATTAAAGGCAGTGGGGCTAGTCACATGGCTGCTTTTCTAAGAGCCAGTGAATGACGACTGTCCAAAAATAGGACCCCATTGAAATCAGTGGGACTGTTTACAATGGCCATTTAGACAGGAATGCGCCTATCGGGGCAACCAGTAAGGGCATTCTTTATACTGAGGGGCACTAATGGGGGCATTAGAAATACTTGGGGTCACTAATGGGGCATTTAATAATACTGGTGGGCACTAACGGGCAATGAATCGTACTGGGGACGTTATGTATACTAAGACACCGCAGGGGTTGGGATTATTATTATTATTTTTTTTAATTAATCTGTTTTTAATGATGGTTGAAAAAAGGCCATGAAAAATGGACGGACATATTATATTTTTTTCCTTGTGTGAATGTAGCCTTAAAAGTCCTGTTTTGAACAGAGCTTTGTGTGCCTGATTGATCCAGACTTCAGGTATGATTTACCACCTCTTCTCTCTCGTAGTTGAAATTAATGGAGCAAATCTAGTCGTCCCATCTACTGTCTCTGTCTCACTTTTCTGCAAATTTGTCCCTCGCCGGCTCTAAAAATGAACAAACAGCCAATTAGAGCTCCACAAATAGACATGGTGTCTGGCCGAACATATGTTCGCAAATTCCTCCATATCTCCATCCTAGCTAATGAGCAAATTCTTGGGATTTCTAGATCAATTGTGTTTTGCTCCTTCTGCTTCACACCTCGTCTCTGAATCGGTTTGTCCCTTTTTTGTGTTTTTGTTTGATCTTTTAGTTTTCTTATGCCTTGCACATTTTGTAGCCTTTAGTTCAGGACAGTTCTTGATCTAAACTGAGGCAATGATGCTGGGGGTGAGGGTTTAAAATCTTCCCTTACCACTGTAAGCGGTTATGGTTTCACTACCGCTTATAAAAGAAGCATTCCCATTCCCAATAACATTGCTCAGAAAGTGGACTGTTGGCCTAGACGAGCTCTTGGCCGACAGCTATCTCCATGTATTGGCAGCATGGCGCTTTCACAGTACAGTGCTGCCCAGAAAATGTTGTTATGATGGGGAAGAGGGGGCTTATGCCGGACAGCCAGCCGTAGGTCTCTGTTGTGCACACAATTAAGCAAAGACGACTAGTTACTGTCACTTTAATGGAAACAACTCAGCAAACGTGTGCAATTATATTAATGTGCATTTAATTTGTTCAACAGGAGAGCCAGGCCATTCCTTTATTGTCCGTAGCCAGCTTGACCTCAAGCACGGGAAACGCTAAGAGCGTCAGAAGACCGATGAACAGTATGTCTATTGAAGAGGACCACCTGGATCGGACTGAGAAGCCTGCTGAGTTCCAGCCAGATCAGGATCCAGGAATTCTGGGTGCGTCTGTGAATCCGTTATGATTCTATAGTGGCTTATAATCATCGATTTAAAGGGCTTTTCCAGAATTTCGATATTGATGGCCTGTCGTCGGTCTAGGTCATTAATATCCTATCGTCAGGGGTCTGACACCCGCTACCCTCCTTCGATCAACTGTTTGAAGAGCGCTGCATCCAGTGATGTCATGTTCTCCAGTCACATGTCCTAGACACCCTGACACTCACTAGAGCGCTATGGCCTGCTCAAACAGCTGATCAGAGGGGGTGTCGGGTGTTTGATCCCAAGATCTGATATTGATGACCTATGCAGAGGAGAGGTCATAAGTATCATGATCTTAGATAACCCCTTTAATCCACAACATTAACATGCGTGTAAATACATGTGCTGCATTGCTATACTGTATTTTGTTACAGTCAGTTTTCATTGCTGCAGTTCTTGCCAATGTTGAAACCGCAACATATAGAACAATAGCAAATCAGTCACCTACCGGACATGCTGTGTTTAACTGCAAAATGTCAGTAGGGTCTCCTGTTATCCCATTCAGGATAGTGAAACATCTAGCCACCTCTGTAGGTTAGGTCGAATGTGTGTTGCCTGTAGTAAGATGATCCTGTCACAGAGTGGCGCTGCAGCTCTTTGGGCCACTTGTTAGTCTATCGTATTACACAAGAGGATGAGAAACGACGACGAGTGCTGGTGTAAAGGATCTGGAGCCTTTTACATGTCTCCGATTTCTGATTGATTTTATGTTGCAGTAACATATTCTGTAGGTCTGCACACTTGAACATGTCCCTACCCAGGGGGCTCACATTCTGGTTTCCGTAACCTAAAGGGAATGTTTCATCAGAAAATGACCTACTGCTTAAATGATGTTTTTATGTGACCCATAGTTTTTTTTCTTTTTCCATGTCATTCTACAGTATGGAAAAATATTCCTATTTTTGCACTTGCCACAGGATTCACCATTCGCAATAAATGATGGTCACAGCTTAGGCTACTTTCACATTAGCATTTTCAATTCCGCTATTAAGATCCGTCGTAGGATCTCAATAGCGAAAGAAAACGCTTCAGTTTTGTCCCCATTCATTGTCTATGGGGACAAAACTGAACAAAACGGAATGCCCCAAAATGCATTCCGTTCCATTTGGTTGCGTCCCCATCGCGGACAGAAAAACGCTGCAAGCAGAGTGCCGGAGATTAGCCATAGTTGGCTAGGTCATCAATATGGTGGGGGTCCAACTCCAGCACCGCCGCCTGTCAGCTGTCTGATAAGACTGCGGAGCTCCGGTGAGTGCAGCGGCCTTTTCACAGCTTACCAAGCACAGCGCCGTCCACTGTATTGCAGCTCAGCCCCATTCACTTGATGTCACATGGCCTAGGAGGAGGCCCGGCACTAGTCTCTTCAGACAGCTGAATGGCGGGAGTGCCAGGAGTTGTAGGGATAGGCAGTCATTATCAAAATCCTGGACAACCAAGATCGATGGTGCCGAGTTTCTTACATCTGGAGAGTGCCTCCTGAGCAACACTCTCTCAGCAATGTTTGCAGCTTGTTAAATTGTAGCAGCGTGATTACAGGTGTCCGCGAAGATGTTGTAAGTGTGACATGAGCAGATATTAATAGAACCACAATGATCATGTGTAACACTGCGTTATCAGCGTGATCGCAAGGCGTGCAGCAGTATGACAGGAGACAATGAGGCCAGGGCGCTGTTTTTTTTTTGTCGTTTTTTTTTTATGTAAACTCCGCTATATGTTATGTATGGTAAGTGTGAGAAACAACACAAACACAACCTAGCACTGCCCTTTCACCTTTTCGGCCTCTTTCACATGTCAGAGGTGTGCTGTCTGTGGTCTCCACGCGTATCCATTGAAATACTGTGTGTAGTGGGGTCTTGGAATTGCAAAGAATAAATGCAAACAATGTGCAAGAAAGTTCATTTTTCTAATGTAGTGAGCAATACATATAACCACAGAACACCAGAAACAATTATCTTGCAGCAGAAAAAAAAGTTGGTGGCAAATTGTGAGCTTGTTAATGGTTATCTGAGGAGCGTTCTGCCACGATGAATGCACAAGGCACGGAAATCATGTAGATCTGCTGCTGGCAGCTCTCTTTGCAGTTGCTGACCAATGACATCCCAGATGTGCTTGATTGAAGACAAGTCCGGAGACACTGCAGGCCATGGTAGCAGGTTTAGACCATGCAGGCTGCTCACAGTAGCACGAGCAACATGCGGCCTAGCGTTATCCTGTTGAGAAACAGCTCCTGGGACTTTTTGAAAAAATCACCAGACCACTGGTTCCACAATCAAATCAATGGAATGCCAAGCTGTTAGTACCTGAAATGAAGACTAAAGGGGTCCTGCTGCCGTACATTGTGCCACCCCCACCCCACACCATAATCCTGGGAGTAGGAGCGGTGTGACATTCCCTTGTGAAGGCCTCTTCAATACACTGCTCACGTTGTCTCCAGATCAATCTCCGGCTATTACTGTGTCGGAAAGAAAAGTGAGACTCTTCGCCAAAGAGGATAGACCTCCATTCCAGCCTCCGTTACCATCTTGCCATGATAGCTTTTAAAAGCAGTGTCATAAGACCAATAGAACCTGTGTTGCCCAATGTTGTACAGATGCCTTCTGATGATTTGTGTAGATGCTGTTTGCCGCCCTAGGCTTTGGATGTGACAGTTTAACTTGCAGTACAGAATGGATCACTACAAGCCATTCTTCTAATCAGACGATCCGTCCGGGCAGAGGTTCTCCTCTCTGCACCTCTTGCTGTTATTCCAGTTCGTCATTGTTCTCCCAACCACTGGGACACGCAGCTTAGAACAGCGCTGACATCTCGGCCTAGGAACGTAGTCATCTGCCAGAGTGATAGACCAAGGCCTCTCAGTTCAAGGATTTTGTCCCTCTCAGTTTGTAATAGGAGACAATAACCGACATGTGGACTAACATGAGGCATTGCACAATCCTCTCATACTACTTGATCAATTTCTGAGGTTTTATGAGGCTAAAAACTTTGCTTTTAATCTGCCTTTTATCCCCCCCTTCCCCACATACCACAGATTAGAGCTAGGTGCTGGAAAATGTTCCTATCCTAGTAAGGCCTTATTCACACGTCCGTTGTTTCTTTCCTGATCTGTTCCGTTTTTTGCGGAACAGATCTGGACCAGATCTGGACCCATTCATTTTCAATGGGTCCTGAAAAAAAAATCAGACATTGAGCTGTCCGTTTTTTTTTCAGGACCCATTGAAAATAAATGGGTCCAGATCTGGTCCAGATCTGTTCCGCAAAAAACGGAACAGATCAGGAAAGAAACAACGGACGTGTGAATGGACCCTAACACTTGCTCGATTTGCTTGTCCTTTCTGGTGTTGCAATTTCAGTGTTGAGGAGTGTAAATTAGATCAAGTGATCCAAGTCCATCGCATTACATTGATCCAGGTACGTCCCTCCTGTTGCGCCATTCTGCTAATATAGTTTCATACTTTTTCCCTCTAGATCCTAGCAACTTTACAGCATCTGACGGTCCGAGCACAGGTCATTGTAGAAGTTGCTCTACTTCCAGCCTTGGCGAAATCCCAGGTAAAGGAATGGCTGACTTTAAAAAAAATAAAAATTCTGGTGGTCATTGTATGTAGAACCAATTAAAAGCATGAAGTCGTTGACGAGACTTTCTTATTCCTCGTTCATTTTGCCTCTGCGATGCTTTTGGCAGAAATTATAAAGAAAAGCTTTAGTAGCAAAGTTTTAGTTTGTTGCTTTTATTGCTAATTCCTAAAGCCTTATTCACAGAAGGTTTGGTCAAAATTTTTAATCCAAAACCCGGATCGGGTCCTTAAACACTCAGCCCCTGTTTCTCCTCACTGCACAATCACAGGAGAAGTTTGAATGGAACAATGACTGAGCATGTGCTCGCTCCATTCAAAGATTATGGAACAGATCCTGAGGATAGGTGACTCGTGTGTTTTGTGGGACAATTCCTTAAAGAGGTTTTCCAAGATTTTTACACTAATGACCTGTCCTTTTGGATAGGTCATCAGTATCTGATCGGTGTGGGTCCGACACCCGGGACCCCTGCCGATCAGCTGGTTAAGACACCTGCGCTCCTGTGAGCACCGTGGCCTTTTTCCTGCTTACCATGCACAGCGCCATACATAGTATAGTGGCCGTGCATGAACGTGTCGTCATTCGGCCTAGGAAAACCAGAGAGAAGGCCGCAGGACTCGCAGGATCGTCGGTGCCTGCTCAAAGAGCTGATCGGCGGGCATCCAGGGTATCGGACCACCACCAGTCAGATACTGATGACCTATCCAGAGGATAAAAATCTCAGAAATCCCCTTTAAATGTTTTTTTCTTATGCCCTATAAATATTCCATATATTCTTCCACATATGCAGTCATATCTTCTCTCTGGTGTCCATCACTTTAACATAGGCGCGTACTGTGTGTAGTCTTGTGTGCTTGAGATGACTGTATGCATGGTAAGGCTTCAGCCACTTGTAAGTAGAAATGGTTGCAGTCTCCTGGCAGACATGCGTTTTGCTCCTTCCATCCAGGCCCGAGTTCCCTTCCCCCGCCAGCTTGATCTGTGATGTAAATGATTTTACTTCCTCCAATCCCCTCAACAATTAATTGGAAAGCAGATGATTTTTTCCCCCCATCTCCTACTGTTCCTCCTCCCGAGAAGCCCCTATTTATATCTCCTCGTGTTAGATTAATTAGCACTTCTGTGGCGTTCAGCATGTGAGCGGCGTGCTCCGCGGTAACAGCTTAGCTTTAAAACCATGAAAGAAGTTTTCTTTGGCTGCCTTGTGCATGTACGTCTCGTGTAGCTCCTGCTTATGAAAGGAGAACCGCCGGTTCATGGAGTATTGATTAAATTTTCCCCTTCTACTCAATGGTGCAAGGGCATGCTGACTTTTAAACAAGTCTGCAGTCTAAAAGCAACTACCAAATCATAGCATCGGCCTTTCTGCAAGAAAGCCTGGTATGGAATTTCTTTCATTCCCATTGTGTAATCTGCAAAGTTTGGGTCAAGCAAGAAAAGCATTAGAAATAGCTGAATAGGGGAGGGGGGGGGGGTGCTTCAAAATGTTTCATGTTTGGACAGCCCCTATCTGTTTTGAAGGGTTATATCCATCTCTTTAATTGGTGGCATATCGCTATGATATTGTGACCAATGTCAGATAGGTGCTCCTGTTTCCAGAAAGGGCCCCCCCTCCCAAAGTGAAGAGGAGTACACTACACAACAGCGACGTGCTTTCCATTAATTTCTATGTCAGTTCAGAAAATAGTCGAGTGAGCGTGCTCAGCTTTTTTTTTTTTTTTTTGGGAAGTCCCATAGATGTGAATGGAGAGTGCACTGCGCATGCACGACCACCTCTCCATTCATCTCTCTTGGACTGCCCGAAATAGCTGTGCCGGTGCTTGTCTATTTTCGGGAGTCCCATAGCGGTGAATAGAGGGTGGCCGCGCTTGTGTAGTGCGCTCTCCTTTGATTTAGGGGCAGTCCGATCTGGAGATAGGAGCGGGTCCCAGGGGTGGGACACACACCTGTCTGACATCGGTGGTATTTGCCACCAATGTTTGAAATGGGAATACCCACAGTGCGGCCTGGCCACAGGAGCCGCATGCGAATCACCTCTAATTGTTCACATGCCAAGTACAGGGACAGACAACATTTAGCCATAATTTGGGTGCAGATCCTGTGGAAGGGTCGCCGCCAGAAAGTGGGCTGCTGTCCTCACACGAGAGGAGATGAGTGGGCCAGCTGGGTAATGCTTGGATTAACCTTCTTCCAGTGATGGAGCTGCTCTTGGCTCTTCACTCTGACTAATAAAAGGGCCTGTAGCCCCCATATGGTCCCTGCATGTGTCCTGATAGCAGCTTTTTAGAGCAGACAACCATTTTTAGTGACCCTGTGGCCAGTGGTGGATCCAGAACCTCTGGTGTCTAGCTATAGAGCCACTTACATCATCTGCCTCCCATCATCCTCTCAACATTATGAATGTGGATCCTTAGTATTATTATGTTGTTTATACATTTTTATTTGGTTCTAATTCACAAATAATAATTGCAGCATATCACGTATGATAATGTTTCCTGCCTTGATGCATCTTTTTAACTTCTAGGAAGCCCAAAAGCTGCCAAATCTGACATGGACATGGCTTACGAGAGAGCACGTGTGAGCCTGACTCCTGACGACTTCCCTCCGAGCCCTGTCCTGAACAAGGTGGGCGCGTGCCCCAGTCAGGTCTTGTATTCTCGGGGGGGGGGGGTGAGAAGTGTAAATTGGGAGGCAGATTGAGCTGCTGCCTGCTTCTCTGCGGGCTTCTCATAATCGTCATGCAGGCCAGTCCTAACCTGTCCTCTCCTCATACAAAGATTCATAGATCAGCACTCGATGGTTTTCTGCAGATGGATGTAATGTGTCCACCAGTTCTCAGGGTTTTATAGGTTTTATGTATTTTTTATTTTTTTTTCTGTTGATGCGTAGTTTAGTTTAATATACAAGGTCACCTTTTTCAATGTGTGTACTCCTTTCTTTGGCACATTTTGCTCCTAAATAGCATCTAATTTCTCTCCTTGTAAGCTGAGCTTTAACCCCTTCTACCCTAGACCAGTTTTCCCCCTTCTGCCCAGGTCATTTTTTGCAAATCTGACATGCGTCACTTTGTGGTAATAGCTTTGGAACACTTTTATATATCCAAGCCATTCTGAGATTGTTTTCTTGTGACACATTGTTCTTCATGATAGTCATAAATTTGAGTCAATATATTTCACCTTTTATTTATGAAAAATCCCAAATTTGCAAAAAAAAAATGAAAAATTCGCAATTTTCAACATTTCAATTTCTCTGCTTTTAAAACAAAGTGATACCTCATAGAATATTTATGACTTAACATTCCCCATATGTCTACTTTATGTTGTAAATGTCATTTTATTTTTTTAGGATGTTAGAAGGCTTAGAAATGTAAAAGCTGACCGGGGCATAGAAGGGTTTAATCCCCCGACTTCGGCTGTTACAGCGATGCCGGCGGATACAGAAGGGGCTCGGCTATCGGGGACTGCCGGGCCCCGCCAATGATCGGCGGTGCACCGCTTCGGTGCCTGCCCGATCACCATGACGTAATAGTACGTCAAAATGCGGCAAGTGACTTGCCGCCATGACGTACTATTACGTCATGTATCTGGAAGAAGTTAAAGGGTTTGTCCTACTTGATGACTAATGTAAAGTGTGTTTTATATGGAACTTACCGATGCACCCCTTTTTAAATTTTCTGCATCGTTTTCAGTATAGGTGAAGCCACGCCCTCTCTTCTCCATGTGGCAGTCCTGTCCATAGGATGCAGATGGAGGGACTTGTGACCAGACACGTCATTCAGCCTCCTCCATTGGAACACTGCATCGGCCATCTGTGTGTGCAGGTCCTGAATATTGGGAATGTAGCACAGGCAAAGGCCTGATGCACACAATCCGCAAAACACAGAAGCCGCCCGTGTGCCTTCCGCAATTTGCGGAACGAAACAGGCGGCCCATTGTAGAAATGTCTATTCTTGTCCGCAAAATGTTATATTTTTTTTGCGGGGCCACGGAACGGAGCAACGGATTCGGACAGCACACTGAGTGCTGTCCGCATCTTTTGCGGCCCCATTGAAGTGAATGGGTCCGCATCCGAGCCGCAAAAACTGCAGCTCGATTGCGGACCAGAACAACGGTCGTGTGCATAAGGCCAAAGTGTGTGTTTAATGGAGGAGGCTCAGTGGCGGATCTGGTCACATGCCTCCATCTGCAGCCATCTTCTAGACCAGAGGGAAGCTGGGCTGAGGTTCCACCAATATCGAGGGTGACGCAGGTATTTGAGAAAGGGTACGATAGTTAGTATCACCTGTTCAACCTAATACACATTTTTTGACAGGAGACAACTGGTATGTTGTATATGGTGGCAAAATTATAGGGTAACCATGAACTGACCCAGTCAACCCTTACATACAGTGTACTCTACGGGGTTGTGTTAATAATTAGCAGTATGTGTTATTTTCTATTTAGTTTATTCGTTACTTTTCTAACAATCCTCATTATCATTATTATTTATTTTTAATCCTTATTAAATACCGGAAAAATATTGCCATTGCATTTTTTTTCAGTCATTGAGCGAGACATGACCCTCCTGTTTTCCTGTGGTTCTGTATTCCCACAGCCTATCCTGAAGAAGTCGGTGACGGTGACAGAAACTCCATCAGCCGTCTATCATTACACAGCAGAGGATTTGTTGATCCCGGAGTTCAGTGTTAACAGACAACTGAATGCCATGTTTGAGGCCGCAAAAAAAGACTTGTCTACTCTTATAAATCTTGAGGTAAGTTCTCCAACTACATATTATTAAAGGGGTTCTCCTGGATTTACATGTTGATGACCCCCACAGATCAGATATTTGAAGAGACTGTGGTGAAAGCCGCGGCCTCCTTGCAGCTTACCAAGCACAGCACCTCCATTGGATAGCCACCATGCTTGAATCGGACTGACCTGCGCCTAGCCCACGTGACCGATGAACGTGTCACTGGCCTCGGAAGATCTGGTAAGGGCTGCAGCCTCTTCAGACAGCTGTGTCGGACCCCCGCCAATCTGATATTAATGACCTATCCTGATATTGGTCATAAATATCAGAATCTCTGGAAAAGCCCCCATGTAATAACAATTCTGGAGCAGCTATTTTTATGACTCTATGTTGTACCATTCCTCTATTATTCCTACTAGAAGTTATGCATGAATTGCTAGTGGTTTGCAGTAAGGGTATAGAGAGGTATTAACCAGTTGGGGGGGGTGTCCCTGCAGAGTCTCACTCTATCCAGTCAGTGCTGCTGTGCAGGTGCACACCCCCAACCGGTTAACACCTTTCTGTACACTTATTGCAGACTGCTAGCAATTCATTCATACACTTCTAGTAGAAATAATAAAGGAATGGCACAACATAGAGCCATAGGAATAGATGCCCCAGAACTGTTATTACATGGGGAATGCGTGAAGCTATTAAAACAGACATGTCAGGAGAGGGGAGAGGTCCTCTTTAAATCAATATCATGTGCATGTCTCCTTGCTCACCAGCAGGTGGCGCTGTGCAGCTTTTTCTTGGAGCCCATAGGCAGAACACACTCTTCCTGTAGCTGATCAAATGTGATGGTCGGAGTTTAATTGGGAGCCACAGAGAGAATCGAAAAGAGGTTTTATACCCTGATCTCTAACATTATTAACAGAGATAAAAATCTTAATTGTTAACAAGCGTCTTTTACTATTGGATCACTAACTGGCTCGTTCGAAGTCCACGTGCTAGATCACCTTGCCATTAGCTTTTATTGCTAGTGCGTGCACGCATCACCGCAGGGGAAATGTAGTATTACACCGTGCTCATCGAGTTCCTTCAGTACAAGAGATCTCTCTGGTGACTGATTTTCCTAAGTAGAGAACTAATAAAAGCATGGCTGCACACCATTTCACATACAAACAATAGAACTGAGAAATGGGGATCATTCTAAATTAAAGTGGTATTATACCTACTATAAATGAAAAAATAGAAGCTCTTTGCGCACATTTTTAATCAAACGTGTGTCGGGCCATATACCAGGCGTCAAGGTGGCTTCCGCAGACGGGTACCTAACACTAACAGAACTGCCTCTCTTGGACTTACCTAAGCCTACAATATTCGGGGCAGTGTAGGAACCAGCTACATTTATACTCTGCTCAGAAGTCCCAGGCAGATGGCAGAGTACTTATGTAGCTGGTTCCTACACTGCCCTGAATATTGTAGGCTTAAGTCCAAGAGAGGCAGTTCTGTTAGTGTTAGGCTGGGTTCAGACCTGAGCGCATTGTATATGCGCGTTTAACGCGCGTTTTTGTCGCGCGTTTTTATGTGCGTTTTTTGCAATAGTAAACGCGCGTTTGCCGCGCGTTTGTGTGATTGACTGCAGTGTCCTATGGCCACAAACGCGCGTCAAAACGCCCCAAAGAAGCTCAAGAACTTGTTTGAGCGTAGGGCGTTTTTCAGCGCGTTCAAACGCGCTGTAAAACGCTCAAGTGAGAACCAGGGCCATAGGGAAGCATTGGTTTTCATGTGTTGAGCGTTTGAACGCTCAGGTCTGAACCCAGCCTTAGGGACCCATCTGCGGAAGCCACCTTGACGCCTGGTAGATGGGCCCGGCACATGTTTGTTCAAAATGTGCGCAAAGAGCTTCTATTTTTTTCATTTATAGTAGGTAGAATACCACTTTAATTTAGAATGATCCCCATTTCTCAGTTCTATTGTTTGCATGTGAAATGGTGTACAGCCATGCTTTTATTAGTTCTCTGTATGCTTGCTTTATGGATATGCACCTGTGACCATGAATGTGCTGGTCTAAATTTTCTTGTAGTGATTTTCCTAAGTGTAAGGCCTCATGCAGACAAGCAGTATACCGTGCATCGCAAAACTTTTCCCCGAATTCAGTCCTTCTAGGTGAGATCTTTTCTAATATGTAACTTGCAGTGGAGCGTGCTGACATTTTTTTTTTTACATACAGTTACAATCGTATTTTGGTCGGGTGGTGTGCATGGCCTCATTAAAATGCAGCTTGTATGCATGAGGCCTAATAGACGCTCGAATTAGGATTTAATTATGTGGGTGTATCGGGGCTATAGGTCGGCTCATGCATATGTAGTATGACATATAGACTGTACGCTCGGTGCTGACTGTATGACTGAGGAAGGACCTTGGCCCTGATTAATGATCACACATTTCTGAAGCACTTCAAGTAGACAGGTCAATACTTATTGACTGAGAGCCCGTGCTTGGTACATGACGATGGCAAACACATTTTTGAGCTTCTGTTGTATGATCCATTATAACCTATCGGTCTATAAACAAGCGACTCGCCGCGCATCAGACACAACAATGTGAGCAGTCGCCCCTGTGACTGCCGCCATCATGAAAGTCCCCGGACCTCATTTTGACAGAATTTCTATGTCATTGTTAAAGTACTGGGACTGTGAATAGAGGGATTCAGACATTTTTGAAAAAAACTGTTACATCACTATGGACAAAGCAGAACTGCTGCCTACAGTGAGCGCGCCCATGATATTACATGGCTAGTGATTGGTTGGAGACTAGCGGAAAAACAATTCTGACTTTAATATTTAAAGTTTTTACAGATTCCTGTTTTTGTTTTTAAGCGTTTCTGGTTCTCAGACTACCCCTTTATGATTTATTTCCAGAGATTTGAGGAAAAAGATAATAATGTTCAGGCCAGGGTCCGAGCAACAAATCAGACTTTTAAAGGTGCTGTCTAGGATTAGTAAAACATGGCTGCTTTCTTCCAAGAAACAGCAGCCCCTCAGTCCATGGCTTGTGTCTGGTATTGCTTCATTGAAGTGAATGGAGGTGAGCTGCAGTACCAGAAACAACCTATGGACAGGTGTGGCGCTGCTTCTGGCAGAAAGCAACCATTTAAAAAAAAAATTGTAGGCTTCTACAACCCTTTGAATTTCTTTGGTAAAATCCCATTTCTTACCTTTCGTATCGATTCAGTATGGAAATCAAATGTATCCAAGACCGTTTTTAAGAATCTAGAAAAACTTGTAAAATGCAAGTTTATTAAAGGGATTTTCTGGGCTCCAAATAAAAATCTGCTGTAGCATTTGCAAAATTTTTGTAAAATGTATTTTTCTTTGCTGCTATGGTGGTTCCCAGCTTGTGTTGTGTTGTCCACGACACAGGCTAATTATCATCGTGAAGCATCATGGGATATGTAGTTGTCAGCGTAACGCTGAAACTACTAACACAAGCCGCTTCAGGGAGTCAAGTAAGGCCCCGTTCACACCTCTGTCAAGCAGATCCGGCAGCTGTGAAGGAAGAGAACAGCCTGAGAGATTTCACCGCATCTGGTATTGTCGGATTCTCTAGTTCACCTTCAGATCTCCATTGACTGTAATGAGGTCCGGTGGTAATCCCGCCACTTTTTTCGGCATGAATGCCGTGTTTCAGCCAGGCAAAAACAGTTGCTGACAGTTGACATTTGTGCTGGATATGGCATCGCGTGGCCCCCAAATAGAAGCTGTCTAAGGAGGTCAACATTTAACAGGAGTAAATGTAATCGTTGCTTTTATTGCCGATCTCAATTAAATGGTTGAAAAAAAGTTGGGAAAACCCCTTTCACATGTGCGCCATTTTTTAGTGCAGTCCGTGTATGGCTTACCAGCCATGAGATGGCACGAAGACGGGGAACTGAACATGTCTTCTTTCAGCATGCGACCTCCTAATAAATTTAGTGACTGCACAGAAGGATTCGGAGACACAGGTAAGTCTCATCGTCTTGATCTTACTGGAGTTGGGATCAGATTGAGTTTGTTTGATAGAGAAGGAACGGCGTGAGGCCCAATGTGGTGTCTGTCGCACTGAATCTCCGTGGAGGAGCGAGTATGAACTCATCCAGGCCCTCTCCGAGTGCCGTGGAACCAGAAGTCCCAGCTCATCCGCTGAAGTAGCATTTACAGATGGAGCCATGTTAACGACTATATAAGAATGTGACCAAACAACGAACTACAACCTCTTACCCTCCCAGAGCATTGTCATCTCCATCTATGCACCCATCCTGGCAGGACATTCGTACGGGGCACCATTGCTGTGCTGCAGGGCTCACTCCCAGGTGCTGCGTTGTATTACTTCTGTGCCATCTGCAGATTGCTTCGTCTCATCGTAAATGCTGCAGGCATCTAGCGTTGTTTAACCCTTTGGGATTCTGCTCGTTGAGCACTGGCCTTAATTAGTGTTTAGGGCAATGTACTTATTAAACTAATCTATTCGGGAATCCATTGGAGATCATTTGCCTCTTTATATTCTCCGCTCTATCACGGTGCGCCTTTGTAATAATCTTGCACTACACGCTTGGCTCTGCTACGTAAGAGAAGCATGCCACCTTTTTGCAGGCCGGGCAGCTCTTCTCGTATCATCTAGTACTCTCATCGGGATTGCAATTTGGCTTGCTCCTACTGCGAGTCCGTTTGTAGCCTTGTAATTCAGTAGCTCAAGCTGCTCATTACATGTGTCTGGGATGCAGGGCTACCGAGGTGACAGACGCTGCGCACTTGTGGGATGTTATTGAAATGAATGGTTGTGATCTGCGCGGAGAGCTATAATCAACATAATGCTACACGGCAAATAACAGAAATCTGCAAATTGACTCCATGTGCTCTGTAATATGCAGTGATGGGGGGGCAGCTATGAGAGTCCTTTGTACTGACAAGTGGCTCGATGAGTTTCCTTCTAATATAATGAGGCCGTTCAACTCTGCTGTGTTTTAGCTGGAATGAGCGAAGCAGCCTTTTGCTGTCCATACAGGGGCTGATTTCAACCCTGGGGGACCACTGATGGATGATATAACAAACCAGTCAGGTTGTAAAGGGCCTTGTACACATGCGGGGAATGAACTGGAAGTGTCTGTCAGCTGATTGGGGGGGGGGGGGGGGGTTTGGACATTCACGATCATCGGACTTTGTAACACTGGCAGATTTTCTACCCATAATCAGCGTCGAGGCGACTGGTCCTCATTAATATTTTCATTTTACATAAGGGGTGAATAAGCCTTCATTGATATGATCACTCCTACCCCCCTACTTTATATTGCAGCACATCCTGCTTACAACCAGCGATATTTTTTTTTGGGGGGGGGGGGGGGGGGGGGGAATCACAATAAGCAATTGTTTCGCTCACTTTGATCGTCAGCCTGGGTAAAAGCTGGGTATCAACTCTTACAGCAGCTCTGCTTGTATTCTATTCATGCACCAGTAAGCTCAGGATGAACTCACGCTCACTTATGACGGAGTACTGCACTGTAAGAGATTGTAGAAAAGAGTATTAGAATAGAATTTGTTTATACTGAAATACACCTATATTAGGCGTACTTCAGGCGCAGACTAACAGCGCAAGCTGCGACTTCTCCCCACTCACGCCAGGTCGAAAAGAGTGGGTGTGGCGGAAAGTGGACGGGCCGGCAGTTTTCTATAGATAAAATCTACATTAAAAGCTCAGGATATATATGCACTCCGTTACTGGCATTTCACCGATCATGTAATGCAGCCTCAGATGGGCAGGTTTAAAGGGAACCGGTCACCTGGATTTTGTGTATAGAGCTGAGGACATGGGTTGCTAGATGGCCGCTAGCACATCCGCAATACCCAGTCCCCATAGCTCTGTGTGCTTTTATTGTGGAAAAAACAGATTTGATACATATGCAAATTAACCTGAGATGAGTCCTGTCCCTGACTCATCTCACATACAGGACTTATCTCAGGTTAATTTGCATATGTATCAAATAGTTGTTGTTTTTTTACACAATAAAAGTGACAGGTTCCCTTTTAATTCTTCTGGTTCTCATTGGAAACAGTCAGCAAGCTTGTTATCAGACATTGTTGTAGCCATTTGGTGGACCTCCTATAAGGGCATATTGATTTTAGAAGTAACATGATACAGTGTCGACTAATGAGATTGGAGGACGTGTTTAGGCAGGGCAGTGGTCCATACGCGGAGTGCCCCTGTCACGCCTGTGTGTGAGAGGGAGACACCACACTGGACAAAGAAGGAGAAGGAACAAGGCCTGAGAGCAAGGGAAGAAAGAAGGACACCTCCTACTCAAATCCCTAGTCACAATCCTGACTGACTATCAGTATGAACAGACCCCAAAGGTAGGTGTGTTCATACGCAGGAGTACCCAGAGTCCTAACTCGCCCTATAAGACCCTGGCGGTAGTGACAGGACTAAGACTACCTGTTCCTCCAGAAAAGAAGGACGACCAGGAGTCTCCCTCAGGCCTACAACAAAGGGCAGGGAAAAAACAACACACAGATAAACTAAGACAAAATGCAAAAGGGAAAGGAAACACTTAACTTTCCATTAGCTATGGCAGCAACAGGAACTCTGAAGCTATAAACCGCACAGCATTGTGGGAGAAGCAACTATAAATAAGGAAAGCTAAATGACCACAATAGCAATACCTGGAGGTTAGATGTGTGGCCAGTATCAGACACAAGACAGACGTCTATTGATCCACAAGGAGACCTGTCAGATCGTGTTGCCACAGATCTCGTGTCTGTGTGTCTCACAGATCTTCTGTCACCTTCTGTGGCAGGGACGTCCATATGTCTCGGTACGTCCGTGACAGCCCCGGACCATGTGTGCTCTGCTGATAAGGCCCATGTTCTTCCACGCTCTGTGATTTATAGTCTGTCATTTCCTATAATGCCACCTGTTACAATGTGTTGTTTCTGCGGGATGCGGATGCATTGTGCCTCTGTCTGTATTGATACAGTTTGTACCTGTTACCATGGTTCCCATTATTATGTGATACGAGGAAAGTTCCTGGAAATATGTTATACCTCTTCTCTTCCTGTCACATAGTGGGCCGATTCAGGTTTCTTTGTAAGTACACTTGACATTCTGCAAAAATTTTGAAACTTTGCAAATACTTTTTTCTCACTTCTCTTCTGCTGTTTTACTATGTCAGGCAGAAAGCTAAAGTTGAGCATCTCCTGTAGAGCAATGCATTGTGGGAGCTCAGGTGACAGTCACACAGCGAGAGCTGCGGAGTCAAATGGCCGTCTGCAGAAGTCGGGATGGAACCAAATATATGTGCTTAGTGTGGGAACGGAGAAGAGAATGTCATTTAAAGACTATGGACACCTTCAAGGGCAGAAGAAAATGTCATTTAAAGGCTATGGACACCTTTGGGCCAATTTTTATTTTTTTTATGCTTGCATTTTACTCATTTTGGGTTAAAAATTAGGGATTAGCGAATCGACTTCGGATGAAACATCCGAAGTCGATTCGCATAAAACTTAGTTCCAAGACTGTACGGAGCAGGAGCTCTGTACAGTATTAGAATGTATTGGCTCCGATGAGCGGAAGTTATTGCTTTGCGATGTCTCGCGAGACTTCGGGTAATAACTTCATAAATTAATTTGTACTGTAAAAAAACATTTCCCGAACTTGGGTTCGGTTCCAAGGTACCACTTGGAACCGAACCCGAGTTTGGGAAATGTTTTTTTACAGTACAAATTAATTTATGAAGTTATTCCCCGAAGTCTCGCGAGAAGGCGTGATAACAGTACTTCGGCTCATCGGAGCCAATACATTCTAATACTGTACGGAGCTCCTGCTCCATACAGTATTGGAACAAAGTTTTATGCGAATCGACTTCAGATGTTTCATCTGAAGTCGATTCGCTCATCCCTATTAAAACATTTTTTTTTTTTAGTTGGTCTTTATTAATTAATTAATTAATAATTTTCTGCAGTTTTTCTGGTACATGCAATTAAAAATCAGTCTGTTTGCAGCTGACAACTCGTGTGATGCCTTATCTCTTGTCTCCTGACCTCCTAAACACTCATTTAAGACATATTCTTATCAGTTTGATAAAAGGTTAGCTATAATGAGTGTTAGTGAGGTTGGGAGACGAGAGATAAGAGCTGCACATGAGCCGTCAGCTGATGGAACTGACAGTCTACAAACAGACTAATTTTCAATAAAGAGCAGTTAAAAAATTATTTTTAGCCCATAATTTAGTAAAAAGCAATCATAAACAAATGCCCAAAGGTGTCCATAGCCTTTAAATGAAAATTGTGCAAGATGAGGTGAAGGCCGGTTCTTTGTAAAGTCTGACTCTTTAGGTAGAGGTCGGTTGGACGAGAGAGTTTTCTTTGGTCGGCTCAATTCTTTGGATCATTTTTCCGTATTGATAATTTATGCGTTTGTCTGGTTATTTGCATATGTACTAATAACTATGGCTGTCAGGTGTCTTCATCTAATGCAGGCTGATCTTTCATCATTGCTGTGTAGATGAGAGTGATGATTGACAGGATAACGAAAGCTGTGTCTCTGATTGACATACGTGTTAATTAGCTGGAGTCAGATAGGGAAAAGTGCTATAACCGACGGCAGGACCGCTCTGACCTCTCTGCAGAAGGCTCAAGTGTTTTCGGGATTTCAAGCAGTTTTTTCTCCTTCCATTTTTCCGGTTTGATATGTGCTGATGTTGCATAACCTCCGGGTCTGTCCTGTAGTGCGAGTATCGGATCCTGAATCGGTAAAGGAGAATTACTTTCTGTTCGTCCTGTTGGAGCCTTCCCTCAGACGACTGCAGTATTTCCTCAAACCTCCAACAGAAGGCACCAGTCGGGTAAATGGGCCCCTATGGATATGTTTGTCATATACTCCAAATGTAGGGATGATGTGAGGTGAACTTTGCTGCCACAAGACTTGTCTAGTGGTGTGTTGCAGAAAGTGGATGATACTGGAGATCAGTAGCCTTTCCAAACTGCAAACCTAACACATCTGCTCCAAAAACGAATGAGCAGAAGGTATAATATGTTCTGATTGATTACTGCTGGCCGCTATTAGACTTGTTATACATTTGTGTTTGCCGATCCAACAGGCTGTTCCTGCTGGATGAAATCGGAACGCCATCCAGCCCCATTAACTATAACTGGGTCCAGTGGTGATCCGGCAAATTGTGCCGAGAATCAGCAGGACAAAGACCACTGCACACGGCAGTGTGAAACCAGCCTTAGACAAGGGCTCCTTACAATTCACCGCAATCCATGATAAATTGCAAGATTATGGAGATCGCTCTGTGACTTCAGTGTGACCAAGGGAATAAACCATGTGCGGCGTTGTGCATATGTTGAGGTTGGAGTCTTCCCGCTGTATTACCTGCAGTTGTACCGTTCGTAGCCGCGGCCTTTCTGTTCTCGGTAACCCAGGGGTTAATGTCTCCTGACAGCAGCGAGGGCATTGCTGCCGATCCTTTCCTGAAGAGCTCCTTCATTATCTCGCTTATGAAATGAATCATGTAACAGATCCCCCATCTAAACCGAAATTGCCTCAAATAATTACAGCCCCATGCCGGATAATTATGTTAAAACAACACCTCCCTTCATCTCCATGGCGGTGGCAGCCTCCCACATATACATGGCTGTCAGCGCCAGGCAGCAGTGCTTATTATCCCCTAAATATATCCGAACCCCAGTGTGCGCCTCTCTTCTCCGTCCCATCCCAGTTTGTGTCTCTTGGATTTTTACATGTTTTAAGATTTCCATGGGTGGTGCTGGGCAAAGCCGGACGTGGACACAAGAAGGATATCTGCAAGTATCAGAAAAAGGGGGTTTGTATTGTAGATGGCGTCAGGACTGGGTGTAAAACGAAAACGCACCCCATCATGGTTACACCTCCTTTCTTCATGAAGTGTTCTCCATCCAACCTGAACATAAAATTTGCATTCATGTCGCCTTAACCAGGATTGCAGTTGTCCAAAGCAGACATTTGACTCTGTCTAAGTATTTCTGATGGTTTTGGTTGGTTTGCATTTATTAGACTTAAAGGGGTCTTCCAGGAATTATATAATGATCCTCGGGTTCTGCTTGGTGGAGTCTGACTACAAGTACCCCGCTGATCAGCTGTTGGAAGGATGTGAGCGCTGCGGCCTCTTCATAGTATACCAGGTATAGAAGAGGCTGCAGCATTCACCCCAGCACCATGCCCTCACCCATCAGATACTGATGACCTGTCCTGAGCAGCCTTCATCATCAGAGCCATACATTACAAGTATCCATCAGGGATATTCCCAGACCTATAGCTCTGACTTATGCCATTGTATAGCCATTGTATAGCCTTAAAGTAGCACAAGTTTCCCATTGGCCACAGTTTAAAATTAAGTATTCCACACGGTATAATTTTTTTTTTTTGCTATAGAAAGTGCAGTCGGCTATATTTTGGGAAAAGTTTGCACACAGCGGCTTGACAGAGGCCATAAGGACACTCTTCTGGCATCTTTGGGTTGACTGCTGGCCTGTGGCCACAGTCAGTGTATGTGCTGGTGACCATAAACCTGATGTAAACCTCAGAGGGCTTTTCCTATCTTGTAAGGTGATGGATCGCTAGGATTTGCCATCACTTTATGCTGAGTTGAGGTCCACCCTCTGGGATCTCCACTAACTCAGAGAATGAAGGGGCTACAGCATTTCTTCACCGCTTTTCCCTGCACAACAGCGCCCCCCCGGCCACCTGTGTGTGCAGGGAACTGAAACCCATTCATACGCAAGTAAAAACAGTAGTGGAATCACAGCGCTACACCAGTATGCGGCTACAAGAGGTCAGATACCTGACCGATATACCCCTTTATTGACTTTATCAGATTAACCCCTAGTGTATGTGACATAGGAGAAATAGATGGTTAACCCCATTGAGTACGGGTCAGATGTCATTGATCTGTGTACAGTGCTGCAGAATGTTTTGGCGCTATATAGGCAACCTGACATAAATCAGGTAGCAGCAGGTAAAATCGCACAAGCTGTATAAGTCCATGCAGCTGTCACACCAGCTCATGGAGACCAGGACTGTGGGCCATCTCATTCAACTGGGTTAAACTTGCATGATGTGATTGTGTGAAGTCTCCTTTGTGCTGTGGTCTTCCTTGGCTCCTGTTCCTTATTAGCGCATTTCTCTTTCTATCTCTCCAGGACCCATCACTGTTGAACGGTCGGTTGACTCTCCACCAAGTCAAGGGCGGCACAGTCCTGTCCAGACAAGGGGACCAGGTAAATCACTTCTGAATCTCATTTTAATATTTGTCTAAGGCCTCATGCACACTATCAACACGGACCGCAAATTGCAGTACGCAATGCACGGGCACCGACTGTAGGGCCACCGGTTGAGGACGCGGATCCATTCACTTGAATGCGATCCGTATCCGACGGTCCGCACTGCAAAAAAGTAGTGCATGCACTACTTTTTTTTGCGGTGCAGAGGCACGGACAGACACCCCACGCAGCACTCGATGGGGTTCCGCACCGACCTTCCGGATTGCGGACCTATTCAAGTGAATGGGTCTGCATCCGTGATGTGGGGTGCACACAGCCACAGTCGGGCAACGGCCGTGTGCATGAGGCCTGAAACATAAATGGAGGTTTGCTAATGGTCACGGTGAGGTACTTTCACCAGACCTGCCTTCTGAAGCTAGCTTGAGTAGAAAACCATGTCGGAGTTGGTATATCGACCATATTGCTCGTCACTGTGTGTTGCAAAGTTACCTTTTAATGTGGGAATTTCGTTTAATGGTTTTTGCCATTTAATTATTACCTGTAATGTAGTGGGCATTGGCCATGCTCCAGACAGCTGATCGACGGGCGCTCCCCCATTGTTGCCGGCTTTTAATTTATATGTGATCTGTCTATATATGTATTTTATCACTGCTTAGTAAACTTTTTTTTTTTTATTCACTAAAGCCTTGTTAAGCCTATTTGATTCCCGTATCTTAGAATTCACGGTAAAACACACAGAAAGCATGGTTAAGCCATCACATGTAAAATCCTGGACAACCCCTTTAAGGCCAAACCAGGTAATGCAGGTTGAGGATTTCATCTTTTTTTATTTTTTATTATCCTATCTCCTGATTATACTCCATACGCACATCTTACTTAATGTCTCCAGATGTGAGAGCCATTGCTGCAGACTGAATGACAGGACAATGAGCAGCAAGACTCCAGGTTTGATTCAGGCCTTTTCTCGCTCATATCATTGGGGGACACAGGACCGTGGGTATAGCTTGCTGCTGCCACTAGGAGGCGACACTAGGCTGAAAGCTGTTAGCTCCTCCCCTGCAGGCTATACCCCCTCCAGCCTGGAGAGAGCATATCAGTTTTTAGCTTAGTGTCGTAGGAGGCAGACCTCCCTGCTTTGCAGGGGGGCGTTTTTATTTTTTCTTCTGATTTTATTATTTTTATCTTTAATTCACAGACTACTGGAAAGGGGGCACAGGGTCGCCTGCGTCCCTGTATCCCCGGGAGGCTGGCCGGTGTATCTAAGTCACCGCCTTGCCTCCCCCAAGAAGGCAAAGTGGACCAGGGCAGCCTCGCTCCCCTGCTTCCCCCCAGCAAGAGGGCCACCCTCTCTTCAGCCCTTCTCTGCCCGGACCCCTGTCGCTTGGTGCCAGCGGTCATAGGGTGGCCCTGCTGGTGTTGCATCATAGGGTGAAGAACACAGATGAAGACAGGTAAGTAATCTGCTTCATCCCCCTAGCTGCAGGAGAACTCCTCCATCTTCCACCACTGCTCTCGCCGCACGGCCGCTCTGCGGCATATCGGGTCTATTTATTAGAGGCGGCGGCATAGCACACATTACCTTTTAGCCGCAGCGGTTCCAGTACCGCTGTGGTCAGGGCCGGACATGGGGATCATAGGCATTCTGACCTCACTTCAGCATTAGGCTGCCGTTCCCAGGCTGGAAGGGGGCGTGGCTTGTTGTTCCCGGGCTGGAAGGGGGCGTGGCTTGCCGGTCCTGGGCTGGAAGGGGGCGAGGCTTATTCTCCCGCCCTGATTCAGCTTCCTGATTCTTCCTCGGCGCTGTGTAGGTAGGACACAGGACCTGGGACCTCCATACTGGTAGGCAATCGATACCCCCATCCAGCAGGAGATTTGACCATGTCTGACCCCGCCACTGACCCCCACCAGGCACCCTGTAGGACCACTTACTATGCCTGCTCCTTATGTTCGGAGAAATTCCCTCGTGGTCAGTCACTATCACTGTGCTCTGCATGTCAGAAACCTGCACAGAGCCATCCCCCTAGGGCACAACAGCCCACAGAAGCCCTGGAGCGGCCTGTCCAGGGGGAACCAGACTGGGCAAGGTCCCTGTCACGGGCAGTGGAAGACCTCTCAAAAATCTCCCATTCCACCCTTTCATTGCTGGGTCGTTTGGTAGAGAAATCACCACCGGCGCAACCCGCACAGTCGCATAGCGCACAAACCAGAGGCAGACTTCCTAGTAAGCGCCCCAGAGCAGGCATCCATTCCTCCTCTGACGCCTCAGCATCCCCCCCTGCTCCTGGATCCTATTCACAGGCGTCCTCCCTTTTAGGCGACGCACTGTCAGAAGGAGAGCTTGGGGATTCGGATGCAGATATGGATCCGGAGCACTCTTCTTAGATTGCATCCATGGTGGATAGCCTGATATCGGCAATAAGGGACACCTTCCAGGTTCAGGAGGACCTTCCCTCCACTAGCCAACAAGGGGTGTCATTTCTGCGTACAAAGGAGAACCCCAAATCGTTCCCATTACACGACGATTTTTCTATCGTTGTCACGAAGGCTTGGGACCAGCCAGGTTTGCGTTTCATTATTCCGAAACGCCTAGACCTACTCTACCCTTTTCCACACCGAAGGTGGACCCACCGGTTGCTCGCTTGGCAAAATTCACTACCATCCCGGTGGCGGATGGCTCGTCCCTCCAGGATCCAGTGGACCGCCGCATAGAGTCACTCTCTAAGTCGATCTTTACGGCGAGCGGTTCGGCATTCCGGCCGATTTTCGCCTCTGCCTGGGTAGCCAAAGCAGTTTCGGAGTGGTCCCTCCGTTTGAACCAGGACATAGCGTCCAACCTCCCTCCCGCTGAACTTTAATCGTCAGCGCTCCAAATTTCTCAGGCAGGGAAATATCTCTGTGAAGCGGCTCTGGATGCTGGGACTATGATCGCCCGTTCCTCAGCTCTCGCCACTTCCATCCGCCGGGAGTTGTGGCTCAAGGCCTGGAAAGCCGATTCCTCATCTAAGCGCTCCCTGTTGAGGCTTCCATTCTCGGGGTCTCGGCTATTTGGGTCCAAATTAGATGAGATTATTTCGGAGGCTACGGGTGGAAAAAGCACCCATCTGCCCCAACCCAGGGCAAAGCGGCCTTTTCAGTCCAGAACTTCATCTTCTCGCTTTCAGTCCTTTCGCCGCTTTTCGGGCACCCGTTCAGCACCCACCTCAGCGGCGGGGCCGCCCAATCAGGATCGGCGAAAAGGACCGTCCTTTAAGCCCCAGCAGGCCTGGCGTCCGCGGCCTCAGCAGCCTCGCACAGCCCCAGGTAAGCAGCCTTCAGCATGAAGGTTTGTCCCCACCCTCACAGGTGGGGGGGCGTCTTCTCCTGTTTCAGGAGATTTGGCACGCCCATATTCCGGACGCATGACGCTCGAGGTTGTCTCCTCGGGCTACAAAATAGAGTTCAGGTCTCTTCCCCCCAACCGCTACTTCCTCTCCCTGCCCTCCAGGGATCCCATCCGGGCTGCGGCTCTTTCGCACGCAGTCCAGTCACTTCTCTCACGGGGGGTGATTTCCCCTGTTCCCTTGGAGGAGCGGTTTACGGGTTTTTATTCCAACCTGTTTGTGGTCCCCAAAAAGGAGGGCGATGTGAGGCCAGTGCTGGACCTAAAACTGTTGAACCGTTATCTGCGGGTTCAAAGGTTCAGGATGGAGTCCCTCCGTTCCGTGGTTGCTTCACTGCTGAAAGGGGAGCACATGGTGTCCTTAGACATCCAGGATGCATATCTCCACATCCCCATCGCCACAGCCCACCAACGGTTCCTTCGATTTGCCATCCAGGCAGCTCATTACCAGTTCGTCGCTCTGCCGTTCGGTCTGGCGACGGCTCCGCGAGTATTTACAAAAGTTCTTGCCCCTCTTCTGGGGATTCTGCGGTCCCGAGGCATTACTCTTCTCCCGTATCTGGACGACATCTTAATCAAGGCACCTACAGCGGCTCAATGCGAAGAGAGTCTTCAGATTATGATGAGCACCCTCACTCGCTTCGGGTGGATTATCAACCTGAGGAAGTCATGCCTGTCTCCCACCACTCAGATCAGATTCTTGGGCATGACACTGGACTCCGAGGCTGCCGTGGTGCGTCTACCACTGGACAAGAGATCGGACATTCAGAGGACGGTGCGTCTGCTCATTCAGCGCCGCAGGGTGTCGATTCGCAGCTGCATGCGAGTACTGGGCCTGATGGTGGCCTCCTTCGAGGCGATTCCATTCGCCCAGTTCCACACCAGGGATTTTCAGAGGCTCATTTTGTCCTCCTGGGACAAGTCCGGGGATTCTCTGGACCTCAGGATCTCTCTGTCCCACCCAGTGCGCGCGGCTCTTGGCTGGTGGATGGTACCGGACCACCTGTCCTCGGGGAAGTCCTTCCTTCCAGTGTCATGGACGGTGGTCACGACCGACGCCAGCCTCAGCGGCTGGGGAGGGGTCTTCGGTCCCCGGACAGCCCAAGGCGTTTGGTCTCCGTCGGAGTCCAAACTACCTATCAATATACTGGAGCTCCGGGTCATCTACCTCTCCCTCTGCCATTGGACCCCCTACTTGCAGGGCCGTCCAGTCAGGATACAGTCGGACAACGCTACAGCGGTTGCCTATATCAACCACCAAGGGGGGAGTCGCAGCGGGACGGTGATGAACGAGGCCGCAAGGATTCTGCAGTGGGCGGAAGCCCATGTTCCAGTGATCTCGGCTATATTCATCCCGGGTGTGGACAATTGGACAGCGGACTTCCTCAGCCGAACGACGGTGGACTCAGGGGAGTGGTCTCTCCATCCGGAGGTGTTCGAGGACCTTTGTCTCCAGTGGGGACGCCCAGAAGTGGATCTGATGGCGTCCAGGCTAAATCACAAACTCCCGTGCTTTCTGTCTCGCGCAAGAGATCCGATGGCGTACGACGTGGACGCCCTCGTGGCTCCGTGGGACAACTTTACGTTTCTGTACGTGTTCCCTCCGTTACCGCTCCTACCTCGGATCCTACGCAGAATCACGATGGAGGGCATTCAGACGCTTCTGATCGCCCCAGACTGGCCTCGTCGAGCTTGGTACTCCGAGCTCATTCTTCTTCTGGGAGACGTGCCGTGGCCCCTTCCACTCAGGCCCGACCTGCTCTCCCAGGGCCCAGTCTTCCACCAGGGTTTAAATACGATACGTTTAACGGCGTGGCTATTGAAACCTTCCTGTTGAAGCAAAGAGGTTTCTCCGATGCGGTTGTTCGCACGATGATTAGGGCTAGGAAGCCCTCCTCCGCCAAGATCTATTATCTGACGTGGAAATCTTTCCCCAAATTCTGTGAGGACAGGGATCTTCCTCCCAGGCAGTTTTCCCTCCCTACGGTGCTGCCTTTCCTTCAGGCGGGTTTAGAGCTGGGACTAGCTCTGAGTTCGCTGAAAGGTCAGGTTTCTGCTCTTTCCATTTTTTTCCAGCGTACACTGGCGGTGTTGGGTCCGGTCAAGACTTTCATACAGGGAGTGGCTCACACCGCAGTCCCTTATCGGCCACCGTTGCATTCCTGGGACCTGAATCTGGTGCTGGTAGCGCTCCAGTCCGAGCCATTTGAACCTCTGCGATCAGTCTCCCTTCGCATGCTTTCATGGAAGGTTGCGTTTCTGGTTGCAATTACCTCCATCCGGCGGGTGTCGGAACTGGCGGCTCTCTCGTCCAAAAAGCCCTTCTTGGTGTTTCATCAAGACAAGGTAGTACTCCGGACAGTGCCGTCCTTCCTGCCGAATGTGGTGTCGGCGTTTCATGTTAATGAGGACATTGTTCTGCCCTCTTTTTGCCCTGAGCCTTCTCATCCTAGGGAGGTGGCTCTCCACCGTCTGGATGTGGTACGGGCCTTGCGGATCTACCTGTCAGTGGTGGCCCCTTTTAGACGTACGGACTCCCTGTTCGTAATCTCGGAAGGTCCTCGTAAGGGTTTGGCAGCCTCGAAGGTGACGATTGCTCGGTGGATTAGATCGGCCATTGCAGAGGCCTACCGCTCTAAGGGCAAGGTTCCTCCTCCCGGTATCACGGCTCACTCTACCAGGGCGGTCAGGCCTTCTTGGGCTCACCTTCACCACGCTTCGGCGTCTCAATTGTGTAAGGCAGCGACTTGGTCCTCTTTACACACCTTCACAAAATTTTACCGAGTGCATTCTTTCGCCTCGGCGGATGCTGCTCTTGGCCGCAGAGTTTTGCAGGCCGCAGTGTAGTGTCTTACCGGAGGGAGTTGGTTGTGTTCTGGGCCAGTGGTTGTTTCCCGCCCCGGGGACTGCTTTAGGACGTCCCACGGTCCTGTGTCCCCCAATGATATGAGCGAGAAAACGAGATTTTTGTGAACTCACCTGTAAAATCTCTTTCTCGCTTTATTCATTGGGGGACACAGCACCCACCCATTTTTTCTTTTATTATGAGGCCAGTGGGTCCGAGTTGCCGTTTGGGGCTGGTGTCCGGTTTGGTTTTTTTGTTGGGCAGTGGTCCTTACTGGTTGTGTTTTGTTTCGGTTCTGTTTCTCCTACTGCTGAAGCACAAACTGATAGCTCCTCCCCTGCAGGCTATACCCCCTCCAGCCTGGAGAGAGCATAACAGCTTTCAGCCTAGTGTCGCCTCCTAGTGGCAGCAGCAAGCTATACCCACGGTCCTGTGTCCCCCAATGAATAAAGCGAGAAAGAGATTTTACAGGTGAGTTCACAAAAATCTCGTTTTCTCAGGTTCAAAACTATCCAGTATTTTTTTTTATTATCCCTCCTACACAGGAGCATTCATTGTACACACCAGCAGGCCTCGTCTCCACTACCTCCAGCTAATACGTCCATGTAACCTGGGGAAAAAAGACCTGGTAGATTCAGTGACTGTATGTACAGCGTTCAGCCAGACCTGAGGGAACATGACTGTGCAGGCTGCAGTGTAGACTTGTATCCCGTTACTTCTTCCTTGTATCTGGTAAAATAATGAGTGCAACAAGACCCGTCATTATTAACTGATAAAGAGTAAAAATAATTCACACAGAGACACAGAATACGGCTGGGAAATAATTATAAAAGGATGCAGCTCTGGGGTATAATACAGGATGTAACTCAGGATCAGTACAGGATAAGTAATGTATGTACACAGTGACTGCACCAGCAGAATAGGGAGTGCAGCTCTGGAGTATAATACAGGATGTAACTCAGGATCAGTACAGGATAAGTAATGTATGTACACAGTGACTGCACCAGCAGAATAGTGAGTGCAGCTCTGGAGTATAATACAGGATGTAACTCAGGATCAGTACAGGATAAGTAATGTATGTACACAGTGACTGCACCAGCAGAATAGTGAGTGCAGCTCTGGAGTATAATACAGGATGTAACTCTGGATCAGTACAGGATAAGTAATGTATGTACACAGTGACTGCACCAGCAGAATAGTGAGTGCAGCTCTGGAGTATAATACAGGATGTTACTCAGGATCAGTACAGGATAAGTAATGTATGTACACAGTGACTGCACCAGCAGAATAGTGAGTGCAGCTCTGGAGTATAATACAGGATGTAACTCAGGATCAGTACAGGATAAGTAATGTATGTACACAGTGACTGCACCAGCAGAATAGTGAGTGCAGCTCTGGAGTATAATACAGGATGTAACTCAGGATCAGTACAGGATAAGTAATGTATGTACACAGTGACTGCACCAGCAGAATAGTGAGTGCAGCTCTGGAGTATAATACAGGATGTAACTCTGGATCAGTGTACTGTAAGTCTCAGCTCTTCATGTTGGTTATTTCTTTATGTAAAAATGAATTGGTTAGAGTTGTTTATACTTTTTTTTTTTTTTATAAATGTAAAATGCTTCTAATGTGATCATCTGCAGTAGATATGGGGTTATTGCTCACATTTTCCAGCATACGGTTGCTATGGGATTTATTGCAGTTTCTTGGCATTATGATATCTTTTCCCATCTGTGTGTATTGATCGATGTGAATTAATTTGCTGTGTCTAACACCAGGAAAATGCAAATAGGAGAACATATCGTAGCTTTATGTACATGTTGGATTAACCCTTTTGTCCATGTTCCTCATTAGGATGTCAGTATCCGGTTTGTCATCTCTGGACTCCTCCATGTTTACCAGAAGAAGATTGACCGGGAGGAAGAGACCTGCCTGTTCATCACCCATCCAGGGGAGCTGGTTGGGCAGCTGGCTGTTTTGACGGGAGATCCCCTCATCTTTACCATTAAAGCCAACCGTGATTGCACTTTCCTGTCCATTTCCAAGTGCCATTTCTATGAGTAGGTGACCTCCTGCCTTGTTCCCTTTACAATGTTTTTCATTCATTTTAGTCATGTGAGAAATTATTTTATCATATCGTAAGGTTCTGTTCACACTGCTGTCATAGACGCTGCAGTCAACAGAGCCACAACTGGTGTGGAAGATTTGAATTCCAGTAGATCCCAATAACTAATAATAAGACCCAACTGGTGTCTGTCAGGGTTGTGGTGTTATTGACAACAAAAATAGCATTACATTCTACACTTGGCAAAAACGCAGAGATCCTAATGGAGAACTTAGGATCAATGTGCACGGAGCCAAAGAGCTTAGTTTCATGGAAACCTATTACCAGTCTGTACACAGATCGAGGGGTGCAGGCAAGTTACTGAAAGCTTTGATTCTGCAGCCTTGAGCTTGGGGTGACTTCTCCAAATTGACACCCCTGATCTATACCAATTGAAGGCCAAACTGTCCCATTTCACCAGGATTAGCCTACCTTCTGATGTGTATGGTAGCATCCCGACTGTCCCAAGACGACGGATGTCTGTGGTGAGAAAGGTCTCATGTGTTGGAGTTCAACATGACCAATCCTTTTGTACACGAAGAAAGAGAAGTTCCAGCATTCAGGATAAAACCTAGATGTTTTTTAAATCAAAATGGTCACAATTCACATACATGGACAGCTTCTCCCTCCACCGTTAGGTTGACATGTTTCGGACTTGAGTAAGGTTACGAGTAAGGACTAACAAGTCCAAAACATGTCAACCTAACGGTGGAGGGAGAAGCTGTCCATGTATGTGAATTGTGACCATTTTGAATAAAGAAAACATCTAGGTTTTATCCTGAATGCTGGAACTTCTTTCTTCGTGTTTCAAGTGAGGACTGGTCCGGTCTGTTCCGTGCATGGGAAAAGATATGGTGAGCTGGAAAAACGTGTTTCTTTATACCAATCCTTTTGTAAGCTGCTTCAAGTGGCTTTCCCCCTTTTACAGTATATGGATGCTTAGCTGAGTATGCATGTATATGGGGGGATCGTTGGACAGATGTCTGAAGTATATGACCGGCTTTATATCCTTTCTTTATTGGCCTGTTCTTTTAGAGGAACAATTAGGTCGTACTGTGTGTATATAAAGGCCCCTTTACTCAGACGATTGTGCAGGTAATTATCAGGAACGAACAGTTCATTCCCGATAGTCGCCTAATCATGATTTGAAGAGAGCGGCATTTATGTGCAGCACCCCCCCTCTGCTGCATGATAATGAGCAATCGTTACTGCCCTATACTAATTATTTGTTTCTAGGCAGCCTATTGCTCTTTGCACGGGAAGATCTGCTGCCCAGAAGTGATGCTTTTGGTGTCTGCTGCAGCATTTGCACCTTTACAGAAGGTAGTTATAGAATGAGTGCTCCTAGCAACTCTCCTTCCCAATAGTTGCCCCAATTGTCAGCCCATGTAAAGGGGTCTTAGGAGATCCCATAGTATCTTTATCTTCTCCCGAAGCTCTTGGCTCCCAGAGGTATGAAGGTCCATGCATTGGCTGCAACTAAGAGGAAGTTGCAATTTTGGTGCAATGTGACTTCCCGTTCACTTCAGTGGCACACTTGTGCTGCTTTCCTTAAAAAAATGGAGGGGGAAAAGGCAGAACGTGTGACTGCAGTAACCGGAGGGTAGATCTAGCCTGACAGTAGCAGTTTGCTGCAACCATTGTAGAACTACAAGTCAGAGAATGCCATGCAACATTACTGCTTGCCTGGCCTGGTCTGTAGCTGTGGACATATACCTGTTTGATATATTTCTCTGCTGTTGAACATGGCACTGGCTGAGACGGCCCTTTCCTTATGTTGGTGCTGTACATTTCACTTCTGGACACTGCCTGACTCGGTGTCTGTCCTCTCACACTGTATAAAAGACGAGCTCAGGTCCGTCGGGTCGTTACATGTGACATAATGGGAGCAGAGCTTGTTATCTGTCTCCAGGCGTAATTCCTTGCTAATCAGCTGCAGGTACGTCTCCTCAGGGCTGCCCTAGATTTTGGGTCTAGAACTCTGTTTGCTGGTGAGAGCAGAGTTTGAGTTTTTCTCTCTGCGCATTTTTTCATATTTCCAGCAAAACCTAATTTCCACCCTGTTAGCCCTTGTCTGAATTAGGACATAACTACAAAGAGTGACAGTTTTGGTTGATTTGGATTGAAATATAGAATATATATATAGTAGGAGGGGAGAGATATTTAATCAAGGTTGGGGGAAAAAAAACAAGAGACATATCCACGGATCTGCCTATCAAGCCAAAATCAGGTTTTTATTAGAAGATTTCACCAGTTTCTGTATGACCTGCTGACAATCTAATGCCTGGAAGGACTGCCAGACAGCCATTAGGGTTCAGTGGTTGGATCTCTTCGCTTGTCCTAGAGATAAGCGGCACCAGACATATCTAACAGCCACTTACTGCCTTCCTTCTCTTAAAATAAAATCCGTGTTTTGCATTGATTGACGACCATTTCTAGTAATATTGATGTCAGTAGGAAAAAAACAGGTAAAAAAAAGAAAAACATGCTGTACTAAAAGACAGGTTGAGCTCTTTCTCGTCCGACAGCCCAAGATGGCGTAGGCTAAGGCTACTTTCACACTGCGTTTTGGTTTCCGTTTGTGAGATCCGCTCAGGGCTCTCACAAGCGTCCAAAACGGATCAATTTTGCCCATAATGTATTGTGAATGGAAAAGGATCCGCTCAGAATGCATCCGTTTGTCTCCATTTCGCTCTGGAGGCCGTTTGCAGCGTTTTGGTGTCCGTCTGATGAAAGTGAGCCAAACGGATCCGTCCTGACACACAATGTAAGTCACTGACACAATCTGACACAATTTGGCTATGTTAAAAATAATACAAACGGATCCGTTCTGAACGGATGCAGACGGTTGTATTATCTGAACAGATGCGTTTGTGCAGATCCATGATGGATCCGCACAAAACGCGAGTGTGAAAGTAGCCGAAGGGTTAAGAAGCTGCCTCAAAAACTCATCCAGCGGGGTCTCTCAGGCTTCAACACGGAGAATTCAAAGCTTCTAGTCAGGTTCTGGCCATCGATGGCAGAGGACATCGTCTCGCTGATACTGTTGCAAAGCATGTGTTACTTAGGCGTAAAGCGGTGGTTGTGAGATGTGAAGGCGTCAACGTATACCGTAACAAACGTAAGTACCTTGCTTACCTGAGAAAACGCTTGAACACAAACCTGTGGGCCATACCACTTCAGAGCACCCAACCGCATCTCCTGGAGAACTGTAGGAGGAATGCTTCCACACAAGACAGAGAGGACAGGCTGCTTTGGAAAGGCTGAAGGTCTTTGATGGTATCCCACCTCCCAATGACAAGAGGAAGCATATGGCGGTCCCTGCTGCCCTGAAGATCGTGCGCTTGAAGCCAAGAAGAAAGTTTGCTTACCTTGCTCGCCTTGCCAAGTTGGCTGGAAGTACCAAGCTGTGACTGCCACTCTTGAAGAGAAAAGCAAGGCAAAGGCCAGTCTGTACTACAAGAAAAAGAAGCTGGTCATGAAACTGAAGAAGCAGGCAGAGAAGAATGTCGAAAGTAAAGTTCTAAAGTACGCAAATGTTCTGAAGCAGTTTGTTATCCTCGTCTCAATATCCACACAGGTTTTGGAAATAAATATTTGAAGGGAAAAAAAAAAGACTGGCCAAATGTCGACGTGCTCCTCTCTCTAGGTTCTTCACGTTTTTTTGGAACAATCCCATTTTACGGTAGGTTTTTGGGCACGAGTTTCAGTGCAGATTCTGTGCCGAAAACCTGTGCCCGCCATTGTTTTCAATGGGAGGCCGTGCTGCAGCTCATGTGGCTGAGGCTTTTTCACACCCGTTTTGTTTCCATTCTTGGCGCGAATACTTTGCGGACCCCTCACAAAGCCATATCGGTAGCCTGCTCCAAGTTTAGTTCCATTCAATAGAGTTAAACCTAGAGCGGCCAATGCAGAAATCACTTTGCCGTGGGATACGCTAAGGATTTTGTTGCAGACAAAATCGTCTGTGTGAACCTGCCCTTACTTTCCCTTCATGTTCTGTCGGCTGTTCTTCACCGGTGAAATAATGTTAGGATGTACAGACAGCGTACTCACTAATCAACACAGACGTGGGCTGCATTATTCATGTGGGGGGCGCAACGAGAAACTAGGCCATGTTCACACAGGGAAGAGGGTTATTTATGTCGGGATCCAGGTGCTCCTGCAGTCGAGGAGCAGTGGGATTATGTTATCACTGCTGCAATTACAGAAAACGAATAAAACTCCAGCAGAAGAGATCTCTGGGAGGATGAGAGTCATGGATTGGAAGCAGAAGTGGATATAAGGGTACGTTCACATCAGCTTTCAGAGTCCAGCCAGCACGGAAACAGCCTGCCATAGTATTTGGCATAGCCTGAATATGTCCGGAGCCACCAGATCCCCACTCAGAGATCCGGCTGCATTTCGGCATAAGTACCGGGATTCAGCCAGACAGATATCTCTGCATATGGCAGGATGCCTGTTAACGCTGGTGTGAACCCAGTGTCCCTGTTGTGCTAAACCTTTCTGTGCTACAATTCCTAGGTTGGTGATCGCTCTCTATTGCTCCCTGTTATCAGCCACTTCTGCTCTGACGTGACGGTCACAAATGACCAAATAATCGGAAACAGTTTAAGCAAGTAATCTCCCCGTTTTGTGTATGCAGCTTCCATGCAGACTTCACCTCCTACTTCACTCTGATCTACTGAATGTATGGTAGAGGCAGAGCAGATAGAAAAAGTGCACGACTGCAAGACCACACAGCTCCCATAGTCATCAGGTCTGCATGGGAGCTGTGTACATAAAAGGTTAGGACTATTCGCTGAATTCTGCTCCATTATTTAGGTGTAATCTGATGCGTTATTCACACTTGGTAAGCGAGCAGCTTTCTTTCTGTCCTCAGTCCGTTGTACCTAGCCAGGACAGAAGCAGGGCCCACGTTGGGAGTAGTAGTTTTTTGAAAGCCAGTAAAGTATATATATTTCTGTGCAAAATCTCTAAGCTTAACCTTATTAAACCATTTTATCATAGGAGTCACTTTGTCACAACTCTTTCAGCGTTGTCCTCGGCCTTCTTGTTATCCTCGGGTGCCAGCCTTCATCTTTCGCCTCCTGCCCTTTTCCATTCCCATTGCAGTTAGTTGGCCATGATTAGATCAGAAGACAGAGCGGGGCTAATCCTGTTAATCAGCGACACGGTGGTCTGCACAGCGATCGTGCTGACAAGTCGTGGGCAGCAATGCAATGTCCTGGGGTAAAATACTAGCTTTATGGAATATCCTCGTGAAGTAGGAGTGACTAGGTGTGCTCGCTATTATCATCATAGTCGAATTAGTAATTTCACTCCCTGTCCAGAGAATAAATCATCCTTATAATCGTAATGCAGATGCTAATAGATATCTTATGGATAAGTGGAGATCTTCCTGCATAACCTATTGTAAAGCTGGTCATACACAGATGAATCTCAGACAAACCTGCTGTCCACCTAATGGGTATGGGGTTGTCCTGACTCTCCCCCGGCAGTAGATGTTGGGGGAAAAGAAGGGTTAAGCATGTTGGATTTTATTATCCCAAGTTCTTACCAGTGATAAGATGCTGCCAAGAGGAGTCTCACCCCCTCACATGCACAATTGGCCAAACCCAGCATGCATGTGTATGTGGGGCTGTTGGCAGCTGTGAGGGTCGTTCTTCCCTTTAAAGGGGTTGTCTCACTTCAGAAAAAGGCATTTATCGTGTAGAGCAGGCGGCCGCAATTCCCAGCACTCTAGCTGTTCTGAAACTGCAACTCCCAAAATCCTCATTTCAATTCCATGGCAGTTGCAAGAACAGCCGAGTAAGTGTGCATGCTGGGAGTAGTAGTTTTACACCAGCTGGCATGCCGAAGATTGCTGATCCCTTATGTAGAGAAAGTCAATACAAGGCACTTACTAATGTATTGTGATTCTCTATATTGTCTCCTTTGCTGGCTGGATTCATTTTTCCATCGCATTATACACCACTCATATCCAGGGGTTGCAGCCACAGCGGATATAGGTGGCCAGGACAGGAGCTGCTGCGCATGCGCCTATGTGTGCTACCACGGTCTCAGCCGCCAGAGAGGCCGGTGCCTTTTCCTATAGTGTGCAAGCACGGCCACCGCTGATGGATTGCAGGGTGACCCCGTAACCCCTGGATATGAGCAGTGCATCATGTGATGGAAAAATGAATGAGGCCAGCAAAGGAGGCAATATGGAATCACAATACGTTAGTAAGTGCCTTGTATTCACTTTCTCTGCATGATAAATGCTGAAGTTAGAGGACTCCTTTTAAGAAGATTGCCAGAAGATCTGAGACCTTTCCTCTTAATACAGCCATTACCTAACAAACCAGATCTGTCCCAGCCCGAGTTCTGGTTGTTCATGGTGAAGTGACCTATAAAGTGTTGGTTCTTCATAGCCTTCATGTATTCTGTGTTTGCAGGATAATGAGGGAGCAGCCCAGCGTGGTTTTGGGGGTCGCTCATACAGTTGTGAAGAGGATGTCGCCATTTGTGAGACAGATAGATTTTGCTTTGGACTGGATGGAAGTAGAGGCTGGACGTGCCGTCTACAGGTGAGACCATCAATACTACAGTATATCCTCTTGTATTTCTACAGAAACCAGGTGATGGCTGCACTCGCCCTGCAGTGTGACTAGCCCTTTAAGATCATATGGGATGGTCGACCTTGAGTGTTAGTTTAGAAGCTGTAGACTCATCTCATTCAATTTCTTTCTTTCTTTTTTTTTTTTCCAGACAAGGTGATAAATCTGACTGCACTTACATTGTTCTCAATGGACGCCTCCGATCTGTTATTATGAAGGATGATGGAAAGAAGCAGTTAGCTGGGGAATACGGTCGAGGAGATCTGATTGGAGTGGTAAGAAAAAGCAGCATCTCTTCTAAATATTTCCATCAAACCATCATAGTTTTGCAGAAGATATTGGTTCCCTTAGACTCGGGAGCAGCTTTTCTCACCTCAGTATGTTCTTTCCCCGTCTGTAATGACCGGGAGGACACTAGAGAAGCTGCACAGGCCAAGTGCTGCTGATGGCAGCTGCTATTCATACCACATAGGCATACATTCAGTGTAATAGTTTTCATATTGATGCGTAGGTTTTACTGTACTTTAGCTAATTTCCCTCCTTATATATCGACCGCTGTCTCTCGTAGAATCCAGAAAGATAAAGGTACCATATAATCATCTGAGTGACACATCTGGCACATAACTATCCATTTAACCGCACTACCCCAGATACGCCGTCCTTCTAGTGAGCATTAAAATTCAGCTCCACTTAATTGCTCGGCTCGGAAATCTCCTGACTCTGGAAATGTCTTCATGCCTGTGGGAACAGAGGTCGAGGCAGTCGTCCAGACCACGTGGTTCCCATCTGATTTATCGCTGCCATTTTATTTATTTTTACTCTGAGCCGGCAGAATCCTACTGCGCAGTCCTATGTTGTCTACCACTATATGACAGCAGGCGGATGCACAGTCATATCCCATATTTTACACGTGTCTTACCACAGGTCATATAGGATGGAAATGGATTCCAACATCTCTGCACAGTAAATGCAGTTTTCCTTTTTCCCACTGGATGATCACTTTCGAGACTTTCATGATGCTTCATTGGCTGTAGATAAAGGTTTATGGCTGGGTTCAGGTTGCAGCAGTCATTTAAAGGGGTTATCCAACCCCTATAATGACCCCCTTAATGCCCGGGCACCTCATATAGGTTATACTTACTCTGCTACCTGGGATGACTGCCGCTGCATCTCCCCGTTGAGCGGACTAAAACATTGGGGGGGGGGGGGGGGGGGGAAAAAAATAGCAGGCTGCGACGGGGCCGAGCCTCCCTAGCATCGCGGGTGACGCTAAGGAGGCTCGTCGCAGTCGCTGCCTGCTATTTTCTGCCACCCAACCCCCCACTTCCTCGCCGGATGTTTTGATCCGTGCGACAGGGAGATGCAGCGCCGTCCGTGCGGGGAGAAGGAGTGACGCCGGTGCCAGGGAGCAGGTAAGTATAACCTATATGAGGTGCCCAAGCATTATAGGGGTTGGATAACCCCTTTAAGTCAGAGTCACCGTGGCTTTGTTATGTGCAGTTCTCACTCTCGCTTTCTGGTTCTGCCTGTTTTCGGGAGAAGGAGACTGATCCTGTTCAGCGTCCGCCCCTGTGGAATTGATTAGCATCAAGGGGGGGAAATTATAAAAGTTACTCTTTATATTAGGCAGGATTATAATGTTACAGCCAAAAAGAAAGTAATCCCAAGAAGAAGAAGAAACTCAAAAAATGCCCCCTTTCATCCAGTGCTGATAGACTGAAGTGTTGGTGTAATGTGTACTGCGCCCAGTATAGCTCAGCAGCGTTCCCGCGGGTCGGGCCTGTCTGTATATAGCGCTGACCCTGTTATCTGCTTCTTTTTCTGTCTCCTGGACTAAAATAGTCAGTGACGCATTAGCGCAGCGTGCTTTATAGTTGCTAGGTAAGATGCTGTTTCCATATTTTCCTATAATCCCCACTAATTGGCCGTGCTGCTGGGTTTTTAGGTCCCACAGGTGGCGAACGTGTCTCCTAGGAGCAGAGCGTCGGGGGTCAGCTGTGACGTGATGCATCATTCATTACAGATGCTGAGAGACGTCACAATGGGAGCCTGGCAACCGCCATCCGCTGCCTCAGAAATATACCGTATACTACGCTGCTGTCATTTAGTTACTTTGATATGGAACTATTATAACTACAATTTATTAACTTCCGAGATCTAAAATCTGCCGCTCTCTTTTCCATCATTTCTGTTATCCTCATCTGTTCATGCCAGATCTCCACAAAGGTGCCCAATAGCACAGGTGCCGCCATTTTCAGAAAGTGAAGCTCAGAAATAGTACTTGTAGAGCGAGTGGTTCTCCTTCATACATGGCACTATGACGGCATTTGGATATTGTAGAGGGGTTCCTCCACCTGACGCCCCCTTCTCTCCATCAATGCCCGACCATTTGTTGCAGGTTGTGCCTGTCCAGTTTCAGCCGATCACATGGATGTTCCGCAGCCCTTTAAGGTGGCCATACACATTAGATATTTGCCCACAATCCTGCAGGTGTTGGGCGAGTTTGGCCGAACACAACTATCTACCATGGAAGACCAGGAAAGGGATAAGTCAGTGTTGTTCGGCAGCCACTTACCCTGTTGAATTCACTAAAGATTGGGAAGCGTTTTAGATTTGGTGGTCAGACCTATTTTGGAGGGACCGGCCGCCCATCTAATGTTACTCTCACTTGATGCCAGATATTTGTGTCTTCCAGCCAGGGACGAATTGGGAACTCAAAGTGGCCCTGGAAAAAAGCGTAAATGTGGCCGCATGTTATAGGCAGGGCCAAATCAGTAGAGGGTGGAGCCAAACCAAGTGGGCGGAGTCAACAAGCCATTAGGATGGTTCACACGGCACATGCACACAGATTACCTCCCAACTTAAAAAACAAACAAACATGGAGGGATAATAACAGGTGTGCTTAGCGTGCCATAACAAATTTATGCCCCATTTTGTACCCCCTTCACAGCCTTCATAACAGTAATGTCTCTTTAGTGCCCCCACACAATAGTAATACTAGGAATTCATTCTGTTGTGACTTTTCTATCCAGCCACTGGGTGCCAAAGGATCTGAAGGCAGGTGGCATTAGCAGCCTGTTAGGAGGAGGGCTGGCAGCATGAGGGTGAGATTGCAGCAAGGCTGCCTTTGACCTGGTGCACTTACATCAATACACATGGCAGCCGCCGGTGACTCTGCCGCAATGTGTGAAGTGAGGGGCATGACCCACAGCATATTGGGGCCATCATGTGTGACTGATATCAGCCGCTCCTCTTATAACGCTCCAGCGCTGATATAACCTCCAGAGGGCAGGGGGAGATGTCAGAAGGTGAGGTGGTTGGTGGGCAGGAGAACAGGGGGACACTAGAGTTGCAGGGGCTCTGAGAAATACACTTGAACACAGGTGATAGGCAGCACCTTCCGGACTGACCGCCCCCTACAGTAACCCCTGCTGCTGTGTGTAGGAGGGATGCAGAGACCAGTGAGGGGACTTCATACTTCCAGCACCGCACATGAGGCACAGTAACATTACCTGAGGTGAAGGCTCAGACTCTCTGCCGCCAGTTCTCATCTTTTCCTGCAGCCACTGTAGGTCCGGGAGGAGTCCCCGCCACCTCCTCACATGGACTATCACACTGCAGAGAGGAGGGGGAGCTGCCTTCTCTTGGGATCAGTAAACTGTAATAGGGGCCACCCGGTGGGGGCAGCTGTGAGTGGCCCCTATTTTGCCTCTTTGCGCCAGGGTCCCTGACAGCGCTCCGTACCCGCAGTACTGCCCTGATGGTGACCCTGCTGCGCTGATGCACACTTGTATGATAATGATAGTCTGGACCTGCAGCCTGCGCGATGTAACTGCCCCGCTGCACTTCTCATTATCATGGCCGGAAGCTTGTGATGTCACATCGCGCAGGCTGCAGGTCCATACTATTATTATCATACAAGTCTGTGTGCTGCTGCCCTGTGATGTGTATCGGTGCTGGGCCAGGGGCAGGCAATAAACTTGGGAACAGTTAGGCAGGGTGCAGCGGCCCACTGCATAGTAAAAGGCTATCTGCCCACCTTGAAGTTTGCGGTGGGGTGAATGGCCAATCCGCCCCTGCTTCCAGCGATGGAGAATTTTCCAATCCGCCCAGTAATGCTGTTGAGCAGACCAATCCTCTTGATCCTCAGATGGCATTATCCAGACTCTCTCTCCTATTTCTGCTCCTCACATCTCGGACTTGGCACTCAATTTATCTGTTAACAGTTTGTCTGATACAACAAACCTTCCCCATACTTCTCCCTCTATGAGCTGTAAGTGTGATAAATCACCTCTGTACAGCAGCTGGACGGCCATCTTATCCCGGGCGGACTGTAACCTATTCGTGGCTGCACCGTATTTGAGATCAGTAGGAGGATCAGCTGCACTTCCAAGCAATAAGACGTAATTAAGAGGTCCTCCGCCTACATTTATGAATATGATTGATACTGCAGTGACATCGGACAACCTTCTTTGTCCTTAATGTGACCGGGGAAGGTTTTTATTCACTGACATTAAAATGGTGATGGATTAAAATGCAAATATATTAACAAGTTGCAAAACCCTTCAGTATACAATGACTCCATGGCACAGCTGTATAATTGCTGATGTGAACGTGAATGATTTTTTTGCAGTTGGGCCATTTCATATCTGTTCTTCTCCTTTTTTACTCGTACTAGAAACCCAGACTGTAAAACTCTACATTGACCTTACCATGTCCTCTCATTGTGAATGCAGGTGGAAGCCTTAACGCACCAACCCAGAGCCACAACAGTCCATGCCGTAAGGGACTCCGAGCTTGCTAAACTACCCGAGGGGGCACTGACATCCATCAAACGCAAGTTCCCGCAGGTATGTCGCACATTATAACCTAGCTACAACCACGTTGCCCCACAATAAGCACAAGCTTTATAACGTTATTATCTTCCAGTTTCATTTCCCTTTTATCTTCTGCGTCCTTCCGTGCAGCACTCCTCTCTAATAGAGGCCTATAGTACTGGGCATCCCTAGCTTCTTGGTTCATGAATGTAATTCCTGAACCATAGAACTGCAAGAAAAGGGACTCAAGGGTATGTTATATGTGAATGCAGAGCATGTGGCGTGACCCCTCTATCTTGGGCATGTTCACACAATGGAAATTCATGTTAGGAAAAATCCAGCATATATTTTTCCATTGGGACCTGCAGCATAAATCTGAGGCTGATTCTCACAAGGACAAGAAAGGACAGGCCAAGGTTTTGTATTCCCACAAAGCAGGTTTTAAATACACTGTCTGGAAAAATCTGCACCATATGAATTGTGGAGCAAATTCCCATTAAAACCAATGGGCTTATGTTAAGTGGATTTTGGCACACCAGAATCCTCCTCACAAATCTGCCACGTGAATATGCCCTTGTAGTTCATCTCCCAGCACATTTTTAGACTACAGGAGGGTAATAGACTTGACAAAATTATATCTTACAGAATAGTAGTTACTGGGTCACGGGAGCTGCTGCGTGCACGTGATCCAGTTTACTAGTTTTGTGAGTCAGGAGTTGTTAAACTTCATGTTCTTTCCTGATGGCAATTGTCTTTTTCAGCTGAGATTATTTCTGACGGTCTCTGTATTGGAGGGCTCCACTTTCAGCTCCCCTCAGCGCCCAGACATCTCACATCCGCACTGTGGTGTCACATCTAATACATTGGCGAGGACCCGAGGCTCGCGGAATAATTTGTAGCTGACTTGAAGGCATGCCACTACAGAGACCGTCCACAAAGGTTTTTTGAATTACACGCTGGTTTTGGCAGTTTTCTCCCTGAGGCCATAGAAACGTACAGAAGAATAGCAGATCTATACACGGGACTAGAGGAAGTGACCCACAGTACACGGAGCTTCTGCCTCTGCGTATACACACTCATATATTTCAGATAGAGGGCCATAACTCCATTATTTGGTAATTATTATAACATTGTGTATGTTACTTGTCCTCTGAAATATATCACGATGCATAAAATGGTTATGTAAGGGTTAATCAATACCACAGGCACAGGACAGTATCCTTTGAGGACGGACATAGTAACAGTGAGAGATAATTCAGATGAAACTCAATTACCGAAATGCATAGAAAATCAATAGTCACCCTTTTTTACGCCAGGCTCCCCTGCTATTACCAGATTGATAGTGTATAGTAAATTGGCCAAAACTCTCAGAAATTAATTCACAGGTTTTTCTCCATTCAGGTGGTGACCCGACTTATCCATCTACTTGGAGAGAAGATCCTTGGCAGCTTGCAGCAGGTCAATGGGCCCCTTACAGGTGAGAAGCAGCACTTGGCTGGCTTTAATCTCTCCAGTTGGCAAAGTGCTGAATTGGCATATTTAGGAGGGTGGCGGAGAGCCAGCTCGTCGTAAATCATTTACTCATTATCTCCACACATACAGACGAAGGCAGAGAATGCCAGGCACGTGAGACGGGAAGGAAAGAGCTGTGCACATTGCCATACTGCTCTGAAATGCTGTATGCTATTACCTATGGAAACTCATGTACGGTCTCCGTGATCAGCCTCTGAGATATCTAGTCCTGGTGATCGTCAGGCGCGCTCGTTAACCTTCCCTGTATGTTCATGATGGTCATTCAGTTGTAGGACTGTGAAATGCGTTGGTATCAATAGGATAAAGAAGGCAGGGTGTGCAGCGGGCACTTACAGAGTCAAGACAGGACCAGAAAGGGGATTTTAAAGATGATTTTGAGCTGTTATTGTCTTACGCATTACAAGAGCATCCTGGACGAGGAGAGCAGTCCTCTCTTGAAACGTGTGGCCCTATAAAGCATTTGAGGTCGTCTTTAAAAAACAACAATTAGGACCTGCTTTATCTCCGGGGGGGGGCTGTCCTTTCAGCTGCTGCTCTCTCCTTATGACAGCTCAGGGGGCGTGTCCTTTCTCCAGTAGCTCTTTCCCTGTACTGTCCCTATGACTGGTGACAGTTGAAGATTTAAACTGAGCACGTGTGCAACCACCTCATTGACGTGGACATGAAATAAGCAAAAGAACAAACAGCAGATGGCGCTATACAGATACATTTTACAGCTCAGTGACTACACAATTTTTTTTATTGCATATAATTGCAATTGTATTCAGAACTAGGCGCTGGTTTGAAAAATGTAGAATGTTTTTCGAGGCACAATACCCCATAACGTCCAGGAGGCTGTACTTTCCCTTCCTCCGGCTGCATGTTTAGGACCTTCTCGGGCCCCCAAATATCAGTCTAGTGTTATGAAGCCGCTATCCAGCAGCTGTGAAGCTACAACACGGCGCAGCAACCTATACCCTTCATGCATGCTGAGACTTGTAGTGTCACAAGAACTGGAGAGCATGCAGAGCACTGTTCTTTACAGTATACCTATAGACGGCCACTTCAGGACGCGGCCGGTGGTCATCGCACTTCCTTCCTCGCTGAGACATTGCAATTCCTTTTTATAGGAGATAACAAGCGGCATCCGGGTAATAATGTTATTATTAATTCACCTGAGGGGTCAGCGCATTGATTGAAAAATTGAGATCCTGGCAGCAAGCTAACCCCTGCAGCGCTCTTTGCCCCGACATGGCGTCTCTTGTGCCCCATCAGAATGTGGTTATTGCTGCTTTCTGTACTGCCGGCTGAAGCTTTTCCACATAACCTGTTCCCGCTGTTCGGTCAGTGACTATAATCCGCCTGCTCGGGATGTTTCCTTGGTTACGATGCGGTGACTCATCTGTCCCAGCTGAGTGCAAACAATCGCTCGTCTGGTAAGTGACATTTACTTGCATCGCTGGTGGGTGCTGCTTGTGGCAGTTTGTGGCATTAGCCCTTGCACACAGCGGCTGAGCCTGTCCAGGAGCCACAGGTTTGACTCCGGAGGTTCACTTGTCTTTGCTTCATGCACAGTTTTTCGCTGCGGTGCGAATGATTAGATGTCACTTCTAAATAAAATGTTTGTCTAAGGGCTCTTTCACACCTGCGTTGTTGTGTTCCGGCATAGAGTTCCGTCGTCGGGGCTCTATGCCGGAAGAATCCTGATCAGGATTATCCTAATGCATTCTGAATGGAGAGAAATCCGTTCAGGATGCATCAGGATGTCTTCAGTTCCGGAACGGAACGTTTTTTGGCCGGAGAAAATACCGCAGCATGCTGCGCTTTTTGCTCCGGCCAAAAATCCGGAACACTTGCCACAAGGCCGGATCCGGAATTAATGCCCATTGAAAGGCATTGATCCGGATCCGGCCTTAAGCTAAACGTCGTTTCGGCGCATTACCGGATCCGACGTTTAGCTTTTTCAGAGTGGTTACCATGGCTGCCGGGACGCTAAAGTCCTGGCAGTCATGGTAAAGTGTAGTGGGGAGTGGGGAGCAGTGTACTTACCGTCCGTGCGGCTCCCCGGGCGCTCCAGAGTGACGTCAGGGCGCCCCAAGCTCATGGATCATGTGATCACATGGATCACGTCATCCATGCGCATGGGGCGCTCTGACGTCATTCTGGAGCGCCCGGGGAGCCGCACGGACTGTAAGTATACCGCTCCCCGCACCTACTATGGCAACCAGGACTTTAATAGCGTCCTGGGTGCCATAGTAACACTGAACGCATTTGGAAGACGGTTCCGTCTTCAAATGCTTTCAGTACACTTGCGTTTTTCCGGATCCGGAGTGTAATTCCGGCAAGTGGAGTACACGCCGGATCCGGACAACGCAAGTGTGAAAGAGGCCTAAGAAGTTTTCTGACCTTTTGAACCAGTTTTGGGAGGAACAAACTATGGTCATGGCTCTGTATGTATGGCCAATCCCTACGGGTTGTGCTGCCTGATTATAAGGGGCCCCAGGAGCACCCCCTTGCTTAGAGGTTAGCTGATATCCCTGCATCAGGGCATGCACTGGAATTATTAGGGGGTCTGTGGTGTCCACTGCTCTCTGGCTATGCCTTGTTGTCTCCCATGACTGCAAACCACACTCAATGCTGGTCTCAGTAGATAAAATGGCGTCCTGAGCAGAGCATGTGACAGGTTGACTATGGCTGGCAATACACATTGGACTAATGTCTGCCAAACAGGCCCGGCTGACCATCTAATGTGTGTTGGGCCTCCTGACTCTCCACCCACACGTCAGGGATGTCGGAGTTTAACATGTCCAAACCTACTGGGACAGAGAAGCTGCCGCCAGGGGTGGCTGGAGGGACAGAGGGGTCTGGCAACTTACTCCCCATTGAAAACACATGCATGCACAGCCAACTGGTACACTTGTATGCAGAGGGTCAGGAGGAATAGCTCTGAAGTGTATTGCCAACTTTAAGGATACCCCTCCCTCCCCTTTTATCTATATGGTGACTTCTTAATCTCCTACGACTTCTTGGCCGTCCTCCCCATTTAAATCAACAGGAATCTAATAGGAAAACATAAAAAAAATTCTGATTAAAAAATTACCAAACTGGTAAGTGCTTTACTGGGGGTTTATGTGGAGAATAACTAAAAAAACATCTCTGTTCATCTTTACTGATTCACGAAATCTCTGTGTGTAGCAGTGACCGTATAATGGCTGCTATGTTCCTATGGAGTGTTTGCCTGATTCTCAAGCCTTAAAGCAAGAGATGATTGAAGCCGGCGTTCTGATAAAGATGGAGGCCACTCAAATCCTCAGACCAACTGTCTGTTCGTGATCTAGTGTCAGTAAGGAGAAGAATAAGGTGCTGCGTAATGTATGTAATATCAGGGGTGCCCCCAAAATCTATGTAACTTTGTTACACTCATTATTTTGAGCGATGACCCATATCCGGTAACATCAGCTTTTGCGCTGACACTCAGGGATTATATGGTTACACACGGGGACGAATTCTGCCTAATTATCCGGTGTATTCTCCGCTTGTTAATCACAATAAACCTCCCCGCCGTACAGCGTAGGAATCCTCCGCCGGGCTCCACCGTGAATCAGCACTTCGCTGTCTCATCAGTCATTGTCACGTAAATCCCAGCCGTCTTTTCGCGCTGACCTGCGAGGGGCAGATTCCATTTCACTTGAAAATTGTATGAGCCGAGACTCCATTGTACTTTACTTTTTTTATATTTTTTTATCTTTTCAATTCTTTTTTTCCCTTTGCTCTAAACGAACGTGTTTGAGGTATCTTATTGAAAGTATTCCCAGCAGGCCCCGAGGCGAAGCAGCGAGGTATAAAGAGCAGGCCCCCGCGGCACAGACCAGACCCCCAGCCGGCGCCGAGTCTTTTTAAAGACGGAAGACTTGCTGCTTTCCACAATGAACACGTTGCATAACTCGAGCGTTTTGTAAAGGATTCAGCTGCTAGTATCTGCCCCAGGTTTAACCCTGTCTATTCCTGGGTCTATCTGCAGCCTCTCTGCCTGTATCATGCACTGCATAAATATACATATAAATGAACGCGCAGATGTAATAAACCATGAGCGTAGCGGTTACTGACTGGTAACGACCCCCCCCCCCCCCCCCCTCCCTGTGATCGTACATAATAGAACAATGAGATGTGAGTTTCCACCTCCAGATGCCTTGCATGCTTTTCCCTATTATAGCCGTCTGCCATGTTGTATGTAGGTTTTCTTTCTTCCCACCTTTTTTGAAGTGACAAGAAGATGCTTTGTAGTCGCCGTTTCCAGTGCAATCTAGTAAATGACTTATCGGTGGATGACAGAATGAGGGCAGCGATCGTCTTCTCTTAGTGACCGTTCCTTCTCTCCCATACGTTCCAGGCTGGGGAGCAATGTGGCAGTTGCAATGGCATTTTGTGGCCATCAACAATCCGTCTCTAATAATACCGCCACAGCTTGCTTGGCCCTACCCTTAGGGAGATATCTGGTAAAACCACAGATACTAGTGGAAGGAATAATAATTTTTTGGCGCCCATGTAAAGGCCTTTCAGACGGTTAAACGTCTTATCGTCTGCATTTGGCGCCCAATGCAGCACCAATGAATATATGTTAACCCCCCCATTATTTTCTCCCATCTGCAGGTCACGGCTTCGGCCTTCACACCGCCGGCAGCAAATGGGATTCCGGGAATCCATCCAGTAACCTCTCCACAGTAGCCATATTGCCAGTATCTGAGGACGTTCCTCTTACAGCCTTCACCCTGGAGCTGAAACACGCGCTTTGCGCTGTAGGTAAGTCACTCCTGGACCCAATTTTCACGCTAATGTTGCCGTGGTTAGATTTGACCCATCGTACTACAAGAAAGCAGAGCTACCCGCTGAGCTGCGCCATCCATTATTTAGTCATCTAGTGATTTGGTAAGTGGGGAATGGACACAAGTGGGTTTGTAATTAAATACATTTTTTTAAATTAAAGTAGAGAATCAGCAGCACAATAATGAAATGTTGGAGATGAGTGTGAGGACGATGACCTGCTGTGGGCGCTGTCAATTTGCATCTACAAACCACAGTGCCCTGGACTGGTGTATATAGTCCCAGTATGGGCTGGTATATGTCACCACACTGGATCTGATGCGTCATGGATACAGATGAGAGGGTCATATTGGTGGAGCAATGTCAGGTTTCCAGCAGCAGAAATCTCTGAGCCGTGCCGAAGGAGTGTGAGCACATTATAGATCGCCCTGGCCTGAGATCAGACATGTCTCCTCTTATGTATCCGAGACCTCTCAGAAGTTCATTTTCGCTTTCCCTTTTACATTCCCTCAGCCAGGCATCCTCAAACTGCGGCCCTCCAGCTGTTGAAAAACTACAACTCCCAGCATGCCCAAACAGCCTACAGCAGGGCATTGTGGGAGTTGTAGTTTTACAACAGCTGGAGGGCCGCAGTGTGAGGATGCCTGCCCTCAGCAATAGATCGGATTCGGCTGTAAATTCATTGAGTCGGCTGCAGACCAGAGAGATTTGTGTGAGAGTCAGAGGTGCGCTGCAAATATTACTTATTCCTGTCCTCATCCTTTTAGCGTATAACAACTTGGCAGCGCCAGTATCAGACCAGTTGGCAGAGATTCCATGTAGCCTAAGATCTTCCTGGAAAGTAATGATAGGAAGCAGATTTATGTCCGTAGTAAAGGCTTTTTACCCACAGTTTTTAGTTGGTGCCAAGTTCAGGGAATAATAAAGTAATCCATTCAGTGTCGTGTATTTGCTATTTTGCTGCCTCTTTCCATTCGTAGCTTGTGAGTCTGTATGTGAAGATGGTTTATTTGTCATCCTCCTCCTTCCTGCAAGCGATTCGGCCCACTTGCTTTTCGACTACGCGTGTGTGATTTAAAATGAGTGATAATAACATAGGTTATCAATTCTTCACAGTTTCCAAGGAGACTTCGGTAACAGGGACCTGGTCCCAGGAAATGCAGTGTACACTTACCTCCCACGGCTCTTTCTTTAGCACCACCGCAGGGTTCTGACGATGATCTCTTCTAAGGTTGTCGCGCTCTTTACGGCTCGGCTCATGGCCGCCACAAGATAACATTTGCTCCATTTACCTCCCTCCCCGGCAATATCCTTTCTTTTCTAGCACAGCTGCAATCAGTGTGCACCAGGGTCAGATTTTTAGGTTGCTTGTGAAGGTTGGAGGAGAGTCTGACCGGTTGAGATAGTGAGCTTGAGAATATGGAGGAAGCACAGGAGAAATCTTGGAGACAATTGTGCAAGGAGCAGAGAAGGAGATCTTGTGAGGATCGTACATTTCGTGTAGGGATGCATGAAGCCATTAGGTTAGAGCTGAATAGAGGGGACAGGTTGTGGATTGCCTTGCTTGATTATATTTTGCCTGGATAGCTGGGTAATCCTCCATATTGGCACCATAATGGCAGCCATTAGAGTATTAGTAGTAAGATATGGCTTAGGGCTCGTTCACACGACCGTGTGAAGCCCGTGCTGTGGACCGTAAATTGCAGTCTGCAATGCACGGGCACAGACTGTGGCCCAGCCGCATGGGGATCGTGGACCCATTCACTTGAATGGGTCAACGATCCCTCCGTTCCGCAAAAAGATAGAGCATGTTCTATCTTTTTGCAGTGCTGAGGCACAGAACCCCGGAAAGCACTCCTTAGTGCTTCCGTAGTTTTCCATTCCGCATCTCCGGATTTGCGGACCCATTGAAGTGAATAGGTCCACATCCGTGATGCGGAATGCACACGGAACGGTGCCTGTGTATTGCGGATCCGCAAATGCAATACGCAACGGGCAGCACACGTTCATTTGAACGAGCCCTTAGTCATTTTTTACGCCAATACCGTTGCTTCTTGATGTCAGCCATGTTCACAGTCCCATTTCTCTGGGTACATATGGCAGACACTTTTCCAGGGGAGGGTCCCATGTGTCTGTGGTGACTGCCGCAGCTGGCGATTAGGTCTTGGTATGGCTGGCATTCAGGGCTCCTCTTGGCACTTTCAGCTTTGACGCAGGTGTCCATTTCCCAGTTAAAACTCTGTGTATTATTCATGTCGTCCGCCCCCGGCATTTTGCAGAATATTTAATATAATTAACCTTATCGTTGCCAGGAAGCAGGATAGTACACCAAGCACTGTGACCAATAAGGTAGCATTGCTTTGTGTCACCGGAGTCTGGGGTGCTTTGTCCAGATTGCTCACGTAGCGGCCGACGTGGGAAGGGGATGACGTTGACATTTAGTTTTACATCTGCTGAGGGGGCAGGGGGCGACTGACAGTAAATGGAGTTCTCTTGGGTGCTTTGTTGTGTCACTGAAGCAGAGTTCCCGTCCCCCTGCATCATGTTCAAAGGGCGTCGGGTCCATAAATGTAGAGTTATTCACTTCCAGGATCTGACGGAGCTCCGAGCACGGAGGGCAATGCAGCTGAAAGGTCATACACAATGGAAGCAAAGCACTTGACTAATTGGGGGTGTGACACTGGGATCTCCATCAGGAGCAAGTTCCAGGTAAACTTCTGTGACCCTTCCCCTTTTCATACAAGTGAAAATGATGATGAGTTCCCGGCAGTTGGATCAGTCAGGGATGGCGTATCCTGATGTTATGCTTCTCTCTATTGAGACGAGAATTTAGGTGAAATATAGGTCAGGGATAATCTTCCGCTGAACTCTCCGTTATCAGCAGTTCTGATGAAATGGATTTAAGCGGATCAGCGAGACCAGCGATACTTCAACAGCCATACAAGAGGCTAAATCATGCCTGCCGCTTCTCGCCATGCAGGCGGTATTGCGCCTTTGTCAGGCCTGTTAAGGCTACACGATCATCAGATGTTATGTTCCCAGTGAACCGTTCAGGCCGACATAAAAGAAAATGCGGTCACAGAAGTCATAAATATAAAGTCTCTCAGACGTGGAGGAAATAATATCTCGGACGTTATGAATTGTAGGGACACGTTAGTCCCCCCAGTGACCTCCATGTTTCATTAATGCCGGGGGAAGCAGTGAGTTGTATTAAAATATTGATCTTAGACTACAAAGCAGCTGCTTCCTACAGATCCGATGGCTACATTATGCTTGTTGTAGATGGACTTGTGTGTGTTATATGCAGTAAGAGGATGCGCTATAATGGTTTTGTCTCTGCTCTTTAGGCCCCACTTTGCTGCTCACCAGTGACAATATCAAGCAGCGTCTGGGATCGGCCGCTCTCGACAGGTCAGTACAGACGCCGTGCTGAATGTCTCAACTTATCCTGTAAGATACTGATGTACTGGTCCTTATTGTGGGCCGAGCTTTCTCCAGGATCCTCTACTATCACTGACCCCCACTACATTTCTCTTCCACTTCTTCTGATACAGTTTATGTAATACACACTGGCTGCCAGCACTATTTAAAGTCGTCATACATTGTAAAATGGCAGTCTTCAACCTGCGGCTCTCAGCAACTGTTGCTAAACTACAAATCCCAGCATTCCCTGATAGCTGGAGACTTCCGCTCTTCCAGCAGCTGGAGAGCCACAGGTTGGAGCCTATTGTTGTGAAAGGAAAGTCTGGTAATGGTTGATGCTTAGTAACAGCGGGCACAACTAGCAGGTGATGCAGTAACATTCATCCTGCCATGAAGAGCATCTCCGTGGTACTTATCCAGTGGTTGTGGTCTTCATCTAAACATCTCTTCATTCACAGCGTCCATGAGTACAGACTTTCTAGCTGGCTTGGCCAACAAGAAGACATCCACCGAATTGTCCTGTATCAGTCTGACTATTATCTCACGCCTTGGACGCAGCGCTGCATTCGACAAGCTGACTGCATCCTCATCGTGGGGCTGGGAGAGCAGGAGCCTACTGTTGGAGAGGTGAGCGTGGACATAGACTGTTAACATCGAGGTTTGCTAACCTAAGAGGGGCTGCCATCAATAAGTTATCGGAAATGAAGGGGGCCATCAGTGCCATACTGTTGTGTGTATGACACCCACAACTTCCATCGATCAGCAGAATGACTATCGCTATGGCACCTTCAGTATTTTTCCAGCCACAGTGGCGCATCCATGCATGTGAGCTGCAGTACCAGCCCGGATGTACAGATGCACACTGTATACTATTTTCTAATGTAATGGGCACATATATGAAAGGATTTATGCCACTTTTATGGCTCAATAAATGTTGCACACTATATTTGCAACTTTTGACACTTTTCAAAAGCATCGGGGCCTGCAGCAGCTCAACAGTTTTACTATAGGAAACGAAGTCAATCTGCCTCTGTGTTTCTCAGAATCGCTCCCTGTACACACTGAAGCAATACTGTAATAAGCCTGCAGCTTTCTTACCACTGTCCTGCAGTAAATTGTACGCGCCATTCATGGCAGCCTGTATGCTGAGAAGGGGCTGCTCAGAGGCTGCAGTAAATTGTACGCTCCATTCATGGCAGCCTGTATGCTGAGAAGGGGCTGCTCAGAGGCTGCAGTAAATTGTACGCTCCATTCATGGCAGCCTGTATGCTGAGAAGGGGCTGCTCAGAGGCTGCAGTAAATTGTACGCTCCATTCATGGCAGCCTGTATGCTGAGAAGGGGCTGCTCAGAGGCTGCAGTAAATTGTACGCTCCATTCATGGCAGCCTGTATCCTGAGAAGGGGCTGCTCAGAGGCTGCAGTAAATTGTACGCTCCATTCATGGCAGCCTGTATCTTGAGAAGGGGCTGCTCAGAGGCTGCAGTAAATTGTACGCTCCATTCATGGCAGCCTGTATGCTGAGAAGGGGCTGCTCAGAGGCTGCAGTAAATTGTACGCTCCATTCATGGCAGCCTGTATCTTGAGAAGGGGCTGCTCAGAGGCTGCAGTAAATTGTACGCTCCATTCATGGCAGCCTGTATCTTGAGAAGGGGCTGCTCAGAGGCTGCAGAAAATTGTACGCGCCATTCATGGCAGCCTGTATGCTGAGAAGGGGCTGCAGTAAATTGTACGCTCCATTCATGGCAGCCTGTATCCTGAGAAGGGGCTGCTCAGAGGCTGCAGTAAATTGTACGCTCCATTCATGGCAGCCTGTATCTTGAGAAGGGGCTGCTCAGAGGCTGCAGAAAATTGTACGCGCCATTCATGGCAGCCTGTATGCTGAGAAGGGGCTGCTCAGAGGCTGCAGTAAGGCTACTTTCACACCTGCGTTCGGGTGTCCGCTCGTGAGCTCCGTTTGAAGGGGCTCACGAGCGGCCCCGAACGCATCCTTCCAGCCCTAATGCATTCTGAGTGGACGCGGATCCGCTGAGAATGCATCAGTCTGCCAGCGTTCATCCTCCGCTCCGCTCAGCGAGCGGACACCTGAACGCTGCTTGCAGCGTTCGGGTGTCCGCCTGGCCGTGCGGAGGCAAGCGGATCCGTCCAGACTTACAATGGAAGTCAATAGGGGCGGATCCGTTTGAAGATGACACCATATGGCTCAATCTTCAAACTGATCCGCCCCCATTGACTTTCAATGTAAAGTCTGGACGGATCCGTTCAGGCTACTTTCACACTTAGAATTTTTTTCAAACTATAATGCAGACGGATCCGTTCTGAACGGATACAAACGTCTGCATTATAGGAGCGGATCCGTCTGAGCAGACACCAGACGGACCCGCTCTGAACGGTAGTGTGAAAGTAGCCTAAATTGTACGCTCCATTCAAGGCAGCCTGTATGCTGAGAAGGGGCTGCTCACAGAGTCGACCTTGATGCCTCTTGTATTTTGGGGCAGCATTAGGTAATGTAATTTCCCTGCAGCCTTATCCATGGTACCGCTCCTTATATTAGAAAATTTGTTATGAAAAGGTTCTGAAACTAGCAATTTTCGGAATTTAATGCTGATCCTAATGGCTCCATGGCAGCTGAGCCGCCCCAAGTGTTTACATGTATGGGTCACTGTGGTTCAGACATGACCAGAATATAACGCTGGTGGTTTTATATTGCCAGCCTGCGCCATATGAAATTAATGGCCTTGGAGTTTTGTAACTGAAGTATTGGTTTGATTTCCACTTTATTAAAGATCCTGCCCGGACGTGTAGCGGGCTCATGTAATCATCAGAGAGCTCGGCTTCTCAAAACCATATATTCTGTGTGCGTCTAACAAGGTTCAGCAATGACGGCTGCAGCGATTGTGTTCAGTGAACGGCTGGTACCAGGCTGAATAACATTAACTGTTTACAGGCATTCTGCATCGATATCGTAGGCAGCCCTGACAGCCAAGACCTGAAGTGTAAATGGACAAATGAAAGGATATACTCCCATTTTGGAGTCTTTTTAAAGGGGTTTTATTAACATTTTAATACAAGAAGCTTCCATTTTAGTGAGGTCCATTACTCACTTATTTCCGTTCTTTTTTTTCTCCCCTATGACAGCTTGAAAAAATGTTGGAGAACACAGCAGTCCGGGCGCAGAAACAGCTCATCCTTCTCCATAAAGAGGATGGGCCCCCGCCATCCCGCACGGTCGACTGGTTGAATATGAGGAGCTGGTGCTCCGGTCATCTACACCTGCGCTGCCCTCACAGAGTTTTCTCCAAGAGGAGTCTGCCAAAACTGGTAAGGAGTTCAGCCACAAAATGGAGTAAGGCCAGTTTTGAATGAGCATTTGCGGGTCCGGGTAATGGCTGATTTTCCTGGGCTGACCCGAACTCCCTGCATTATAGTGATCCGCCCTTTTCTTACCGTAGAAATGGCAAAAACTCTTGTTGTTGCCTTGATTCATTCACGTCTTGACTGCTGCAACGCATTACAAATCGGTCTCCCTCTCACTAAACTCTCCCCTCTTCAGTCTGTCCTAAATGCTGCACCCAGGCTCATCTATCCATCCAACCAACCGCTACACAGATGCTACTAGTCTGTGCCAGTCACTTCACTGGTTGCCCATCCACCACAGAATACAGTTCAAACTTCTCACCCACAAAGCTCTCCACAGTGCTGCACCTCCATACATCTCCTCCCTTATCTCCATCTAGCACCCTACTCGTGCTCTCCACAGTGCTGCACCTCCATACATCTCCTCCCTTATCTCCATCTAGCACCCTACTCGTGCTCTCCACAGTGCTGCACCTCCATACATCTCCTCCCTCATCTCCACCTACCACCCTACTTGTGCTCTCCACAGTGCCGCACCTTCATACATCTCCTCCCTCATCTCCATCTACCACCCTACTCGTGCTCTCCACAGTGCTGCACCTCCATACATCTCCTCCCTCATCTCCACCTACCACCCTACTTGTGCTCTCCACAGTGCCGCACCTTCATACATCTCCTCCCTCATCTCCATCTACCACCCTACTCGTGCTCTCCACAGTGCTGCACCTTCATACATCTCCTCCCTCATCTCCATCTACCACCCTACTTGTGCTCTCCACAGTGCCGCACCTTCATACATCTCCTCCCTCATCTCCATCTACCACCCTACTCGTGCTCTCCACAGTGCTGCACCTCCATACATCTCCTCCCTCATCTCCACCTACCACCCTACTTGTGCTCTCCACAGTGCCGCACCTTCATACATCTCCTCCCTCATCTCCATCTACCACCCTACTCGTGCTCTCCACAGTGCCGCACCTCCATACATCATCTCCCTCATCTCCATCTACCACCCTACTCGTGCTCTCCACAGTGTTGCATCTCCTCCATCATCTCAATCTACCACCCTACTCCTGCTCTCCACAGTGCTGCACCTCCATACATCTCCTCCCTCATCTCCATCTACCACCCTGCCCCTGCTCTCCACAGTGCTGCACCTCCATACATCTCCTCCCTCATCTCCATCTACCACCCTACTCCTGCTCTCCACAGTGCTGCATCTCCATACATCTCCTCCCTCATCTCCATCTACCACCCTACTCCTGCTCTCCACAGTGCTGCACCTCCATTCATCTCCTCCCTCATCTCCATCTACCACCCTACTCCTGCTCTCCACAGTGCTGCACCTCCATTCATCTCCTCCCTCATCTCCATCTACCACCCTACTCGTGCTCTCCACAGTGCTGCACCTCCATACATCTCCTCCCTCATCTCCATCTACCACCCTACTCGTGCTCTCCACAGTGTTGCATCTCCTCCATCATCTCCATCTACCACCCTACTCCTGCTCTCCACAGTGCTGCACCTCCATACATCTCATCTCCATCTACCACCCTACTCGTGCTCTCCACAGTGTTGCATCTCCTCCATCATCTCCATCTACCACCCTACTCCTGCTCTCCACAGTGCTGCACCTCCATACATCTCATCTCCATCTACCACCCTACTCCTGCTCTCCACAGTGCTGCACCTCCATACATCTCCTCCCTCATCTCCATCTACCACCCTACTCCTGCTCTCCACAGTGCTGCACCTCCATACATCTCCTCCCTCATCTCCATCTACCACCCTACTCGTGCTCTCCACAGTGCTGCATCTCCATACATCTCCTCCCTCATCTCCATCTACCACCCTACTCCTGCTCTCCGTTCTGTTAGCGACCTAAGATTAATAACCTCCATAATTCGTACCTCTCACTCCCGTCTTCTAGATTTTTCTCGAGCTGCACCTACTCTCTGGAATACTCCGCCCCGGAATACTAGGTCAATTCACAACTTCTCCACCTTCAAATGTGCCTTAAAAACTCATCTTATCAAGCAGGATTACTAAGCTACCTAAACTGACTTTTCCCGCCTAAATCTTCCCCCACCAACTCCTCTGGCCTGAACTCGATCCTCTATTAGTCCCAAACCTGAAGCAGATCGGCCGGCACCACTCCTGTCAGTTCAATAATGGCTTGAATCCTACTTATCACAATCAACTACCTTATGTGTCACCCCCAATTCCTCATAGATTGTAAGCTCTTGCGAGCAGGGCCCTGACTCCTAGTCTTTCAGTTGTATATTAGCCAGTTAGTTTTGTTTTGTACATGAACCCTATCAATTTGTGAAGCGCTGCGAAATATGGTGTCGCTATATGAATAAATATTTTCTGTGAGTTGAAGCTCAGCCACGGGTCCTCTGTACTCACAGTATTATTTGAGTACAGGATAGTAGACCCATGGTTACCCAAGCTGCGATTTGTCCAGGAAATACGATTAAAGAGATTGAGCCGGCACTTTGTCCGTTTATTTTCCCTGAAACAACAGGGAATTAAAATGATCTCCTCCTAAAAAGTGGTAAACATAGTGCTCAGAGTGCGCTTATTTCCATCTATAAAAAAAAATTAACAGATACTAGTCCTGTTTTGGTGCCGTATGGCAGCTAATCTGTGCCGCACGTCGTCCATAGAAGGCATTGTTTTGGCACATTTAGTCCACATTATTGGTCATGAGGGGGTTAATAATGAGAGCGGGCGGCAGTATTGCCAGTATACCTGTACTGTACATCAAATGCTTAGAGTGCCTCGGTGGCCATGTGTGAATTAGGTGGGCACCGGCACTGTAAATGACTATAATGTCAGAGTTACTATAGAAACCGTTTTCCCTGTCAAGCTTTCACCATCCGACCGCTGCGCAGCCGCTGAGTGTTTGTGTCTGCTATAAAATCTAGTTTTGGGATTTAATTGTTCTCGGTTTTCACAAAGCGTTGACAATTCTCACGTAGATCCCTGATTGAATTGTGTATATGATTAAGGAGCAGGTGGAGGGAATCAGCAGAGAAATGAATGTTTTACTTTGCAGACATGTAGCCTTACATTATCTTCACCTACAAAACTGGCTGCTTTTTTATGCATCGCTCCCTCTATGATATTAGTATTGGACCTGCAGACAAACTGACAGTTGTATATTATTTGCTTCCCCCATTTTGGCAGATTGAGATGTACGAGCGCGTGTATCAGAAGCCACCAGACCGTCACTGTGATTTCTCCCGCCTGGCCCGTGTACTTACAGGGAACACCATCGCACTAGTACTAGGAGGAGGAGGCGCCAGGTACGTGCTTTATTGTGCTGTTGCCTTTTTAATGGGGAATTCATTGTCTTCCAGCAGTTGGTTAAAGGGGTTGTGCAGTGCTAGTATATATTGATGACCTATCCTCAGGATAGGTCATGAGTATAAGTTTGGCGTGGGGTACAGGGAGGACCGCTGCCGATCAGCTGTTTGATGAGGCCGCGGCGTCACTTCTTAGCTGCATACCATCTAGCTCGCAGCAGCGATGCTAACTACAACTGTGACGTCCACTTGAATGAGACAAGCAGTTGTAATTACATTGCACTGCCACTACAAGCCAGATCTTGGCCTCTTTAAACAGCAGATCGGTGGGGGTCCTTGGAGTCAAAAAGCCACGAATCTGAGGATAGATCATCAACATACTAGCACTGCACAGCCCCTTTAAAAGATTGTATACTATTAGAAATAGGTGAATATATTCACCGCTTATGCGTTACACTATCGTGGATCAGTTTAAAGGGGTTTTTCATCTTCTGGGGGTCTTTTGGCAGACATGGATGTTAACAGTAGGTGTTCCGAGCTCTGCATCAGCAATGGGGGAGCAAAGAAGCAGGACCCAGCAGTGAGGAGAGGGTAAATATGCTTCCCTCCGCATGTCCAGCCACAAAGGCAATTCTGCCAAAAGACCCCCTTCCCCCAAAGAAGATAAACAGCCCCGTTAAGGGGGTTGTTCACCCCCGGAGATCTTTGTGGCAGAAGCCCCAATGTGGCCGGACCTACAGAGTAAAACCTGCTTCACTTTGCTTCCCCAATCTGGCTGCAAGTCTCAGTGGCTGGCCGCAGCAGTGATGTGTTCCCCTTGTGACATTACGCACAGAAACACATCACCACTGCAGCAGACCTGTCACCCGCGTCAAACTCGATGTTGATGCAGGGGACCAAAGGAACCAGAAACCAGAGCTGGGGATCAGGCAGGTATTATTCCCTCCGCAGGTCTGACTGAACAATCCCAGGGGGTGAACCCCCTTATACCTTCCATCAATGGAATACATTGGGTGAATCCATCGGACAGGTTTGTGGTTGGCATGGCCAAATGAAGCAAAAAAAGTGTAAGCACGTAGTCTAACTCTTTTAAAAGGTCTCCCAGTTTTTTTCTAGAAACAGCTCCACATCTGCCCACAGGTTGTGCCTGGTATTACAGGTCTGCACCAGGAAGTAAATGGAGCTGACCTGTAGTGCCTCACATGACCTGCGAACAGATATGAAGCTGTTTTTAAAATAAGCAGACATTTTCTTCACTTTTTCTTACCATTTTGTAAGCATGCACATTTGAGGCCAGACTTCTAATCCTACAGATTCCAGTGCAGATCGATTCTCCGGGAACCATTCCAGAGAATGGTCACATTAGGGAGAAAGATGCACATGTTGTGCGCGCTCATGAATGACCTTCCCCGTCCTCCACTCCTGCCACAGAACTTCGCCAGGTCTTTGTCTTCTGAGTCCGTTACACAAAAGAGCCTTTGTTCTGTCCCCTGCAGGTATCTGGAGCACTATGGCCGGGGATGAATTGGCATATTGTGTATCATTCAATTATCATTTCTTCTGCTGTGCATTGTATGAACCAGTCTAGGGCTGACATCGCAGATTTGCAGCTCTTTCCCTCCATAGCTTTACATCCTGCAGGGAATTTAAGGACAGACGATAGAAACACAGAGGACACTGCTCTCCCCAAACACAATTCCACCCCCTCATATCATCGGAGCGTAGGCAGGGCATCTGTTACCGTCTCTCGCTTAAAGGGCAAACCATGTTGTCTCCAGCGAGAGCGCAATGTATCTTACATCTTTATAAGGGGATCGCTGCGTTCCCGTGCAGGGGTCAGAGGCAGCCAGGATATGTCATGTGAGATGGAGGCGATGATGTTGTATTTAGTGTGCAGAGATTCTCATATACTTATAGACCAGTGAACTCCCAATGAGGGACTGAACTACAACTCCCAGCATGCCCTGCAGTGATGTAGTCTCATTCTCTCGTCCCTGTTTTTTGCTTCTGGTCTTCTGAAAGTCAGGATAATTGTGCATTTCTGTCTTTACAGCAAGTGCCAAATTATCAGAGTTTCTGGATTAATTAAAGGGGTTATCCAATCCCTAAATTACCTCCCCGGCACCCGCGTCGCTTCTGATGCCTTCACGGCCTCCGTTGCATCTACCCATCGCGCAGATGAAAACATCCCATGTTAGGGATACGAGGGGTCAGAGAATAGCAGGCCACAACGGGAACAAGCCTCCCTAGCATCGCGGGTGACGCTAGGGTGGCTCATTCCCATCGTGGCCCGCTATTGTCTGAGATCCACCCTGCCCACGACGGGGAGATGCAGTGGCCATGCAGGCTTCAGAAGCGACGCGGGTGCAGTGCAGCCAGGTAAGTGCAACCTCTGTGAGGGACACAGGCATATTGGGAGGCAATTATTCTCCAGGTATTAGGAAATGATTGGTGTAGAAGGACACTTTTTGACATTGGTGCCTCTTGTAAGATTTGTGGTCATGCACTCGATCACATCCCACGTTAATTCAGGTCAGCAGAGGCAGATCTCCGCTGTCTCATTGGAGCTGTGCCTCGAAGGGTAGCATTTTCCAGCACGCACTGAGTAGATAAATGAATAATGAGCGCAATCTCTCTGATATGCCCAAGGGCAGCACTTAAGATCTTCTTACTGATTGCGGTGATGAAGCATTATATGAGGGCCGCATGTCATTCTGCGACCCGGCTCATCCGTGAGTCTTATCCCCGTCTCGTCGCCCCGGTTATATACAGTTGAGAAGGTTAATTATGGATGATGCATTAGGAACATACTGTATATCCTGAGCTCCATCCACAGCAAGTACCCAGAGAAACCTGTGTGCAGTACAGTCCATTGCAGGTCCACGGATCAATGCGGGCATAACCAGAGCTGGCACCAAGGAAGGCGTTAGTCTCCGAGGCACATGTCCCCTCTCTGAGGCCTCTGCTGCTCAGCTCTGAAACTTTACAGATGACGAACATAAACCGTATACTGAAAATTATCAGGGTGGCAGTGGTGATCATCATCAGAAAGCAGCAATTGCAGGTTATTCACACACTGCAATTGTCAGATTGCACAGAAAGAATCATGAGCAGTGTGACGGACTGAACCGTCACTGGGGCTGCTGGAGAAGCCCGAGGGCCAGCCTCCTTCCTACAGACTATGGACCGAGAACTATGGAGACCCCCTCAGACCTTTTGGGGTTACAAGGAACTATGAACCCTGATTTATGTGTGTAATTTATATGCCACATATTTCCTATTGCCCATTAAAAAGGCATGGTGTGGATTCAGCAACACAAAAAGGGTTAACTCTGCACTGAGACTCCCACTGATTGTGTTAGTGATGGGATTAAGATAGTTGATTATAATAGCAGCCGACTCCTATGATACACTCAGGAGATAATCCCATCACATGTATCTCCTCTTCCCATTCATTCATTATGGAGGGGGTGAAGATATCTGTTTGCATGTTCATTGTTGATTGCGTCAAAGACAATGCCAGTGTGTTTGTTAATTGCGTCACAGACAATGTCATTGTGTTAGTTTTGTGTATAAACTGTACAGGATTGGCTGCTGTGTCATGTCCTCAGTATGTCATGTGTATATAAGTCAATGCTGTGTGTTCAATAAAGAGTTCCTGTTTTACCCTTCATCATGTTGAGGCTGGTGTTTGGGTAACTGATCGACACTGGGGATTGCTATACGCTGAAGATTTGCTATACTCCCCTGGCTATACTATTAGCTCTTGTAAGAGCTGTTCCTGCTCTCTGGATTTAGGAGAGGTTCACGCACTGGAGCCTTGTCGTAGGTCCAGGGTGGCTAGGAGACGGTGAGACCTCAACCAAGCTTTGGCGGTTAGTGGGATCTGCAGGGCTTACGGTGTCGAGTGGAGTGCCTGGAGTCCTCGGGAAGCACTAGGAGCATCTATCGACGGAGGTACCCGGTCGGGGTACCAGGAGATCCGTTACAATGGTGGCAGCAGTGGGATGGTGTCCTAGTGCGAGGAGCAGCTTGGAGACACCGTTCATTGAACATATTGAGGGCAACGCTAGTATCAGTACAGCATAATGGAAACAGCAGTGGAATACGATGAGGGTGTCATGGATGACCGAGATACAGCCCGCAAAGGCATCTGGTACCAGGCACTGAGTATTGTGGAGTATCTGCGGGACGAGAGACTCCCCACGGAAGACCAGTGGTTGCAGAAGCGAGTAGCCCTGCGGATGCCCTTCCTGGGAGAGCAGCCCCGGGAGGAATGGGTAAAGGAATTGGAACACCTAGCATGGCAGGAGCTGTGGCTGGAAGATGCCTACCAGGCTCTTTGGTGGTATGGGGCACAGTACCTACCCAGGACAGCTGAGCATGACAAGCCAGAGGGAGAGGAGTTTGATGGTCCTGGCTTGTTATGGGAGACTTTTTCAGAGCTGAGTTTGGGAGCCCTACACAAGCCCGGTTCAGGGACCTCTTTGAGTGGCGGGAGAGCAGGTATGACTGGAACGACACTCACAAAATTGAGCAAGACCTGGTCCACCTGGTGACCCGGGAGATGAAGCTGGAACAGGACTACCAGCAGCTGTTCCACTACAGTGAGAGGGCTCAGCAAGAGAGCAGAGTGTCAGACCCAGGTCCAGAGCCCTTTAGCTGGGAGGATATTGTGGAAGTTTACTGGGAAGACCCGACTAAAGTATCCCCTGCTTCAGTACCAGCTACAGAGGTAGGGGACCTCATAGACTGGTCCTGGGGGGAACCCCATATGGCAGGTGGAGATGGGACCGAGATCTCTCCACCGGGCCTACAGGGATGCTGGGCAGTCGGACCAGATCCCCAACGGCAGCCGGAGTTTCAGGGAGTAGGGACAGTCGGTCCTGCTCCCCAGCGGCAGTATGTTTTGCAGGGAGAGGAGAGCATCGTCTCCATTCCCCAGCGGGGGTGTACCTTGAAGGGAGAGGAGACAATCGGTCTCTCTTCCCAACCACAGGGGGACAGCACCCCTAATTCCGATGGTGCAGATGGGACCGCAATCTCTGCACCAGGCCTACCGGGATGCTGGACGGCCGGTACGGATCCCCCACCAACCCCGCAGGAATGCCAGGAGGAGGAGGTAAACGATCCCTCCTCTCCACAGCTGATCCGCAACAAGGTCCTCGGGGCAGGATTCCCTGACCCCATCCCAGCGGAAGAGCTGGCATCTGGACAGAACGCATTTGGCCTCTGCCATCCCCTATCCTCTTCTCCAGAGCCTGACTCGCCACAGGCTACCCCAGCAGAAGAGCTGGCATCTGGGCAGAGCGCAGTTGGCCTCTGCCCTCCCCTATCCTCTTCTCCAGAGCCTGACTCCCCACAGGCTACCCCAGCAGAAGAGCTGGCATCTGGGCAGAGCGCAGTTGGCCTCTGCCCTCCCCTATCCTCTTGTCCAGAGGCTGACTCCCCACTGGCTACCCCAGCGGAAGAGCTGGCATCTGGGCAGAGCGCAGTCGGCCTCTGCCCACCAAGTACCTACAGCTCCAAGCTAGAGAACAACAATGAAGCAAGGAGTAGCAGATGCCCACTCAACAGCTGGGGACATACAGAACAGAGCCAGGCCCCAGAGTTCAACAGGACCAGTGTTTGTTTATAGTGGGCTACTCGACTAACTCAGGCACCGACCGACAGGAGGTCAGGTACCTGGTTAGTCTACTGTTGGGAGGGGAGAAATGTGACGGACTGAACCGTCACTGGGGCTGCTGGAGAAGCCTGAGGGCCAGCCTCCTTCCTACAGACTATGGACCGAGAACTATGGAGACCCCCTCAGACCTTTTGGGGTTACAAGGAACTATGAACCCTGATTTATGTGTGTAATTTATATGCCACATATTTCCTATTGCCAATTAAAAAGGCATGGTGTGGATTCAGCAACACAAAAAGGGTTAACTCTGCACTGAGACTCCCACTGATTGTGTTAGTGATGGGATTAAGATAGTTGATTATAATAGCAGCCGACTCCTATGATACACTCAGGAGATAATCCCATCACGTGTCTCCTCTTCCCATTCATTCATTATGGAGGGGGTGAAGATATCTGTTTGCATGTTCATTGTTGATTGCGTCAAAGACAATGCCAGTGTGTTTGTTAATTGCATCACAGACAATGCCATTGTGTTTGTTTAATAGGGTTAGTTTTGTGTATAAACTGTACAGGATTGGCTGCTGTGTCATGTCCTCAGTATGTCATGTGTATATAAGTCAATGCTGTGTGTTCAATAAAGAGTTCCTGTTTTACCCTTCATCATGTTGAGGCTGGTGTTTGGGTAACTGATCGACACTGGGGATTGCTATGCACTGAAGATTTGCTATACTCCCCTGGCTATACTATTAGCTCTTGTAAGAGCTGTTCCTGCTCTCTGGATTTAGGAGAGGTTCACCCACTGGAGCCTGGAGCCTTGTCGTAGGTCCAGGGTGGGTAGTAGACGGTGAGACCTCAACCAAGCTTCAGCGGTTCGTGGGGTCTGCAGGGCTTACGGTGTCAAGTGGAGTGCTTGGAGTCCTCGGGAAGCACTAGGAGCATCTATCGACGGAGGTACCCGGTCGGGGTGCCAGGAGATCCGTTACAAGCAGAGATGACCGTCAGAACAGCGCTGTGTAAATCTCGTCAGTGTATGTCATATAGTGACTCCCCAGAGCAGCATGCACTCTACCACGGGCACCCCAGTGCGGGTACCAGTCCTGGCTAATCAGCTGCTGACATGGAATAAACATGGGAATGGCGCAGAGAGAGCCCACTTCTCCCTGCATGTCTCACACAACGTCTCTGATGTGTTTAGGAAGCAGAACTCATGCATGTCATCTGGGATCAGTATCATCCTGTGTGACATGTATGATGCCAGCGGAGACTGCACCAAATCTGACATTATTGTATAGATCCAAATGTTTTTGTCAGCGACAACTTGGTGTGACCGTCTGTTTAAAAATTGGACGGAAACAAAATCCAAGGTAAAATCTGAGCTACAAGATTCTACCAAACGCCTGGGATCAGCCAACTCCAGCTGCAGTGATACTACAACTCCCAGCATACACAATTGTTTCCCTGTTCTTGAAATTGGTCCGTATAGAAGGAGAAAAGGCAACCTCTGTATCGGCACTGTCAGCAGGAGTCAAATACCGGGTGAGTATTGGTAAAAAGTAGATTTTATTTTTTCCAGTCGATGCGTTTCAAGGGCGGAGCGCCCCCTTCATCAGGACAGTAATCACATGTTATCTATATACATGCCAATCCCGATGATTTTGTAAAATTTTGTTTCAAGTGTAAAACACTTTGGATTTTCCGCTGCTGTATCCCAGGCGGAAAATCTACAGCGTTGTCTATTGCCCAGAACCCTGGCTTTCCATCTATAGACTCCAGAAAGTTTCTTTGTGCCACTTAAAGGGTGAGAAGAGATAATTTTCAAAGCAGGATAAATTAAATTATTTAAAATGCGTAGAAATGGGCAAAGTGATTGCAAACGTATATCTTCTCTCCAAGATGGGAATAATCCGACCAGATCACGGACATTCCTCCTGTGGGTCACTGTGGCTCGTGTTAGATAAGTAGGATCTGTAATTCTTGTAGACGGTGCAGGAATGGCGCGGCGTTCTGTCTCGTACAGATGGGGAATCGAGGCAAGAAATCAAAGATCTTTTTCTTTTAACAAACTGCGCCTAGAGAAGCGTAATTAGACTTACCCGAGGATAATGTCTGCAGATCACTTCAAGGTCGGAAGGATTGAGATTCATGTAAATCGGCCTCAAGCTGACGGCACGTAATCTGCACGTCTTTGGTGGAGAGCCAAAAATACCATTTACAATTAAGTAATGAGTGATGATAACCAAGCGACATAATGATAATCAGCGGGAGAGGAGACTGCGCCGTCCTGGGGGGTTAACACTTTACTCATCACAAGCGCTCCTGTGCTTCCAGTGCATCTCATGTCTGATCTTCATGCGGAGACGTCCCTCAGGACGATGGCTTGAGACACACGGCTTTGGTTGTATATACACTGTTCTGGCTTTTCACTTTCAGGCTGCGTCCAGACCTAACGGGGGCCATAGAGAAGAGAGAGCAGGGGCCGTGCTTTTCTGTGACAACTGGGTGAATAGGCAGAATAGGAAACGGTCTGCTTTATATTGAAGCTTTGGAACCACTGCAATGGATGTACAAACTCCTTAGTGGACACCAATATGTGTTTTCATTGCTGGCGAGTCTGCTTTGCAAGGGTGCTCAGCTGCATAGTGTCCAATCCCGGCTGTTTAACCCCTCGATGTCGGGATCAGTAGCTATCGTGACCTCTATATGATTTCAGAGTGGGGCTGCTCCCTTTTTCACCCCTCATCAGCCCTCCTGCAATGTGATTTCAGGGTGCCAATGGCTGCTATGACAGCCAGGGGCCTAAAAATGGCCTCCAGATCTGCCATCTATGGAAGGGACAGGGCCCAATAGGGTGACTGTCAGTGTGAAATGACAATATTATTACTTGAGCAGTGCAGCAGGTTAGGTGACTGATCTCTATAGGTTTCCTTGTGCTAAAGAAAAAGTTCAGGTTTTTCCTTATAAAATGCTAAAAAAATAAATGTAAAAATATTTAAAAAAAAACTATGCATAATACGTACTGCTGCATCTGTACAAACTTGAATGATACTACTAGCATGTTATTTATACCACATGTTGAACAGTTTAAAAAAATTATAATAATTTCACTTTCTTGTTCATCTGCCTCCTAAAATAATATAATAATAAACTAGCTGTCATACAACTCGAAAACGGGGGGGAAAAAAAAAGTTACAGGTCCTGGAATATTTATATATTTTAAGTGTTATCCCATGTTTATTGTAAAATATGAAGATGAGACATCATATACTACATGACAACCTCTTTCTAAGAAAGCTAGAACCCCTCTCCCTGTCACAGCTGGGGGGGTCCTTTCTGCTGCACCCCTTTCCCTGTCACAGCTGGGGGGTGGTCTTTTCTGCTGCACCCCTCTCCCTGTCACAGCTGGGGGGTGGTCTTTTCTGCTGCACCCCTCTCCCTGTCACAGCTGGGGGGTGGTCTTTTCTGCTGCACCCCTCTCCCTGTCACAGCTGGGGGAGTCCTTTCTGCTGCACTCCTCTCCCTGTCACAGCTGGGGGGTGGTCCTTTCTGCTGCACCCCTCTCCCTGTCACAGCTGGGGGGTGGTCCTTTCTGCTGCACCCCTCTCCCTGTCACAGCTGGGGGGTGGTCCTTTCTGCTGCACCCCTCTCCCTGTCACAGCTGGGGGGTGGTCCTTTCTGCTGCACCCCTCTCCCTGTCACAGCTGGGGGGTGGTCCTTTCTGCTGCACCACTCTCCCTGTCACAGCTGGGGGGTGGTCCTTTCTGCTGCACCCCTCTCCCGGTCACAGCTGGGGGTGGTCCTTTCTGCTGCACCCCTCTCCCTGTCACAGCTGGGGGGTGGTCCTTTCTGCTGCACCCCTCTCCCTGTCACAGCTGGGGGGTGGTCCTTTCTGCTGCACCCCTCTCCCTGTCACAGCTGGGGGGTGGTCCTTTCTGCTGCACCCCTCTCCCTGTCACAGCTGGGGGGTGGTCCTTTCTGCTGCACCCCTCTCCCTGTCACAGCTGGTGGGTGGTCCTTTCTGCTGCACCCCTCTCCCTGTCACAGCTGGGGGGTGGTCCTTTCTGCTGCACCCCTCTCCCTGTCACAGCTGGGGGGTGGTCCTTTCTGCTGCACCCCTCTCCCTGTCACAGCTGGGGGGGTCCTTTCTGCTGCACCCCTCTCCCTGTCACAGCTGGGGGGGTCCTTTCTGCTGCACCCCTCTCCCTGTCACAGCTGGGGTGGTCCTTTCTACTGCACCCCTCTCCCTGTCACAGCTGGGGGAGTCCTTTCTACTGCACCCCTCTCCCTGTCACAGCTGGGGGGTGGTCCTTTCTGCTGCACCCCTCTCCCTGTCACAGCTGGGGGAGTCCTTTCTACTGCACCCCTCTCCCTGTCACAGCTGGTGGGTGGTCCTTTCTGCTGCACCCCTCTCCCTGTCACAGCTGGGGGGTGGTCCTTTCTGCTGCACCCCTCTCCCTGTCACAGCTGGGGGGTGGTCCTTTCTGCTGCACCCCTCTCCCTGTCACAGCTGGGGGGGTCCTTTCTGCTGCACCCCTCTCCCTGTCACAGCTGGGGGGGTCCTTTCTGCTGCACCCCTCTCCCTGTCACAGCTGGGGTGGTCCTTTCTACTGCACCCCTCTCCCTGTCACAGCTGGGGGAGTCCTTTCTACTGCACCCCTCTCCCTGTCACAGCTGGGGGGTGGTCCTTTCTGCTGCACCCCTCTCCCTGTCACAGCTGGGGGAGTCCTTTCTACTGCACCCCTCTCCCTGTCACAGCTGGGGGGGTACTTTCTGCTGCACCCCTCTCCCTGTCACAGCTGGGGCTGTCCTTTCTGCTGCACCCCTCTCCCCGTCACAGCTGGCGGGGTCCTTTCTGCTGCACCCCTCTCCCCGTCATAGCTGGGGGCGTCCTTTCTGCTGCACCCCTCTCCCTGTCACAGCTCAGAGGACAAGTCCTTTCTGCTGTATCTAGTGGGAGTTGAATGGATGGAACTGAGCATGTTTGTCCACCTCATTGTGGTAGTCACAGAAATTAGAAGAAGAAACAGCAGGTGGCGCTATGTGGATAGATTTTATTGAATAACTCAGCTGCTGTGTTACATTTTTAATGATCTGCAATTACAAAAGTATTCAGATCCAGGGGCTTTTCTTAAATTGTTGAATATTATTGATGGGACAACCCCTTAAAATAAATGTGAATGTGGTATCACCGTAGTCATACCGAGGATATGTAGAGGTAACGAATTCCTGAATTGCGGTTTCCCCCCAAAAAAGGAGTTTAAAAAAGTCATATGTACCGCCAAAAAAAAAATATAGAACTCGTCACGCAAAAAGCAAGTCCTCCTTCAGCTCTGTCGATGGAAAAATACAAAAGTTATGGCTTTTTGAACGTGATGATGAAAAAAGAATAAAAAAAATGTTAGGGACCAAAACCGGCAGGTCACTAAGAGCCTGAGCAATACAGTAATATCATTATATTGGGGGCGTTCCCCAGAACAATATAATATCACTGGGTAACTTCTATATCTTTGTGCTGCACATTGGCCGCGGTGGCGCTCCTCATGACGTCCTGCCGCTGAGTGCCCAGAAGAGCTCTGCCTGTATCCGGAGACTCCGGGGGGCTGTGGATTCTCAGGTTCTGGACGTCTTGCTGACGCCTTTTTCTCTTTTTCAGGGGCTGCTCACAAGTGGGAATCATCAAAGCTCTGACCGAGGCCGGGATTCCCATCGACATGATCGGAGGGACCTCCATTGGGTCCTTTATGGGGGCGCTGTACGCAGAGGAGCATAGCTTCAACCGCACGAAGATCAGAGCTCGGGAGTGGTGCATGGTGGGTATCTCCTCTAGGGGGCACTTATTAGGATGATTTACAACAGATTATCTGACCAATCATTGGTCAGATGGCTGTTTACACGCAGATCTTTTGTTATACACACCAACTATTGGTCTGATTGGACAGAAATTGCTCAGATCTATTGGTGTAAGTGCAACCTTAGGCACGTGAACAGAACAAAGCAGAGCGAAGCCCATGGTCACCTGTACAATCCTCACCGACCACTGAAAGCAATTGTCTGGGCGGGCTTTATCACAGCAGCGCTAAAACCCGCTCATTAGTGCCAGTGACTTTACCGGGCTCACTGCTGGGTGGAAGCCTCCATCTAGCAGAGACCCGGTACGTCACCAGATCTAATGAAAATGCCCTTGCCCTGCACGATACAGCTCATAGTAAGGCCTCATGCACACGACCGTTCCGTTTTTTGCGGCCCATGTGCCTCCCGCAATTTGCGGAACGGAACAAGCGGCCCATTGTAGAAATATCTATTCTTGTCCGCAAAAAGGTTACAGTTCCCTTAACTGACCTCTACGATTCCTGTCCCCCTTAACAGACCTCCGCAGCTACTGCCCCTTTAACAGTGACTGCCACAGTACCCCGCTGTCCCTTTTAATAGTGGCATTCACAGTCCCCTCCTCCCTTAACAGTAACATCCACAGCGCCCTGCCCCCTTAACAGTAACATCCACAGCGCCCTGCCCCCTTAACAGTAACATCCACAGCGCCCTCCTCTTTAACAGTGACCTTCACAGCGGCCCGCCCCTTTAACAATGACCTCCACAGCAGCCGCCCCTTCATTAGTGACCTCCACAGCAGCCGCCCCTTCATTAGTGACCTCCACAGTACCCCATCTCTTTAACAGTGAATTCCACAACACCCCACCTCCTTAACAGTGGCCTCTACAGCAATCTGCCCCTTAACACTGACCTCCATAGCGGACCTTCCTCTGTGATCTCCACAGCAGCCTGCTCCTAGGATGGCCAGAGGTCCGGTTTTAGGCCGGACGGACACAGGGATGTCCTTTTGAACAGCTCACTCTCAGACAGCAGCACTGTGTTGTCTGAGCGTGAGCTGCAGCTGAAGTTGTCTCCCACCCCTGCAGCTGAAGTTGATCTTTAACTTCATTTTTTCAACCCCCGCAGGCTGCGGAGTGGGCGTGTCCTAACCGGATGGGGCATGGCTTAGTGTGACCTGGGTACAGGGTTTTTAAGTCCGTCTTTTGAGGGTGGCCTGAATGGCCACCCTACCTGCCCCCTTAACTGTGACCCCCACAGCACTCTGCTCCCTTAAAAAGCTGAGTTCACACGGGCGAGTATTCCGCGCGGGTGCAATGCAGAAGGTGAACGCATTGCACCCGCACTGAATCTGGACCCATTCATTTCTATGGGGCTGTGCACATGAGCTGTGATTTTCACACATCACTTGTGCGTTGCGTGAAAATCGCAGCATGCTCTATATTGTGCGTTTTCCACGGAACGTAGGCCCCATAGAAGTGAATGGGGCTGCGTGAAAATCGCAAGCAAGTGCGGATGCGGTGCGATTTTCACGCACGGTTGCTAGGAGACGATCGGGATGGAGACCCGATCATTATTATTTTCCCTTATAACATGGTTATAAGGGAAAATAATAGCATTCTGAATACAGAATGCATAGTAAAATAGCGCTGGAGGGGTTAAAAAAATAAATAAAATAATAATTCAACTCGCCTTAATCCACTTGCTCGCGCAGCCGGCATCTCTTCTGTCTTCTTCTTTGCTGTGTGCAGGAAAAGGACCTGTGGTGACGTCACTCCGGTCATCACATGATCCATCACCATGGTAAAAGATCATGTGACGGACCATGTGATGACCGGAGTGACGTCACCACAGATCCTTTTCCTGCACACAGCTAAGATGAAGACAGAAGAGATGCCGGCTGCGCGAGCAAGTGGATTAAGGTGAGTTAAATTATTATTTATTCATTTATTAACCCCTCCAGCGCTATTGTACTATGCATTCTGTATTCAGAATGCTATTATTTTCCCTTATAACCATGTTATAAGGGAAAATAATACAATCTACAGAACACCGATCTCAAGCCCAAACTTCTGTGAAGAAGTTCGGGTTTGGGTACCAAACATGCGCGATTTTTCTCACGCGCTCAATGTATGCGGAAAAATCGCGCATGTTCCCGCAACGCACCCGCACCTTTTCCTGCAACGCCCGTGTGAACTCAGCCTAACAGTGTCATCCTTAGCACCCTGCCCCTTTAAAGCTGACCTACGGAAACCTGGTGTAAAACTGTGTGTATGTGGAGACCAAGGGCCTGCGAGCTTCTATTGGATGATCATGTGACCGTGTGTATGGCAGTTGGAATGTGAAGAGAAAGACCTGCAAGCTTCTATTGGCTAATGCATGTTTTGGGAATATCTCAGGAACGGTTGGTCCTAGAGAGCTGAGACCCGGTCTAAAACCTTCCCGGACACCTGATGTACCTGTGTGCCAAATTTCGTGATAATGCGACAGTGCGGATTCCTTTAGCGGACATACACTCAGCTTTATATATTAGATATTATTTTATTATATACATTATGTAAAATTGAATATAATTATAATATAATCATTATCACAGACCAGCCCCAAGAAAAACGGACTTCGAACATTACCCTCCTGATAAGGAGAATTTGTAGTTTTTGGGTAACGTTTGTTAAATATTATCCTATAACGTTGTCTTCGGACCTTTTTTTCCTATAGAGAGATGTATGGGGGGGGGACTCCACACCCAGAGCACTTTGCGCTCTAACCCAAAAAAAATGCTGGGGAACTGTCCAGGTCATGTGATGTAACCTCTTCACCCCGTATAGTGGTGACCTCGGCTCCCGCAGTGCGTTTTGATATACGATATATCAGCATAGGAAGAGAACAGAGCAGAAAAAAACGGAGGAGTAAATCCTAGTGATGCCGCTTTATGAAAAAGTGTGCGGTGATTCATACATCTGAGCCCAGAAGTGACCTGTATGGAGAGGGGCTTTGTGATGTGTGGGAAGAGCCGTGATGGGGGTCCGCCATGTAGACGATTCTCCTTAGGAACGTGACGAACCCTTTAAGCTGGAGACTGGTAATTATTCTGTTGTGTATTCTTATTGTTCCTGTCCTCTCCTGAGGATTACGCTGCTCATGGACTCATTTGCGGCAGTAATCTGGAATGGGATTTGCGGTTTGGCCTCTGGCGGCTGCGGTACCCCGGATACCTACTGTTGGGGGCACAGAGTGTAATTCTTACCTGTCTGCTCCTACAGTAAAAGATAAGCGGCGCAGTGGTGTCTGGCGGAAAGGCGGCGGTGACCTGCATCTACCTGCGAAGCGTAACTAATGGTGACATTACTTTGCAGCCGTATGGTTTGGCTGTCATCGGATGCTCTGTGACCTAGTGGGTCACCGAGAACTAATTGGTATAACTGCATGCCAGGACAGGGTTTCCATACTCTCCTCGCTCCCCAGTAATGTCTGCGTTATAAAAGTCACAATGTGTGTACAGATGTAGCAGAGCTGACTTTGCATTATTTGCACCTCAATTTAGTAGATGTGCCTAACGGCGCAGATGGCACTCATCACTAGGACGTCACAGTCGTTAAGTGACAGACTCAGCACTGCTACATGTGTGTACGTGGCCTGGCAATGAAGAGGTGAAAGCATTTTGCAGTATTTGACAAACATTACAGATATGGAGTCTCTCCCATCAGGGGCCACATTACTGGACAGGAAGTTGGGGTGTGAAGGAAAATGTATTCCCCTTAATGAAGTCATCTTTCTAGTCCTCAGAAGCTGCTGCTCCACGTGTTTGCTGCCGGCTCCGAGTTGAGCAGCTGACATGTCTGATGAGGGTCACAGGAAAACTGTAACCCTGTAACAGAAGAAATCTATTACTTGAAGTAGTCCGGGGGATGCTGGGAGTCGTTCCTGTGATTATACAGGTCGCAGGGGCTCCACAGACATCTGCAGTTAGCCTTAATCTAGGTGAAGCATGGGGGACAACTGGTTTTGTCCACATGATCAGGGACATACATGATGGTATTAACTCCATTACCCATGGAGTTGTCTCAGAACTACAAGACCCAGCATGCCCTGACACCTGAGGAGAGGGGTTTCAGTGACCAATACAAGCTGCAAAATCTCAACCACAATGTAAAATGATGGGACAACATGCCCCCTCGCCAGGGAGATAAAATGTCTGTATTTACACCAGAGAGCTGATCTCACCAGGGTGGAGTATGGGCCGGTGAATAATGATACGGAAGACAAAGCGTTGTCGGTGACGACCAGCAGCTGAGATTACATGGGATTACTGGTCAGGAGAATTTTAAAGTCACAGCTTGTTCTTTCATCTTCCTCCAAGGACATGACCTCTGTTTTTAAGAAGGTTCTGGACCTTACCTACCCCATCACCTCCATGTTCTCCGGGGCGGCCTTCAATAACAGCATCAGCTGCATATTCAAGGACAAGCAGATAGAGGTGAGCACCACTGCGAGGACTATCCCCCTCATCATCACAGCTAGTGTCTGTATATACATTTGTGTGCAGCCAAAGCAGTCCCTGGTGTATTACAGATAGAGATGAGCACCACCTGGGGGACTATCCTCCTCATCATTACTTCTAGCCTCTGTATGTGTGTGGTCACTGGTGTATTACAGATAGAGATGAGCACCACCTGGGGGACTATCCCCCTCATCGTTACTTCTAGCCTCTGTATGTGTGTGGTCACTGGTGTATTACAGATAGAGATGAGCACCACCTGGGGGACTATCCCCCTCATCGTTACTTCTAGCCTCTGTATGTGTGTGGTCACTGGTGTATTACAGATAGAGGTGAGCACCACCTGGGGGACTATCCTCCTCATCATTACTTCTAGCCTCTGTATGTGTGTGGTCACTGGTGTATTACAGATAGAGGTGAGCACCACCTGGGGGACTATCCTCCTCATCATTACTTCTAGCCTCTGTATGTGTGTGGTCACTGGTGTATTACAGATAGAGGTGAGCACCACCTGGGGGACTATCCTCCTCATCATTACTTCTAGCCTCTGTATGTGTGTGGTCACTGGTGTATTACAGATAGAGGTGAGCACCACCTGGGGGACTATCCCCCTCGTCGTTACTTCTAGCCTCTGTATGTGTGTGGTCACTGGTGTATTACAGATAGAGGTGAGCACCACCTGGGGGACTATCCCCCTCGTCGTTACTTCTAGCCTCTGTATGTGTGTGGTCACTGGTGTATTACAGATAGAGGTGAGCACCACCTGGGGGACTATCCCCCTCATCATTACTTCTAGCCTCTGTATGTGTGTGGTCACTGGTGTATTACAGATAGAGGTGAGCACCACCTGGGGGACTATCCCCTTCATCATTACTTCTAGCCTCTGTATGTGTGTGGTAACTGGTGTATTACAGAGAGAGGTGAGCACCACCTGGGGGACTATCCTCCTCATCATTACTTCTAGCCTCTGTATGTGTGTGGTCACTGGTGTATTACAGATAGAGATGAGCACCACCTGGGGGACTATCCTCCTCATCATTACTTCTAGCCTCTGTATGTGTGTGGTCACTGGTGTATTACAGATAGAGGTGAGCACCACCTGGGGGACTATCCCCCTCATCATTACTTCTAGCCTCTGTATGTGTGTGGTCACTGGTGTATTACAGATAGAGGTGAGCACCACCTGGGGGACTATCCTCCTCATCATTACTTCTAGCCTCTGTATGTGTGTGGTCACTGGTGTATTACAGATAGAGGTGAGCACCACCTGGGGGACTATCCTCCTCATCATTACTTCTAGCCTCTGTATGTGTGTGGTCACTGGTGTATTACAGATAGAGGTGAGCACCACCTGGGGGACTATCCCCCTCGTCGTTACTTCTAGCCTCTGTATGTGTGTGGTCACTGGTGTATTACAGATAGAGGTGAGCACCACCTGGGGGACTATCCTCCTCATCATTACTTCTAGCCTCTGTATGTGTGTGGTCACTGGTGTATTACAGATAGAGGTGAGCACCACTGCGAGGACTATCCCCCTCATCATTACTTCTAGCCTCTGTATGTGTGTGGTCACTGGTGTATTACAGATAGAGGTGAGCACCACCTGGGGGACTATCCTCCTCATCATTACTTCTAGCCTCTGTATGTGTGTGGTCACTGGTGTATTACAGATAGAGGTGAGCACCACCTGGGGGACTATCCTCCTCATCATTACTTCTAGCCTCTGTATGTGTGTGGTCACTGGTGTATTACAGATAGAGATGAGCACCACCTGGGGGACTATCCTCCTCATCATTACTTCTAGCCTCTGTATGTGTGTGGTCACTGGTGTATTACAGATAGAGGTGAGCACCACCTGGGGGACTATCCTCCTCATCATTACTTCTAGCCTCTGTATGTGTGTGGTCACTGGTGTATTACAGATAGAGGTGAGCACCACCTGGGGGACTATCCTCCTCATCATTACTTCTAGCCTCTGTATGTGTGTGGTCACTGGTGTATTACAGAGAGAGGTGAGCACCACCTGGGGGACTATCCTCCTCATCATTACTTCTAGCCTCTGTATACAGTGCTGGTCATAATTATTCATATCCCTGGCAAATTTTGACTTAAAGTTACTTTTATTCAACCAGCAAGTAATTTTTTGACGGGAAATGACATAGGTGTCTCCCAAAAGATAATAAGACGATGTACAAGAGGCATTATTGTGGAAAAAAAAACATTTCTCAGCTTTTATTTACATTTGAGCAAAAAGTGTCCAGCCCAAAATTATTCATCCCCTTCTCAATAATCAATAGAAAAGCCTTTATTGGCTATTACAGAAATCAGACGCTTCCTATAATTGCAGACCAGCTTCTTGCAGGTCTCCACAGGTATTTTTGCCCATTCATCTTTAGCAATGAGCTCCAAATCTTTCAGGTTGGAGGGTCTTCTTGCCGTCACCCTGATCTTTAGCTCCCTCCACAGATTCTCCATTGGATCCAAGTCTGGACTCTGGCTGGGCCGCTCCAAAACGTTCATGTTGTTGTCTGCCGACCATTTCTTCACCACTTTTGCTGTGTGTTTTGGGTCATTGTCACGCTGAAATGTCCACTGGTGCCCAAGGCCACGTTTCTCTGCAGACGGCCTGATGTTGTCGTGGAGAATCCTCATGTATTGCTCTTTTTTCATGGTGCTGTTTACTGTGATTAGGTTCCCTGGTCCATTGGCTGAAAAACACCCCCAAAGCATTAGGTTCCCACCACCATGTTTGACAGTGGGGATGGTGTTCTTTGGCTTCTCCTTTTTTACGCCAAACATCTTTGTGACCAAACAATTCAATCTTTGTTTCATCTGACCATAACACAGAAGACCAGAAGTCTTCTTCTTTGTCCAGATGAGCTTTTGCAAAGGCCAACGAGCTTTTGTTGCCTTACCTGGAGAAGTGGCGTCCTCCTTGGTCTGCGGTGTCCGTTGGATTGTCTGCCTTGAGACATTGCCACCAGCAGAGCCCAGATTCACCAGGACGGCCTTGGTGGTGATCCTTGGATTCTTTTTCACCTCTCTAACTATCCTCCTGGCAGCACAGGGGTCACTTTTGGCTTCCGACCACGTCCTCTGAGATTTTCCACAGTGCGGAACATCTTGGATTTTTTGCTTAAATGTAAATAAAAGCTGAGAATTTTTTTTCCCCCACAATAATGTCTCTTGTACATCGTCTTATTATCTTTTGGGAGACACCGATGTCATTTCCTGTCAAAAAATTACTTGCTGGTTGAATAAAAGTAACTTTAAGTCCAAATTTGCCGGGGGTATGAATAATTATGGGCAGCACTGTATGTGCAGTCCCTGGTGTATTACAGATATAATTTACCTGTAAATGTACTTTGTTTTTAGGATCTCTGGATTCCATATTTCAACATCACAACTGACATCACTGCCTCCGCCATGAGGGTGCACACAGACGGTAGGTGTCCTCAGCAGTCGGTCACGCCCTTTCTTGACCCCCAGGAAGATTTGTTATCTGATTATTAAGATGGTGACCAATCGTACGATTCCATGTGCCATCAAACAGATCCCCGAAGATTAGTCTGGAGAGGAGGTGGCTGGCGTGTTCTTAGGTGAAATTAAAGGAGCTGTCCAAGAGTTAACCATTCCACACCCCACCCCATGTACTGAATGCTCCAGTACGGCGCGTAATCACCCTGTAAATGGGACTGGAGCATCTGCGCTGGGGATTGAAGAGGTGCATGCCGTTTTCTATATATATTCCTGGACTCTTGGACAAGCACTTCATAGCGCTCATTAAAATCAATGGGCCTTCCATGTAATGCACAAACAAGCAGACTGAGATCCGCACACAGTGATTAGACTGCACACAGTATCTGTACCCAGCCTCTCTAGCGTTGTCCTGTGCTTTTCTGACTAATTTGATCATCCTGCGTCCTCCATTTCTCGCTTTGTAGTTCATAGCAGAACATCTTGTTCAGTTCTCCAGATAGTAAATGAAGCTGTGGTTATACCCGGGCAGATAAGAGGGAGAATCTCCTTTTACATGATGGCTGACAGGGCGGCCCTCCTACTCAGGAGCGCTCTCTTATCTCGCTGCTATCCGTTCTCATTATACTCTCTTCCCCACATTCAAAGCTCCCTCAGATTTTCCGGCAGGTGACTCATGGAGATAGCAGGGACTCTCTCCATCATTAATTCTCAGTTCTGCAGCTCAACACCCACACAATAGAGTCCTATGGACCATCTGCTGGCTTCCTGACATCGCCCGTTACGTGCAATCGGAAGTTTCACTTCAAGATGATGATGATGAGCGCTCAGTCCTTCCAGGAATGACCTAGGATGGTTGATCATTTTAATATTTACACGTGTCAAGTGGAGGCATTCTCCTCCATACACAACCCATGCAGTTGCTGTTCTCAGGCGACATCACTTTATCCTTGTAGATGGCACTTCTCCATTTTGTTAGGTTCGGTGGACTACTATGGGGGTCAGTCCGAGTATATGAATGTAAATCTCTAGTAATAAAGTGCAGCGTGCTGGAGATCTGCACATGTCTGGGATCTGTGTGCTGTGGGGTATGTGAGAACCCGCAGAGCCGACCCAGCTGGACGCCTGGAGACTTAGAATGAATGGCGGTACTAGCACAGACTGATTAGTGGATACTGACAGGTTCTGGTGGAGCGTCAGCAGGGGACCACATCCCGCAGATCTCCATAAATTATTATGTATCCTGGACAAGATGGAGGCTAATACCCTCGCAGTGATTTATCGCTTGAGAGGTTCACATGTGTCCCTGTGTGCCGATATACAATTACACTGTAGGGTAGGACACAGCGGTAATAAAGGACACCGGAGGCGCTTTCACCATTTCATCAAGCCCTGTGTCCCTCCAGAGTCATGAGCACAATCTATCTATATAAAGAAGGACGTGTATATATCTGGAAAGAAATCCTGTGGGGGTCCTCCGCCCCTACACAGCAGCTGCATGGAGTCTGTTTGCTCCAACTGTTTTTGCTACACACATATTGTTCTGTAATTCAAAAACTCATCGATCAATTTCTACTAAACTTGGTGACATATCACTTACTATCTGGGAAAGAATACTGTGGAGGCGACATGCCGGTACACAAGGAGTTTCTGTCTGTCCCGACGTATGTCTGTCTGTATGTTCTTTATGTGCGACCAAACAACTGGACTGATCTTTACCAAATTTGGCACACAGGTACATCAGGTGTCCGGGAAGGTTTTAGCCCGGGTCTCCGCTCTAGGACGTACCGTTCCTGAGATATTCCCAAAAAATGGCCTGCAGAGCCAATACAAGCCTGCAAGTCTTTCTCTTCATATCCCAACTGCTATACACACGGTCACATGTCCCTTATCGGCCAATAGAAGCTCGCAGGTTCTTGGTCTCCACATACACACAGTTTTACTCCAGGTTTCAATAACAACCCAGCCATTTTTCTTCACTGCTGTAGGTCAGCTTTAGGCTAGTGCTACACAACTACATGTGTCGTATGACATATGACATGTGACATACTGCGACGCGACAGTCGCAGAAAAATCCAGCTTGGATGGATTTTTTTTGCGACTGTCGTGTTGCAGCATGTCACATGTCGCAGCGCGACACCATAGACTATCATAAAAATTGTTGAGACAAAATGTCACGCGACACGTGTTGTCCTGTAGCCCTAGCATTAAAGGGGCAAGCACTGTGGAGGTCACTGTTAAGGGGGCAGGGGCCACTATTAAAGGGGCAACTGCTGTGGAGGTCACTGTTAAGAGAGCGGGGTACTGTGGAGTTCACTGTTAGGGTCCATTCACACGTCCGTAATTTGGGTCCGCATTTGTTCCGCAATTTGCAGACCCATTCACTTTCAATGGGGCTGGAACGGATGTGAATCTGCATTTTCGAGATTTCGCAATTTCGCAAAAAATAGAACTTGTCCTATTCTTGTCCGCAATTGCCGACCAGAAAATGCATTTTCTATTATACTGTCTGTGATGTGCGGTCTGCAAATTGCGGATCGCACATTGCAGGTGTCCGTGTTTTGCGGATTCGCAAAACGCTTACAGACGTGTGAATGGACCCTTAAGGGGTGGGCCCCTGAGGAGATCACTGTCAAGGGAGTTGGTGCTGTGAAACCTGCTGTTAATGGGGTGGGCTGCTGTGAAGGTCAAAGTTAAGGGGATGGGCAGCTGTGGAGGTCCCATTTTAAAGGGGTGGGGGACTGTGGAGTTCACTGTTAAAGGCTTGGGGTGCTGTAGAGGTCACTGTTATGGGGGATACTGTTGATATCTTTTAACGACACACAGAAACATTAAATGAAATAGATGAAATCTACCCGAGCGAAGCCGGTCCTTCTGCTAGTATCCTGATAATGAAGAAATGCTGAGAGCGTCGTCAGTCACTGTAATAATGAGTGCGGAGAACAGGCCGATCCGCGCTCCCTGTACTATAGACGTCTTCACCTGCCTTCTCTCCTCTTCTCAGGCTGCCTGTGGAGATACGTCCGTGCCAGCATGTCTCTCTCCGGGTACATGCCGCCTCTCTGTGACCCCAAGGATGGACATTTGTTAATGGATGGAGGTTACATCAACAATCTGCCAGGTACGCAGCGTGACTGCTGTGGGAATAAATGGAGAATAGGAATATCCTGACTCAGCAGTTATAAGGTGTAGGAGGATTGTTTTTTTTTGTTGTTTTTGTGGGGGGAGGGGGGTCTCAGTACTGCACATATGTTAGTATTGATTTTAGGGGCAGGGATTTGGTCAGTAATAAAGTATTATCATGACACAACCTCTTTGTTTCCCAAAAGCATGTCACCCATGACCAGCAGCAGCTAAATGTCCCAGTGTAGGCCCAGCCTGAAGAGGTTGACAGCAGGGGACCGTAGCTTCCAGCACACGGAGAGAAGACGTGCAGGCCAGCTGGGGCTGACATTAACATTTCACGCAGACGTGTCTTCACACATTGAGCCCTCCTAGCAGCAAAAGGTTAATTTCTTTGCTCTGTAACCGCTCCATTTTGCCCAACAGCCGACGTTGCCCGCTCCATGGGCGCCAAAGTGGTGATAGCCATCGATGTGGGCAGCAGAGACGAGACTGATCTGACAAACTACGGCGATTCTCTGTCCGGTTGGTGGTTGCTGTGGAAAAGATGGAATCCAATAGCGGAGAGAGTCAAGGTGAGAGTTCCAAGGTACAAGGAGGAACTGAGCTTCCAGCTCCCGGGGGCGCCCGCTCCAAACTATGGCTGTCAGATGAAGTGATGCAGAAGCCTCAGAGCAGCCATGCATTCATGTGGAGGGAATGAGAATAGATTAACCAGTGCAAAATGAATGCTGCTTAACCACTTGTGCGCCTCAGTCCACAACAGGCTGTTCCCACACAACTCAAGTAATGGATTGTGTGCAGTTGGGTGAATTTACTTAAAGGGAGTCTGTCACCAACTCTGAGCGTTTTAGACAAGTCAGATCGCGTTATAGAACGTTTGCCCTCCATTAAAATAGTATCTCTCTTGTGTCTGTCCCACGTGGAGATCCTGCAAAAAGTACTTTATAACGTTATGCAAATTAGCTGTCGCAAGTGCCCGGGCCCCTCAGCTACGTGGACAGAAAACCGCTCCCCTTGCAGTCCTCTGGACCGCCCTCCTCTCCTACTGCATCCTCCTCCTCTGGCTTGGAGATCTCACACAAGCGCCGGGCCTGAGCATGCACACTGTTAAGATCCGTGTCTCTGCATGTGTGGGCCCGGCGGTGGCTGGCGCTCTCTCAAGATCTCCAAGCTAGAGGAGGAGGACGCAGTAGGAGAGGAGGGTGGGCCAGAGGACTGCAAGGGGAGCGGTTATCTGGGCACATAGCTGAGGGGCCTGGGCACTTGCGACAGCTAATTTGCATAACTTTATCAAGTACTTTTCAGGATCTCCACGTGGTACAGACACGAGAGGTAAACGTTCCATACCACGATCTGAGCGGTCTAAAACTCTGAGTCGGTGACAGACTCCCTTTACTGTATTTACTCACCTTTTTTCTATTATCTATTCCTGAATAATCCTGAGGATAGGTCATCATTATCTATTCCTGGATAATCCTGAGGATAGGTTATCATTATCTATTCCTGGATAATCCTGAGGATAGGTCATCATTATCTATTCCTGGATAACCCCTTTAAAGAATATTCTACTGTATTCTTTCTACAGCTCCTATGATGACTTGTGTGTCTCCATGGCAGCAGACGTATCCTTCGGTCTTGCTTAGTAACCAAATTTACAACAGTAGGAAATGATACATATGGCAGGGAGTGACTGCAGGATCAGACCACACTTTGTGTGTCTGTAGTCTGTTACCATGGAGACACAGAGTGACTTTCTGTTATGTGCACTGTCATAATGCAAAAATATTGGTATCAAGAAGCTGACTTACAATTCAGAGCAAGTTCAGAGTATTTCAGTGAAAATTTCAACTTTTCTTTCTGCCACGTAATGGGGATCCACAGCCTGCCATGAAATCCACACAGATTTTTTCTGCCGCGTGTGCATGAGGTTCTTGAGGACCCTATTCACATGCATTGTGCTGTAGATTGTGAAGTCCACCAGGCCTGAACGTGGCCTAAACTGTGCAGATGTAGAAGAACCCGTCATACACAGGTTGAACTGCATTCGTCTTCTGTGTCATTGGAGGAGCGGAGAAATCTAGGAGTCGCTCTGCCGCTTGTGCCCTGATGCCCCCACCGGTCGCAGTTACGAAAGCAGGCGAATTCACAGACAGGTGTCTATTGTATTCTGTCTCTTCTTGGCTCGACTTTTGGTTTTGTGTCCAAGTGAATTGGTGGCAGTGACTGCACCCGCTAATATCCCGTATTCCCCCAGGTGTTGAACATGGCAGAGATTCAGACACGCTTGGCCTACGTGTGCTGCGTGCGTCAGCTCGAGATGGTGATGAACAGCGAATACTGCGAGTACATCCGACCCCCCATCGACAGATATGGAACACTAGAATTCGGCAAGTTTGACGAGATCTGTGTAAGTTTCATCGTCTTACCATGGTGATTTTTTTTTTCTGGGGGGTGTCATAATATAAAACCAGTAGGGCAGACCGATCTGCCCTAGCGTCACACTTGGGTTACGAAAGATCTGGGAGTGAAATGCGATCATCTGAGCTCAGAACTCACATTTTCCGGTAACCCCCTCCGCTCGTAGTGCAATCGCTTGCATTGTATTTGCATTGCCGATGAGTTCTGTGGGTTTGCAGTCAGGGCCGGTTTTAAGTTTCTTGTCATTTCCCGAAAGTATTTTTGCAGAATAACTGCAGAAGGTCCAGATTAGCATGAAAAACAGATCGTCCTTGCAGAAGTGACCCCCTTATCTCCTGCAGTGCTGGTAGCATTCACAGCCCTTCATAACTCATAGGTGACAGGAGAAAGCTGCTGGTCTCTATTAATTAGACTGCGCAGCCAGTGAGCGCCTCCGTCTCACCAGGGATCGGCTGACATCACTGCTGTTTACAGGACATAGATGTGTTCAGCGGGGAGCTGGTATTAATTAGGACGTATGTATGTCACATCCAGAGCTGCATTCAGAATTCTGCTCCATTCCTGTTGCCCTGTGCTGGGCATCAGGATTCAGGTGCACATAACACCATGGGAAGTTACATGAAGACTTTTGTAAGATGGCGGTATCCTGATCCGCACAGAGTGAGGTCCGGTCCTTGCCTGTAAATGCACACAGATCCCGTACAGGAGCCATTACAGGTAGAATGATTAGGGTCCCCGTCATCAGGCTTCAAAGTCTGGAGGAACCAAACAACTGATAACCGGGAGGATGCAGTCTGGTGTCTGCACTGGGCACATTGTAAAATCTCTCATTTATGTGGAATTATCCAGGAAATAAATGACCCTTAGGAGCCCCCCCTCCATCCCAACAACCTAAATATTCCATGTGTGACACAGGAATGCCATGCACTGAGGGTAACAGGAGGTACGAGCGTCCTAGTGCAGGGCCCATGGGGAAGCTAACCTTTTCTTTCCCAAATGCAGGATGTCGGATACCAGCATGGAAACACAGTATTTAACGTGTGGGGCCGCAGCGGGGTCATCGAAAAGATGTTGAAGGATCGTCAAGACACCTGTAAATCCAAAACTTCAGACGTAAGTCCTCCTTATATTACTATATATGTGTATTACTACGACTGCTGACACTGACCTGCGACATCAGCCTGTATACGAGGCCACAGGGACGACCCCCCCGCCCCCGCGCTGGAAGATTCTGAACTGCCAGCGTTCTGCATTAATGGTCCACCTGGGTGTTACCAGTTGAGGGCGTGTCCCTGCACAGTTTGAGCCTGCCAGCTCTGATTTGATAGTCTCACGCCCCCAACCAGTAACACATAGATGGACCATTACTGCAGACGGCGTGGAAATTCATTCATACACTTCTAGGAGGAATAATAGAGGAACAGTACAACATAGTCATAAGAATAGAAGCTCCAGAATTATTACAGGGGGGGTGACAGGTCCACATTAATGGATCTCTCCAGCCTGATCCATTTCATTGTGTAGACCGATTGTGACAAGCTGTGAATGGCATAGAGAATTCTAATGGGAGTGTCCCGATGTTCAGGAGGAGCTCAGCAGTCGTATCATTAGTGACCCACATCGCGGATAAAGGGCACGATCCCTTCCAAGGAGGGGGGCTCCAGGACATGAGTGGCCGAGAGGTTAATAGACCTTTGAGATTGTCTTGTACTGTGTAAATTGTTTAATGGAGACGTCAGGAAGACAAATCTGTGCAAAGGGAGCAGAGAGACTTCAGAACTGACCAATATACTGATTGTGGTCCCTGTTCTGAGCCACAGGGGGCAGTATTGGGCCACCTGCACAGATTGCTTATAGCATAATATGGAACTAGTGAGGGAGAGTCATCAAACTTCATGTAACTTTGTGTAATTGTCACGTGCGGAAACTGACCCGTAGTGTGGATTATAAATCACAGAATGTCAATTGTCTCTGCAGATGATAAATGGTGTGGAGTTTTATTCAAGTTTCCTGCATAGAAATACACATGTACATAGGGGCGGTATTATAGTAGTTATATTCTTGTACATAGGAGGCAGTATTATAGTAGTTATATTCTTGTACATAGGAGCAGTATTATAGTAGTTATATTCTTGTACATAGGAGGCAGTATTATAGTAGTTATATCCTTGTACATAGGAGCAGTATTATAGTAGTTATATTCTTGTACATAGGAGCAGTATTATAGTAGTTATATTCCTGTACATAGGAGGCAGTATTATAGTAGGTATATTCCTGTACATAGGAGCAGTATTATAGTAGTTATATTCTTATACATGGGAGGCAGTATTATAGTAGTTATATTCTTGTACATGGGAGGCAGTATTATAGTAGTTATATTCTTGTACATAGGAGCAGTATTATTGTAGTTATATTCTTGTACATAGGAGCAGTATTATAGTAGGTATATTCTTGTACATAGGAGCAGTATTATAGTAGTTATATTCTTGTACATAGGAGGCAGTATTATAGTAGTTATATTCTTGTACATAGGAACAGTATTATAGTAGTTATATTCTTGTACATAGGAGCAGTATTATAGTAGTTATATTCTTGTACATAGGAGGCAGTATTATAGTAGTTATATTCTTGTACATAGGAGCAGTATTATAGTAGTTATATTCTTGTACATAGGAGGCAGTATTATAGTAGTTATATTCTTGTACATAGGAGCAGTATTATAGTAGTTATATTCTTGTACATAGGAGGCAGTATTATAGTAGGTATATTCCTGTACATAGGAGCAGTATTATAGTAGTTATATTCTTGTACATAGGAGCAGTATTATAGTAGTTATATTCTTGTACATAGGAGCAGTATTATAGTAGTTATATTCCTGTACATAGGAGCAGTATTGTAGTAGTTATATTCTTGTACATAGGAGCAGTATTATAGTAGTTATATTCTTGTACATAGGAGCAGTATTATAGTAGTTATATTCTTGTACATAGGAGCAGTATTATAGTAGTAATATTCTTGTACATAGGAGCAGTATTATAGTAGTTATATTCTTGTACATAGGAGCAGTATTATAGTAGTTATATTCTTGTACATAGGAGCAGTATTATAGTAGTTATATTCTTGTACATAGGAGCAGTATTATAGTAGTTATATTCTTGTACATAGGAGGCAGTATTATAGCAGTTATATTCTTGTACATAGGAGGCAGTATTATAGTAGTTATATTCTTGTACATAGTAGTAGTATTATAGTAGTTATATTCTTGTACATGGGAGGCAGTATTATAGTAGTTATATTCTTGTACATAGGAGCAGTATTATTGTAGTTATATTCTTGTACATAGGAGCAGTATTATAGTAGTTATATTCTTGTACATAGGAGCAGTATTATAGTAGTTATATTCTTGTACATAGGAGCAGTATTATAGTAGTTATATTCTTGTACATAGGAGGCAGTATTATAGCAGTTATATTCTTGTACATAGGAGGCAGTATTATAGTAGTTATATTCTTGTACATAGTAGTAGTATTATAGTAGTTATATTCTTGTACATGGGAGGCAGTATTATAGTAGTTATATTCTTGTACATAGGAGCAGTATTATTGTAGTTATATTCTTGTACATAGGAGGCAGTATTATAGTAGTTATATTCTTGTACATAGGAGCAGTATTATAGTAGTTCTATTCTTGTACATAGGAGGCAGTATTATAGTAGTTATATTCTTGTACATAGGAGGAAGTATTATAGTAGTTATATTCTTGTACATAGGAGGCAGTATTATAGTAGTTATACTGCCACCCCCCCCTCTCAGTTCAGTAAGACCAACAGTTTAATGGACACTTTTAGGCAAAATGTGCACGGAGCCGTTCCCTTTTTTTCCCCTTTGTTGCTCTTGACGGCTCCAAACTGTAATAAGAAATCCGGACCCTTAATTGCAGAGTTCGGTGCAGATCGATGCTCGGTCTTTGCAGGACGTGGTAGACGTTCAGCCCCATTGACTGGATTCAGCGCAGCGATGACATTTCTCAGCTTTATGCCTGTGAATATTTACGAGGTAAAGGGAAAGTTGAAGCTTTTTTCAGTTTGTCTCATCGACGCTGTGAGCTGCAGGGGGGCAGTCTGCACATAGAAACCTTAGTGTGGAGCCAAAATGTCATGATTGCAGCCACCCAGGGCCTCTGCGCCGGTCACTCAGCCGCATACCGATTGTCCAAGTGCAGGGCAGAGCGATCTTATCACATGGGGAGGATTTCTGATGAGGTTTGGGAGCCGCTTGCAGCATTTTTCACATGAGCTCTCTCCTTACATCTCCTTACACACTTAAAAACAGGCCCAGAGGACGCATTGACCTCGATCCAGCCGCAGCTGTGGAGCTGAAGGGTCAGGAGTTCTCAGCCTTTAACACCCTGAATTCTTCAGACGTCCCCCAGGGCAGTGCAGGGTGTTAGTGCGCTCCATAAAGGACATTCGACAAGAGTGAAACGATGCAGAAATCACCCGCCATTGTGACCAAGAATTAATTTACTAAATGTGACCCTTATGCATATGAAATACGGTGACATCAGTAGGACAGTGTTGTGTGGATCTTGCGCTGTGACGACCGGGTCTATTGCACTTGATATTTTCTATAAATCTGTGAGTTTTGATATCAGCCGCCATTCACACTGTTACTCTCCTCCTCTCCGCAGCTGAACACTTGCCCAAGCGCCTCTTTTACAGATCTTGCAGAAATAGTGTCCAGGATTGAACCTGTCAAAACGGCTGCGGTGGACGGTAAGAGCAGAACCTCAGAGTAGCGACACCTACCAAATCCGTGGACATGGAGGGAGTATATAGCCAGGTGCATGGTGCCACTCACATAGGGGGACGTATGTGGTCCCTGTTTTATTAATTTCTAATTAATTAAATGTATTTAATGTAGCTGGATAAAACCCCTGGCATGCAGTTATATTGCGGTACATTAACCGTTCTCCTGTCTGCGGGCAGGATTAGCTGAGCAGGAAACCCTCAGTATAACGGCTTTATTGCTGTAAATTCCTGGAGGGCGGTGACTGGCGGCTTTCCTCACAGGAGCGTGTACGCGCTGTCAGACTCGTAAACCCTACACAAATATCATCCATTGATCCGTTCCTCATGTCAGGAGCGTGTACAGTGTGATGGACCCCTTCACATAAACCTGCGGCTCTCCTGACCATGTTGGGAGTTGTACTTTTGCAGCAGCTGGAGCACCGCAGGTTAAAGATCTTGGCCTCATCACATCCATGCGCACTCCCAGAAGTGGAGATATGTCCTACACTGTGGAGCTTGTATGACAGAGCAGGGGTACACGTGGAATCCCTTCATATGGTATACACTGTATGTACCACGGGTCCCAAATAGCCTGGTCCTGAAGGGGTTAAAGGAGGCCTCTTGCAGGATTACAGGGCGTTCTCTGTGTCACCCGGCTAAGAAGTTAATGATTATAATTATCTGTTATTGTAAAGGTGCCGTTCTGTTCTCTGCAGTAGAAGTGTCAGTAAGAGTCCATGAAAGCGGACAGTTCTCCTGCAGCTGGGGATTTATTTTGCTCAGGCATCATTAACTATTGCTGCGTGCACACGTTTCAGAACTTGCAAGCTTTTATGGAACAGGCAGGAAGGGTTAACATTATGGATTGTAGCATCAATTAACCTCCTAACGATTGAGGGGAGAGTTACAGTCACAGATTGGGCTCTCAGACAGGATGCCAATAGCGATATTATACAGAGAGGCTTCTCTGTGGTCATAAAGAAGGTGAGGGTCGCTCGCCGGACCGCCGCTCCTGCCGCTGTTTCCCGTCAGCACCAGTCGGTTCTGTCCAAGCCTCCTGTCGACTCTGCTCCTGGTTTTTACATCCCTTAATGGTTCTTACTGGGGGAGGGGAGATAACCCTATTAACCTCCAGTAAGCAATTGGATGAAGCCAGTATTTTCTACATGAGGAGCGGGCACCAGTCCATCCACCCTGTAATGGGAGTATTCCAGGTTCTCAGCAGTAATCTGCTATAATAGTCACAGGCCTGGGAGTGGCGCTCTAATCCAGCGAGGTAATGGATGTCTCTCTTCCAGATGAATCCGATTATCAGACAGAATATGAAGAGGAAGAACTACCAGACCCTAAAAATGAAGATTATCTCAACTTCCTGAGTGCCCAAAACAATGAAGCGGTTTCTGATAGCGTAAGTAGATGAGGAGCAGCAGGCGGATTGGGGAGCGTTCACACTGCAATGCCACTCTCTACATGCCGTCATATACACATGGCTTTCCTCGGCTCTGCTTTTCCTGTGTGCAGAGTAAGGATCTCAAATACTTTCTGTGGATCCATTCTCCACATGCTGGAAAGCCGAGCAGAGACGATGAAGCAGTTCAGAGAGCGGAAAAGCGATGCTGCACATGGTGGTTTCACCAAAGGCTCAGGTTCCCTTCAGAGTCTCAATCTTTAAGGGCCCATTCACATGGCTGTATGAACGGGTCCGCACACGTTCTGTAGTTTTGCTGAACGGGTGCGGACCCATTCATTTCAATGGGGCTGCAAAGGATGCAGACGGCACACTGTGTGCTGTCCGCATCTGTAGTTTCGTGGCCCCACAAAAAAAATATATATAGTATGTCTTATTCTTGTCCGCAATTGCAGACAAGAATAGACATTTTCTAGGAGAGTGGAACGCACACGGGCCGCTATCTGTGTTTTGCGGATCGCAAACACATACGGCCATCTGAATGAGCCCTTATCCTCATAACATTTTTTAGGTCTTACACCCTGTTTCCTAATACATTTTATATAGGGGTCAGCGCTCCAAACAGTGTTTTCCCCGTTTTTTTGTTAAGACATCAGTGAATCTAAAACAGACTGAAAAGGAGTCCTAGCCTTACTTTCTATATAGAGGGGTCATTAAAATAGAGGAAAACTGACTCTGTTCTTCTCTACAGGATGAGGAGGCGGACATGGCAGTACGACAGCGGTCAGTCAGACGGCATGCAGGAGCCAAGACGTCAGAAAACAGTTGAGATGATCCGTCTGTATTCTCAACCCTTGGGGTTCCTCTGCTTTGTACGGTTCTAGCGGTAGTAGTTCTTATGGTCCCCGTATTCCTCTCTGGCTTGTGGGGACTGACGGAGCCAATATTCGATGCAATACAATTCATAGCGAGTGACGGTCACAAGATCTCTTCACCTGCGAGACAGTCTGTAGATTGTAGCTGCACCTTCTCTATCCCAGGGAACAGCGGTCTCCATGTGTGATGGGGTCGGGGTCATTATTGGGCGTTTGCTTCTATACAGCAGAAGAGCACTCTCATCTGGTAGGGTCTCCCAGGCCCCTGACCAATCCAAAAATTCACCTTGAAAGGGACTAAAGCAAAGCAACTTATCTTAGTATAGATTTTAGTTTATTTGTGGGAGATGAAATATATGCAAGTCGTGCAGAGCTGAAGTAGTTATTTTGTTATGTATCAGTAACCGCCTATGTCTAAGTGCCTAGATTGTCAGCTCCAGGGACAAGGTTTCATTTTATTACGTTGGTTGAGTAAACGTGTGGCCATAGGTAATAGATGTATATACTGCTGAGCATAGATCCGTGCTTTACCAGGAGTCTGCTGAGACCACGGAGGGGTTTCCTTTAGGGGAGAGGTCGGCCCCGGGGCTCTGCCTCTTACACTCCCTGATTTGCACATGTAAACCTAATATTTATTGCAGCTGTCAGTAACGACTGGACGACCTTACTACATGTAGGTGCCTGCATTTTCCACACTTATCTTTAAGGGGTTCTTTGGTTTCTGAGGCTGGTCGGCCATATCTGTTACCCAGCGCTACCCACCCTACGTACATGCATGACCGCATTCCTAACACCCATCAGGCTGCATTGCACCAATGATGAGCAATTCTTACTCCACAACCGATTCTGATGCTTTGCACCTCGCTATAGATAGAGCAGCACTAATAAATGGCTTGACGTGAGAGATCCCCTTTATGGAAATACATAAAATATGCTTGTGTTGATATTCTGCATATGGGAAGGATGCGGCCACGGCGTATGAACACGTCTCCTGTGCCGTCCTCGCTGGGCTACCAGCGCTCTTCACACCGGTTTGATTGCCAAATTCCGACACATCACTTAAAGCCAAAGATGAGCCCTGCCTGTCCAGGAGGAGGGGGTCGTGCCCTCGGTGCAGGGTATTTTGGGGTGAAATGGCAGTGACTTATGTGAAAAAATGTGTCACCCGTGTACCGAGATCTTTTGTATAATAAAGGCCTTTAAAGATTGATCGGCCATTGTCCTGCTGTTTGATCATTTCATCTAGAGTCCTCTGCCAAGACAAAATCATCAGGGGCACCGGCACCCCCAGCCTAAGGGTCCATTCAGACAACTGTATTTCTGGGTCCGTTGCGCAATGGGTGCGGGCAGTACACGGTGCGCTGTCTGCATCTGTTCCGCGTCCCTGCAGCACATATAGAGCCTGTCCTCTGTCCGCAGTCGTGGACAATAGGCGTTTCTACATAGGGCTAGCTGTGCGTGTTCCATACCATGGGGAATGCCTACCGCCGGTATCCGTATTTTGCGGACCGCAAAACACTTACGGTTGTCTGAATGGACCCTAAAGAGGCTCCCCGGAGACTGCCATAGTTATAGTCTCTGACGAGTTATTTGCACATATCATATCTGTGATTACTCCGCACTCGCCATATAATTGTATTCACAGCTTGCTGCTCCACTGATAGGAGGGAGTTGGTGGCTTAGGTTGTGTTCACACAGCGCCAGATCACTCACATGACGGACATCACTGGCGCTCAGCTGACCACACGGACTTACAATGGGGTTCCGTCAATGTGTCCGCTGCTATAGTTTTTCCATGGCATAGGATGAAAACAGCAATGCAGACGTGTACCTAAATAACACCGCCCTCCTCCACACCCACCATTCAACTGAACTAATAGGAGAGGCAGGGTGGGGGCTAGTAAGTGCTCAGATTTCTTTACCATTTACACGATCTCTGCTTGCTGTCAGTGAATGGTAACTCACTGGAAACACAGAGCTCTGGTATATGGTAACACGGCTTGTATCTGTATCGTTTGGACCCGAATAGGGCAGGTTTTCAGGGTCATGTGCCCCGGATGTTGAGTGCTGGGAGGCACAAACGAGCCACTTTGCCATGGACTGGGAGGCAAACCAAACCTTTGACCAGGATGAAAGAAAGCCTGGCTGCACTTCTGTCTGCATGTGATTGTTTCTATTCACTGACTGCAAGTTAATATTCCATTGCAAAGTGTTCCAGACCAGAACACATGCAAATCCTGGGCACCATTATCCCCTGGTCAGGTGCAGGGGGTAAGAATCGCCCCCTCTGATTATCTGAACCCCCAGAATTGTCTGGTTCACATTAGAGACGTATTCCGTATAATTAGCGCAGATTCGTGTCTGTGTATTTCTGTACCATATGAGCCGGATGACAAGCTCCTCCATCTGTCCAATCATTAACCCCTGAGGTGCCAGATTGTTGAGTGCATAAAATTTCTACAGCTTTAGGCCTCATGCACACGGCCATTGTTTTGGTCCGCATCCGAGACGCAGTTTTTGCAGCTTGGATGTGGACCTATTCACTTCAATGGGGCCGCAAAAGATGCGGACAGCACTCCTTGTGCTGTCCGCATCCGTTGCTCCGTTCCGTGGTCCACAAAAAAAAAATATATATAACCTGTCCTATTCTTGTCCGTTTTGCGGACAAGAATAGGCAGTTATATTAATGGCTCTACATGTCGTTCCGCATATTGCGGAATGCACACGGACGCTATCCGTGTTTTGCGGACCGCAAAACACACAACGGTCATGTGCATGTAGCCTTACAGGGTGGACTGGAGGTCCCACACATGGGTCAGGCTGCCCGTCTCCTTTACCAGTGGAGGAAGGTCCATTTAACCCAATAATGGTGAGATTTGGTGCAGAACTGAAGAGGCAATCCACCAGTAAAGGTGAATGTGTTTCTAGAAAGTTGGGTGCTTTTGTGACGGCTGCCATTACAGTTGCCACCCAGCTTTCCAAGAGCACTGAGCAACGAGTCTGCTTAGTTCTGTCGTGATGGGGTTTATTGACACATTGTGGTTTTTACAACCATTTTGGGAAAACGCAGTAAAAGCTGCAAGGTGTGAAAAATCCCAGATAAGAGCTGAGCCTTGAGGGAGGAAGAGGATGAGTCAAAGGGGTTGTGTCACTTCAGCAAATACCATTCATCATGTAGAGAAAGTTAATACAAACCACTTACTAATGTATTGTGATTCTCCATATTGCTTCCTTAACTGGCTGGATTCATTTTTTTCATCACATTATACACTGCTTGTATCCATGGTTACGACCATCCTGCAATCCATCAGCGGTGGTCGCGCTTGCACACTATAGGAAGACGTGTCGGTCTCTGGTGGCCGGGACCGTGGGACCTCACAGACGCTGGTGTTTTTTTTCTATAATGTGCAAGCACGGCCATCGCTGATGGATTGCAGGGTGGTGGTAATCATGGAGACGAGCATTATATAATGTGATGGAAAAATAAATCCAGACAGTTAAGGAAGCAAAATGGAGAATCCCAATACATTAGTAAGTGCCTTGTATTAACTTTCTCTACATGATAAATGCCATTTGCTGAAGTGACACAATCCCTTTAAGAACTTGTCATTGGTGTGGATTTCCTTTTAAAAGTGGAAGCTATAGCCGGTGAAGCCGGCCAGCGTCACTCAATATCAGTGCACTTATCGATGCCTCCGGCCCCCGTCCAGCTCCTCTCACCAGCCTCTGTTAATGTGCTTGTTTATCTGGCACAGATCTGTTCAGCCGGCTCCATAACCTTCATAGGAAAACCACAAAATGACCCACATCTCTCACTCCGCTAATGTCTGAGTCATCGCCAGTCGGTGAATTATGGATGAGCGCCACTAAGGAACTGTACTATGGCACCGCAAAGTAAAAGATACCTATGTCTGCATAGAACCATCTATGTCCAGATCCAGTACATTGCTGTGTGCACAGAACCATCTATGTCCACATCCAGCACATTGCTGTGTGCACAGAACCATCTCTGTCCACATCCAGCACATTGCTGTGTGCACAGAACCATCTCTGTCCACATCCAGCACATTGCTGTGTGCACAGAACCATCTCTGTCCACATCCAGCACATTGCTGTGTGCACAGAACCATCTCTGTCCAGATCCAGTACATTGCTGTGTGCACAGAACCATCTATGTCCAGATCCAGCACATTGCTGCGTGCCCAGAACCATCTATGTCCACATCCAGCACATTGCTGTGTGCACAGAACCATCTATGTCCAGATCCAGTACATTGCTGTGTGCACAGAACCATCTATGTCCACATCCAGCACATTGCTGTGTGCACAGAACCATCTCTGTCCAGATCCAGCACATTGCTGTGTGCACAGAACCATCTCTGTCCAGATCCAGTACATTGCTGTGTGCACAGAACCATCTATGTCCACATCCAGTACATTGCTGTGTGCACAGAACCATCTATGTCCAGATCCAGCACATTGCTGTGTGCACAAAACCATCTATGTCCAGATCCAGCACATTGCTGTGTGCACAGAACCATCTATGTCCAGATCCAGCACATCACTGTGAAGTGTCACCTACAAGGCTTGCCCCATCCAAAAAAGGAGTAAATGTAAGTCTATAAAGGACTTTTATCAGTTTTTGGGAACGCTTAGTAGATTGACAGCTATGATTTTGACACCCTGCAGAAGTCGGCACTAATCCCTCACTCTGAGGTCGCATACACAGTAGTAGTGCAAGTCCACAGATGGCGGATGCAGCAGATCTGCATACACGTAGACCTCTATGGGGCCCTTGTGTTCCCCCTGCCATACATTGGGATGTGCCCTCAGATGCTACAGAGGGAGGATCTGATATGTGGAGCACAGCCGCGCAGAGTCCCTGCAGGAATGTGGAGATAAGATCATTGTGATAATGAGGTGGCTTTAGATCGCAGTGTAACATATTGTATTATATTGTGCACGTATTAATGAAGCAGCCGTCACTGAGAGACCCCCGCCACAAAGCCTGACAAATGGCAGCGAGACTCTGAGGAATACTATAAACCCGGGAAGAGATCGAGTGTCAGTGGAACAATCCCAGTTGTCGTGAAGCAATGCCTTTTCCAACTCGGCGAGCGCCATATCCATCATAAAGCTATTTATACCCTTAAATGTTACAGGACGAAGACCGTCCATCCCTCGTGCCCCCCTCCCCCTATTACCCCTTTAATTATTGTATACGTGAAGAGATTGTAAGCTCTTGGGGATACTCCAGTGTTGTCAGGAGTTCAGGTTGTGTAAATCTGTCCTGATATAATAGACAGTGGTTTGCAACTAGTGGCTCTCTAGCTGTTGTGGAACTACAACTCTCAGCATGCTTTGCAAACCAGTGGGGGGGGGGTTTCATATAAGATGAGCACATTGCTATAAATTCCTGTGGGTGTCCAGCCCCCTCCGCCTTCATCCCAGGGATGCAGAGATAATCTTCATCGAGCCGGAAAGAGACATTCAGAAACCGTATCCTGCTGACCAGGCTGTGAACTGGACGGTGAGGGAATGTCTATGTAGCCTTGGGTTTATAAAGGTGCAGGAACCAGTGCTGGAGGTGTGCTCCGGGCCCGCAGTGATACATACATTTATCCTACGTGACAACTTACATAACCTACCAGGGAACATCACGTGCGGCCTGCGAGTGAGGAGCACAGCTCAATACTGAGACCTGGACCAGCAGCTGCAGAGCCCCTCAGGTTTAGGCTATAGATTCCCCCACGTGATCCCCTGATCCAATTCATTGCATTGTCAAATAAATGCACAAGAGATGCCAAAATTATCACAGTGTGATGTACCGCTGATGACCCATAGAGTGGAGCCATCAACTGCACCATGTATGATCAGAAGAATATTCCAAAAAGTAGACACAGAGCCTAAAGGGTATGCACGCCTCTGATCACCATTTTATAGTTTGCAGATAGAATTAATTTACAAAATCAATTTAGTCACTGTGTACATACATTACTTATACTGATCCTGAGTAACATCCTGTATTATACTCCAGAGCTGCACTCACTGTTCTGCTGGTGCAGTCTGTGTACATACATTACTTATCCTGTATTATACTCCAGAGCTGCACTCACTATTCTGCTGGTGCAGTCACTGTGTACATACATTACTTATCCTGTACTGATCCTGAGTTACATCCTGTATTATACTCCAGAGCTGCACTCACTATTCTGCTGGTGCAGTCACTGTGTACATACATTACTTATCCTGTACTGATCCTGAGTTACATCCTGTATTATACTCCAGAGCTGCACTCACTGTTCTGCTGGTGCAGTCACTGTGTACATACATTACTTATCCTGAGTTACATCCTGTATTGTACTCCAGAGCTGCACTCACTATTCTGTTGGTGGAGTATAAGAAGGTTATATAAGATATAGGGTCGGCATCAGCACCGGGTAAACATGGCAGATCACAAGCCTCATGGGGGATGTAAGAACTTGCTGAATGCTTCTTCAGCTGAGGCTGGAGTACACACTGACACTGCAGCCACCCTCACCTGGAGCCGGCCTGTATGGCATCTACCTGAAGCACGCAGTAATGAGGGCTACAGGTAGGTTGCCATTTACCAGATTGGCGCTGGCACAGCAATTGATTGGGTGCAGTGCTGTTCTCTCTCAATCTTGTGAAGCTGTAGTATCACATGGAAGAACAGATTGGCAGGAGGAGGCTGAGATCTACGTACTGAGCGACCTGGTATTTTTATCTGCCTTGTGATACCACTGTGACTGAGCGGGAACATGTGCCAGGCAGGAGCCCAGGCTTCGAGTCAGGCAGCTGAGGAGGGATTGATTATGACAGAGCTAAATCACATAGAATATTGTGGCAGCTGTACAAACACGCCAGGCTGGCATCAGAGGGGCTACAAGATGGCAGCTGTGCAAACACAGCCTCTTCCCAGAGACATCTTCATCTTCTTATTATATATTGTGCGGAAGACGCAGCAACCAGTCAGTGTAAAATCAACAACTTAGAAAGTTCTTCACGTGGATGCAGACGATGCATTGGTTACATCTGGTGATCAGGTCCAGGCTAAGACATTACATGCAAAAGTCCAGCATTTGTCTGAGACCTCCCATAAATATAGGGGGCGCTGTTGCATTATTACCTATGGAAAACAGTAGTGACCTGTAGTGCATGCAATGTGATCATTAGAACTGGCAAACGGCGGGTGGGGGCATCGTGGCCACGAAACTTCACATAGCCTTCCCAGAAAAGCGTTAAGTAGCAATTTAACCTAAGCCTGATAGGAGTGTTAAAATAAACGTTATTGGTATTACTGGTTTAAAACGTATTTTGTTGCCCCAAATTTCATATGTAAAAAACAGGCTTCAAGAGGAGCATACACTGTGTGGCCTGACGAAGCAATAAGGCTACTTTCACAATTGTGGCAGAGTGATCCGGCAAGCAGTTCCATCACCGGAACTGCCTGCCGGATCCGGGAAAACGTATGTCAACTGATGGCATTTGTAAGACTGATCAGTCAGAAAATCATTGAAACGCCAGATCCATCTTTCCGGTGTCACCCGGCAAAACGGATCCGGCATTTATATTTTTCACCTTTTTTCATGCGCAGACCGGAAGGACGGTTCTGGCATTCCAGTATTTTGAATACATTTGTATGGAAAAAAATTCACGCAAGTCTTCAGATTTTTTGGCCCGTAGCATGCTGTGGTTTTATCTTTTGCCTGATCAGTCAAAAACACTGAACTGAAGATGTCCTGATGCATCCTGAACGGATTGGTCTCCATTCAGAATGCATGGGGATAAAACTGATCAGTTCTTTTCTGATATTGAGCCCCTAGGACGGAACTCTATGCCGGAAAAGAAAAACGCTAGTGTGAAAGTGCCCTTAATCACAACGCAGTGAATGTTTCCAAACCAAAAAGTATGTCAGAGGATGGTCGGGGTTTCCGCACATTCGTTCCTGGCATACTTGACTTTCCCTGGGATAGCCGCCGTAATTGTCCCTCCCCTTGATACAATTTGCGCATTCAGCGCTTTCCCCGGAGGCTTGCCTTTTGAAGTTATGAGGCGTTCCGACAGTCGGATGAATACAGGGAAGTCGCTCACATCCAACTGGCTGGCCGCATCAAGCCACGCCCCTGGGGGTGGGGTGTATTCCCCTTTAAAGCTTGGTGGTCAACCGGCCATCCTAGCGCCAATACTTCCACCAGAGTATCAGTTACTTTCAGACAGGGATATTATGCGAACAAGGTCTCTTGTGTATGGCTCCTGATGACGTGCTAACAATAAGAGCACAGAAACGCGTTGAGCCACGTGTATTTGATCTCATCCTAAAACCTGGGATTGATCCACGGTACTGGCCATACTAGATGCCAGACTGTAAGCAACCTTGAGACTTATAGTTGCGAATCCTAGGGAGATTACTAGTTAAATTCTCTGGGATAATGGTCTGAAGGCATACCAGTGGCTCCTGTGAGCTGGCCTTCAGACAGAGGAGGGTCTGAGCCCTGTGTCAGTGAGCTCCGACATTGTTTCTGAACCAAAAAGTTTCACTGCGTGGTGATTTATTGCTTCGTCAGGCTGCACAGTGTCTGCTCCTCTTAAAGGGTTTCTGTCACCCCGCAAAACTCTTTTTTTTTTTTTTGGATAGTTAGATTCCTCATAGTGCGATGTAGGAGAATATAATGCTCTTACTTACTTTCATGCGGCCGATTCTTTATAAAACAAACTTTTATAATATGTAAATGAGGGCTCTACCAGCAAGTAGGGCGTCTACTTGCTGGTAGCTGCTGCAGAAATCCGCCCCCTCGCCGTGTTGATTGACAGGGCCAGCCGTGATCTCCTCCGGCCGGCCCTGTCAGTAATTCAAAAATCGCGCGCCTCGCGTCATTCGGCGCAGGCGCTCTGAGATGAGGAGGCTCGTATCCTCAGCACTCCCTCAGTGCGCCTGCGCCGATGACATCACCGAAAGAGAAGACGTCATCGGCGCAGGCGCACTGAGGGAGTGCTGAGGAGACGAGCCTCCTCATCTCAGAGCGCCTGCGCCGAATGACGCCAGGCGCGCAATTTTTGAATTACTGACAGGGCCGGCCGGAGGAGATCACGGCTGGCCTTGTCAATCAACACGGCGAGGGGGCGGATTTCTGCAGCAGCTACCAGCAAGTAGACGCCCTACTTGCTGGTAGAGCCCTCATTTACATATTATAAAAGTTCGTTTTATAAAGAATCGGCCGCATGAAAGTAAGTAAGAGCATTATATTCTCCTATATCGCACTATGAGCAATCTAACTAGCCCAAAAAAAAAAAAAAGAGTTTTGCGGGGTGACAAACCCTTTAAAGCCAGTTTTTTTTACACACCTGAAATTTGGGGCAACACACCCGTAAGTTTTAAATCAGTAATACCAATAAAGTTTATTTATTTTATCGCCCCCATTAGGCTTAGGTTAAATTGATTATTGTGTAAGGGACGTATACCAGTATACTAGCATTCCGTAGCAACTAAAATGGAAGTTGTTTTAATTCAGGAACCCGACTTGTCCTTAAAAATGAGGGGGAAGGCAGCACTGGGTGGCTGTATCTTCTTCGCACTAATCGTTCTAGGTAGGGATGAGTGAATAGACTTCGGATGAAACATACAGTACAGTATTAGAATGTACCGGCTCTGATAATCCGAAGTTGTTACTTCGCATAATAACTTTAGAAATTGATTTATACTGTAAAAAAAACATTTCCCGATCTCGGGTTAGGTTCTAAATGGTACCAAGGATCATGTGCTAGCCACCATAAAGCCAGAGATAGAGCCATTAGAAACTAGGTTGGAAGTGAGATCTGCAAGCTATACGTGCAGATCTAATTCCCTGGCTCATATCTCTAGCTGCTATACAGCCGGTAAAGCAGCCCCCCCCCCCCCCCCCCCTGTTCTACAGCAGGCCATGGTCTTAGCTAAGTGGAGTACATGCTGTGGAAGAGTAGAGAAATCCTCCTCTCCCTGTGTAATACTGTACATGATCCCGGGGGAGATGTAACATGGATGTCTGTGCATGTGTTCCCCTCTGACCCCCATGAAACAAAAAAGTTTGCTTTTTTCCCCATAAAACGTGCTATTATTGTACAATAGTAGTAAAACATAACAAAACTTCACATTTGTTGTTGGCGTAATCATAGCAATCCAGAGGATATCACATTATTTATGTCACCTGGAGGAAAGGAGCCGGCCTTCCTTGTTACATTGCCAGCAGGTAAATTGTCCTCGGAAAGGTCCCAGAGGTCCTGCCACCACTGAATATCACAGTAAAACTCCAAAGCATGATGTGATCTGGCTCTGATAGAAGTGACCTTTGCAGAGAGAGAGAGATCTCTCACAATATGTCACATTTACCCAGGAGCGAGGACTTTCTTCAGGGTAAAATACTGCCCGAGAAGCCTTGCCATACATCTACGGCTACTTTCACACTGGCGTTTTGGCTTTCAGTTTCCGAGATCCGTTCAGGGCTCTCACAGTTTTGCCCAAATGCATTCTGAATAGAAAAGGATCCGCTCAGAATGCATCAGTTTGCTTCCATTCTGCTTTGGAGGCTGTTGCAGTGTTTTGGTGTCCGTCTGACGAAACTGAGCCAAACGGATCCGTCCTGACACACAATGTAAGCCAATGCGGACGGATCCGTTTTCTATGACACAATCTGGCACAATAGAAAACGGATCCGTCCCCCATTGACTTTCAATGGTGTTCAAGATGGATCCGTCTTGGCTATGTTAAAGATAATACAAACGGATCCGTTCTGAATGGATGCAGACAGTTGTATTATCTTAACGGATCCGTCTGTGCAGATCCATGATGAATCCGCACCAAACGTGAGGGTGACAGTACCCTACTCCAGTGTGCTTGAGGCTTAATACAGCGTTTTATTACTGCAAGGTGCTGAATAGGCGATTTTTACATAAGATTACAACTTAAAAGGTCAATAAGGACGCAGGATCGCTGCCGACAGCTCGCACGGCGCTACCGAGAGACATAAATCTCTTCAGATAAGAGCCTTCCAAGGAAGATGTTGTATTATGAAGCTTCTTCTGGCGATATACCAAAGAACCCAGACATCCTTATCTGTTCACCTACAGTCTATAAGTACAGAGAAACATCCATGCTGCAGAGGAGGCGGCTTTCTTACCGTTCCAATGAAAAACCTTATTTTCTTCATATTGGACGATAAGCAAGTTTGCAAGAAAACGCACCACTGCATCTAAAATTAAAAAATGTGACAACTTTGCAAATACTAATATCTTACCATTTAGGGACTACAGCTCTTATGCAGACCTATGTGTTACCATAGCTATTCCAATTCTGCAGCCACAATCCCATCAGTCTCCTACAAAGTGTATGTTAGAAGAAGTAGGACAGAAAGAAGGGACCATGACTGCAGGGTCAGACTACACAGTGTTTGTAGTCTGTTACCATGGAGACATACGAGTCTGCTTAGGAGATGTATACACAGACAAGCAGTATTTGCAGAGTGGCTCCACCTTTTATTTTAGACACATCGGAGCAATACATGGTGGCACAAGTCTGCAGGTCCCAGTATAGCCTCTCGTGTAAAGACAACACTCCCCCCAAAGGCATAGCTATAGGTGGTGGGGAGGTAGCAGTGCCATCAGGCCCTGGGGTGATGGAAAGCCCCACAGAGGCTTCCTTTATTGATTTTGCACTGGGATTCAAGAGCTTCTTACCCCTTAAAGGGATTAGAACAGTTTCCTTTTACATTAGGGCATCTGTATTACGGCTCATTAAGACGGCCCTAGTGTTTTACGGTTTGCAAATTGCGGATCCGCAAAACACGGATACTGGCCCATTTTGCGGACCGCACATGGCCGGTACTATGATAGAAAATGCCTATTCTTGTCCGCAATTGCGGACAAGAATAGAACATGGGGCCGTAGAACGGAACTACGGATGCGGACAGCACACGGAACGCATGCAGACTGTAACGGAACGCCTAGCACCCCGACTGGGTACCTCCGTCGATATATGCTCCTAGTGCTTCCAGAGGACTCCAAGCACTCCACTTGACACCGTACGCACTGCAGACCCTACGAACCGCCGCAGCTTGGTTGGGGTCTCACCGTCCTCCACCAACGCTGGACCCAAGAACCTCTCCAACATCCAGAGAGCAGGAACCATGAACAAGCTCTTACAAGAGCTTATACTCAGGGGAGTATTGTGATATAGCAATCCCCAAGAGTGTAGTTATCGCATTCCCCAAACATGAGCCAAAACTTCATGAAGGTATAAAAGCAACCACTTTATTCTAACACACAAGCATTTTATACACATCTTCCAACAAGGCCACCACCCACAGGGTTTTGTAAAAACAGCCAATCACATGCATTTACAGTATTCAAACCTCCCCAGCAATTGTACACAAAATCCCCTTCCCTCTGTCTGTAACGCAATAAACAAAATACAATGAGCATTGTCTGAGACGCAATTAACTAACACAATGAGCATTGTCTGAGACGCAATTAACTAACACAATGAGCATTGTCTGAGACGCAATCCACAAAATACCATTACCAAACGTAATGGGCTAACTTGAACCCTGGTCTAATTCGTGGGGGTGAGAGTTCAAGTTAGTCCAAGTCCTTTGTGAACAAATGAGGCCTGGCTGATGAGAGGGCCCATAATCCTGGGGCAAGAGGCTAGTAGCCAGGCCCCTCCAAAACCCAGTGGCGAGGTTGGTTTCGCCACACAGACCCTTTCCATACGGTAGTCTGAATGAGCCCTTATGTTAAGGGCAGAACTGAACCCATTGAATGCCCACCAGTCAGAGGATCTCCTTAAAAAAAGGGCAGCACTCCAATTTTTTAAGAATGGCAAGAGCAGTGGAAAACAAAAAGTTGCAAAATGGCGTTTGTGCAAAACTTTGCAACTTTTATATGCTATGACCCATTGGGTGTGAATGAAAAGATATACAGGATCCACTATCGCTGTCAGGAAGTGCATCACATGGCCCCTTGTCCTGTTTATAAGCAGCTCACTTCTTCTGGACCCACACCATGCTCACCTTGAGCCATTTAATAACTGTCCTGTGCCCTTACGTAGCAGAACAGTCAACTACTTCCCCTCTGGCACCGGGGTCCAGATGTGTCTGCAACCTTGATGCCCCTGCCCTCTACAAATAGCTATATGACCGGGGCTTGCCATGATATTCACTTTATAACAAAACACAGATGCCCACAATGTGCCTGTAGGTAAGGCCTGAAACCTGGAGGCATGCACTATGCCAGCGGTCAGGCCGATTGCTCATGGCACCAGTTGCCACCCTCATGTTCTACAATCCCATGCACTGCCACCAGGCAGGAGCCCGGGACCAGACCTGGTCTAATAGAAATATATAAGCCTGGCACCATCATTAATCACACATGTGCGATCTGCTTCCATTAATTATTCAGAGCACTGCAGGACGAGGCGGGGAATTATTGTTTTTGGCACGGGCGATGTGACAGACGGCTAATTATTCCATAACTGGTGGTGACGGCTGCACAGCTGATGGTGAAGTAATCAGATCTATAGGTGAGTGTAGCAGAGCTGTGTACGATCATGAACGTGCCGCCAGCAGATTGTGAGGGGGGACGACATAGGAGGAGGCTGGATATAGGGTGCTACAATTATAATACTTATTCGCTAATGTGCAGATACAGTCCTGATCAAAAGTTTAAGACCACTTGAAAAATGGCAAAAAATCCTATGTATCATGGCTGGATCTTAACAAGGTTCCAAGTAGAGCTTCAACATGCAACAAGAAGAAATGGGAGGGAGACAAAACATTTTGAGCATTCAATTTAATGAAAACAACGAATAAACTGAAACAGGCTGTTTTTCAGCTGATCAAAAGGTTTAGGACCTCACCTCCAAAAAATCTAAACCCCCCAAAACAGAAATCCAAACTTCCAAACATGAGCTCAGTAATGAGTAGCTCCGCCGTTATTGTTTCGGCATGCTTGATGCAAGCGTTTCCATGAGGTGAGTGGGAACATTTCTCCAAGTGGTGAAGACGGCCGCACGAAGGCCATCTACTGTCTGGAACTGTTGTCCATTTTTGTAAACTTCCCTTGCCATCCATCCCCAAAGGTTCTCAATTGGATTTAGATCAGGGGAACACGCAGGGTGGGCCAAAAGAGTGATGTTATTCTCCTGCGGGCATTGTGTCCTGTAGCGTTGTCCTGTTACCACACAGACGAGGGCCCTCAGTCATGAGGAATGCTCTCTGCAACATCTGGACATCGTTTGACGCCCCTGCACTTCCTGAAGCTCCATTGTTCCACTGAAGGAAAAAGCCCCCCAGACCATTATGGCGCCCCCTCCACTGTGGCGCGTAGAAAACATCTCAGGTGGGATCTGCTTGTCATGCCAGTAACGTTGGAAACCATCAGAACCATCAAGGTAAAAAAAATATAATCAGAGAATAAAACTTTCTTCTACCTTTGAATGTCCCATGTTTGGTGCTCTCTTGCAAAGTCCAAACGAGCAGTTCTGTGGCCTTCAAGGAGACGAGATCTTTAAAAGACGTTTTTTGTTTTTGAAGCCCTTCAGTCTCAGATGCCGTCTGATGGTTATGGGGCTGCAGTCAGCACCAGTAACGGCCTTAATTTGGGTGGAGGATCGTCCAGTGTCTTGACGGACAGCCAATTGGATCCCCCGACTCAGTGCTGAGGACATTTTTTGGGGTCTTACACTTGTCTTTTTTGTTCCATAACCATCAGGATCATTTAAGAAATTCCAAATGACGGTCTTACTGCGTCCCACATCAGCAGCGATGGCGGCTGTGAGAGACCCCGCTTATGCAGTTCAACAACCCGACCACCTTCAAAAAGGGACTGTTTTTTTGCCTTTGCCATCACAACGTGCGACTACCCGACAGAAGATGACAATGAATCCACATCTTTGCACAGATTTGGCCTTTTAAAAAGGCATGTGGTCCTAAAATGTGGATCAGCTGAAAAACAGCCTGTTTCAGTTTACTCGTTGTTTTCATTAAATTGAATGCTCAAAAAATGTCTTGTCTCCCTCCCATTTCTTCTTGTGTCATGGTGAAGCTCTACTTGGAACCTGGTTAAGATCCAACAATGTAAAATAAGATTTTTTGTCATTTTTCAAGTGGTCTTAAACTTTTGATCAGGACTGTATCTTGCGGTGTATGTCCCTTTAACAACCAGTCTCCTTACGTCCCTTCTGTCCATTATATCAGGTATTGATTATTACGTCTTGTCCGGAAACTGATTCAATCCCGCTAAAACACATCTGCTCACGGATCATTTGTCACACTGTTCCCGGACAAGTCTCCTCTGTCAAGGATGATCCTGAACCAGCCGCCTGACATTACCACGCAGAAGACGAATATTTCCACATCATACTGGAAAATACAGAAATGTGCCGCATGGAAGATTTATTTCTCAGATTGTGTCCTTTAGCGGACACATTATAAATGACGGTTGAATCCCCGAAGCCACAGATTGTAATTTTTTCCCATGATCAATCATCTATGTCATAAGAAAACCCGTTTCTGCGCCAGATCCCGGGTCTAGGGAACATGGCGGCAATATACCCCAAGTTATAGGGGAACCCCAGGTCAAATATGATGGGGCCCAAAGGCTGAGAGGTCAATCTCAAGACCTTACTTATATGTGTAGGGGAAAGATGTGATATATGGTGCGGTATGAGGATTTCTGCCCATCTCATGGATCCTTGCTGTGCATTTACTGCCATAGGATGGTTGGTGCCCTTCTTTGGGGTCCAGTCCCACCCTCGGCTCTAATGCACTGCCCGTACAGCAGGTTTATGGAGGACACATAGAATGAACATTACAGCAGCCATATATTATATGCAGACTATTTCAGCTTCTGAAATACATAACAATCCTTTTGTGTGAATAAAAAACCTCCATAGAGAATGATGACCCTGCCAAAATGATGAGGAGGTGCAGACAGAGGCAGCCATGAGCTCCCTGATGAGCCACAGCCACAAGACACAGACTGGATGAACTTGCCTGTGGAAATCACACTCAGGAGGCGAACCGGTTCTCACGCTACGGGAAGAGATGAATACACAACCATCAACCAGACAAGAGATGAGCAGAAATGAGGGCACTATAATAACCCAAAGACAATACGAGTAGTAGCATAAATGTCTAAGCTCCACTGAGGTATTCCTACTTAAGAAATTATATTATTCATTCTATAATAAAATTCCAATACTCTATTATTTTATAATACATATTGTCTGCTATTACTACTATAACACTAGAATATAACTACTATAATACTGCCTCCCATGTACAAGAATATAACTACTATAATACTGCCTCCTATGTACAAGAATATAACTACTATAATACTGCTCCTATGTACAAGAATATAACTACTATACTACTGCCTCCTATGTACAAGAATATAACTACTATAATACTGCCTCCTATGTACAAGAATATAACTACTATAATACTGCTCCTATGTACAAGAATATAACTACTATAATACTGCCTCCTATGTACAGGAATATAACTACTATAATACTGCTCCTGTGTACAAGAATACAACTACTATAATACTGCTCCTATGTACAAGAATATAACTACTATAATACTGCTCCTATGTACAGGAATATAACTACTATAATACTGCTCCTATGTGCAAGAATATAACTACTATAATACTACCTCCTATGTACAAGAATATAGCTACTATAATACTGCTCCTATGTACAAGAATATAACTACTATAATACTGCTCCTATGTACAAGAATATAACTACTATAATACTGCAAGAATATAACTACTATAATACTGCCTCCTATGTACAAGAATATAACTACTATAATACTGCTCATATGTACAAGAATATAACTACTATAATACTGCCTCCTATGTACAAGAATATAACTACTATAATACTGCTCCTATGTACAGGAATATAACTACTATAATACTGCCTCCTATGTACAAGAATATAACTACTATAATACTGCTCATATGTACAAGAATATAACTACTATAATACTGCCTCCAATGTACAAGAATATAACTACTATAATACTGCTCCTATCTACAAGAACATAACTACTATAATACTGCTCCTATCTGCAAGAATATAACTACTATAATACTGCTCCTATGTACAAGAATATAACTACTATAATACTGCTCCTATGTACAAGAATATTACTACTATAATACTGCTCCTATGTACGGGAATATAACTACTATAATACTTCTCCCATGTACAAGAATATAACTACTATAATACTGCCTCCTATGTACAAGAATATAACTACTATAATACTGCTCCTATGTACAAGAATATAACTACTATAATACTGCTCATATGTACAAGAATATAACTACTATAATACTGCCTCCTATGTACAGGAATATATCTACTATAATACTGCTCCTATGTACAAGAATATAATTACTATAATACTGCTCCCATGTACAAGAATATAACTACTATAATACTGCTCCTATGTACAAGAATATAACTACTATAATACTGCTCCTATGTACAAGAATATAACTACTATAATACTGCTCCTATGTACAAGAATATAACTACTATAATACTGCCTCCTATGTACAAGAATATAATTACTATAATACTGCTCCCATGTACAAGAATATAACTACTATAATACTGCCTCCTATGTATTATAGGAAGCAGTATTATAGTTTTTATATTCTTATACATAGGAACAGTATTAGGCCTCATACGCATGACCGCTGTTTTGGTCCGCATCCAAGCCGCAGTTTTTGCAGCTCGGATGAGGACCCATTTACTTCAATGGGGCCGCAAAAGATGCGGACAGCACTCAGTGTACTGTCCGCATCCGTTGCTCCGTTCCGTAGCCCCGCAAAAAAATAAAAAATAAATAGAACATGTCCTATTCTTGTCTGTTTTGCGGACAAGAATAGGCATTTCTACAATGGGCAGCCCGTTCCGTAAATTGCGGAAGACACACGGGCGGATTCCATTTTTTGCGGATCCGCGGACCGCAAAAAATGGAACGGTCGTGTGCATGAGGCCTTATAGTAGTTATATTCCTGTACATAGGAGGCAGTATTCTAGTAATTATATTCCTGTACATAGGAGGCAGTATTCTAGTAATTATATTCCTGTACATAGGAGGCAGTATTCTAGTAGTTATATTCTTGTACATAGGAGGCAGTGTTATATTCTTGTACATAGGAGGCAGTGTTATATTCTTGTACATAGGAGGCAGTATTATAGTAGTTATATTCTTGTACATAGGAGCAGTATTATAGTAGTTATATCCCTGTACATAGGAGGCAGTATTATAGTAGTTATATTCTTGTACATAGGAGGCAGTATTATAGTAGTTATATTCTTGTACATAGGAGGCAGTGTTATATTCTTGTACATTGGAGGCAGTATTATAGTAGTTATATTCTTGTAAATAGGGGGCAGTATTATAGCAGTTTGTACATAGGAGCAGTATTATAGTACTGATACGCCGTGGTCAATTGTGACCATGGCACCTGAAGCTGCATTTCCTGGGAGAACTGCATTGTGATCAGAGAGCCTTCGGTTGTATATGAAAGCCCTTATGTCTCTGAAGAAACCAGGACTTTTACAGCTGTAATTCCTATAGTGCACTGTAGGTGGCAGGGCTCTATGAGAACGTAGCTAATCTAAAATTAATGTATTGGTGAAATAATCTAATGATTGTTTATTATTATCTAGGAGGACTTAAAATAAAAATATTTAAAAAAATATATAAAATTTAAAATCACCCCTCTATTCCCATAATTAAAATAATTGAAAAAAAACAAACAAACATCACAGGCGTTGCCACATCCCAAAATGTCCATACTATTAAAATGCAAAAATATTTGTTCCATATGGTGAACAGCGTATCGGAAAAGAAAATCAAAATGGGCACTTACACGTTTTTTGTTGTATCAACTTCCCCAAAAATTTCATAACAAGCAATATAAACTACAGCTCGTCCCTTAAAAAAAATTAGCCCTTACAGCTCTGTAGACGTTCATACAGGGCCGGTGCAAGGATTTTTGCCAACACAAGTAAAGCTACATTTTGTGGCCCCCCCCCCCCCCCCCCCCCATGTCACATTTCTCCCCCTCCATCGTGATTTATTTAAAGGGAACCTGTCACCTGGATTTGGGGTATAGAGCTGAGGACATGGGTTGCTAGATGGCAGCTAGCACATCCGCAATACCCAGTCCCCATAGCTCTGTGTGCTTTTATTGTGTAAAAAAAAACTATTTGATACATATGCAAATTACCCTGAGATGAGTCAGAGCTTGAAAATATGACTCTTCTCTGGTCACACAAGTAAGATATGACTCTTTTCTGTTAATTTGCATATGTATCAAATCGGTTTTTATACACAATAAAAGCACACAGAGCTATGGGGACTGGGTATTGCGGATGTGCTAGCGGCCATCTAGCAACCCTTGTCCTCAGCTCTATACCCAAAATCCTGGTGACAGGTTCCCTTTAAAGAGGACCTTTCATGGGTCCACATTGCAAGATATGTAGAGCGGCGCCCAGGGATCTCCCTGCACTTACTATTATTCGTGGGCGTCGCTCCATTCGCCCGCTGTGGCCCCCAGTATATTCTCCCGCTCTGTATGCTAATTGCTAGCATCGGAGCAATGGGGAGGAGACTGCCCTTTTCTCAATGGGCGTGCCTTCTCCCTGGTTGTAGCGCTGTTGTCACGGTGGGGAAAACCCCCCACCGTACGATGACTGGGGGATAAAGAAAGCAACTAGGCATGAACACAAGGATAAGGGAGCAGGTCACCTCCTAATGCGTCCCTATACATAGCCCTAACTCCTCACCGTATGAGCGGACCTGGACAGTAGGACGGCTCATACCCTGGATACCTAAGGCCCTGAGAGGCGCCCTGTTCTTCCAGGACACGAAAGAACAGGAGTCTCAAAAGGCCTAGAAGCAGGGAAAGGAAAAGACAATATGCAGCAAGAGAATCGTCAGGTAAGAAAACAAGACAACACACTTACCTGCCGCTGCCACCACCACTGGAACCCGTGAATACGTACCGGAGCCCTAACACCAAACAGGACACCATGCCAGCTACTCACACAGGTATCCAGCACACCAGACTCCGCCAGGACCCCCATGCCGCAAGGTGCATGGCAGCCCCAGGCGGCACTGCATACAGGCTTGTGGTACAATTACAACACACCAAACATACAACACATGTAAGGGAGGGAAGACCTCGCTGGAGACCTTGATGTCCAACTAGGAGGCCCTCACTCTGCGAGATGGAACATACCTCCAGCGCACACCATGGCTGGAGTACCACTGACTCCTGGCCTCTAGCCACAGGTGAGATGAAGCACCTAGTGACCACGCCCAACAAGGTGGTTAACCCCTCCAGCACCGGACAGAGGAGGAAACAACTGAAAGGGGAAGTGCACACACCAGCATAAAAAGCTACATGTTGCCGCAGGCAACAACATGCAAGGCAACCATGTCACGGCACACACCACAAAGGCCGTGACACTGCCCCCGCATGCTGAAACGGCAACAGCAAGCGTGGCATAAGTGTCACAGCGCACACCAAAGGCCGTGACAGCTGTCCAATCGCAGCGCAGAGCTCACAGCCAGGGAGAAGGAACACCCAGGAGAGAAGCTGATGTCTCCTCCCTGTTGCGAAGTTAGTAGTAATTAGCAAACGGCACGGGAAACAGTAACGGGGGCCACAGCGGGCGAATGGAGCGGCGCCCAGGGATAATAGTAAGTACAGTGAGATCCCTGGGCGCGGCGCTACATATACAGATAAATATATATATATATATATATATATATATATATATATATATATATATAAATAAAAAGGTTGATTTTTCTGCCCCCCTCTTGGCTCGGCGTCTCTGCGCCCTAAGGCAGCCGCGTGGTCTGCCTTATAATAGCACCGGGCCTGTGTACATATAAAAACATTATAGTAGTCCGAGTATGGCGATGAAAATAATTTTTTCCCCCCAAGTTTATCATTTTTTCAGTATTAAAACACGAGAAAAACTATATAAATGTGGTATTGCTGTAATCGTACAGACCCGGAGAATCAAGGGAACGGGTCAGTTTTACTGCATGGGGAACGCTGTAAAAATGAAACATGTTTTTCAGTTTCACCTCATTTGTAATTTTCTTTTCCAGCTTCTCACTACATTGTATGTAATATTAAATGGTGCAACTTGTGCCGCAAAAACAAGTCCTCGCATAAACGTAAAAAAGTTATGGCTCCCGGAAGGCAGAGAGGAGGGTAGAGCGAATCGAGCTTCTGATCATAGATCCAAAGTTGATTTGTAAAAAAACTTTGTAAGGGGCTCATGCACATGACCGTATTTATTTCGCGGTCTGCAAAAACAGATCCGCCGAAAATACGGATGACGTCCGTGTGCATTACATATTTTGCGGAATGGAACAGCTGGCCCCTAAAAGAACAGTCCTATTCTTGTCCATGATCATGCGGACAATAATAGGACGTGTTCTATTCTTTTGCGGAACGGACATACGGAAATGGGATGCACGCGGAGTAACTTCAGTTTTTTTAGTGGACCCATTAAAATGAATGGTTCTGCATATGGTCCGCAAAAAAACACAACAGACATGGAAATAAAATACGTTCGCGTGCATGAGCCCTAATGCTGTTTCCGCATAGTATTTACAATGTATTTGCTCTGTGTAGGAAAACGTAGTTTTGTCCGAAGTTGCGGACAAAACTAAGACTTCGGTAAATGACTTTGGTACTCCTATCTTCGAATTTAAAAATAGGAACCCGAAGTCTGTTACCCGCCAGTACTGAAGCCGACTTCGGAATCCTATTTTATAATGTTTTTAAATCCGCAGATAGGAGTACTGAAGTCATTTACCGAAGTTTCGCGCAACTTCAGACGAGGCTAAGTTTTCCTACATGGAGCAAGTACATTGTAAATGCTGTACGGAAACAGCATTAGGCCTCATGCACGCGGCCGTTGTTCGGCCGTTCCGTGGATTGGGGACTGCAATTTGTGGTCCCCAATGCACAGGCAACATCCGTGCGGCGGCCGGGACGGATCGAGACCCATTCCACTAGAATGGGTTTGTGATCTGTCCGCATCGTAAAAAAATAGAACATGTTGAATGGGTGCACACGGCCGGTGCCTGTGTATTGCGGACCCGCTGTTACAAATAACGTTTTTTAACCAATCGATTTTGTATCGATCAGTAGCTCGACTCACTGAACCTAGCAGAGTGCAAAAAAACTAAAACGGAGAAATGCAAAATCGGAGGGTCGCCATCCCTGTTTTGCGGACCGCAAAACACACAACGGTCGTGTGCATGAGGCCTTCGCCGAATATCAGGAAAGCACGTTTCCTAGAGGCGACATACGTGTTGGACCCAGAGCTTTGTGATCAGGAGACAATGTAAAGCATTGTGTGGTACCGGACCGCTCTGGAGCGCGCCGGCGTGTCTTTGGACTGCGCCTCATTGTAGCCACCTTCTACATTATAATTATTCTATATAATAATGGATTTCTGTATGCAGAGAGCAGTGCATTATGGGAGCCCATCGCAGGTGTCTGCTGCAGTGAATTACTACGCTGCGATATTACACTATAATTTAACCTGTAAATGATAGCCATATACAGTAGAAGCTGCACACAATACTCTACCTGCTGATTTGTACACAGGTAAAGCTACATTTCCAAATGAATCCCAATATCTGCTTTGACTTTGCACCAGCGGCTTGGCATTGATTGCTAGAGTCCATTTTTGGCCACTTGCTCTCCCAATCTAAGTGCATTCCTGGTTGGGGGTATTAGGGAGGTAAGTGAAGGCTACAGTAGGTGCTCCTCATCAGCCTGGACCAGATGCTCCCTCCTCTCCCAGGATGATGGGGGTGCAGAGGCTCCAGCAGTCGCAGACTTTGCACACTGACATGTGCTGGGTGCCCCCCTCCTCCTCCACCAGGGCACCTGGCCCTGCCCATGCTGTCAGTAGGAGGACTGGGTCACGCATCCTCTGCCCATACATGGTGGAGGCTTCCTGGCAGGAGCAGCTCCCTCCACCCTCCTGCAGCGATCAATGAGAGCTGCACAGGCTTCAGGCTCAGTCACCATCCTTCCAGCTCCTCATCACCTCTGCACCTCCAGCTTCATCCTAGTGGCTGCTCCCCACCCTGGGCTGGTCGGATGTGGCCCCCAATCTCTTCTCTCATCAAGAATGGGCACAGCTGTCTCCAAGAAGAAGGCACTGAGGAATGACACCATCTCTCATGTAGCAGCCAAAGTTAGGTAAGTGCATGGCAGCAAACCTAAGTGGCTTTAATGCTTGTGGTGCATTAGATTGTAAACTCTGTGTTTTAGGAATGAGCAGATTAGTGCGTGCAGCTGGAGGGTATAGATTGCAAGCTCATGGGTCTATTCTCTTGCTACATGCTATCGCTTGCACATCCACCTGACTGGCCCTGGTGATATTACATAATTCGGTGGGTTCAGGATGGCAGCTGTGCCATCTGCAGAGACCTCCTTACTCCTGAATATGCCCCCCTATGGTATTAACCATCTGCATTCCAGCTCCGGTAGATCCTCAGATGATCCCGGCTCCCTATGCACGGTACAGAGGGGGAAGCTTAATAGACTCTTGCTTTACAAGTGTTATCATAGGAGTAGTGAAAGCAGACAGTGCTTAATTATAGTGTCACCCAAGTGATGGCACCCAGGGGATCACAGGCTCTATGGTGACAACACGCTAGGACACTGCACAGAACAGGAGGCTGCGGAGGAACAAGGTATATACAATGTATCAAAATGTATCACTAAACACAGTTTACTATAAATATATATATATATATATACACTATTATATAGTGGTATATTATACTATATATATACTATTCTGTATGCCACTGCTGGCAATCATCAGATTAACACCATTGGATGGATGGTAGTCTGCCCCCAACTTTTAGAAGGAAGCCCACCCCCCAATATCATAGAGAATTGCCGGATACATCTTCCATTATGTTCCCCTTCTCCACTTGGTCACATTTAACACTTTGTAGCCAAGGTCATCGATGAAGGGCTCTGTCATCAGGAGCTGGCGATGAGGACACATCTCCTGGATTTACCATAGTGGAGATTACTGTGGGAACCAGTAGAACCAGTGAAGGGAGCTGGTGGAAGTCCTCCTCTTTGGGTTATTGATGGAAAGGAGCAGAGGCCGGGCAGCTGCCATGGGCCGGGATAATGGGGGGGATATTAGGTGTCATCACAGACCGGAGACATCTCTGGGAAGGATGTCTTAGTAATTGCCTTGTGGTATTTGCTGGCGGTGAAGTTGAGCTGGGTGTAGTGTTAGAGCAGACACAAAGGGATGGACGCTGGGGATTTTATGGAAGTCTTATGTTCTCTGCACTTCTTGGAGTAAATTTTGCAAATAGTCTATTAAAGTATTCTGCACAAACCCATGGGTGTGTTACATAGTAAAGATGTAGCAGAGCTGGGTTTGCCATTGGCCGAACTCGCCATTCGTTATTTCTGGGTTTACACTTCATTGCAGGATGCATGACACAACAACGTCAGCTCTGCTGAATCTGCGCAGATGTTGTTTCATGACTATGCAGATAGGTTAAGATATGCCGTCCATATCGGCTACTTTCACACTCGCGTATTGTGCGGATCCGTCGTGGACCATCTGCATCCGTTCAGAACGGATCCGTTTGTATATTATCTGTAACACAGCCAAGACGGCTCCGTCTTGAACACCATTGAAAGTCAACGGAGGACGGATCCGTTCTCTTTTGTGCCAGATTGTGTCAGTGAAAACTGATCCGTCCCCATTGACTTACATTGTGTGCCAGGACGGATCCGTTTGGCTCAGTTTCATCAGACGGACACCAAAACGCTGCAGGCGGCCTCCAGAGCAGAATGGAGACGGAACGGAGCCAAACGGATGCCTTCTGAGCGGATCCTTTTCCATTCAGAATGCATTATGGGCAAAACTGATCCGTTTTGGACGCTTGTGAGAGCCCTGAACGGATCTCACAAATGGAAAGCCAAAACGCCAGTGTCAAAGTCTTTCTAAGTTGTAAAACTACAACTCCCATCGTGTCCAGTCTTTTATATTTGCTAGAAACCATAGTAACCAGTTGCTGGACCCTCAATATGCCAATACATATGGGACCAGCTTTTCTTAAATAGCCACAAGCCCAGAGAGCAGAGCTGTCAGCAGTTCTCCATGTGTCATAAACTGTAATAGGAAGGGTGGATGGCTCTGCTCCTGATGTATATCCACATGTGGTCTGCCACTTCTGACAGCTGCCATCATGCCCTGGCACATTTGGCGTTGTAGTCCCACAGATTGCACCCTACTGCTCCAGCTGCTGACTGCCTCCCTATGCTGTAATACATTAAAATTAAACAGTCTTATGTCTGGGATATGAACTAATGAAAGGCCGACCGTTGATGTCCATCAGAGATATCAGAGCTATATGCTGGATGGATTACATTGACTACATTACAGGATGCACAGGGACAGGGTAATAACATTAGTGAATCAAAAGCATTCTGGGTCAATGCTATTAACTTGAATTAGATGCATGGACCCCCTACAGGATGCACAAACCCCTTACAGGATGCATGGACCCCCTACAGGATGCACGAACCCCCTACAGGATGCAGGAACCCCCTACAGGATGCACGGACCCCCTACAGGATGCACGAACCCCCTACAGGATGCACGGACCCCGCGCAGGATGCATGGACCCTGCACAGGATGCATGGACCCTGCACAGGATGCATGGACCCTCTACAGGATGCATGGACCCTGCACAGGATACATGGAGCCCCTACAGGATGCATGGAGCCCTGCACAGGATGCACGAACCCTGCACAGGATGCACGGACCCCCTACAGGATGCATGGACCCCCTACAGGATGCATGGACCCATGTATCTCTGTGAACAGCACAGATCCAAAAAAATCAAGGCTATTAAGTCACTTTTCATGTATACTCTATATGACCTTGAGAGATGGCGGCGCCACAGCTAACGAAGAGGTTGAGAAGATTTTTCAGCCTCCGTCTAATGTGGTAAACTGGTGTCCAGAGAAGGATGAGATAGTCAGACAGCACTGGTCTGTACTGGGATGGATGGAATTGCAAGACAGATGTGGACACCAGGGCGTTTGCAGTGATCAGTGGTGGTCATGTATAGATGATATGTCTGATGCTCATGTCAGTGTCATATGATGTATAAGTAATTCCCTGCATTTCGCGGTCAGTAAGGTATCACTTTGCAGGTAGTTTGGAGGTTCTTCCAATGTTCTCCGCTCTATGGTATATGTTGGAGCTATATTATGATGATTTGCTGTCTGTTCTGCCCATGCTCATCCCCGCTGATGTGCAATGATCAGAAATATGATGGTTGTGATTCGTAGACTGTGCACAGCGGCTGGAGGTTTGCATTTGCCCACTCAGGATTATACACATGGCTCAGGTTCGGTGGCAGTCGTCGGCGTCTTACATGGCAGTGTCACCTTCTGGGATCACAGGCGGGGGCCAGGAATCCAAGCTGCGTCACTGACTTGAGTTTGAGATTTTAGGGACAGGGATCAAGGCAGAGACATAGAAGCTCCTGCTGCTGAAGTGACACTGCCCTCACCTAGATCATGCTGTGAACAGGACCCATATTTACTAAGAAGTTCCTCACATGTCGCTGGCCCCTGCACTGCCCATTGGGGGCCCCGCCAATCTCCCATATGGAGAGAATTATCTCCAATGGCTATGCCCCAAGAGCATCAAAAAGATGGCTTTGCCATTTGGATGAAGGGACACACTGCAGGGAACGACCACTGGACGTGACAGGAATAAAACATTTACAAATTGCCTGTTTATGGAGAGATATACATTTCCATAGTCACAGCCAGGAAGGCTGGGGCGTCATTACTAGGGAGGCTTGTGTGGGCGCTCGGGTATCTCAGGGGACATGGGTATCTCTTCTGCAGTCATCTATGTGAGATATTGGCCAGGGGCCCTACACGTATAGCCATGAAGTAGTGACCATGAGATTTCCCTGGACTGTGGTCAGCCTCTCCCCAGCCTGCAACTAGATTACATCTAACTACAACGGCCATGGAGTTATCAGATGGACACTTGGTATATGGGGTTGGTGGGAGAAGGAATCATTTATATCACTTGTATGCAGAGTATAAAAAAATAACCCGCCATCACACGTCTGACACCCAGATCCTCCGTCCTGAGGTTTCTCTTTCCAAGCGACCTTGAAAAGTCAGCACGAGGCTAACATTTTGGGTGCAGTTGTGTCTTTCTGATGGGATCATATCCACCTGCACATCCCATCCTCTTGTATTCCTCTACACAGTGATCACCTTGATAAGTCAGGGAAGGCTGGGTGACCACCTGCTGGGGCAGGATGCTGTGGCGGCTATATTGAAAGAGGACAACTCAAGGAATTTTGGGGGATTTTATGATTTTAGCAGGAAAGACTCAAACATTTCCTGCTGATACTTAAACGTGTCCAAAGGCCATGTAGATCACAGGGAAACGGGGAAAAACTGTTTGCACTTTTAAATGTTTTCTTACACTTTCCCAATTGCTGATCCCCGGCCGCTGTGGAGCAACTCATCAGAGCGGAGATGCCAGTGACTTGTTTTATAGGCAACTGTAACTAATAATTCCCTGTATTGTCTACCCTGGAGTCATTATCAGACATGTCCCTCCCTATCAGACAATATTTACACAATAAGGCCTCATTCACACGGCCGTTGTTTTGGTCCGTATCCGAGCCGCAGTTTTGGCGGCTCGGATGCGGACCCATTCACTTCAATGGGGCCGCAAAAGATGCGGACAGCACTCAGTGTGCTGTCCGCATCCGTTGCTCCGTTCCATGGCCCGCAAAAATATATAACATGTCATCCGTGTTTTGTGGATCCGCGATTTGTGTATGTAGCCTAATATGTAGGATTTTTAATTGAAATTTCCAGTCTGTGCCTTCAGGGTGTGAGCTATTAATGTAGCTAAAAATCCACTATATACAATATTTTTTATATACATTACCAATTCTGTATTATACTTCAGAGCTGCACTCACTATTCTGCTGGTGCAGTCACTGTGTACATGCATTACTTATCCTGTACTGATCCTGAGTTACATCCAGTATTATACTTCAGAGCTGCACTCACTATTCTGCTGGTGCAGTCACTGTGTACATACATTACTTATCCTGTACTGATCCTGAGTTACATCCTGTATTATACTCCAGAGCTGCACTCACTATTCTGCTGGTGCAGTCACTGTGTACATACATTACTTATCCTGTACTGATCCTGAGTTACATCCTGTATTATACTCCAGAGCTGCACTCACTATTCTGCTGGTGGAGTCACTGTGTACATACATTACTTATCCTGTACTGATCCTGAGTTACATCCTGTATTATACTCCAGAGCTGCACTCACTATTCTGCTGGTGCAGTCACTGTGTACATACATTACTTATCCTGTACTGATCCTGAGATACATCCTGTATTATACTCCAGAGCTGCACTCACTATTCTGCTGGTGCAGTCACTGTGTACATACATTACTTATCCTGTACTGATCCTGAGTTACATCCTGTATTATACTCCAGAGCTGCACTCACTATTCTGCTGGTGCAGTCACTGTGTACATACATTACTTATCCTGTACTGATCCTGAGTTACATCCTGTATTATACTCCAGAGCTGCACACACTATTCTGCTGGTGCAGTCACTGTGTACATACATTACTTATCCTGTACTGATCCTGAGTTACATCCTGTATTATACTCCAGAGCTGCACTCACTATTCTGCTGGTGCAGTCACTGTGTACATACATTACTTATCCTGTACTTATCCTGAGTTACATCCTATATTATACTCCAGAGCTGCACTCACTATTCTGCTGGTGCAGTCACTGTGTACATTACATTACTTATCCTGTACTGATCCTGAGTTACATCCTATATTATACTCCAGAGCTGCACTCACTATTCTGCTGGTGCAGTCACTGTGTACATTACATTACTTATCCTGTACTGATCCTGAGTTATATCCTGTATTGTACTCCAGAGCTGCACTCACTATTCTGCTGGTGCAGTCACTGTGTACATACATTACTTATCCTGTACTGATCCTGAGTTACATCCTGTATTATACCCCAGAGCTGCACTCCCTATTCTGCTGGTGCAGTCACTGTGTACATACATTACATTACTTATCCTGTACTGATCCTGAGTTACATCCTGTATTATACTCCAGAGCTGCACACACTATTCTGCTGGTGCAGTCACTGTGTACATACATTACTTATCCTGTACTGATCCTGAGTTACATCCTGTATTATACTCCAGATCTGCACTCACTATTCTGCTGGTGCAGTCACTGTGTACATACATTACTTATTCTGTACTGATCCTGAGTTACATCCTGTATTGTACTCCAGAGCTGCACTCACTATTCTGCTGGTGTAGTCACTGTGTACATACATTACTTATCCTGTACTGACCCCGAGTTACATCCTGTATTATACTCCAGAGCTGCACTCACTATTCTGCTTGTGTAGTCACTGTGTACATACATTACTTATCCTGTACTGATCCTGAGTTACATCCTGTATTATACTCCAGAGCTGCACTCACTATTCTGCTGGTGTAGTCATTGTGTACATACATTACTTATCCTGTACTGATCCTGAGTTACATCCTGTATTATACTCCAGAGCTGCACTCACTATTCTGCTGGTGCAGTCATTGTGTACATACATTACTTGTCCTGTACTGATCCTGAGTTACATCCTGTATTATACTCCAGAGCTGCACACACTATTCTGCTGGTGCAGTCACTGTGTACATACATTACTTATCCTGTACTGATCCTGAGTTACATCCTGTATTATACTCCAGAGCTGCACTCACTATTCTACTGGTGCAGTCACTGTGTACATACATTACTTATCCTGTACTGATCCTGAGTTACATCCTGTATTATACCCCAGAGCTGCACTCCCTATTCTGCTGGTGCAGTCACTGTGTACATACATTACTTATCCTGTACTGATCCTGAGTTACATCCTGTATTATACCCCAGAGCTGCACTCCCTATTCTGCTGGTGCAGTCACTGTGTACATACATTACATTACTTATCCTGTACTGATCCTGAGTTACATCCTGTATTATACCCCAGAGCTGCACTCCCTATTCTGCTGGTGCAGTCACTGTGTACATACATTACTTATCCTGTACTGATCCTGAGTTACATCCTGTATTATACTCCAGAGCTGCACTCACTATTCTGCAGTGGTTCCTGTCACTAGTAGAGCTGTAGTCCTCATTTTTAGAAGCAGTCTGTATTGACTTTCTGATGGTTGTAGTGTCGATCCAGAAGGCTGCTTCAGTGGGTTGTGGAGCAGCTCACTGCAGAGGGCACTTCAGTATGAGCTGCTGCCTTTAGGGCAATTGCAGGAGCAGCAGAATATAAGTTCTTATTCACACTGCTTCTGATAATAAAAGCATGTATACAGGTATGTCTGCCTGCCTCTCCACGACTCCTACCTAGGTGCTGTCAGCAGTTTTGCGGCGTCATCCAAAGACGCCTTTGCGACCAGCAGTTGTAGCAGAAGTATTCAGGGTAATAAATTGCTGTCTGGCGTATCCTGATACTGGTTAGCAGGCTGAATTATAGCCTGTAATGGCTGGAGAGGCCCTTGGAGACGACTATAAAACTCTATAATATTTCAGCACATCTTCCTGCACTTTCCATCTATTTAAATCAGGGACATAAAGTGAATTTCTTCCATTACTCTGCCTACAAAAAGCTGTAGCTACAATGGGAAAGGCGGCCATGAATACAATCTGTGCATTTCATCCGCCTCCCGATAGTAAATTACCTCTCTTTCCTCTGATTCTTATAGAACTGGAATATAAAATATAAAATTCCTTCTAGATTGTGAGCAGGATTGGCTAATATCTACATGAGCCCAGGGTGCCAGTACAAACAGACTGTATACCGCCATCTAGTGCCCTGACCAAGGGTATCATACTATGCAGGAACATTCGTGCCATGCATTCATTTATCTTCCAGTGAGGAGATTAGCTAGAACAATCTATAAACCATACATACCGTAGTAGAGCAGCTGCCAGTGGAGAGGAGGGACCCCAGGGGCCCCATAGGAGTCTGCATCTCTAGATAAGTCTGCATCTCTAGATAAACTGCACTACTTAGCACACACCGGAGGGCTAAATTGGCCCAAGGGTCATATAGAATTGGGAAAGCACAGGGATGGCCTGCCAAAGTGCTGCCCTCTACAGTATAAGAAGGGTGGCATCTACCCTTGCCTGATGGAAGGAGCACCCATAAAATGCAGAATATATAACCGCCGCGTTCCATTCCCTAGCATCACAGGTACTGGAAAAAAAATTAGATTGCAAGCTCTGAGGGACAAGGAGAGAAGCAGCATGAGTGCAGACTGGATTATAATGAATGACCACTGAAAAGATATTAGTTGAGCATAGCCATGTTTGAGCTGGTGGGGGGGGGACACAAATCACAGGGCCTGTAGCGGTGGGCGGCAGCTACGCGGATTATTTTTATAGATGCGGCGTGGGCTGCAAACAAGATGATTACGGGTGTTAAGGAAAGGAGAGGACATGGCGGAGACAAGCCAAGAAGCTAATTTGTGCTCTTGCCAGTGGAGCGGAGATTGGACTTATTCACTAAACAGTGTATTTGGCTGAAGTTTGCCGCCTGACTAATCAGCGTCTAACGTCTTCATTATCATCTTCATTAAAACGTTCGGCCTCCTGCAGCTTTCATTGTGCTCATCTGATTACCAGGGCCACGGGGAGGAGATGCACGGATAGGGTCAGGGCAGCACCCTCAGGGGATGCCAGCTCTGCCTAGTGGGCAGTAATCCAGCGGGCGTGCAAAGAAAGCGATATAGCGAAGGCGGCACCGCAAAAAGCCCAGTCAAAAAGCATGCCAACAAAACCTCAAACCAAAATGAACGCACCTTTTGAGTCTTCACTGCCCAACGGCGGTGCACAAGCCAATCAAAAGAATACAAAACCACTGTAGTAGAAGGTAAAGGAGGCGGCACTCACCCGTGCAGTTCAATAAAAATTATCCTTTATTTCATACCGGATGCAAATACGGTATCAGCAGAGGTAGCGAGGGCGAATAGCAAATAGTCCACAGGTAGCGGACGTCGCGAGGCCTTGCTGCCTGGGCACGAGTGGGGAACATAGTGGGAAGGATCATGCCGAGACCTCAGAGATTTCACAGCATTTACAGACCCACCGACCCCCATGCTGGCATTAGGTAATAAATGGACTGGGTAGGACCGGCAATCACTTCTGAAACTGCCCCTGGACATAAAGCAACCAGCAGTGGTCCTCTAGAGAGTCAGTTCATAGTATATGATTTAGAAAACAGTGGAAACTAGCTGTAGTGGGGGGGGGGGGCATACTTTTTTATTTCTGCAACTGGCATTTTGAGAAGCCACGGTCACCGTCCCTCAGGTGACGGATGTCAGGAAATCAAGGAGATTGGCTGAGCGTGGAGGAATCTAACAGCCTCCTTGATTTCTCTTGATTCAGTGTTGATGGGGTTAATGACCACTTCCCTTTTCTCAGCTGTTGCTCAGTGGTCATAACTTCTACCCTTTATAGTCTGACCCCACCCTTCGGACTATGCGGTAGATAGCTTCATTTGGGTTTGGCTGAGCTGGTGGAATTTTGTCTCTGGTGTTCCTGTTCTTCCGTCTCTACAGAAGTTAAGTGTCGCATTTGTTTGTGTTTGTTATATTCCCTGTTGTTTGTATCTGGGCCTGAGACAGAGACTTCCATTCATCCATCTGGGGAGGAATGGGTTGTCTCTGGTCCTAACCTTTTTCAGGGCCTAATAGGGATATAAAGGCCTAGGTATCCTGCATATAAATATTCCTACCTTCAGGGTCTATTCATATTGATGGATAGTTAGGGCCCGGATTAGGGTTGTTTCTTCCCTAGTTTCCAGGCCCAGTTACTGTTCCCCTTCCCTCCTGTGTTCAGTGTGGAGTCCCCCGCCCCACACTGATTGTGACAGCCATGTGGTGGTTGCCATAGTTCAGCATTGACAAGATATCAGACAGGTACCCCAATTTAAAGGGCATCTGTCCGCAGATTTGTCCCTATGACACCGGCTGACCTGTTACATGTGCACTTGGCAGCTGGAGGCATCTGTGTTGGTCCCATGTTCATATGTGCCCGCATTGCTGAGAAAAATGAAGTTTTAATATATACAAATGAGCCTCTAGGAGCAACGGGGGCGTTGTCGTTACACCTAGATGCTCAGCTCTCTCTGCAACCAAGACGTCCTCTGCACCTTGATTGACAGGGCCAGATGTGATGATGTTTTCTCTGCCTGTCAATCAAAGTGCAGAGGACGGCAGCTGCAGAGAGAGCGGAGCCTCTAGGTGTAACGGTAACGCCCCCGTTGTATCTAGAGGCTCATTTGTATATATTAAAACTTCATTTTTCTCAGCAATGCGGGCACATATGAACATGGGACCAACACAGATGCCTCCAGCTGCCAAGTGCTCATGTAACAGGTCAGCCAGTGTCATAGGGACAAATCTGCTGACAGATGCCCCTTTAAAGAACACATTCCCATAAAAAGGTACCTAACTGCCTTTGTCGAGGTCCCAAAATGTTGGTGAACAGAGACTTACATGTAAAATATTGCCATGTGGAGGATGATGGTTTATTTTTAATGAAAAAAACTCTGCAGCCAGATGTTGGCCAAGAGGATAATGTCGCAGCACCCTGAGCATCATTATAAAACCGTTGTGACTTTGCAGGGCACAGTGACTTTCAGGGTGCACGCACTGATCCACTCATTGTGCACTGGCTCTTTAAGGTCCTCTCTCAGCCACCACGCAGGGACAGATCTCTGATAGAAAGAGATCGCCCATTCCTCCAGAAATCTCAGAGGAATTGACTTGTGGTAATAATAATAAAGAGCAGACGATGCATTACCCTTCAGCAGGTCGGTCAGTGTCAGTGCTCCCATCATTCACGGGTTCTATGTTTGACTTTACTGAGGCCTAAACATCTGGTAAACACAGGGAACACACGTGTTTTCGGCTAGGATGCCTTCTTCTGGGGGGATGTGACATCCCCCAGAAGAAGGCATCCTAGCCGAAACCCGCGTCGGGGTACGTGGCTCTCCTGAGTTTGGACTGTCTCTATCATATGGGTAGGTCATTTCTAAGCGTGGGGCTACTCTTTGCTCTGATAGCTAATGATTCTGTAGCACAATTCAGGTTCTCTTTTTTTAGTGCAGGGATCGATCTTTGTGATGTTTGATGTTTCTGATTACATCTACTCAGATATAGTTATTTAGTCGATTGATTCCTTAGTACATATATTTGTATGTGCATGTCCTTGCATGCTTCTACCTTTGGGGTACTGGTAGTATTTTCATCTGCCCCTAAGGTGACATGCACATACATGTTCATGCATCCTCATGTGACTCTGTTTCTGTATTTCTATTTTTTATAATAGATTACATTATGCACATATGCACTTTTTTGCTGAGTTTAAGGCATTAGTCCTTTCTTCCCACAAGGGGATGGGTCCTTGTGCTATACACGTGTGTGTCCGCATTTGATGTACTGACAGCGGAGATACATACGCGTATATCAGTATAATTGTGGATACTTGTGATATATGTAAAGAACATTTCTTACATGTGAAATAGGCCCTGTGTATGTATGTATGTATGTATGTATGTATGTATGTATGTATATATATGTACAAACTTCGAGTCATGCATTTGCACTTTCTTTGGTTATTTGTAAGTCGTAGCTGAGTGTTGACCCCATTGCCCTTTTTATATGTTATCATGTTATGTCCCCTCAGGTGTAGTCCACCTTTTTATCTGATGTGATATATCACACAACAAATGAAATATATTTTTATGTATTGTTTAATAAAGTATACGTACATTTTTGCTACTATACCCGTCTAGTCTCAGTAAATCCTTTGTTCGTGTATCCTATGTACAAGAATATAACTACTATAATACTGCTCCTATGTACAAGAATATAACTACTATAATACTGCCTCCTATGTACAAGAATATAACTACTATAATACTGCTCCTATGTACAAGAATATAACTACTATAATACTGCTCCTATGTACAAGAATATAACTACTATAATACTGCTCCTATGTACAAGAATATAACTACTATAATACTGCCTCATATGTACAAGAATATAACTACTATAATACTGCTCCTATGTACAAGAATATAACTACTATAATACTGCTCCTATGTACAAGAATATAACTACTATAATACTGCTCCTATGTACAAGAATATAACTACTATAATACTGCTCCTATGTACAAGAATATAACTACTATAATACTGCTCCTATGTACAAGAATATAACTACTATAATACTGCCTCCTATGTACAAGAATATAACTACTATAATACTGCTATGTACAAGAATATAACTACTATAATACTGCTCCTATGTACAAGAATATAACTACTATAATACTGCTCCTATGTACAAGAATATAACTGCTAGAATACTGCTCCGATTGTAGGAAGATACAAGGGGTCGTCATTGATGGTAGGTATGTGTCACCGAGGCTCCTGGCCTCAGTGAAATAAGAGCTGGTACTTTCTTGTGTCAGCGGCAGCTAATGCTGATTGACACTTTGCCATTTAGTATGGCTGTAAATAGCTGATCCGGGACGGCTCTTATTGGGAGTAGTCAAAGTGCTGGGTGGGTGACTACTCCCCATGTGCCAGGCCGGGTCTTGGCAGGCTTGTAAAAAACAGTCAGCACTGTCAGGTGGTGTGGATTACCTCCCTCTGACAGTGGAGCTCTGGCTATCTCTGTGCTGAGGTCTGAAGACCGTTTGCCAGGCGAGCAGGCCGCCTTAAAGCCTGCAAGTGGACTTTCTGAGGCTGAGCATTCAGCCGGGTGTGAACTGACACTCAGGATACCAGGTGAACTTTATTTTGTTTTGTTTTTTTGAATCAAATCGTTTTTATTAAACAATAAATACATATTATAACATAATACAATATGTTGACTTTTTCTTTCTTTACATTATCCACTATGCAGATTCAGTGAACAACAATACTCATAAGTATATCACCACTCAGTATTATCATGAATCCATACAATACATATACCTTTGCTAAAACATATTATGGGCAAAAAAAAATTACCAGAAACTTGACCTTTCCAAACTCCCCCCCCCCCTTACCCTACCCTAACCCCCCAACCCTACCCTAACCCCCCAACCCTAACATTGGTCTTGACCATCACCTGACTATATAACCACATGGGTATGAGATAACCATTCAGTCCACATTTTTTCAAACTTCTGAGGGCACCCTCTCTTCACAAACACCCCTTTTTCGAGTACCAGCATGTCATGCACCTTCCGTTCAAACTCACTCAGTGTGGGCGGACTCCCCTGGATCCACCTCATAGCGATCAGTTTCCTGGCCACATATAGCAATCTCCCCGCAGCTACCCTAACCGGTTCATTTCCTCCAATTTCAGACACATACCCCAGAATACACACCTTAGGATCTTTTTGAATTCTTAATGTCAATTTACTATTAATCATCTCTACAACTTCCTCCCAATAATTAGCAACTACTGGACAAGACCACAACATATGTAACAAGTCTGCACCATCTTCCATACACTTTGGGCACTTGTCATCACCTCTTACTCCTATCTTTTTCAGGAACACCGGTGTTTTGTACACTCTGTGTATAATAAATAGTTGGGACAGTTTGCCCTGTTCACTTAGAGACACCTTGGGGACTGCTTCTAAAATATCTTCCCACATATCCTTAGACATATCCCCCACGTCAGCCTCCCACTTTTTCATTCTTGAAATCGGATATCCCTCTAAGAATTTTTCCATTAGAAGAGCGTACACCTGTGATATTAACCCTCTTTTTCCCCCTCCCGACGGAAGAACAAGCTTATGGACCACCTCCATTTGAGCTATCACACATCCCTTCCGCATCGTGACCCCAAGGGCATGTCTTATTTGAAGATATTTATAAAACCACTCCTTGGGGATATTAAATTCCTGCTGCAGGTTTTGAAATGACTTACATGTCTTGTCCTTAATTAATTGTCCAATTCTCGTCACTCCATAAGTTTCCCAGTTCCTAAGTCCTGGTATGGCCAATAGTTCTGGCAACAAGTGGTTCTTTCCAATAGGTGAAAGTTCACTAATACCTCCCACTCCTCTTAGCAGCTTCACTTTTGCCCAAACTTTTTTCATGAGTTCAATTAGAGGAAGTTTTTCCCTCCCTGCATGCATTCCTAAACCTTCCAGAATGCCCATGAGGTCACGACTGCCCAGCCAATGCTGCAATATCTGCCCAGTCATATCCGGTGCTTGTAGATCAATCCATCCCTTAAAATGCTGACATTGGGAGGCCAAAAAATAAATCCATGCGTTAGGGACAGCTAAGCCCCCTTCCGACTTAGAATACTGCAATGTCTCCAGTTTGATCCTAGCCTGTCCATACTTCCAAGTAAGATCTCTAAATATAGAGTGAATTTTCTTAAATCTATCCAGAGGGATCCAAACTGGAGCATTATTCAGTATATATAACAGTTGGGGCATCATAACCATTTTTAAAAGGTTAACTCTACCTACCACCGAAAGAAAGAGCCTACACCATGACCTCACTTTAAGCCTAAAAGTAGCTAGCAAAGGGGATAGATTTAGTTCTTCAAAATCCGCTAGTCTCGGTGTTATATGTAATCCCAGATATTTAAATTTATCCACCCAGGGCACCACACTATCTACTTGTCTGCCTACCAGGGCCTGCCCGTCAATTGGCATCAAAGAGGATTTCTGCCAGTTTATCCGTAGTCCGGAAAAGCTACCAAATCTGTCAATCAATGCCATGGCCGCATCCAGGGACGCACCAGTATCGCCCAAGAAAAGTAGGGTATCATCAGCGTACATAGCCACTTTATTATGCAGTTCACCATATCTAAACCCCTCTATACTTGTAGATAAGCGAATATGCGCCGCCAACGGCTCTATTGCAAGAGCAAACAATAAGGGCGACAGTGGGCATCCCTGTCTGGAGCCCCTGGCGAGGGGAAAACAGTCTGATAATCCTCCATTAGCTCTAATTCTCGCCTTAGGGCTAGAATACAGAACCTGTACCCACTGAATGAACCGTTCACCAAAGCCCATAATTCTCAGGACCCCCCACAAATACCTCCATTCCACACTATCAAACGCCTTAGCGGCGTCAAGCGCAAGCAGGGCCCTGTCACCACCATTGTCCGCCGGAATATTTAAACTAGTGTACAGCCTACGAAGGTTAATAGCCGTTGATTTACCTGGCATAAATCCCGTCTGATCCGGATGTACTATGGTCAGAATTACCTTGGACAGCCTGTTCGCCAACACCTTCGCCAGTAGCTTAACATCAGCCGTGAGAAGTGAAATTGGCCTGTAGGAATCCGGTATTTTAGGATCCTTCCCAGGCTTAGGCAAAACCACAATTATAGCTTCCTGCATCGAATGTGGTAACGAACCTGCCTCCAATGAGTGCTCAAACACCTTAAGTAATTCAGGGAGTAATATCCCCTGTAGTTTTTTGTATATCTCTACTGGGAGACCATCAGCTCCAGGGGCCTTACCACTTGCCATGTCCCCAAGTGCAGCTTCCAGTTCCTCGAGTGTAATCGGCTCCTCTAGCCTCTCTCTATCTTCTTCTGACAGCACCGATAACTGCGCCTCCTCTAGGAAATCCTTCAGGGCCTCATCAGAACTAGATCCAGTGGAAGTATATAGGGATACATAGAAGCTTTTTAAAATTCCTAATATTCCTTTTGTGTCCTGACAACTGTTCCCCCTGTCATCTCTCAACTCCTGAATACAAGAGGAGCCTCTCTGAGCCTGCGAGACCACTGACAACAAATGACCCACCTTCTCTCCTTCCTCAAAAGATCTCTGACGGTAAAAGCTTCTCTTTCTATCTGCGGCCTGTACCAGATGACATCTCAGCTGCTCCTGAGCAACCTCCAGCGCCTCACTACTAACCATGGTGGGGGATCTACTAAACTCTCTCTCAGCCTCGGACACTAGTACGTGCGCCTTGACATCCGCCTCTCTGGTCCTGGATTTATGTTTGTTGATTTCTTTCATCAGAACTCCCCTCAGAAATGCTTTCATGGCGTCCCATACACCTGGTATCGAAGCCGACCCTGTATTGATATCAAAAAATTCCTTAATTTCCATAGAAATCCCAGATAGGTCACCCAACACATTCAACCAATGAGGATTACACTTCCACAGCCTCGGTCCCTGTCTGAGCACCCCCAGGCACAAGTCAATCTGCACCAGAGAATGGTCAGACAACGACCGAGGATGATAAACAACATCCCTAACTAGTGGTAGCATTATGTCGTTAACAAGGGCCAGATCTATACGCGATAGTGAATGGTGCGTGGCGGATCTACATGAATAACTTTATTTTGTTTTTCTGTGTGTGGACAAGTACCAAGCCTGAAAAGTGACTGTTGTGTTATGTTATAAGTGTGAATAAACACTGAGGATTGATTTACAACTGGTCCTTTGCCTCTATATTGCGTCCGCTAACCTGCCTACCAGAGCCAGTCCTCATACTATCTACAAGAATATAACTACTATAATACTGCTCCTATATACAAGAATATAACTACTAAAATACTGCTCCCATGTACAAGAATATAACTACTAAAATACTGCTCCTATATACAAGAATATAACTACTATAATACTGCTCCTATGTACAAGAATATAACTACTATAATACTGCCCCCTATGTACAAGAATATAACTACTATAATACTGCCTCCTATGTACAAGAATATAACTACTATAATACTGCCTCCTATGTACAAGAATATAACTACTATAATACTGTATCCTATGTACAAGAATATAACTACTATAATACTGCTCCTATGTACAAGAATATAACTACTATAATACTGCTCCTATGTACAAGAATATAACTACTATAATACTGCTCCTATGTACAAGAATATAACTACTATAATACTGCTCCTATGTACAAGAATATATCTACTATAATACTGCTCCTATGTACAAGAATATAACTGCTATAATACTGCTCCTATGTACAAGAATATAACTACTATAATACTGCCTCCTATGTACAAGAATATAACTACTATAATACTGCCTCCTATGTACAAGAATATAACTACTATAATACTGCTCCTATGTACAAGAATATAACTACTATAATACTGCTCCTATGTACAAGAATATAACTACTATAATACTGCTCCTATGTACAAGACTATAACTACTATAATACTGCTCCTATGTACAAGAATATAACTACTATAATACGGCTCCTATGTACAAGAATATAACTACTATAATACTGCCTCCTATGTACAAGAATATAACTACTATAATACTGCTCCTATGTACAAGAATATAACTACTATAATACTGCCTCCTATGTACAAGAATATAACTACTATAATACTGCCTCCTATGTACAAGAATATAACTACTATAATACTGCTCCTATGTACAAGAATATAACTACTATAATACTGCTGCTATGTACAAGAATATAACTACTATAACTGTTTCAGCTATCTCAGTCTCAGAGGGCTGCGTTATGGGGCTTGAATTCAACTTCGTTGCATACACATATACTACTTAGGGGCACAGGTCGGGTGGTCATGCAACTTAATAGGGACCAGGATTTATTGCGTAATCCTTCTTCAGTCATGCCTGCAGATCTGATCCCTTATTCAGTTAGGCCGACAGCAACACACATTCCTCCTGGGTGGGGCTCCCTGAGAGACTTCACAACAAAGGAATTTCTAGAAAATGCCTTAGGCAACTTACCAGATGAGCACACTCTCAGGAACATTGTAAAATCTTGCAACTTCTTAGACGTGGCGGATTTTGGATCTGTTGGTAAGGCCCTATTGGATAAAAAAGTTCAGGATCTAGAACAAACTTGGTTTGAAAAGATTATATCTTCCAATTCACCACATAAGAGGTTAATCTCACTGCTCTACCTGGCACTGAACATGCCGAGACCCAACGTCCGCCCGCAGTTTCTGAAAACGTGGGAGACTGAGTTGAACAGAACCTTCTCTGAAACAGATGTCCTTAGGCTATATGCGCACTCACATGGCTTCTCCAGATGCGTCAAGGTGCAAGAGCACTCCTTTAAAGTACTAACCCAGTGGTACATGACGCCCAAACAGATGTTCTCAAGAGGGTTGTGTTCTACGGATCGGTGTTGGAGGTGCAACTCAGAAGAGGGCAACCTCTCACATATTCTATGGTATTGTACAGGGATAAGACCATTCTGGGATAATATCTCTAATGCTCTAAAATCAATTTTCCATACTGATATAACATTAACACCGGACCTGGTCCTTTTGTGGCTACCTACAAAAGTATTTTCCCCATCTAGAGGTTGCCTTGCCACCCAACTAATTCAGGCAGCAAGGCTGCTAATCCCCCAGAGATGGCTCAGCACTGATCCCCCTACCATTTCTCATTGGATACATAAGGTTGATCTCATCCAACGCCTAGAGGAGCTAGCCAGTTGGGAATCTAGAACTCATGAAAAGCATGCTAAGATGTGGAGTCCATGGTTGCAATTTAGGGCGTCAACACTAACAACAGTCTAATAAAGGTCTATTGACCCAGACAGAGCTTGCTATACTGCATACCTGACTTAACGCCACAGAATGACCTATATACATGAACAACTAGAGATGTGTTTTGTTTTGTTTTGTTCTCGTTATTATTGTTTAGATATGTTCTGGAGGTCGGTCGCCTCAATTTCAGGGGTCTTTGTAGACATCATACAAGTAGCACTTGCACTTTATAAAATCTCATGCAATGTGAAGTATCACAAAGAGTAATACAGGTATTATCTGATCACATACTAAAGGATATAACTAGGCTATATATATGTCTGACATGTGGTTTTATGATATGCGCACATTTGGATTGCAGACCTAATAAGAGGATGTGCTTATTCTCAGAAGTGTTGTATACTGTATATCTTTATACCTATCTGTATGAAATGTCAGCTTGATATTTTTGATCTTGACCTTTTTCAATAAAAAGATAATTGACAAAGAATATAACTACTATAATACCACTCCCTATGACAAGATTGTAGCAAAAGACAGAAGCTGAGCATGGAGATATAAAGCCGTCATCCTATATTGATATCATTTCATTAGATTTTCTTTGTTGATGGCCTCCTTTCTCTTGTATACCGTCGGGTACTGCTGGTTTTCACCCTGTTAAAGGGGTTGTCCGAGTTATGAAAAAAAATAAAATATAGAGCACTGTAAATCTGATGGGCAGCAATATATAAATGAAATGAAAAAAAAATTAGATTTCCTCATTTCCCTGGTTCTCTTCTGGCCCTTTTTTTTACTTGCAATAAGAACAATCACTGCCCCCCCCCCCTCCCCCTTCCCCCCGCTCTGCAAAGGGAGTGAATAACAGTGCTACCCTGAGTGACATGTCTGACTGCTAGGGGACTCAGCAGCATGTTGTATGTGTAGGACTACATGTCCCAGCTTTTCACTGACACTGCTGATACACACAGGTTCTTCTCCCTACCTGTTCTTGTGCAATGCTCTGCAGAACTCTTTTGTCAGCTTCTGTGCGTGCCCAGCATTTGTCTCCTCACTGCCTGCAGCTACTCAGTAAGCCTTCAGCGCTGAGTCTGTGCTCCTGAACGGGTTAATCTTTCCTGAAGTATCCAGTGGGAGGGAGACTAGGGAAAGACAGCAGCAGCTCCCAGTGCAGAGCGGCATGGCCAGCACAGTTAGGTCTGGTGTACAGACACATAGCTGCTCTCTCAGGCTTCTGCACAAAACATTATCAGAGCAGGGAGAGAAGCTGACATCACAGGTCATGTGACCCTCAGTGAAATCTGAGAAAGGAGCAACTACAGATGCAATAAGTGCATGGTAAAGCTGTTACATTTGATTAGCTAGAAACATACAAAGAACAAAAAAATAACTCTGACAACCCCTTTAATATATACGGTATATTTTGTGGTTAGATATTCATTGGTATCTGCAGAACAGCGAGGAAAAGTGACATTCCTGAGGGGCCCCGCGGTGGCACATTTCTGACACAGCACAGGGCTTTGTAGCCATGCCGGAGCTACATTTTATATGACAGTGTTACATTATTCAGACCTCCATGGTGAGGCGGTAGAAGTGCGAGTAATTACAGTTGTGTCCCTGCTGCTTTGTAATTATTCAATCACAAAGGTGACATCATTATAAGCACAGACACCCAGCTATTTCCCACCCAGGCTCCTGCCACATACACACGCCTATACATGTGTATTACCAGGTCCGGCCCTGGAGCTTCTCCTGCACATACATCTCCAAATGTCCATCTTTTACAGACTCATTTTGTACAACAGGACATGATTCTAGACACCTGTAGGTCTGGTGAAGACAAACTCGAGGGTTGTCCAGGTTTAGAAAAACATGGTGGCTTTCTTCCAAAAACAGCACCACACCAGTCCACTGGTTGGGTACAATATTGCAGCTTAAATCCCAGTTACTGCAATACAGCTGAGCTGCAGTACCAGACACACCCAATGGACAGGTGTGATGCCGTTTCTGGAAGAAAGCAGCCATGTTTTTCTGATCCTAGACAATCCCTTCAAGGTTTATAACAAGGATATAACAATTGATGACCTACCTAAAAATCAGTGTGCAGGCTGTCAGTTTCTGTTTTCTTTAAATCTCGTCATCGGACAGCTCTGATCTCCTGACGCTCGTTACAGCTTAATTCTTCTTAAACTGATAAGAATATGGCTTATATAAGTGTTTATGAGGTCAGGAGATCAGAGATAAGAGCTACACATGAGCCATCAGATGATGGGATTCAAAGAAAACAGAAACTCAGAGGCTGCAAACAAACAGATTTTTTAACTCTTGTATCTCAGAAATGGCTTAACATTTTTAATAAAGACCAATTAAAAAAATGATTTTTAGCCCAAAATGGTAAAATAGTCATTAAAGGGAACCTGTCACCAGGATTTTGTGTAAAGAGCTGAGGACATGGGTTGCTAGATGGCCGCTAGCACATCCGCAATACCCAGTCCCCATAGCTCTGTGTGCTTTTATTGTGTCAAAAAAATGATTTGATACATATGCAAATTAACCTGAGATGAGTCCTGTCCCTGAGATGAGTCCTGTCCCTGAGATGAGTCAGGGACAGGACTCATCTCAGGTTAATTTGCATGTATCAAATCAGGTTTTTTTACACAATAAAAGCACACAGAGCTATGGGGACTGGGTATTGCGGATGTGCTAGCGGCCATCTAGCAACCCATGTCCTCAGCTCTATACCCAAAATCCAGGTGACAGGTTCCTTTTAAAACAAAATGTCACCAGAGGTGTACATTAACCTTTAAATTGATGCCTCAACTTCCTGCAACCCACTTGAAAGGTTTAGATGTTTCTGTGTCTCATTCTCTGTGTCAGTGGTTGAACTAAACAGTGTTTCTATTGTCCGGAGGCCATGCCTGGTATTGCAATGTATTCCTATCATAATCCCCCTTTATATACTGCTGTTTGTACTTATGTTGCATGTATCAGTGATGTTATATGTAGACGAATTATGACATACTGTATTCTCTCTTTTTCCTTTTAAGAGCAGCGAGGGCCTTTGGAGAATACTTGTCACAGACTCATCCGGACAGCCAGAACGGCTCAGGTAAGACCGCGCTTCACCTCATTATGTGTTAAAGGTCCCATGCCTATTAATATTGGCTATTTCCATATAATAATTCAGGGGCTGTAAAGCCACCACTCAGGACATGCTGCTAAATCTTCACCGTCCACATCAAATCCTGTTTTCATCCAGTGGAGGTATAAGAATATTACGTTGGGCAATTTTCATACAAATGTATAATTCGACTAATATATGAGGTAACATGTGGCACCCTATTATTAACACGTGTATCAAAACATCTAACATTGTACATAGAAGCAGTATTACAGTAGTTACATTTTTGTACATAGGAGGCAGTATTATAGTAGTTATATTCTTGTACATGGGGGGCAGTATTATAGTAGTTATATTCTTGTACATAGGAGCAGTATTATAGTAGTTATATTCTTGTACATAGGAGGCAGTATTATAGTAGTTATATTCTTGTACATAGGAGGCAGTATTATAGTAGTTATATTCTTGTACATAGGATGCAGTATTATAGTAGTTATATTCTTGTACATAGGAGGCAGTATTATAGTAGTTATATTCTTGTACATAGGAGGCAGTATTATAGTAGTTATATTCTTGTACATAGGGGGCAGTATTATAGTAGTTATATTCTTGTACATAGGAGGCAGTATTATAGTAGTTATATTCTTGTACATAGGAGCAGTATTATAGTAGTTATATTCTTGTACATAGGAGCAGTATTATAGTAGTTATATTCTTGTACATAGGAAGCAGTATTATAGTAGTTATATTCTTGTACATAGGAAGCAGTATTATAGTAGTTATATTCTTGTACATAGGAAGCAGTATTATAGTAGATATATTCTTGTACATAGAAGCAGTATTATAGTAGTTATATTCTTGTACATAGGAGGCAGTATTATAGTAGTTATATTCTTGTACATAGGAGCAGTATTATAGTAGTTATATTATTGTACATAGGAGCAGTATTATAGTAGTTATATTCTTGTACATAGGAGCAGTATTATAGCAGTTATATTCTTGTACATAGGAGCAGTATTATAGTAGTTATATTCTTGTACATAGGAGGCAGTATTATAGTAGTTATACAAACGGAAAATACAAATGTGATAGCACTCTACATCCAGCAATTTGCCTCCATGCTGGATGAGGCATTGGTGTACATTTTGGCCAAAGCGTAATAAGCCACTTACCACGTCAAGGTCGCCTCTATTTGAGTGGTCCCTAACACTAGTTCCTACCTGTTTATGGGCCATGACAGCCACACAAAATCCAGGGAATGCAGGTCAGCGTGCACGCCAAGCACACTCTGCTTTTAACCCCGTCCGGTGCCATTACAGCTTTCATCGGATCCAGGGATGCAAGTACCAACATGCACGCTGAGCCCACCATATACTTCTCCTGGAGCCAAATGGCTACTAGTAGGTTCTATATAAGCAGACTCCGTTTTATACTGACTTTAAAACCAGCCTCCAGGACAGATTGACTGGTCAGGTGTGCAATGACTCCAAGGAGATCGCCACGCCTCCAATATATACTACAAAGAAAAAATGTGGGGCTTGGCGTGCACGCTGACCTGCATTCCCTGGATTTTGTGTGGCTGTCATGGCCCATAGACAGGTAGGAACTAGTGTTAGGGACCACTCAAATAGAGGCAACCTTGACGTGGTAAGTGGCTTATTACGCTTTGGCCAAAATGTACACCAATGCCTCATCCAGCATGGAGGCAAATTGCTGGATGTAGAGTGCTATCACATTTGTATTTTCCGTTTGTATATGTATTTCGCCATAGTGATGTGCACCACATACAGGTTGTGCTGACCCAATCCCCCACATTTTTTCATTATAGTAGTTATATTCTTGTACATAGGAGCAGTATTATAGTAGTTATATTCCTGTACATAGGAGACAGTATTATAGTAGTTATATTCTTGTACATAGGAGCAGTATTATAGTAGTTATATTCTTGTACATAGGAGCAGTATTATAGCAGTTATATTCTTGTACATAGGAGCAGTATTATAGTCGTTATATTCTTGTACATAGGAGGCAGTATTATAGTCGTTATATTCTTGTACATAGGAGCAGTATTATAGTAGTTATATCCTTGTACATAGAAGCAGTATTATAGTAGTTATATCCTTGTACATAGGAGCAGTATTATAGTAGTTATATTCTTGTACATAGGAGCATATTATAGTAGTTATATTCTTGTACATAGGAGGCAGTATTATAGTAGTTATATTCTTGTACATAGGAGCAGTATTATAGCAGTTATATTCTTGTACATAGGAGCAGTATTATAGTAGTTATATTCTTGTACATAGGAGCAGTATTATAGTAATTATATTCTTGTACATAGGAGGTGGTATTATAGCTGTTGTATTCTTGCAAATAGGAGCAGGATTATAGTAGTTATATTCTTGTATAGTAGGGCAGCATTATATTAGTAATATTGTAAACTAAACTGGCATCTAGCCGATGAATGCGAGTAACACTGCCATTTTGATCAGCACTGCTTTAAAAAAAAAAAAAAAAAAAGCAATGGGGACCAGAAAGTGCAAGGTGACACTGCAGATCTAGACACCAGTATTACATCTCTCCAACAGTGCACCAGCTGCTAAGCTCTATTCTGATTTACCCGTAGCCTGGCAACCCTTTATACTTTTGCATGGGGTGCTCGATACTCCAACAGGGAGCATCTGTATATATATATAAAAAAAAAAACATTTATTGAAACTAATTACTTTGATCTGTTTATCTCATTATCCACCTACCCGGCAGGCTCCCATCTCAGCAACATGCTCACTTTAGTGATTGAAACAAGTAATTAGGTCTCAGAAAAGTTAATTTGCTCCTGCCCTGCGCGTTCTGTACAGAACACAAAAGGCTGCATGATCTCTCAGGATGTAAACTTGCAATTTTATGTTCCACAAAGCACTTTGTATGCAGCGATGGCTGTAAGCAGTGGGGGTGAGCGACAAATACTTGTTTTTGAGACTAGCATTATGGAAATGTTGGACCCTGTAAGTTTAGAGAAGATTTTTCTAGTCGTTTGCATCCTGTTTTGGTGTCTTATAAAGTTTCATTGTTCAGCACTTTCTTAATAGTGCATTATTGCTGTGAACTTGAAGGACTTCTCATATTAATGTCTTTTTCTGGAAATTTGAGCTTGTGTGGTATTCAGTTATCTTGGCATCCGCGCAGATGATCTGCCATGCCAGGAAAAAGGCGTTCTTCCAAAGAAAAGGGGGAAAAGCGGAGTCTCAGAGGCCAAATGTACACAAAGGCAGGATATTATCTGTAGTGATCTTGTTTGAGCTAAACGTGAATGAGTTACTGTCATTTTCAGGTGGAGTCAGCAAGAAACTAAATATCATGTATTAAGGATGCCAGTAAAGAGGTAGGGAGGAATGCATCGCGCCCTGCGCTCCAGAATTTTGGCTTCATAAAAATTGCAAAATAGGTGCCTTGCGCAAACATTTTGTAACTTTTTGGATTTTTACAACACACACTCCAGTTTTAAAAAGTGGGTGGTAAAACTTTGTGTTTAGCTATGTACAAGGGTGATGTAGAAAAACTAGAGTGACATTTCTAGACAAAAGTGTTGGGTTTAAAGATGAACTAAATGTAACAAACACCTTGTAATATTTGATAAATTTGGTGCAAAGTACTACGACACAGACTCAAGCAACACTGACTTCAGATATTACCCTCATGATAAATTCCCCCTTAATGTATTGTGCTGAGCTGGAGCGGACTGGGAACTTAAAGTTGCCCTGGAAAAAATACTTAAAGTGGCCCCATTTTGTAGTTGGGTCCAAACTGATGGAAGGCAGGGCCATCAATACCATATTGTGGCACATTATACCACACCAAATACATACTGCCAGCAGCACAATATACGTCCCCAAAAATTTCCACTGGCCGCCTGTGAGGAGGGCCCAGGCAGCCCCCTGGGCAGCGGCCCACAGGGAAATTTCCCTGTAAGGTCTATGGGCAATTCGCCCCTGGTGCTGAGCAAGATATTATACAACAGTAAAGGGTTGATATGTCCCATCCACCTGGCGTCTGTGTGCACTTCCCCCCAAAGTGTTAGTGTGTCCCACCCAAGTGTGTGTTCTTCCACGTCTTCCAAGTGTACTTGCGTCCCTTCCCTCCAGTGTCTGTGCACCTCATTCCCCCAAAGAGTCGGTGCATCCCGTTCCCCCAAGTGTCAGTAGATCCAATTTTCATGAGTGTCAGTATGTCCAGCCCCCCAAGTGTCCGTGCGTCCCATTCCCCCTAATCTCAATGTCTCCCATTCCTCCAACTGTCAGTAGATCCCATTCCCATAAGTGTCAGGGTATCCCGTCCCCGAAGTGTCCGTGCGTCCCATTCCCCCCCAAGTGTCTGTGTGCCCCATTCCTTCAAGTGTCAGTAGATTCCATTCCCATAAGTGTCAGTGTATCTTGTTACCCCAGATGTTACTGTGTCATTACTCTGTCAGCTTAAAGGGGGCAGTGTATAATGCCGTAGAAAAATGAATCCTGACAGCAAAGGAGGCAATATGGAGAATCGCAATACATTAGTAAGTTCCTTGTATTCACTGTCTCTAAATGATAAATGCCATTCGCTGCAGTGAGAGGATAAATATAATTTTTTTATTGTTCTGGTAACGCTCTAACAGTAAAAACTCTTACAACCTGTTTATTTGTTCTACACATTGTGAATGCCCCATTATTATATGTACAGTCCTGCATATAAAACACTTATTAGACCAACACTTTTTTTTAGTTTTATTACCTATTACAGTTGCAAGTAAAAGTATGTGAACCCTTTGGAATGATATGGATTTCTGCACAAATTGGTCATAAAATGTGATCTGATCTTCATCTAAGTCACAACAATAGACAATCACAGTCTGCTTAAACTAATAACACACAAAGAATTAAATGTTACCATGTTTGTATTGAACACACCATGTAAACATTCACAGTGCAGGTGGAAAAAGTATGTGAACCCTTGGATTTAATAACTGGTTGAACCTCCTTTGGCAGCAATAACTTCAACCAAGCGTTTCCTGTAGTTGCAGATCAGAGGTGCACAACGGTCAGGAGTAATTCTTCACCATTCCTCTTTACAGAACTGTTTCAGTTCAGCAATATTCTTGGGATGTCTGGTGTGAATCGCTTTCTTGAGGTCATGTCCCAACATCTCCATCGGGTTGAGGTCAGGACTCTGACTGGGCCCCTCCAGAAGGCGGATTTTCTTCTGTTTAAGCCATTCTGTTGTTGATTTACTTCTATGCTTTGGGTCGTTGTCCTGTTGCAACACCCATCTTCTGTTGAGCTTCAGCTGGTGGACAGATGGCCTTAACTTCTCCTGCAAAATGTCTTGATAAACTTGGGAATTCATTTTTCCTTCGATGATAGCAATCCGTCCAGGCCCTGACGCAGCAAAGCTGCCCCAAACCATGATGCCCCCACCACCATACTTCACAGTTGGGATGAGGTTTTCATGTTGGTGTGCTGTGCCTCTTTTTCTCCACACATAGTGTTGTGTGTTTCCTCCAAACAACTCCACTTTGGTTTCATCTGTCCACAGAATATTTTGCCAGTACTGCTGTGGAACATCCAGGTGCTCTTGTGCAAACTGTAAACGTGCAGCAATGTTTTTTTGGACAGCAGTGGCTTCCTCTGTGGTATCCTCCCATGAAATCCATTCTTGTTTAGTGTTTTATGTATCGTAGATTCACTAACAGGGATGTTAGCATATGCCAGAGACTTTTGTAAGTCTTTAGCTGACACTCTAGGATTCTTCTTCACCTCATTGAGCAGTCTGCGCTGTGCTCTTGCAGTCATCTTTACAGGACGGCCACTCCTAGGGAGAGTAGCAGCAGTGCTGAACGTTCTCCATTTATAGACCATTTGTCTTACCATGGACTTAAGAACAGCAAGGCTTTTGGAGATATTTTTTTAACCCTTTCCAGCAATATGCAAGTCTTAATCGTTGCACTTTTGTGCGAGGCATCATTCACATCAGGCAATGCTTCTTGTGAAAAGCAAACCCAGAACTGGTGTGTGTTTTTTATAGGGCAGGGCAGCTGTAACCAACACCTCCAATCTCATCTAATTGATTGGACTCCAGTTGGCTGACACCTCACTCCAATTAGTTCTTGGAGACGTCATTAGTCTAGGGGTTCACACACTTTTTCCACCTGCACTGTGAATCTTTACATGGTGCGTTCAATCAAACCATGGTAACATTTAACTCTTTGTGTGTTATTAGTTTAAGCAGACTGTGATTGTCTATTGTTGTGACTTAGATGAAGATCAGATCACATTTTATGATTAATTTGTGCAGAAATCAATATCAATCCAAAAAGGGTTTACATACTTTTTCTTGCAACTGTATATTAAGTTTTTAATTATTAAATATATTTAAAGTATAAAACATAAAAAACAGACTAAACAAATTAAAAATAATGTCATTAAAAATTCTAATTAAAATATTACAAATTATATCCATTGTATTAACCTCTGCTACATTTCTACACAGTAATTATGTCACTAATAAAGCCCACTTCTCCAACCTTTCTTGGCAATGCGACCCCATCCTGCCCTCCTGTAATGAGGTTGCTGGCCTCCGAACCCCTTTCTAGCCTCCTTGAACACTGGTGCCTAAGGCTGTACACAATATGCTACAGCTGTGAGTCAGTGTTGCCTCCGTCGGTCCAATCTTTCTTCTGTCGAATCTCACATAAGAAATAAATCCTGGCTTTTAGCAGCTTCTACTGGGATTTCTCACATAATAGAGATTGTCTTTCCCTCTCGAGACACAGTCCTACATGTGGAGCTTTGAACGCTGCGTGCAGAACATTGCGCCTAAGCTGGTTTTAATTATTGGTTGACCAGTTTTAATTAACTGAGCTGCAGCCTTAAATACCACTACTGGCTCATGCCTATTCAGCATTGCCAGCTCTTGAGGGACGGGCATTGTGCTTCCTGGAGCAGCTGACCTCGGCACAGAGGTAATAGAGAAATTCAGACAATAGGACAGGAATAGAAGCGGTGTGTATGCAACTTGTTTACCGAACCCCAGCTAACTTATCACTACCTGTGCTGGTGAGGAACCGAAACCTCCAAAAATGAGCCAATTCAGACACTACATGGGTATCATAGATGATCAATTGGGTTCAAATCTGGGGAATTAGGGGGCCAGGGTAGTGCTTGGACGTCTTGGTCATACTCTTCCAACCAACGTTGGACATTTCTAGCCATATAACATGTTGCATTGTCTTGCTGGAAGATCCTATCCGCCCCAGAGAAGACAATCAGCATGTATGGGTGTACATGATCTGCAAGGATGGATTCATACCCAAATCAGCTGAGAGTGCCTTCCACATGGGTCCAGAAAATACCCCAAACCATAACGCTGCCCCCACCAGCTTGTGTTCTTCCAGCAATGGCTGCAGGGGGTTTGTTCTCTAAGTTTTTTCTCCTGACACACCAATGTCCATCCGTTCCATGAAGCAGAAAACGTGACTCATCTGACAAAACAACCCTTTACCAGTCAGTGGAGTCCAATTCCGATACTGCCATGAAAACTGAAAACTTTTCTGCTGATGCCACTTGGTTAGCAGATGTGCAGTGACCAGGGCCAGCCTTTGGGGTGTGCGAGCTGTGCAGCCGCACAGGGCGCCATGGCAACAGGGGCGCCCAGCGGCCTGGCTCCTTAGCCAGTGTAGCGACTGCCACAAACACCACACCACACTGTAATGACATGCAGGACGGCAGCAGCCTTCTCTCACCTCCCAGTAGCACCCTTACTACTTTATAGACACCCTGCCTGTGTCACAACTTGCACACTTCTCATTCGAGATTCGAATCCAACAAATCCCAGGCATAGTCATCTGTGTCTGCTGGGATTCAAACCCACAACCTTCTGTATCAGAGGCAAAGCACTTACCCACACAGCTATAAGAACTAAATAGCCCCCGACTGAAAAAATATGAGACTTCTACTGTAGACTCTGTTATAGCCAGTGTACATCTATACACATGACAGCTGCCCCAACACACCCAGCACTTCTATATCTCTATATGACACCTGCCCCAGCACACTCAGCTATGCTATATCTCTATATATGATAGCTGCCCCAGCACACCTAGCCCTGCTACATCTAATACACATGGCAGCTGCCCCAGCACACTCAGCTCTACTATATCTCTATATATGACAGCTGCCCCAGCACACCCAGTTCTGCTACATCTATACACATGACAGCTGCTCCTGCACACTCAGCTCTGCTAAATCTATATATCTCTAAGTATTACTATACAGTAGATAGATATATAGAGATATAGCAGAGCTGAGTGTGCAGGGGCAGCTGTCATGTGTATTAGATGTAGCAGAGCTGGGTGTGCTGGGGCAGCTATCATATATAGATATAGTAGAGCTGGGTGTGCTGGGGCAGCTGTCATGTGTATTAGATGTAGCAGAGCTGGGTGTGCTGGGGAAGCTATCATATATAGAGATATAGCAGAGCCGAGTGTGTTGGGGCAGCTGTCATATAGAGATATAGCAGTGCTGGGTGTGTTGGGGCAGCTGTCATGTGTATAGATGTAGCAGAGCTGGGTGTGCTGGGGCAGCTATCATATATAGAGATATAGCAGAGCTGAGTGCGCTGGGGTATGTACACTAGCTATCAAAGCTATAAACGAGTCTACAGTAGAAGTCTCATATTTTTTCAGTCAGTGGCTGTGCAGCTCTTATAGCTGTGTGGGTAAGTGCTTTGCCTCTGATACAGAAGGTCGTGGGTTCGAGTCCCAGCAGAAACTTTTCTGAAATACAGGCTAAATTAGAATACACAAGCACTGACTCCATATATGGACATACAGGGCGGGACACAGGAAGAGGCTGCATCGCATCGCTGACATGGAGGTAAGTATAAGTGTTTTTTTTTTTTTTAAATACCGGACTGTTACTGCCACATGGGGGGAACGGGAGGCACTTGATACTGGCACATGGGGGGGGAGGGAGGTTGGCCCCTGATACTGGCACATGGGGGGGGTTGGCACTATGATACTGGCACATGGGGGGAAGGAGAGAGGCACTTGATACTAGCACATTGGGAGGGGGGGAGATGGCACTATGATACTGGCACATATGAGGGGGGGAGATGGCACTATGATACTGGCACATATGGGGGGGAGGAGAGAGGCACTTAATACTGGCACATTGGGGGGGGGAGATGGCACTATAAATCTGATACTGGCACATTGGGGGGGAGATGGCACTATGATACGGGCACATGGGGGAGAGGAGAGAGGCACTTGATACTGGCACATGGGTGGTGGGTGGCTAGGAGAGAGGCACTTGATACTGGCACATGGGGGGGGCCACTATGATACTGGGACATGGGGGGGAGAGGCACTTGATACTGGCACTTTTGGGGGGGGGGAGATGGCACTATGATACTGGGACATGGGGGAGGAGAGAGGCAGTTGATACTGGCACATGGGGGGGTTTGGCACTATGATACTGGCCCATAGGGGGTGGGAAGGAGAGAGGCACTTGATACTGGCACATTGGGGGGAGATGGCACTATGATACTGACACTTTGGGGGGGGGGGGCGAGATGACACTATGATACTGGGACATGTGGGGGGGGGGGATAGAGGCACTTGATACTGGCACATGATGGGGGGGCATCTAAAGGGACACTTTCTGGCACATTATTGGGGGGCATTATGGGGGTCCCTTTTTACTGGCACATTATAAGGCCCATAATCATACCCTGTCACCTTTGCCCAGTCCCCTGCCCCCCTTAATTATACCCAGTGTCACCCAGAGCCAGTCCCCTGCCCCTTAATCATACCCAGTGTCACCCTTATCCAGTCCCCTGCCCCTTAATCATACCCAGTGTCACCCTTATCCAGTCCCCTGCCCCCTTAATCATACCCAGTGTCACCCTTATCCAGTCCCCTGCCCCCTTAATCATACCCAGTGTCTGTCACCCTTAATTTAAGGGGGGAAGGGTCTAATTGAGGGGGCAGGGGACTGGGTAAGGGTGACACTGGATATGATTAAGGGGGGCAGGAGACTGGGCAAAGGTGACAGGGTATGATTAAGGGGGGCAGGAGACTGGCTATGGGTGACACTGGGTATGATTGTACTTGTTTGCACTTGCACTTAAATTATCTGTAATAAAAAAAAACTGTTACAAAGATTGTTTTCCTCTTTGTGTATGTTTGGGTGAACGGGGGGGGGGGTCACAAGATTAGCTCGCACAGGGCGCCTGAACATCTAAGGCCAGCCCTGGCAGTGACCGTCCCAGGGGCGTAGCTAATGGATCATGGGCCCTGGTGCCAGAGTTCAGCTTGGGGCCCCCCCTCCCTCAGTGCTTTGTGGCCGGGGGCAGGAAGCACAAGGCCTTCGTGCTGCCCGAGGCACCCCCTTGAGCTAGAGGTGTAACATGCACTTTCTATAATACTGGTGTCTTCTTATGCACCACAAGGGTCTTTGGGCCCCCTCAGGCTCCTGGGCCCGGTAGCGACTGCTACCTCTGCACCCCCTATAGCTACACCCCTGGACCGTCCATCAGCTTCGGAGCCCCATACACAGTAGTGTTCACTGACCTGTTGTTTAAGACACAAGTCTGGGAGCCCCCTGGATCATTCTGGGGTGAACTGCTCCACTGTAGTATGTCGGTCTGCCCTCGCACAGCTTTGTAGCTGACATTCACCTCTCACATCAAAGGCATGTGGTGCTCCGCAGTTTGAACATTGCTTATTCACAATGGCGCTATTTGTCCGCCCATGATACAATTTCACCATAGCAGCATGAAAACTGTTTACAAACTGCGCAATCTCAGAAATACCGTCACCTGGGGCCCGAAATCTAATAATCATCCCCAATCTGATAAATCGTCCCTTTTAACCATGACGGCAGCGAGGGATATGTGTGCAGACAGCCTATCACACCCCATATATACCCACCGAGGGATATGTGTGCAGACAGCCTATCACACACCTTATATACCCACCGAGGGATATGTGTGCACACAGCCTATTACAAACCTTATATACCCACCAAGAGATATGTGTGCAGACAGCCTATCACACACCTTATATACACACCGAGGGATATGTGTGCAGACAGCCTATCACACACCTTATATACACACCGAGGGATATGTGTGCAGACAGCCTATTACACACCTTATATACCCACCAAGGGATATGTGTGCAGACAGCCTATCACACCCCATATATACCCACTGAGGGATATGTGTGCAGACAGCCTATTACACACCTTATATTCCCACCAAGGGATATGTGTGCAGACAGCCTATTACACACCTTATATACCCACCGAGGGATATGTGTGCGGACAGCCTATCACACCCCATATATACCCACTGAGGGATATGTGTGCAGACAGCCGATTACACACCTTATATACCCACCAAGGGATATGTGTGCAGACAGCCTATTACACACCTTATATACCCACCGAGGGATATGTGTGCAGACATCCTATCACACCTTATATACCCACCAAGCCAGCTCAGCACACTGACTTTCTTCATGAGCTACTGCCAATGTCAAAAGTAGGAAGTGGTCAGTCATGGGACTCAACTGTGTAATTGGGCATAAAAATGTAAGTTTTAACAATATTTTTACCGATCAGATTCTTTAGACATCTTCTTTGTCTTCTCGGTTTCCACAGACCACCTCCTTGTCCAAGAAGATTCACCAGAAATGCTCCAAGCCTCTCAGAACAAGCGTCGTCTCTCTGCTATCTCTGACAGCAAGTTGGAACGAAGCTTCTCTGAGGAACGCGGGGAGAAGTTGACCAGTGACGGACCAAAGCCTCATGTGTACACCATCTCCGGAGAGAGGCCAATGTTGTCCGACCACGAGAGTGACAGCATGGAGCTGGTGGTGATGAAGACCGAGCAGGGCGAAAGACATCACCACCATCACTCCCATCATCATCATCATCATCATCATCCCCTGCAAAACTCAGGCAGCGCTCACAACATTACAAGGCCTTGTAAAAGTTGGTCAGGGAGCCGACAGAACTCCAAAGAGTGCCCGAATTGTGCCAAACTCACTGTGCCAGCACAGCACTCATTTGATCTAGAACAACATCAATCCAACGAGTCTGGATGGCGCAAGAAAAAGCTGGAACGTATGTACAGCATCGATAGAGTATCTGGTGAGTCATAGTCTATAGCTGGTCCTGACCGCTCAAATGGTCATCATTTCCCATCTTACCCCAGAAAAGTGAAGGCAGTTATAGTTACATTGGTCGGTATTGGGTTTCATGCCACATCTGTAGAAGGTAGTCCCGTCCAGGGATCTCGCCAGTTATCCACTATTGCCATACAAACATTTACAAAGGGTGTGCTCAAAGGCTCAGCTTAAAGCAAAATCGTTAACAGGACTCCACCATCTACCATTTGGTCCTTCCATGTGGCAGAGACACCTCGGGCCACCTCAGGGTCTAGGTGTGACCTCTGCACCCCTATAACTACAGTTACACACCTGGGTGTGACACAATAGCATAGATACAATGATACAATGTAATCTTTTTTTGTAATTAAATTTATAATTTTGCACCTCAACCTAATTTTTCCCTCTTTTGGGCAGATGACGTTCCTGCCCGGACCTGGTTACCCAAGGAAAATCTCTTCACCTTTCAGACTGCCACCACAACTATGCAAGCGTGAGTAATGTCCCATTCAATCACCATGTCCTACTTTTTTTTGCAAAGTTTTCTAGCATGGAGGGGGAAAGAGGACGAAAAGATAATTCAGATCTGTAAACTACCGTCTCCGACGGCTGTGAGCACCGAACGATGCTCACTCCTAGGACGACCCGTTGTAAAAAAACGAGAAATCACATACATCTCCTTGACTTGGTTAAGTTTGCCCTTGGCCGCTGTCAGCCACTGCAGGCTTTTTTTTTTTTTAGATCCACCTGTGTCTGGACCAGTGAGCTGACACAGAGATTCAATTCATGTGCTGATCTATGGATGCTGACAGAATGAGACTAACCTGGTCCTGTAGATAAACCTGCCCTCGTCAGCATCTCCCGCGTGCTGCAGCCTCCCCCCAGCGCTACCTGACAAGGATTAATATCCTGAGGCTTTACACTTTTTGCTGCTTTCACAAATCAGGATCTCTGAGGACAGTCAGCAAACCGGAGATTTTCCTCTCATTATGCCAATAAACGGCTCCTCGGCGGAGGAATTAGAATATTGCTTTGGTGGGAAAAAAAAGTTCTATTAAGTAATAACTTGTAATGCAAACAAGGCAGGACTACGAGCTCCTGCGCTGAAATCTGTGCAATGACTATTGAAATCTGTAGATCCCATATGTTCCTGTATTATCCAGGCGGTCTGTACTCGGGGGGTACAAGGGTGGGCCTCAGTTTATGGGGTTATATATATATCACACCATAGTCATACATAGAAATGAATGACACTTAAATGTTATTTTTTCTCTTCCTCCTATCCGGTCGCTGTGATCAGTATCTCGTAAGTATCCGGCAGAAATGCACCATGTGTGTCTTGTGAACACCTACCGGTAGTCGTAGCCCTGCATCCATCCGTGTGGCCGCTCTGTGCATGCACCCGTGGTGGTTTATCATGGATCTGCATGCTGTGTTTGTATTGACCCGTGTGTTGTGGTGATGGACTGGTCGTGACATATGATAAAAACAGACAACAGAATTCATTGGGATTTACTGATAAAAACTAGAGCGAAAGGAATAACAGCATTACCCACAGCAAACAACCAGATCCCAAATCCATTGTTATCTTCCTCCAACCCGTGTAGACCCCATGAGGATGACCGTATGTAAAAGCCTGGTCAGAGAGAGACGGTTCTACCCTCAACGTATAACAACATAAAGTGTTCAGGCCTTAGTCTGCAATATAGTAGTTATAGTCCTGTACATAGGAGGCAGTATTATAGTAGTTATATTCTTGTACATAGGAGGCAGTATTATAGTAGTTATGGTCCTGTACATAGGAGCAGTATTATAGTAGTTATATTCTTGTACATAGGAGCAGTATTATAGTAGTTATATTCTTGTACATAGGAGCAGTATTATAGTAGTTATATTCCTGTACATAGGAGGCAGTATTATAGTAGTTATATTCTTGTACATAGGAGCAGTATTATAGTAGTTATATTCTTGTACATAGGAGCAGTATTATAGTAGTTATATTCTTGTACATAGGAGGCAGTATTATAGTAGTTATAGTCCTGTACATAGGAGGCAGTATTATAGTAGTTATATTCCTGTACATAGGAGGCAGTATTATAGTAGTTATATTCCTGTACATAGGAGGCAGTATTATAGTAGTTATATTCCTGTACATAGGAGGCAGTATTATAGTAGTTATATTCTTGTACATAGGAGCAGTATTATAGTAGTTATATTCTTGTACATAGGAGGCAGTATTATAGTAGTTAAATTCTTGTACATAGGAGCAGTATTATAGTAGTTATATTCTTGTACATAGGAGGCAGTATTATAGTAGTTATATTCTTGTTCATAGGAGGCAGTATTATAGTAGTTATATTCTTGTACATAGGAGCAGTATTGTAGTAGTTATATTCTTGTACATAGGAGCAGTATTATAGTAGTTATATTCTTGTACATAGGAGCAGTATTATAGTAGTTACATTCTTGTTCATAGGAGCAGTATTATAGTAGTTATATTCTTGTACATAGGAGCAGTATTATAGTAGTTATATTCTTGTACATAGGAGCAGTATTATAGTAGTTATATTCTTGTACATAGGAGGCAGTATTATAGTAGTTATATTCCTGTACATAGGAGGCAGTATTATAGTAGTTATATTCCTGTACATAGGAGGCAGTATTATAGTAGTTATATTCTTCTACATAGGGGCAGTATTATAGTAGTTATATTCTTGTACATAGAAGCAGTATTATTAGTAGTTATATTCATGTACATAGGAGGCAGTATTATAGTAGTTATATTCCTGTACATAGGAGCAGTATTATAGTAGTTATATTCTTGTACATAGGAGGCAGTATTATAGTAGTTATATTCCTGTACATAGGAGGCAGTATTATAGTAGTTATATTCCTGTACATAGGAGGCAGTATTATAGTAGTTATATTCTTCTACATAGGGGCAGTATTATAGTAGTTATATTCTTGTACATAGAAGCAGTATTATAGTAGTTATATTCATGTACATAGGAGGCAGTATTATAGTAGTTATATTCCTGTACATAGGAGCAGTATTATAGTAGTTATATTCTTGTACATAGGAGGCAGTATTATAGTAGTTATATTCCTGTACATAGGAGGCAGTATTATAGTAGTTATATTCCTGTACATAGGAGGCAGTATTATAGTAGTTATATTCTTCTACATAGGGGCAGTATTATAGTAGTTATATTCTTGTACATAGAAGCAGTATTATAGTAGTTATATTCATGTACATAGGAGGCAGTATTATAGTAGTTATATTCCTGTACATAGGAGCAGTATTATAGTAGTTATATTATTGTACATAGGAGGCAGTATTATAGTAGTTATATTCCTGTACATAGGAGCAGTATTATAGTAGTTATATTCTTCTACATAGGGGCAGTATTATAGTAGTTATATTCTTGTACATAGGAGCAGTATTATAGTAGTTATATTCCTGTACATAGGAGCAGTATTATAGTAGTTATATTCTTGTACATAGGAGCAGTATTATAGTAGTTATATTCTTGTACATAGGAGCAGTATTATAGTAGTTATATTCTTGTACATAGGAGGCAGTATTATAGTAGTTATATTCTTGTACATAGGAGCAGTATTATAGTAGTTATATTCCTGTAGATAGGAGCAGTATTATAGTAGTTATATTCTTGTACATAGGAGGCAGTATTATAGTAGTTATATTCTTGTACATAGGAGCAGTATTATAGTAGTTATATTCCTGTAGATAGGAGCAGTATTATAGTAGTTTTATTATTGTACATAGGAGCAGTATTATAGTAGTTATATTCCTGTACATAGGAGCAGTATTATAGTAGTTATATTCTTGTTCATAGGAGCAGTATTATAGTAGTTATATTCTTGTACATAGGAACAGTATTATAGTAGTTATATTCTTGTACATAGGGGCAGTATTATAGTAGTTATATTCTTGTACATAGGAGGCAGTATTATAGTAGTTATATTCTTGTACATAGGAGCAGTATTATAGTAGTTATATTCTTGTACATAGGAGCAGTATTATAGTAGTTATATTCTTGTTCATAGGAGCAGTATTATAGTAGTTATATTCTTGTACATAGGAGCAGTATTATAGTAGTTATATTCCTGTACATAGGAGGCAGTATTATAGTAGTTATATTCCTGTACATAGGAGGCAGTATTATAGTAGTTATATTCTTCTACATAGGGCAGTATTATAGTAGTTATATTCTTGTACATAGAAGCAGTATTATAGTAGTTATATTCATGTACATAGGAGGCAGTATTATAGTAGTTATATTCCTGTACATAGGAGCAGTATTATAGTAGTTATATTCTTGTACATAGGAGGCAGTATTATAGTAGTTATATTCCTGTACATAGGAGCAGTATTATAGTAGTTATATTCTTCTACATAGGGGCAGTATTATAGTAGTTATATTCTTGTACATAGGAGCAGTATTATAGTAGTTATATTCCTGTACATAGGAGCAGTATTATAGTAGTTATATTCTTGTACATAGGGGCAGTATTATAGTAGTTATATTCTTGTACATAGGAGCAGTATTATAGTAGTTATATTCTTGTACATAGGAGCAGTATTATAGTAGTTATATTCTTGTACATAGGAGGCAGTATTATAGTAGTTATATTCTTGTACATAGGAGCAGTATTATAGTAGTTATATTCCTGTAGATAGGAGCAGTATTATAGTAGTTTTATTATTGTACATAGGAGCAGTATTATAGTAGTTATATTCCTGTACATAGGAGCAGTATTATAGTAGTTATATTCTTGTTCATAGGAGCAGTATTATAGTAGTTATATTCTTGTACATAGGAACAGTATTATAGTAGTTATATTCTTGTACATAGGGGCAGTATTATAGTAGTTATATTCTTGTACATAGGAGGCAGTATTATAGTAGTTATATTCTTGTACATAGGAGCAGTATTATAGTAGTTATATTCTTGTACATAGGAGCAGTATTATAGTAGTTATATTCTTGTTCATAGGAGCAGTATTATAGTAGTTATATTCTTGTACATAGGAGCAGTATTATAGTAGTTATATTCTTGTACATAGGAGGCAGTATTATAGTAGTTATATTCTTGTACATAGGAGGCAGTATTATAGTAGTTATATTCTTGTACATAGGAGCAGTATTATAGTAGTTATATTCTTGTACATAGGAGCAGTATTATAGTAGTTATGGTCTTGTACATAGGAGCAGTATTATAGTAGTTATATTCTTGTACATAGGAGGCAGTATTATAGTAATTATATTCTTGTACATAGGAGCAGTATTATAGTAGTTATATTCTTGTACATAGGAGCAGTATTATAGTAGTTATATTCTTGTACATAGGAGCAGTATTATAGTAGTTATATTCTTGTACATAGGAGGCAGTATCATAGTAGTTATATTCTTGTACATAGGGGCACATTATAGAATAAAAGAAACACAAGCTCCAGAGCTGTAGGTGAATAAAATTCTCAAAGATTTCAACCCTTAAATAAATCTATCTGGAAGAACATGAAGTGCCGCACTTCCCGCTGTTACAGATGGATTTTTACCTGTGGAAATAAAATTGCTGTATGGGTCTGGAGCGTCTGTTTCTTGTCTTCACATATTTTGGTGCTGCTTTCCGCCTGTCCGTGCGTCCTGTGGATGTATAGGGGGGCTGGTGTTTCCTTTTCTGCCATATTATATAGATGCTTTTACTCTTGTACATAAGGACAAGATTACAGTAGTTCTTATTTAAATGTGGCCAGAGGTATTATGTCAAATATACCGAGCTTAGTATGACAGGACATTGGATGTTAATATTGTGGCACATTTTACAAAATTCTTATTACTTAATAAATATGGGGAAGAGTGCGTAGTCAGGGCTAGGGGATATAATTTGTTACCCAATTCTACTCACTGTGCACCAATATGGAAAAGCTTATGCTTAGGCGGCAAATCCAGTACCAATCCTTTCGAGTCCCCTCTCCCAGTAAGGAGCAGCTTTTTATGTAATGCCATTTTATTATTTTTATTCATCCACAAAACACAGCCGCAGACAGCAATGCACATACGTAAAGGGGGCTCTAGGGGAATATTGCATTTCGTGACTTTTAAAGACATTGAGGTGACTGCCCTGTATGAGTATACCGTAATCCATACGGACAATACAGTGGTCCGCCCTCTTGGATTTTGGTCTGGCTGTGATCCTAGGTCTGTGTTGTCTCCATCTCTCCGCCTGTGTGTGGTCAGAAGCATCGCTTTGGCCTCTGTCCTGTGTTTTTTCGTGGTTTGTCTCCTCACCTGGACGTGGTGTGCTACTGTTTTGGCTTGTCCCTCTTTTGATGGGTTGAGTTATTGACACAAACCGGTTTCTCAGGCTTTCCGGGCTATGCCGAGAGGAAAAGACGGAAAGCGAGAAAATGACTCTGCAGCTGTTATACAGAGGTAGGGTGAGCTCCATGCATGCATGCCTAATACCTCCCAGGTCAGCACAGACACTTCTTTCCCTGGTTCACGTATTGATTAGATTGAAGAGGAAGGGGATATAAATCATCTGAGGTCCTGTTTCACGAGACCATGAGTGAGCTCGAGTGACAACCCTATTAGAGCTCTTATTGTGGTTGTATTAGTTGTCTCCTAACTTTCCCCATCACAGGTTACTCAAAAATGCCTAAATTACATTTTTTTAAAATTTGACGTATCCTAATTCTACTATCTGCCCGTTATAGTTTATTTGGACACTGTGATTCCTAGAAACTACAGAAATAGTGCAGGTTCCAACCTGTGTGCCGTAGCAGTGCCCCCTGCTGGTTGACTAGTAATATGACAGTAGAGCATCATCCCTTTGAGCCTGAAATCTTCATTTCCTCTACTAAAATAAATTAAGCAAAGTAAAAAAAAAGTCACAATTTTCCTAATAAAATTAACCTGAATCTGTTCTCCCTTCTTCCCTTCCCTTTCATTTCCATTCCCAGCTTCAAAGCAGTTTTTTTTTTCCCCATAAAACTGCAGTTTGTCAAGTGCCTTCGCATTACGGAATCAGTTCATCTTCCTGTCATTCCGCTGAGTATTTTCAAAGGGGGTGATCAAGTGGAAAATCTCCCTGCTGCTACCGTATCCATTTATGACACCCACGGTGTGAAGCCCTATCACGGCGCTGCCATGTGTCACTGTAGGAGAGCCTTCAACATGGCAGCTGCTCTATGCCGCATCCCCCGTGACAAGGCGTCATTGTCGCTGCTCCCGCAGCACAAGGTTATAAACCGTTTATAAATGGAATGAGATCTCTGGGTTATAAACATGTCACTCCATGCTGGGACTTTTAGTTCCACTCAGGTTTAGTATTTTTATGTTTTAAAAGGAAAACTCCAACAGATATAATATCCAGTTTTTGGTTGGGGTTGGAGTCTGCTACCAATCAGCCACCAGGTGCCTGGAAATCACTATGGCGCCCATACTGTTCATAGCAGTGCTGTGCTCAATACCCTTCCAGAATTAAATTTTTCCTCCTTCTGGGGTGGAGTTACCCTTTAATAACTAGCATGTCAGCAAGCTGGTGTCCTCACATCCTTCTGGACTTCAGAACTTCGTGGTTCTCTAGCTACATTTATATGGTTGGATTCATTGGCGTAGCTAGAAATGACTGGGACCCACAGAAAATTTTTGAATGGGGCCCCCCTCCCCCAGTAATTTTTTCGCAACCCCTTCCTTTCATGCCGCCCCCATTCCTGTGGCTAGTAAAGATCGCTCTCAGACCAGGCCCGGCAGCTGTTCCATCCGTCTATACTGCCACTGTATAGAATTTCATTGTGTAATACTGTTGAGGGGTCCCTGACAAAATCTTTTAGTCCTCCTCCTCCTGGGTGGGCCCCTTCTGGGTCAGGGCCCCAAAGCTGCCTCTTCCCTGCTTCCCCTTTAGCTACGCCCCTGGTTGGATTATAGAGCTGACAGCACTGGACACCGCCAGACCAAAATTCACTGGGAGACTGCTTGAAAACATCAAAATCACCAAATTTAAAGGAAACACTCCAGGCCAAACTGATACCTTGTTTTCTGCCTAGTGTAGGGGAGGTGCCTGACACAGTTAGAAATACATGGGCTGCTTTCTTCCAGAAACAGCGCCACACCTGTGCACAGGTTTTTGTTTGGTATTTCAGCTCAGCTTCATTGAAGTGAATCAGGCTGAGCTGCACGACCTGTGGACGGGTGTAGTCAAGCTCCGCCCCACGCGGGCCTGGCGTTCTCCTTTAAATTGCACTACAGACTGGCTTAACGTGCCGGCTAAGAGATTCTTATGGTTGCCGATGCTGCCGCTATGCAAGTGTTAACACCGCCGGTCTTAACAAAGCTCTGGAATAAAACATTTGTACGGTTGGCCGAAGCATCACGGTCTTACTCCAGCCTTTAATCATACCTCCGCAGCGAGGGCAGCCTAATAAACATATTTCAGACGCACTCTACAGACTCATTTTATTCCTGCTCTGTTCTCTTCCCCACAGGAATTTCCGCAAACACTTACGGATGGTGGGAAGCCGGAGGATGAAAGCTCAGAGTAAGCGGATGGCTTGAATGTTGTGTGAAATTGCCCTCGGATGAGCCATTTAGGTGTATTTACGGATTTTCATATAGGATTTCCCATGTGGGCAGACGGGGTCAGGCCCATGTTATATATATACTGTATACTCGTTTATTTTCTTACCGTGGTTTGCGAAGATTGCAAGGTTTTTTCATAGGAGGTTACAGTAGTCCTACAATTTTACTACATTTTTAGACACGTAGCTGTCGGTCAAACGCTCGCTTGGCCAATGGCATTGCTCCTGGCCCCTTGATGCACGTGTCCTGAAGGGGGGGAAGTGGAAAGCCCCGCCAGACACCTTAGAACAATCCTGCATGTCCCATCCTTATCTACCCTGACACCTTCCATGGAGAGTCGGGAGGCCCTCACACACATAGTGTGGTTGCTCTCCTGGGTACAAAGATCAGGCCAGAGGAATTGGTCAGTTAAAAACGAATGGTCCCCAGATAGATGACCGCTGTGGGAAAGGCCATTTCCTCCACTGATGTTGGAAAAACTAATCATTAGCAAGAAGCATTGAAGGGAAGTAATGAAGCGATGGAGAACCTCATGTGTGTTAATCGTCTGCCTTCAATGTGTTTGATATTATTAGCCTTCGCTGACCGAAGAGAAAGAAGCTTCAGCAGGTCCTGGAGCGACCCCACCCCAATGAAAGCCGACTCCATTCACGACTCCAGAGAAAGTGAGTATCGAGAACGTAGGAAATGTGGACATGAAACCCGGAGCAGATTGAGTCAGCGCCTCCCCTGACCACTGTTTTGTTCCCCCCCCCCCCCCCCCCAGGCCATGATTTGCAGAATTCCTGCACCGCTCTGGATGAAGAATGTGAGGACCTGAACTGGGAGTCAGAAAGAGAAATGGAAGTTCTGTCCTGTGAAGGAGAAGAATTTATTCCCACCCAAGATCATGGTAAGAATGATATCTGAGATGAGCAAATCCGTTCTAATGATCCTTACATCTCATTAGCTAAACGTCTGTGAGGCAGCCCCCACAGATGTGTCAGCGCCCACCTGCTGTAGGATTGTCAGTCTCCTGCTGAAGCTCAAATCCGGCTTTGCAAGCAGCTACTGCTCAGCCGCCTCTACCCGGAAGTGTCGTGGCGCGTGCACAGTGGTTTCTCCTGCTTCAGCAGCGGTGCAGGCAGGAGATTGACAGCGCCAGGCTGGATGTCTTTTCCTGACAATCATACATCTGTGGGATACACATTCCTTAGAATCGATTCGCTCAGCTCTAATGTGTATATATTTCATTTGTCTTTTATCTCAGAAAAAATATCTTATATTATACTGATACATACAGGTAGTAGTTGTAAGGAACATGACGGCACCGCAACCCTGAAACCTTCATATTACGTGTCTCTCTCACACACACTTTTCTCTCTCTCTCACATCTCTCTCTCTCACACACACTTTTCTCTCTCTCTCTCTCTCTCTCTCACACACACTTTTCTCTCTCTCTCTCTCTCTCTCACACACACTTTTCTCTCTCTCTCTCTCACACACTTTTCTCTCTCTCACACACACACACTTTTTCTCTCTCTCTCTCTCACACACACACTTTTCTCTCTCTCTCACACACACACTTTTCTCTCTCTCACACACACACTTTTCTCTCTCTCTCTCTCACACACTTTTCTCTCTCTCTCTCACACACACACTTTTCTCTCTCTCTCTCTCTCCTCACACACTTCTCTCTCTCTCTCTCACACACACACTTTTCTCTCTCTCTCTCACACACACTTTTCTCTCTCTCACACACACACACACTTTTCTCTCTCTCTCACACACACACTTTTCTCTCTCTCTCTCACACACACTTTTCTCTCTCTCTCTCACACACACTTTTCTCTCTCTCTCACACACACTTTTCTCTCTCTCTCTCACACACACTTTTCTCTCTCTCTCACACACACTTTTCTCTCTCTCTCTCACACACACTTTTCTCTCTCTCTCTCACACACACTTTTCTCTCTCTCTCTCACACACACTTTTCTCTCTCTCTCTCACACACACTTTTCTCTCTCTCTCTCTCACACACTTTTCTCTCTCTCTCTCACACACACTTTTCTCTCTCTCTCACACACACACTTTTCTCTCTCTCTCTCACACACACTTTTCTCTCTCTCTCTCTCACACACACACTTTTCTCTCTCTCTCACACACACTTTTCTCTCTCTCACACACACGTTTCTCTCTCTCACACACACTTTTTTCTCTCTCTCTCTCTCTCTCTCTCACACACACACTTTTCTCTCTCTCTCTCTCACACACACTTTTCTCTCTCTCTCTCTCTCTCTCTCTCTCACACACACTTTTCTCTCTCTCTCTCTCTCACACACACTTTTCTCTCTCTCTCTCACACACACTTTTCTCTCTCTCTCTCACACATACTTTTCTCTCTCTCTCTCACACACACTTTTCTCTCTCACACACACATTTTTCTTCTCTACACACTTTTCTCTCTCTCACACACACACTTTTCTCTCTCTCACACACACTTTTCTCTCTCTCACACACACTTTTCTCTCTCTCACACACACACTTTTCTCTCTCTCTCACACACACTTTTCTCTCTCTCTCACACACACTTTTCTCTCTCTCTCACACACACTTTTCTCTCTCTCTCACACACACTTTTCTCTCTCTCTCACACACACTTTTCTCTCTCTCTCACACACACTTTTCTCTCTCTCACACACACTTTTCTCTCTCTCTCACACACACTTTTCTCTCTCTCTCACACACACTTTTCTCTCTCTCTCACACACACTTTTCTCTCTCTCTCACACACCTCTCTCTCTCTCTCACACACTTTCTCTCTCTCTCACACACACTTTTCTCTCTTTTCACACACACACTTTTCTCTCTTTCTCACACACACACTTTTCTCTCTCTATCTACATCTATCTCTCTCTCTATCTAATTGCAGTCCATGCAGTTCCCCAGCATCTAATCCTATGGCGTGATATGACACAGTGATCAGCTATAGCCTCCTCTCTATATCTCTCCATGTTTGAGATGTTAGGACATGATGTGGGTGTATTACTTGTAGACACGTGATATTTTTCTCAGATACGTGATGCATTTCCAGTCCTCTGACGAGGTTTTTCTCCGTTTGCAGCTAATATCATCCAAAGTTCCTAAAGCAGAATATATTCCGACCATAATCCGGAGAGATGACCCCTCTATCATCCCCATTCTCTATGTAAGAGCTGCTTGTGTGTCTGTTATGAGGATGCTGTACATTTTATTTATATTTATATATATATCGGTGCACTGCATCTCAGATGCTGGGAATTGTATGGTGCCTTTTATACACCTAACCCTTTCCTTATTCCCCTTCTCTTCGCAGGATCATGAACATGCTACATTTGATGACATTTTAGGTGAGTTTTCTTACATTTGGTCAATGGTGAAGGGGTTTAAAGGGGCCTCCCCATCTGAGTCAGCACTGCAGCCCTTTCTAGAGTAGAGACCCCCACTGATCAGAAAGTGATCAGACACTTTAACCCTTTAACACTGAGCAGAGTAGAGTAGACTAGCTTTCCATGCCTGGACTCCATAATACCTAGATCTCTCTAATGTTTCCAGGTATTTTACATGAAATCTTCCCACTAGAGGTGACTATTTGTGAGGCCAAGAAAATTTGGCTTCATATCCTCATCTTGTCGTCGTCATGTCATTTGGCATCTTAGTTATAATTTGATGTTAAGTAAACGTGACATTCAATTTACCCAGTGTCATTATAGAAGCAGACGTCTATTTCCAGCTCTCAGAGAACGGACCTGATTAGGGCTGAGTGTTGACAGATACAATGTAACGCTGCAGAGAACATTATATCCATACATTTATACATTGTATCCATTTTTCTCTTTTTTCAGAGGAAGTTGAGAAAAAGCTGAATGTATATAGGAAGGGCTGCAAGATCTGGGAAATGCTTATATTCTGCCAGGTGAGTGATAATCATGGTAAAGCTGGTCCGGTGCTATACCTACTACAGAGGCAGATGACAAGACTGCTATGGGTGGGGGAGACGGGGGTCCAGCTTTGACCTGCTTCCCCTGCTTTCTGTCACACAGTCATCCCATTTGCCTGTTGTCAGCACTAGGTAGAGCACACTGCATGCAGATTTCTGCACTTAAGCAGATCACGTGGTGAGCACCCCCTAGTGGTGGCTGCAGTTTTAGCAATTAACTTTACGACTGTGTGTAGGAACGCAGGAGATTTGAAGCTGTACATCTGAAAGTGCAGCTCTGACCCTATAAAGATATATATATATATATATATATATATATATTTTATCATCATCCCAGAACCAGTCTTTAAGGTTCTCTCAAAGACTCAAGAGCCCATGTTTCATTTATATTACAGCTAATGACCACTATACAGCCATAACACACTCCTCAACATTTTAAATTGCAGCACCAAGAAGGACAAATTGATGAAGGCAGCACTGGGCAATGTTGTGTCTCCCGGGGGTTGGGAGAACACAACCAACTGGAATGACAGTGTAACAGCAGCTGCTGTGTGCCGCTGTTCCCCTGCTTACCGCTGCAGTCCCGGGCGCCTTGTTCAGCGGTGATCTGCGGCAGGTGCTTCCCATTCACCGCTGCAGTTGTTCTGGGATCCGCTCCACAGTTTGCGCTCATCCCTGGCCACAGCATGCTTGCTGTTTGTTTCCTGCAGCACTCCCTTAAGGGCCGGCGCACGTCACTTCCTGGGCTTTATGGGTTAGGCATTGTGACCTCGCTGACCTTTCCTAGCCCTCCTGTATAAGTGGCTCAGCCCCCTTCCCAGATGCTTCAGTGTCAAGGTCCTTGTGCCCTAAAGTTCCTGGTTTCAGCTTGTGTTCTTGACTCGTATCTGTATTCCTGGACTCTGCTACCTGTTATATCCCTACCTGCTTGCCTTGACTCTCCTGTTGCCGACCAGGATTGCCTGACCTGTACCTTTGCCGCCTGCACTAACCTTTTGCCTGTCTGACTACGCCTCTGCCTCATCCTTCGGTCCTGCACCTCTGGTACCTTTCTCAGGTACCTCCTGGTCCTCCTGGACCAGCTGCCTTGTGTGCCTATCCTCTTCAAGAGGTAGCGACCTGGTGTTCCCCTCGGGAAAGTCTATCCCCACCATCAGGGGTACTGTGAAGATCCAGGAGTTCACTTAGACAACGCCCTTAGAGGAGGTAGGACACGTGCCACATTGGGTTCAGACCCGCTGGTTCGTGACAGACAGCAAGAGATGCAGAGAGGAGAACCTCTACTTGGACGGCTCGTCAGATTAGAAGAATGGGTCATAGAGGTCCATTCTGTACTGCAAGTGAATTTGTCACATATCAGGCCTAGGGCGGCAAAAAGTGTCTACACAAACCATCAGAAGGCATCTACACGACATTGGGCTTGGATGCAATGATAGCCAGTGATTGGTCGGGAGACTACTTACCAAGTAGATGTCTTGGGACCAACACACCGGTCCTATTCCCAGGATTATGGTGTGGGGTGGCATAATATACAGCAGCTGGACCTCTCTAGTCTTTATTACTAACAGCTTGGCGTTCCATTAATTTGACCGTGGAATGAGTGGTCCGGCCATTTCTCCAAAGTGTCCCAGAAGCTGTTTTTCAAAAGGATAACACCAGGTTTCATGTTGCTCGTGCTACTGTGAGCAGCCTGCGTGGCATAAACTTGCTACCACGGCCTGCAGGTTCTCTGGACTTGTCTCCCATCAAGTGCATTTAGGACGCCACCGATCAACCATTGCAAAGGGAGCTACCAGCAGTGGATCTTTTCTCAAACAACCATTAAGATCATTGATAACATGCTAAGCTGTGGAAGTGCGTAGATTTCGGCGTGTGGTTCTCATACTCCATACTGAGCCTGTGATTTTCATAATTCCACTATTTTTCCTTCTTGGTGTTGCATTTTCAATGTTGAGGCATGTATATGCCCTAGATATGCTATGAAACTGTGGGGAGTCATAGCAGGGTTTTCCTTCACCAGTTCGCTGCCCTAACCCAGTATTAGGATGACCTGGCCACGGCAGTGAAGCTTCCCGACGCCTCCTGATCCATGTTGCCATCTCACCCCTGTTTCCTTCCTAGGGAGGACCCGGCTACCTCTACCTTTTGAAGAATAAGGTCGCTACTTTTGCCAAAGTGGAGAAGGAGGAGGATCTTATTCTGTAAGTTAAACAAACTAAAGGTTACATTTACTGAGGGGTTCTGTGGGATGTAAAGCTCTTTACTACAGCAATAACCCCGTAGCCTATTCCTTATGATAAGACATTTACCGGCATAATGATTTCCATATTGTAGATTTGCAGCACAGTGTAAGTAAAATAAAGTCATGAATAATTGATCCTTCCCAGATCCCTGCATCTTTTTTAATCTCCTTGTGCGCAGAGGCCTCCAAGGAATAGGTGTTTACAGGTTAATGACGTAGGAGAGATGTGGATTTTTTTGTCAATAATTGATCTTCTGCATTATGCCGAACATGAAATCTGCCAATCACGTCAATTATCTCCTAGCGGGGGAAGGGATTATTTACAGAAGCTGTACATATATAATTATATACAGGAGATGCCCAGGTTATACCAGCTGTACATATATAATTATATACAGGAGATGCCCACGTTATACCAGCTGTACATATATAATTATATACAGGAGATGCCCAGGTTATACCAGCTGTACATATATAATTATATACAGGAGATGCCCCGGTTATACCAGCTGTACCTATATAATTATATACAGGAGATGCCCAGGTTATACCAGCATGGTCCATATCACTATATACAGAAGATGTATAACTTATACCAGCTGTAAATATATAATTATATACAGGATATACCCAGGTTGTACCAGCATGTCCATATCACTATATATAAGAAGATGTATAACTTATACCAGCCTGTACATATATACCGGTAATATATACAGGATATACCAGGTTGTACCAGCTGTACATATATAATTATATACAGGAGATGCCCAGGTTATACCAGCTGTACATATATAATTATATACAGGAGATACCCCGGTTATACCAGCCTGGTCCATATCACTATATACAGAAGATGTATTACTTATACCAGCAGTACATATATAATTATATACAGGATATACCCAGGTTGTACCAGCATGGTCCATATCGCTATATTTAAGAAGATGTATAACTTATGTACAAGAAGCTTTATCCATAGAACAGTCTTTTGAATATTTTATTCTTCTGCTTCCTTAGATTTTGGAAAAGACTGAGTAAACTGATGAGCAAAATTAATCCAGAACCCAATGTGATACACATTATGGGGTGCTACGTGCTGGGGAACCCCAATGGAGAGAAGGTATGGTGGGTCCAGCGAGGGAAGATCATGAGACATATGCCTCTAAGTGGGATGTCTGTGGCATTACTAAACGGGTTTGTCTGACACACATTCCCTCTTGCCAGCAATATTAGAATGTATACTTATTTAATTCCCTGCCACTTCCAGCACTGGCACTCCAATCCTTCTGACCCGGTTTTGTTTGTTCGGTTGCAGGATGATGTGCCAGCATGCTCCTAATGAGTACTGCAACCAATCACTGCTTCAGAGGTCATGTGACGCATCCCGCTGAGGCCAGTGACTGGCTGCAGCAGTGTCATGCCGCTGTTCTGGTCCACGCTCCTCTCACTTCCTGTCCTCAGGCTCAGCACACTCGATTCTGCCCCTTTAAAAAAAAAAACGTTATCTAACGGGGACAACCCCTTTAAGCACTAAAAGGACACTGTAGCTGCTTTATTGGCCATAGACTTGCTTGAAGCTAATCTAGGAGATATTGTGGCCCTTCCTTATCTTTGCTTCTCAGCCATGGGGGCCCGTGTGTACTTGTAAATCTGCTTGGCATAATGGACCGTCCTTATTTAGTTCCTGTACTCATCGTGTCACTTTGCCCTTTCAGCTTTTCCGGAATTTGAAGAACCTAATGAGTCCACACCAGATCGAATTCAAGTCCCCCCCTTGAGTTATCAGCACAAGGTAAGACCCCCAGCAATGGTCCAAACATCTCACTTGGCGCTCGTCACGCACACCCCATGCCATATCGGCAGTGAGCGGCGCACTAAAGACAGGTCCCCCATGCCCAGAATAAGCTCCTGCCCAGCACCGGATGTCACATCAGGGAGGATGGAGCGAGCTTCTGCTCGGCGGTTTAATTTCTGCTCAGATAATTGAAACCATTTTGATTAGATCTCCCTGGAGTAATCGGGATCAGTCACACTGTCCATATTTGTCACCAGCAGATTCCTGGGTGAGTTTTGGAAGATTTCAGGCATAAGACGATAATTACAGATCATTCGCAGAGAGGCTTATCCTTATCTTGTCGACGACCAGGGTGCAGGAAACAACAGGAATTTATTATTCTGGCCCATGGTTTTAAACCGCGCTGGTCAGGCTCTTATATATAGGTAGCAATGTGGGTTGGCAAATAATAAGGATGATTGCACTTATCATAAATCCTGGGGATTAACTGGTTAAGGCCTCATTCACATGATGATATTTTTGGTCTGGACGCAGACCCATTCATTGCTGTGCAGCCACAAAAGAAGCAGCATGTACACCATGTACTGTCCTCATCCATACTGTATGTGCATTTCGCAGCTCCGCAAAAAAAAATTTAAATAGAACCTTTCCTATTCTTGTCCATTTTGCAGATAAAAATAGGAATTTGTAACATAGTGCGGGACCCTGCGGAAGTGGAAAAATGCGGGATGCACATGGCCGGTATCCATGATTTGTGGAACGCAAAAGCACATACGGTTGTGTGCATGGGGCTAATGAGGTCATTTCTGTGACTGGCCTCAGCTGTAATAGGTTTATATGGACATATGCAGATACAGACAGGATCCATACTCCGTACTGTGTTATCATGGGTATCTACATAGTAATCCCACCTGTCTTCATGTCCCACCTTTGGTTTAGGGTCCCTATAACCCTGATTTACAGTGACCCACAGAATTCAATGGAGAAGGGCCACGCTGCAATGCAACCAGCGCACATTCCCTGTGTCTAAATGCCCCGCGGCCTTGGGCACATTCTGGAAATGAGAGCCTCATGCACCTGCCTTCCTTTGGCTTTGTACAAGCTCAGAGTAGGCTGGCACCCATACGGCCTATGGAGGCCTCATGGCTTTTCAGTTGGCATCAGTCATCGTTTCAGCCCTTCAGGGGCCTTGCATTATCATGTGGGCTGCTGGTCCAGACACACATCGATACTGATGGGGTTTTTTCTTTCTCCTCTTCTCATTTTGCAGGAAAGCAATTGATCGAAAGATATTTCGATTTCCGATTATATCGTCTCTGGAAGACTCGCCAACACTCCAGCTGCTGGATTACGAGACATTTTATGAGCCTGCCACAATGCTGCCATCTAAGGAGTACTTTCTTTTTTCAAGGGGGCTGAAGAGTCTACTGGATCTTCTCCCCACACACCCCTGCCATGGAGAGTGGAGCACAGGGGAAAACTGAAGAAGTTGTAAGGTACAGAGGGGCCGAGCCGACGGCTGGCAAATCTTACAAAAGGAGTTGGAAGAAGGCTTGAGAAGTTTTAGCATGTAGAGAGATGAGAACGAGAAGACGTCTTCATTCTGAGCTTCACCAATTCAGGGCAAACGCTAACCAAGAAACGCCGGGTCCTCTCTTTTTTATTTTTTTTCCCCCCGAGGCCCTTTTGAACTTAAGCTCAGGTTTTTATTAAGACAATAAACACTTTCTTCGCACTAGAGAGCAAGGATCCCGTCGAGCCTTCAAAACCCACAGTGAACTTTTTGTAGCAAAACCCAGGTGACTTTTATACTTCGTGGGATGGAAGCCGAGAACGGCGCGAAGGAAGGCCGTGTGGCCCGTTCTGCCTGCGAGGCTGCGGGAAGTAGTATTATTGAGGGATTATCTATATAGGACATATATGTATATCTATTAGTGGGGTTTTAGATTATCCACGTGGGGTGACTTAGAATTTAAGTGCAATTTCATTTTTAACCAAGCAAATAGCGATATCTAATCATGACACAAGTGCAACGGCCTTTGAGCCGTCTTGCACGGTTGTAGTGACAGCGCGGGACACTTTAGCGCAACATCATTTTTTTTTTTTTTGTCTAGACGTGTAGATCACCAGCAAATAAGTGTTGTTACTCTCCTGCCGATTCCGTGCATATACTCACGTGTACTCCGTGCCGGGTAGTCATCTTCTAGGTAGCCGGTTCATTATCTAGGCTCGGCTCCAGTTAGCACTTGATAATTAATCGTCATGTGAACATAGTAGAAACTATGTACAGTAGGCATAGCTGTAATCAATATACATTTACTTATTATATATATCGGGGGAGACTAGCCATTGGGGTGAGCGACAGGGTTGAGTGATGCCGGTTGTGGCGCTCGCTGATGGTCCACATGAAGGCCTGGTTTGCATTGGCATCCTCTTCCCTAGTGGATGGGTGAAATAACTGAATTTATCGATATATTGCTGCATTTTATAATCTCTATATAAAGCGTTGTGTCATTGAAGCGGCTTCGCCCTCTCGACCCAGGTTTTGATTGATTTTGGGTCTTGAGTAAGCGGAGGTTACACGTCCTTATCAATCATATCTATTTGTTGGAGCGGGACAGATGTTACCGATCTCAAGACTAGAACCCAAGTCGTTAATTCTGCTTTTTAAAGCGTTAAGTATCCAAAATGTCTTCTTCCTAGGCTTTGTTCGTCAAGGAGGACTTTTACTGTCTTTTGTCTATGCCCATTTTAGAGCCACTTGTCGCTGTTCCGCTGGTTTTCCACTAGGCGGAGCAATCACTGGCTTAAAGTTTAGGGTTAACCATTAAGGCCCTTGAAAAGTTTCAATAATGTAATTCATATTTTGCCTCATTTTTAAAAAATTTAAAAGGTACAGATCATCCTTTAGATTAAGAAAATAATACAAATTGGGGATGTACTGAGAAAATGTAAAAGTGATCCAAAAGGTTCCCTAGTACGGTAGATATTTGTGGTAGTGACAATCACACTTCATAGCTGTTCCTAGTGTCCCTGGACCCGGTAACATACGTGCCTAATTCATTTTAATTACACCCAGACTTAAAGGGTTAATCTAACCTCGTAAGATGATGGCAGATTCCAGATACGGTTCCAGTCTCATCTATGGGTTGTGTTCTTGCAGCTCTGCCCCAGAAGCTAAACTGCAATACTAAACCCTGCCTATAAGACAGCGGTGGTGCTGTTTCTCAGGGGTATCCGTAGTACAGGCAGTTTATTTACAGCTGGTGGAATGTGCACTGAGACTAGTGGAGATTACGGTCTCTTCTACATGTAGCATTGTGGAAGATAATGAATATCTGCCTGCCGACATGACATGCAGCTCTAGATCTGCATCGGTGCTGATGAAAGCCGTCAGAGCTCATTGATTTATTGATTGCTCCATTCCTGCAGGGAACGGATAGATCATTGACGTACCATTTACTTTCTGCAGGTTTGCACTTTAGCAGCGTTCCTCCAGTTTGTTATACTGATGGGCAGATTACCGACTGCTGCATGTAGGGGGGATGTAGTAGTGTATTAGTAGTAAACAGCGAGTCTAAGCCAAACAGTGGCCAGAGCAATGAGAGGACATCAATATCAGATCGGTGGGGGTCGAATACCCCGCAACCTGCCGATCATACGTTTGAACAGGCTGCCATGATCCGCACAGCGTCATACACTGTGTAGTGGCCATGCCTGGTTACTGCTCCCATTCATTTGAAGCAGGGCTGCAGTACCACTCATGGCCACTAACCAGTGCATGGAGCTGTGCTGCCCTGGTACCATGGAAACGAACCCGAGTTCAGTAAAAGTTTTTTTACAGTAGAAATTAATTTCTGAAGTTTTTACCCGAAGCCGCGCTCACTCCATACAGTATTCTAACGAACTTTTATGCGTATTGACTTCGGATGTTTCATCCGAAGTCGATTCGCTCATCCCGAATATTGATGACCAGGGTTGAGCAAATCGAAGTATCCGAAGTGGACTTTGATCCAAATTTCAGGGAAAATTCAATTCGCTGTGAAGACAAATTTCCTTGTGCTTCGTGGTAACAAATCAATTTTCCCTGAAATGGGGGGGGAATTCATACCTGCCTCATCCATTTGCAAGTGAAGAGGCCGCCGCAGCCATCTTGATTAAAGATCCCGTGCGGAATCTCGCACGCAGTGATGTATGACGTCACCACGCCATCCGGCATGATGTCATCACGTCACCGCGCAAGATCTTTAATCAAGATGACCGCAGTGGCCTCTATGCAATCAAATGGATAAGGTGAGTATTTATTTATTTTATTTTTTCACCAAATTAACCCTGAAAGCCCTCAATGTTCATCTCAGATGCCGCGATCAGTGATGAGCGAGGCGTCTGAGGGGGTTCAATGACAGGGGGGGGGGGCGCAATGGCTATTTCCCGTCATTGCGCCGGCTAATTACAAAGAAATGCGCTTTGTGATGAAGTAATTAGTCACAAAGCGAATTTCTTTGTGAAATTCGGTGCAGCAGTCTAATCTTTTTTTTTAAATATCACTATTGATGACCAATCCTAAGGACAGGCAACTCCTTAATATAAAAAGCGACTAAAATATTCAAATTTGGGGATTCACAGATAATAAAAAATATTGTGTTGCTTAGAAAATCAAAGTTCCCTGAAATTTTGGAGATTACCCTTTTTTTTTTTTTTTTGCATATGACCCTATTAATGCCATGTTTGTCTTAGTCCTGCCCATTATGTACACCTCAAAAAGTAATATGTGGCCTCTTGTAGCTGTTCTGGACTTGCCGGGACGCCATGTTCACATTAGTGTATGAGATGGTGCAGTCTTACCCCCTTCTCTGGGTTACTTAAGATGAGGAAGCTTTTCCGAAGGGCCCCCATTAACATACTCACTGGTGATGTCATCAGGTGTCTGTGGGCATCTGAACTCGCAGTTCTGCTGACGTACATGAATCTCCTGTCATTGACTGTTTAGAGGGTGATGACCATTAAACATGTGCACTGGGCACCATTCTATCACATAATATGATCCTGTAGATTACACATTATTTGTATTAAAGTACTTGCATTCCCACAGGGGCAAAGTCATTGTTATGTGTGAAACGACCGTTCTGATGTATATGAGCGAATTTCTGAATGTGCAGTAAAGATGTGTATAGTAGACATGATATACATAAAGCAATGTAATGAATCCTATTCTCCAATAAGAATATTTATAGGGAAATACTAATATGTATCAAAGGATTATTGCTGTACAGTGAGAAATTAACCAGGATGTATAGATGCGTTAGTTCTTGAGCAAATTGTTAGAGTTATTTCATTTGGTTGATTTGCAAATATGTAAAAAGTAATGCAAGTGCCGACTGTTAGGAGACAACGGATGTATAATGTACATACATACACTGCTCAAAAAAATAAAGGGAACACTTAAACAACACAATGTAACTCCAAGTCAATCACACTTCTGTGAAATCAAACTGTCCACTTAGGAAGCAACACTGAGTGACAATCAATTTCACATGCTGTTGTGCAAATGGGATAGACAACAGGTGGAAATTATAGGCAATTAGCAAGACACCCCCAATAAAGGAGTGGTTCTGCAGGTGGTGACCACAGACCACTTCTCAGTTCCTATGCTTCCTGGCTGATGTTTTGGTCACTTTTGAATGCTGGCGGGGCTTTCACTCTAGTGGTAGCATGAGACGGAGTCTACAACCCACACAAGTGGCTCAGGTAGTGCAGCTTATCCAGGATGGCACATCAATGCGAGCTGTGGCAAGAAGGTTTGCTGTGTCTGTCAGCGTAGTGTCCAGAGCATGGAGGCGCTACCAGGAGACAGGCCAGTACATCAGGAGACGTGGAGGAGGCCGTAGGTGGGCAACAACCCAGCAGCAGGACCGCTACCTCCGCCTTTGTGCAAGGAGGAACAGGAGGAACACTGCCAGAGCCCTGCAAAATAACCTCCAGCAGGCCACAAATGTGCATGTGTCTGCTCAAACGGTCAAACAGACTCCATGAGGGTGATATGAGGGCCTGACGTCCACAGGTGGGGGTTGTGCTTACAGCCCAACACCGTGCAGGACGTTTGACATTTGCCAGAGAACACCAAGATTGGCAAATTTGCCACTGGCGCCCTGTGCTCTTCACAGATGAAAGCAGGTTCACACTGAGCACATGTGACAGACGTGACAGAGTCTGGAGACGCTGTGGAGAACGTTCTGCTGGCTGCAACATCCTCCAGCATGACTGGTTTGGCATTGGGTCAGTAATGGTGTGGGGTGGCATTTCTTTGGAGGGCCGCACAGCCCTCCATGTGCTCGCCAGAGGTAGCCTGACTGCCATTAGGTACCGAGATGAGATCCTCAGACCCCTTGTGAGACCATATGCTGGTGCGGTTGGCCCTGGGTTCCTCCTAATGCAAGACAATGCTAGACCTCATGTGGCTGGAGTGTGTCAGCAGTTCCTGCAAGACGAAGGCATTGATGCTATGGACTGGCCCGCCCGTTCCCCAGTCCTGAATCCAATTGAGCACATCTGGGACATCATGTCTCGCTCTATCCACCAACGTCACGTTGCACCACAGACTGTCCAGGAGTTGGCAGATGCTTTAGTCCAGGTCTGGGAGGAGATCCCTCAAGAGACCGTCCGCCACCTCATCAGGAGCATGTACAGGCGTTGTAGGGAGGTCATACAGGCACGTGGAGGCCACACACACTACTGAGCCTCATTTTTACTTCTTTTAAGGACATTACATCAAAGTTGGATCAGCCTGTAGTGTGTTTTTCCACTTTAATTTTGAGTGTGACTCCAAATCCAGACCTCCATGGGTTGAAAAATTTGATTTCCATTTTTTTATTTTTGTGTGATTTTGTTGTCAGAACATTCAATTATGCAAAGAACAAAGTATTTCAGAAGAATATTTAATTAATTCAGATCTAGGATGTGTTATTTTTGTGTTCCCTTTATTTTTTTGAGCAGTGTATAATGGGGAGTGAACTACATAGAGCACAACAGCGATTAAATATAGGTTTACCTTTGTGTATCATTATACACTTTACATATAGAGTAACATGCTGTATTATCCTCCAGAGCTGCACTCACTATTCTGCTGGTGCAGTCACTGTGTACATACATTACTTATCCTGTACTGATCCTGAGTTGCATCCTGTATTATACTCCAGAGCTGCACTCACTATTCTGCTGGTGGAGTCACTCTTTACATACATTACTTCTCCTGTACTGATCCTGAGTTACATCCTCTATTATACTCCAGAGCTGCACTCACTATTCTGCTGGTGCAGTCACTGTGTACATATATTACTTATCCTGTACTGATCCTGAGTTACATCCTGTATTATACCCCAGATCTGCACTCACTATTCTGCTGGTGCAGTCACTGTGTACATACATTACTTATCCTGTACTGATCCTGAGTTACATCCTGTATTATACTCCAGAGCTGCACTCACTATTCTGCTGGTGCAGTCACTGTGTACATACATTACTTATCCTGTACTGATCCTGAGTTACATCCTGTATTATACTCCAGAGCTGCACTCACTATTCTGCTGGTGCAGTCACTGTGTACATACATTACTTATCCTGTACTGATCCTGAGTTACATCCTGTATTATACTCCAGAGCTGCACTCACTATTCTGCTGGTGCAGTCATTGTGTACATACATTACTTATCCTGTACTGATCCTGAGTTACATCCTGTATTATACTCCAGAGCTGCACTCACTATTCTGATGGTGCAGTCATTGTGTACATACATTACTTATCCTGTACTGATCCTGAGTTACATCCTGTGTTATACTCCAGAGCTGCACTCACTATTCTGCTGGTGCAGTCACTGTGTACATACATTGCTTATCCTGTACTGATCCTGAGTTACATCCTGTATTATACTCCAGAGCTGCACTCACTATTCTGCTGGTGCAGTCACTGTGTACATACATTACTTATCCTGTACTGATCCTGAGTTACATCCTGTATTATACTCCAGAGCTGGAAAGTAAACCATTTGTCAGCACACACACTTTAAATCCTCTGCAGACACTGAACAAGCAGTAAATGCTGTAAGAGTGAAGTGCAGGATCAGATCCTAGGATCAGTGCAAGTAAAGAATCTGCAAATAAACCCTCCATATCTGTATGTAAAGTGTCCAGTGATGTTCCACACTGAACCTGCAATATGTGTCAGGAAATAGTTACCTTAGTGTTTCTCAGCATTTACCTGGGGTCGTCATTCAGGTTCACTAGTCGTTACCAAAGATCGCTTCTTATCACTTCACCAGGACGAAGGAAAACACTGGAGAATAGAAAAAGTGGCCATTAATTATAAAAAAAATAAAAAATATGAATTTTAGCAGTTTCCATTTATAATATGAATTTAATCCACAACTATAAATTGTAATTATAATAGAAAAATTTATATAATGTAGAATTTACCTAAAAAATATATATATATATACACAACTGTGACTATTACTTGGTTATTGTGTATTTTTCAGTGTGGTGCTAGTAAAGCCATCAGCTGCTTTTCACAATATTTATTTTTTTTTTTTTTGGGGGGGGGGGGGGGGGCTAACACATTGTGGCCAGATGTTTAGGCAGTCTGTCATGGGGTATGTTCACCGCTGATTTTTCACATGGATCGTGGTGCGTATTCCGGGTCCAGAATCCAACTGTAATCTGCCTCAATTTTTTTATGGAAATCCTCATCATTGAATCTGAAATCAGCTTTGTGGATGGAAATAACTTGGGTGGATTCTGCTTGCAAGCCGAGGCGGGCGGCCATGTGTGAATGAGTTGCGTGCAGACCCACAGGCATTTAAACTGCAAATCCGCAGCAGAAAATCAATGAACACTGCCACTGGGGTTTAATATGGCTTCAGAAATGGCTTGTACAAAGAGATGCTGAATACAATAAGCCATATTAAAAAAGCATCAAATTGCAGATATTTGAGGTGTTTGCCTGCACCATGTGAATACAGCCTATGGGTAACTGCACAAGATGCAGATTACGTGCAGAGAATACGCAGTGTAAGGCCTCATGCACACGACCGTTGTTTTGGTCCGCATCTGAGCTGCAGTTTTGGCGGCTCGGGTGGGGACCCATTCACTTCAATGGGGCCGCAAAAGATGCGGACAGCACTCAGTGTACTGTCCGCATCCGTTGCTCCGTTCCGTGGCCCCGCAAAAAAAATATATAACCTGTCCTATTCTTGTCCATTTTGCGGACAAGAATAGGCAGTTGTATCAATGGCTGTCCGTGCCGTTCCGCAAATTGCGGAACGCACACGGACGCAATCAGTGTTTTGTGGATCCGCAAAACACACAACGGTCGTGTGCATGAGGTCTAATACAGTTACAGCAAAGTGAATGAGATTGGACATTACCGTGCGGAAATTGCCCGTGTAGATTTAGAAATCCGCACGCGGCATGTGCTATTTTTTTGTGCATATTTCACCCGTTGCAATGCAATGAGACAAACCTGTACCAAAAACCTCAAGTAACACATGCAAATATGTCGCGGAAATGCACAGAAATTGTGTTACACAACCCACACCCATGTGCAGGTATCCTGGCTGATGTCCTATCCCTGTATGGGCCAATCTGCTGTAGCGAGGCTGGGAGAACACTGACGGTGATGGTCGGCTTGGGCCCTCAGGACTGGGACACTTTGATGGCCTATCTTAAGGCATAAATTCAGACATATTAAATATATATATAATAATGAACAGGCAGCATCTGGTTGGTAATTAACACATGTTTTTGTATTTAGAAAATTTAAATGAAAGAAAAATTTTGGCAAGAAAATCTGGCAGTTTGCTGAGCATTTCCCAGATGATACCCCAGCATTAAAGTGAAGCGGTGGCCAAATTTCTTCCATTATGGTCATAAACACAAGACTAGATTTCCTCCAAATCATACTGGTGGGGGCCCAGCTCCCAACACCCCTGCTGATCAGCTGTCTGATCCTCCTCACAGTTTAGCAGGCTGCGATCGGCGTTCCAGCTCAGGCCCATTCACTTGTTGCTGGCGTAGGTGTCCAGAGGATTAAGACAATACTTGGGGTTCACATATTTACTGCAACGTGTCGTACCATGATGTTCTTGGTTATTTCTACATGCCCGTTATGCCTAGGGGTGAGATATATTACTGTGGGGTAACATTTATAGTTTTTCAGTGTATTTCCATACCTGCTGGGACTTGTAGTGTGTCCCTAATGAACTTTTTTTTATCAATCTAGTGTGATTGGAAATGGTGTGATCACCCCACCAAATCAGTCTGTCGTCGGTTATTTGATCTATGGTTGACCCATGGAAGTAGCTGATCCTATACTAGCAGTGGCCTCAGCTCGGGGCCGCTCGATAACCTCTCCCTTATCAGTCACGCTGTCCCTGGTCACTTGCCGAGCGCTGACATGATAATTCAGTCACCGTAGGGCCACATCCCTCTAGGTTTATAATGGAACAGGCTCAGATTCACTGTAGAGAGTGACAAGCCTTTTATAATAAATCGTATTTTCTATTATATGTAGGAGATGTGAGGACAGTGCCGTGATGTGTACTCCCACTGTCATTTTATTAATAAAAAGAAAAATATTCTCAATCACTGGGTCATTTTTTTTTGTGTTTGACAATTTCATGGTTTAATCTAACACCGGCGTTTTGGCATTCCGGTGTTGAGATCCGGCAGAGGATCTCAGAACCGGAATTAAACGGATCTGTGCCATTTAATACATCTGGATGCACCCGTTTCAGCCGGATCCGGTTGTATTAAATAAAAACTGAACAAATGGGATCCGGTATGAAAATCAAGTTGATGGGCACCGGATCCGTTTTTTGCCAAAAAGCTTCAAGATGCATTCCGTTCAGTTTTCTGTTTTTTGACTGGACACAAAACCGTTGCAAGCTGAGGTTTTGTGTCCGGTCAGCGAAACGGTACAAACTTTATCCAGCATGAAAAACAATGTAAGTCAATGGTGCCGGATGCGGTTTGTAGCTTTTCACAGACTGGACACAAAACTGCAGCTTGCAACTGTTTTGTGTCCGGTCAAAAAACGCAACAAAACTGAATGAAATGCATCCTGATCAGTTCTCTACCCATTTACAATAAATGGGGACAAAACTGATCCGTTTTGGCCCAGTTTTGAGATCCTCTGCCAGATCTCAAAACCGGAATGCCACAACGCAAGTGTGAAATAGGCCTTAAATGGGTATTCCCATTGGGGACATGTATGGCGTATCCAGAGGGTATGCCATAAGTGTCTGATAGGAGCAGGTCCCACCTCTGACACCTGCTCCTATTTCAGGAATGGTGACCGACCAGGAAAGAAGAGGTGTTCACGCAAGTGCGAATCTCTCCGTTCACTTCAATAGCACTTCCAGAATGCTTGGGTATTATTCAGATTTGCTATAAACTTTCAAGAAGTGAATCTGTGATCAGCGGTGGTCCAACCTTGACAATTCCCATGATCCTGAATAAAGGGTAGCGCAGCACCCTCTTCTAGGCTTTCCTTACACGGTGGTTAGAAAACTTCAGCTGTCCCCACTCACTTGATTGAGGCTGTGCTGTCCTCATATAGTAGGTGGTCGGGGAAAAAACAGTGACGGACATGCAGCACTAAATCAGCACTATAGCCCCTTTATTCTCAGGATCATTGGGGGTCCTAGAGGTGGGAACCCTGATGATTTCATATCCTACTTTACAAGATGGGAACACAAATCACTGTATAAGATGAAGTACACAACAATTATTCATTACTTTCAAGACCTCTGCTTGCTATCAGGAACATTCTTTACATTCAGAGACTGAAGTCCTTCCTTCCCACAGTCGCAGGTTGTTCCAATGTGTTGGTGTCGATATGAGCAATTGATCTGGAGCAGAGGACATTAAAGTGATTTACAGAGGACTGCCTAGAAGAGCAATATGCATTTAATCTATGAAAGTAAGCAGTAGTGTTGATCGAGCACCAAAGTGCTCGGGTGCTCGAGTAGAACACTTTCGGGTGCTCTACAGAGCACAATAGAAGTCAATGGGAGAACCCGAGCATTATACCAGGCACCCCCTGCTCTGAAGAGGGGAGGGTGCCTGGTTCATAGGAAAAGGTCAGAAATTGATGGAACACCACCGACATGGTTCCGGAACAGCATGGGGAGGATGTCTGGATGCATCTTGGACTCCCAGGTCGCTGCTGGGCCTCATTCACATCGTGGTACAATTGTTCAGGTAGTGGGACTTCTACACTCAAACCCCATACACTAAGTGAAAGGGCTGACAAAAATTACAAGGAACCGGCGCTCCAATACACCCATTATTACACATGAAGGAGGGCATAATACGCAGCCTTGAAAAATTATGATTGATGGCCTGCTGGTGACCCCTTAAAAACATTAGGGGCGAGGGCCTGCTGTTGACCCTCTAGGACATTAGGGGCGAGGGCCTGCTGCTGAGCTGACCATCTAAAACATTAGGGGCAAGGGCCTGCTGCTGATCTGACCCTATAAAACTTTAGGGGTGAGAGTTTGCTGCTGAGCTGACCCTCTAAAAAACATTAGGAGCGAGGACAGCCTAATAAGCATGTTGATATGATGGAGGAGGAGGCTGAGAAAAGGAAGATTTAACCATATACCCTTTTTTGTGGTGAAAGGGGTACATGAATACACCATAAAAGCCACATGTAAAGTGCCTTTATGTTCGGCCGCTTTCCTCTGGTGGAGTAGAGAAGTTGGGGGCAATCCAGGCCTTGTTCATTTTGATAAGAGTCAACCTGTCAGCATTTTCAGTTGACAGGCGGATGCGCTTATCAGTTATAATGCCCCCAGCAGCACTAAATACCCGCTCAGACATAATGCTGGGGCAGGACAGGCCAGCACCTCCAAGGCGTAGAGCGCCAGTTCGTGCCACGTGTCCAGCTTGGACACCCAGTAGTTGTAAGGAACAGAGGGATCACTGAGGACGCTGACACAGTCTGCTACGTACGTACTCCACCATCCTCCAAAACTTTTCTCTCCTTGTGACACTAGGCCGCGCCAGTGTGCAGTCAGGGAAATGTAGCGTCCCTGGTCAAAAGCACTTGTCCATGTGTCAGTCGTTAAATTGATCTTCCCAATAACTGCGTTGGTCAGGGCACGGGAGATGTTACGGGACACATGCTGGTGTAAGACGGGGACGACACACCGGGAAAAATAGTGGCGGCTGGGGACTGAGTAACGAGGGACGGCCACCTCCATCAGGCTGCGGAAAGCCTCAGTGTCCACAAGCCTAAATGGCAACATTTCCAGGGCCAGCAATTTGGAAAGGTGCGCATTTAGTGTTACGGCCTGTGGGTGGGCGGGTGGCTGGGTATTTGCGCTTTCATTCAAAGGCCTAGGGTATGGACATCTGTACGCTGCGCTGGGACACAGAAGTGGATGTGCTAGCTTATAGTGCTTGCGAAGGTCCAGGTGCAGGGTGGGGGGCATCCGGGCCTGCGTTTTGGACAGGGGATTGGCCAGCACGTAACACAGGGGAAGAGGAGGCAGTGGTGTGACCCGCAGACACTGATTGTGGACCCAGGCGTTCGGCCCACCTATTACGGTGCTTTGATGCCATGTGGCGGATCATGCTGGTGGTGGTGAGGTTGCTAGTGTTCACTTCCCTGCCCATTTTGGTACGGCACAGGTTGCAAATGATAATTCTTTTATCGTCTGCACTTTCCTCAAAAAAGCGCCAGACTGCTGAACATCTACCCCTTGGGAGATTGCCGAAAGGGGGTGCTCCGGGGAACAGTTGCGGGCCTGTTCGGTGTGGCCCGCCTTCTCCCTTTTGCCTTCCAGGCTGTTGCGGTTGTGCGGATCCCTCCCCCTCTGTACTGCTGTCTTCGCTTAGCTTGCCACCTTCCCAGGTTGGGTCAGTGATTTCATCATCCACCACCTCTTCTTCCACTTCCTCACTCTGCTCATCCTCCTGACTTGTTGACCTAACAAGAACCTCACTTATTGACAACCGTGTCTCATCCTCATCATCAACCTCTTGAGACACTAATTGCCATTGACTTATTGGCAACTGTGTCTCATCATCATCCACCTCGTGAAACACTAATTGCCGTTCCCCACTGTCATCTTCTTCTGACTGTGGATGCTCAAGAGTTTGGGAATCAGCCAGATCATTAGTCGCAGTTATATCCATTCTGGAAGAATTTAGTGCCGTTTCGTACTACAAACTTAATGTTAATAAATCAGTAGTGTTGAATATGGGTTTATCTACTGGGGAACAAGCATTCATAGAATCTAAATTCCCGTTTAAATGGGCGGAAGATAGTATTACGTATCTGGGGGTAGAATTGCCATTTCCGTCTAAAAAACTATTTAAAGTAAACTACGAACCACTGATAGGTACAATAACTGAGGACATTAAAACATATGCATGTAAAGAAATATCGTGGGTAGGTCGGATAGCAACAATTAAAATGATGGTGTTGCCGAAAATTCTGTATGTGTTCAGAAATGTTCCAATTTTGGTGTCCAAAAAATATATAGCGAAATTACAATCCTTGCTGTTACGCTTTGTATGGAATAATGCTAGACATAGAGTAGCAGCTGATACTCTTTATAAACCAATTGCTTTGGGAGGTCTTAGTTTCCCTAACTTACTATATTATTACTACTCAGTTCTTTTGACGCCTATAAGACAAAGCCTGTTAGATCCGGATCCTCCGTTATGGGTGCAGATAGAGACAAATATGTCGGCTATAAAAAATACCAGGGTAGCTTTACAATGCCCGTATATAGATCCGGTAGGTAATGAACCCAAGTCAATAGTGATCAAAGCAGGGTTAGCGCTGTGGAAGAATGTAATTCTAGCCAAAGATTTAATTCATATGAATAGATCAGATATACCATTGGAAGCTATAGAGCAAATGATACCAGATATTTCCTTTATCTCATGGAGGCAAAAAGGAATTAAAACGGTAGGGGAGGTGTGGAGTGACTTAGGGATGCTACAATTTGCTGATATATCTCATAAATTTGAGATCCCTAATAGAGAGTTTTATAAATATTTGAGGCTGAGATCCTTATTGAATTCTTTACCAGAAGAAATGGGGAAACCAAACTCATTATTTGCTACATTTTTTTTCAGTGTAAACAATAAGGAGAAGGGTATTTCAAAAATTTATCGGCTACTCCTTGAAATTTATAATAAAAAGTCTGTGTCGGGTTTAGATAAATGGGCCAAAGATTTGAATATGCCTTCAGATCAAATAGCATGGGAACATATATTCACGCTCCCCCAGAAACACTCTAAATGTTCATATCATTTGGAGGCTACTAGGAAAATAATCTATAGATGGTACATGACACCAGAGAGATTGTCAATGATATATCCGGAGGTTATAAACCTGTGTTGGAGGTGTGGGAGGCATGGGGGGGGCATGATGCACATATTCTGGGAATGCACAAAGCTGGAGCATTTTTGGAGAGAGGTGTCTAACATGCTTACTTCAATTTTTAACTTAGCTCTCCCCTTTACTCCAGATCTAGTCTTATTACTTAATGGGTTGCATTTAGTGCCAAAGGTATATCGTACGATAGTTTTTCATATATTAACGTCTGCCAAAATTCTCATAGCTAAATATTGGAAGTCTAACAGGGTTCCGGACATCTCAGAGATAATCAATCGAGTCAGCTTTCATTGTGAAATGGAAGGTACCTTGGCCTCGTGTCAGGGAAGGTTTAAACAATACTTGAACAGCTGGGGGAAGTGGAAAGAAAAATTTTCATCTGCCAGTAGATGAGAAGAGAGATGGGGGAGATCTTTGGGAGTAGGTGTTCCTTATTTGTTATTGTAGGGAGTGTATAAGTGCATAGGAGGATGGTGACCATTGTCAGACCCTTGAATCACCAAGTGAGCTCTATGAATTCCGTTCACGCATATGTCATAAATGTAAAGGGGGCATTAATATGGACCATGGACAGGTTGTTGTTATTATTTTGGTGTTCTTATTTGTTCTCTTCCCTATGTCCCTTCCACCTTGTCCCTAACCTGATGCGGGCATATAATGGAGAAAATGTCATGAAGTCTGTATAAGCTGCTATTGTCTAATGCCTGTATCACTTTTGTCTTAAAAATTTAATAAAAATATTGTGAAAGAGTTTGGGAATCAGTGCACAAGATCTCCTCTTCAAGCCTGCTTGGCGAGAGGCCCAAATCAATGAATGGCGCTGAACAGAGCTCCTTGGAATATCCGAGTGTGGGATCACTTGTTTGCCAAGACTCTCCATGGTGGGAGGAAGGAGGATCAGGGTGAGGATTCTGTTGACCAGACTCTTGGCTACTGAGACTGGACTTTGTGGAAGACAGGGTGGTGCTTAACCGACGGGAAGCATTATCTGCTGCAATCCAACCGACCACCTGGTCGCACTGGTGTGACTTCGAGAGTGGTGTCCTGCGCCGCCTTGCCAACTGGGACATGAAGCTAGGTGTCGTGGATGAGTGTGTTTCTTGTGCTCTGGCAGCAGGCACAGTTTCTCCGCGCCCAGGGCCACGGCCTCTGCGTGCACCATCAGCAGCACGGCCACTTCCCCGTCCCTTACTGCTCACCTTGAGCATATTAAATGGTATATATGCTTGCAAGTATGTCACATGTACAGTAGCGCAGGTTTTGTAAGTGTATGCGCAAATAAATTACACTGAATGTCACAGATATTTAGGATGCGCAAACATTATACAGGAGATGTAGCGCTGGTAATGTCGCTGTCAGCAGCGGCCAAACAATTGTGCTGAATGTCACAGATATTTAGGATGCGCAAATGTAACACAACAGATGTAGCAGAGGTTGTGTCACTGTCAGCAGCGGCCAAACAATTGCACGCAATTTAGTGCAGGTTGCGCTAATAATATATATTGCAGCCAGATAAAACAATAGTCCTTAAAAGGACTTTTGGGAACACCTTTCAACACTAAACCCTGCCTAAAAAAAAAAAATTAAAAAAATTCCTGTCCCTACACTCTCTGTCCCTTCTGCTGCAGCTCTCCCTGACTAAGACTGAGCCGAACCACCTGTCATTGGGTGCTGTATAGCACCCGATGACATGTTACGGCTAGCCAATTACTGTAATACCAGTAACCAACATGGCTACGGCATTACAGTGACTGCCAATACTTCGCCGCACGTTTATGGACGAGACGTGCGGGGACGAGACTTGAGCATCGCGCTCGAGCACACGCGGTGTTCGGCCGAGCATGCTCGCCCAACACTAGTAAGCAGGGATATCTTATTTCACTGACAACAAGCAGAGATCTTGAAAAGGGTGACCTACTCACAAAGTACCTTAGAATGTTTTAGAACAACTTTGTCATATGATAAATCAATTTAAGCAAAACTCATGGCAATAATAATTAGTAAAAGTCCTTAAATTAGTTAAAATAGCCGCAAGCGAGCGATCCTAGGCAGAGCTGCCTTGGGTGAGTGTCACGGTAGGGAGTGGGGGAAACTCCCCACCGTACAATGTCACCAAATACTAGGCCATAGGCAGGGAAAAGGGAGCTGGTCACCTCCTAAAGCTTCCCTAAAATAGCCCTCGTCTCATGGCTGTATGAGCCGCCTTCAATGGTAAGGGGGCTCATACCCACGAACCTGGAAGTCTAGGATCCCTGCATCGCCCTCAACATCGTGACAGGGCAGAGACCTCTTGTTCATCCATCACCACGGATGAAAGGCGTCTCCAGCGGCCCAGTAGCTGACAGGGAGAAAGACAATGCAGCAACTGCTGCGGCAGGTAAGAACACAATGTAACAACTGAACATCAAACACTTACCTGCCGTGCAGTTGCTGCATTGTCTTTCTCCCTGTCAGTTACTGGGCCACTGGAGACGCCTTTCATCCGTGGTGATGGATGAACAGGAGGTCTTTAAACACCCTGTTCATAAAAGGGGGGTCCTCGCCTCTTGGCCAGAATGAAAGGCGGTTATAAAAAGCTCCTCTCCCTCGCTCTGGAGGACCTGTCCTGTATTACACAGACAACCTATCGCTATGAAAGGACACTGTGTAATGTTTAATTTCACCTGTGGGGGCGCTGCAGGGAAAGTGAACACCTACCGCCAAGTTTCTTCACAGATCACAGGTGATCACCAGGGGTCCCAGCTTGTCAAAAGAAGGCCTTCTAATAAGTAGGGATTGTCAAAAGCAGAGAACCCCTTTAACTTACCATGATGATACACTGAATTACAGGTCAATACAAATTCTTCGTCTTTTTTCCCATTGGTATTAACAATAACATAGTCTGTCCTAATGTGGGATCGTTCCATCACACGCATCCCCTGTGGTCTTAATAGTACAACCGTCTTATACCCAAAGCCATAACAATGCAATTATTATCCAGACTTAGTGCCCCGCGTTTATCAAGTGCACCCATTATAATGGTCGCCTACAGGGTAAACAGATGCAGAGCACGATAATGCTTTTTTTTTTTTGCATAGCCCTTGCAAGAAAATAACACACAGTTAATAGGTTTACCTTTGGTGAACTTATAGAATTTTTTTTTTTTAGAGAACTGCTTAAATGACAATTACCAAAACATCACCACACGTTCTGCCATCAGCAACAGATGCGAGGTAGATAATACACGGCATGTGTGCGGAGGAGGGGGATTCCGGCAATGCCAACAACCAAGTCAGAAATATGCAGGGGGCTCTTTTAACCCACAAAACTTCTAAAAACTGTATGGGCGAGAGACTAATGGCGAGGCAGGGGTGTAATTAGAATTCAATTACAAAAAGCAAATAGCAACCAAAAGACACCATTTATTCTGTATGAGGGCACTGCCATTAGGGGGCACTGCTGCCATGAAGGGGGTAAATGTCACATCCACATCATGCCAGAACATTGTCCAGAGCATTGCACTGTCTGCACCTTCTTGTCGACGGTGCCATCTCTTCTCCAGATAAGTGACGCGAATGCACCCAGCCGTCCACGTGATTTAATGTGATTCCTCAGACCAGAACACCCTCTTCTCATAGTGCACCTGGTGCCATTTCTTCTCCAGGTAAGTGACAAGACACAGCTGTTCGCATGCTGTAACACAATTCATCAGACCTGGCCATCTTCTTCCCATGGCACACATGGTACCATCTCTTCTTCAGGTAGGTGACACATACAAACCTGGCCATGCACATGATGTAACCTGATTCATCAGACCAGGCCACCTTCTTCCCATAGTACACTTGGTGCCATCTCTTCCCCAGGTAAGTGACACACACGGCTGTTCACATGATGTAACACGATTCATCAGACCTGCCCGTCTTCTTCCAATATGGCACACATGGTACCATCAATTCTTCAGGTAAGTGACACACACACTGGGCTATGCACATGATTCAACCTGCTTCATCAGACCAGGCCACCTTCTTCCCATAGTACACCTGGTGCCATCTCTTCTCCAGGTAAGTGGCACACACACACACCTGGCCATGCACATGATGTAACGCGATTCATCAGACCAGGCTGCCTTCTTCCCATACTGCATCCTGGCGCCATCTCTTCTCCTAGCAGTGATGCACATACACCTGGCCATGAACATGATGTAACCTGACTCATCAGACCAGGCTGTCTTCTTCCCATACTGCATCTGGTGCCATCTCTTCTCCTGGTAAGTGACACATACACACCTGGCCATGCACATGATATAACCCGATTCATCAGACCAGCATGGACACCCTGGTCTGTCGCTTCACAGCCCCATGTACAGGCAGCTGTGGTATTCCGAACGTTGTCAGCAGTATGCTCCACAGTGCCTCTTCTGGGGGATCAGCCGTACAGAATACAGTGTGGCTGATCCTTGCGCTATTACATCATGTCTGATTTGCAGACTCTTCATGAAATACATTAATGGACATACCGTGGAGCTGATATGGATTATCTGCGGGTTATCTCTGCTGTTTGGAAAGAGCAGTAATTACTAAGATCAATACCTCACATTACTGGTGGCTTTATAACCAAACCGTCAATCTGTACAGATTATAGAATATGAAGATAATTAGCGGCCGCTTTACCTCATAGCGGTGCTGGTGACCTCTGCCCGGGGCAAACATCGACAAGAGGACCTGAAAGACACAAACATGAAAATATCAATTGTAACTAGTGTGATGTTAGTGAAGGAAATCCATGGAGTACTGTAGGCGGCCATCACGGGAAAGCTGGATGGTGTTTTATATATGGATATATACTATACTATGTATATACTGTATATACAGTACAGACCAAAAGTTTGAACACACCTTCTCATTCAAAGAGTTTTCTTTATTTTCATGACTATGAAGGCATCAAAACTATGAATTAACACATGTGAAATTATATACATAACAAACAAGTGTGAAACAACTGAAAATATGTCATATTCTAGGTTCTTCAAAGTAGCCACCTTTTGTTTGATTACTGCTTTGCACACTCTTGGTATTCTCTTGATAAGCTTCAAGAGGTAGTCCCCTGAAATGGTCTTCACTTCACAGGTGTGCCCTGTCAGGTTTAATAAGTGGGATTTCTTGCCTTATAAATGGGGTTGGGACCATCAGTGGTGTTGAGGAGAAGTCAGGTGGATACACAGCTGATAGTCCTACTGAATAGACTGTTAGAATTTGTATTATGGCAAGAAAAAAGCAGCTAAGTAAAGAAAAACGAGTGGCCATCATTACTTTAAGAAATGAAGGTCAGTCAGTCAGCCGAAAAATTGGGAAAACTTTGAAAGTAAGGGCTATTTGACCATGAAGGAGAGTGATGGGGTGCTGCGCCAGATGACCTGGCCTCCACAGTCACCTGACCTGAACCCAATCGAGATGGTTTGGGGTGAGCTGGACCGCAGAGTGAAGGCAAAAGGGCCAACAAGTGCTAAGCATCTCTGGGAACTCCTTCAAGACTGTTGGAAGACCATTTCAGGGGACTACTTCTTGAAGCTCATCAAGAAAATGCCAAGAGTGTGCAAAGCAGTAATCAAAGCAAAAGGTGGCTACTTTGAAGAACCTAGAATATGACATATTTTCAGTTGTTTCACACTTGTTTGTTATGTATATAATTCCACATGTGTTAATTCATAGTTTTGATGCCTTCATAGTCATGAAAATAAAGAAAACTCTTTGAATGAGAAGGTGTGTCCAAACTTTTGGTCTGTACTGTATATGTATGTATACATTGTGCCTGTAAACAGATTTACTAAGACGCACGTTTCATGCCTCAGTCTTAATACAAAATCCGCTGAGGTAACATACGGACAGATTATAAGGAGGCGCACTCCCCTTATTAACATAGTCGCATCTCGGGAGGTCCGTACGCCAGAAATGAAGTCTACGCCAGTTAGGAGCTGGTGGAGATTTCTGGTGCATTTTACGCCAGTCTTGAACCCTCCTGTCCAGGCCCCACTCAGTCTTCTGAAAAGATTCACATTTGGCACAGGGGACTGATCAGTTTACCCCAACTGGTAAAACTGGTGCATTCTGGCATCAGATCTCGCCAGTTATACAGAGATAAGGTGTTCTACACAGGCGCCGCTTATCTCTTCTGGCAGAGGCTATCCAAATGAATCGGTGCATTCTGGCCTCAGATCTCGCCAGTTAGGGCTCATGCCCACGACCATATGTATTTTGAGGTCCGCAAAAAATATGGATTACGTCTGTGTGCATTCCGTATTTTGCAGAACGGAACAGCTGGCCCCTAATAGAACAGTCCTATTATTGTTTGTAATGTGGACAATAATAGGACATGTTCTATTGTTTTGCGGAACGGGCATATACAAAAATAGAATGCACATGGAGTAATTTCCATTTTTTTTGCGGACCGTATGCGGAACCATTTATTTCAATGGGTCCGCAAAAAAATAAATAAATGGGATGGACACCGAAAGAAAATACGTTCATACGTAACCTCTAGAGGAGGCAAGGAAGCCAGCACTGGGGGAATGTGCAAAAACTACGGAACCAAAAAAATTTCCAAAATTGTATATCTGGGGGCAGAATACTGTTTGACCGGCTTTTGCCAGAGCAGGGCACAAGTGAACGGACAAGTAGTCAGGCACATCATTTATCAAGCCCCTCCACCACTACCACTTTTTTGTTCATACACATTGGGGGTCATTTGGCGTAAAAAAAGAAGAGGTCACAAGCACCCTTATTGAAACTTTTTGACGCCCGTGTGACAATATTTTGCTGCACAAAGCGTTTTTTACACTGTCCTCGCTACTATGGAGTGGCGGGGGTGGTGTGGGGACGTCGGGGCCAGCCGTCCCAGCAAACTCACTAACATTTACACCTGGAAACAGATGTAAATATTGGCGAAAAACTGCTCCAGGAAGTGGAGTCGTTTTTTTACTTCCGGAGTATGAGCCTAACTTATGACAAGGCCTGGTCATTATGTAAGCCGTGTACCGGGGTGGGCTTCCCAGGATACAGTGAAGTCACGAACGAGGAAAGCAACCCAAACACCAGCTTTTGCTAAAACAGAATTTTACTTAAATGTGGCAATAAACACGACCACAAATGCTGGTAACATACAATAAATTTACATACACCCAGCCCGAAGGCTGAGGCCCCTGTGCTGCACAGCTCGGAACCCTCTGATGGATGCAGGGAGACAGTGCAGTAATTTACCTACTGGCGGGCACAACTAAACTGCCACACCTTACCTGTTATTACCCTAAAAACAAGAACTACTGTATGGGTGTGTGGTACGGGCTAGCCTGCGGTGCAGCACAACAGCTTACAATCTTACCAAGCTCTACAGTATTCCCTCTCCCATAAATGGTCCTGTAGCACATGCCTGAGTATTCCTCCTGAGCAAAAACACCATCTCCAATGTGAAATGTCACTTTAAGTTATAGAGTCCTTGCAATGAACAGTAGTAACACTTGTGGCCTGACACAAACCGAAACCCTAACTAACTACAGTCCTGGTCTCAGTCTCTAGGCGCCAACACTGTAATGAGGTGCGTGCACGATCTTACCAACCCGGGTCTGCTTTGCATCCGCTGGTGACTCTGAACCGAACAAATGTCTCTCCAACGAGCATGCGGTACCGCAGTGTGTGTTGCTTTGTTCCTCTGCTCTCATCAGCATTCCTGGCAGCAATCTTCCTTCCTCTGGACAGGATCAGGGTCTTGGACACGATCAGCTTCACTTAGCTGCAGCTCTGGTAACTGAGGGATGCTCTCACACCTGGATGCCGTGATGCTCACACAGTTCCTCAGTCTCTGCTCCCTCTAAGATGGCTGCTGTCTCCTTCTCTCCTCTCCAGACTCTGTGTAAAACCCCACTTCTCTTATGAATATGGAGATATATATGCAGTCTGTAGCTGTGTTTAGGAAATAGCGGCATCTTGTGGCCAAACAGCAGAATGTCAGTCCAGAATATTTAATTTAATCCACACAGTGTTCAAACAATGAGAGGAAGGAGTCGAAGTTAACTCCGAAACGCGTATGGGGAAGTCTTCTTATGGAAAATAAACAAGTTACCTCTTGAATATTACAACCTCTGGAGCGCTTCAGCAGAAAAAGAATAAAGTAAGGCTACTTTCACATAAGGCTACTTTCACACTTGCGGCAGAGAGATCCGGCAAGCAGTTCCGTCGCCGGAACTGCCTGCCGGATCAGGCAAAATGTATGCTAACTGATGGCATTAGTAAAACTGATCAGGATCCTGATCAGTCTTAAAAATGCCTGATCAGTCGAAAAAATGCATTAAATTGCCGGATCCGTCTTTCCGGTGTCATCCGGCAAAAACGGATCCGGCATTTATTTTTTCACCTTTTTTTCAGTCTGCGCATGCGCATACCGGAAGGACGGATCCGGCATTCCGGTATTCTGAATGCCGGATCCGGCACTAATACATTCCTATGGGAAAAAATGCCTGATCCGGCATTCAGGCAAGTCTTCAGTTTTTTCAGCCGGAGATAAAACCGTAGCATGCTACGGTTTTCTCTTTTGCCTGATCAGTCAAAACGACTGAACTGAAGACATCCTGATGCAAACTGAACGGATTACTCTCCATTCAGAATGCATGGGGACATACCTGATCAGTTCTTTTCCGGTATAGAGCCCCTGTGACGGAACTCTATGCCGGAAAAGAACAACGCAAGTGTGAAAGTAGCCTTAGCGTTTTTCTTTTCCGGCATAGAGTTCCGTCACAGGGGCTCTATACCGGAAAAGAACTGATCAGTTTTATCCCCATGCATTCTGAATGGAGAGTAATCAGTTCAGGATGCATCAGGATGTCTTCAGTTCAGTCATTTTGACTGATCAGGCAAAAGAGAAAACCGTAGCATGCTACGGTTTTATCTCCGGCGAAAAAAACTGAAGACTGGATCCGGCATTGTTTTCCATAGGAATGTATTAGTGCCGGATCCGGCATTCAAAATACCGGAATGCCGGATCCGTCCTTCCGGTCTGCGCATGCGCAGACCTTTAAAAATGAGAAAAAAATAAATACCTGATCTGTTTTGCCTGATGACACCGGAAAAACGGATACGGTATTGCAATGCATTTTTCTGACTGATCAGGCATTTTTTAGACTGATCAGGATCCTGATCAGTCTGAAAAATGCCTGATCAGTCAGAAAAAATGAGATGCGTTTGCATACAGTTTGCCTGATCAGGCAGGCAGTTCAGGCAACGGAACTGCCTGCCAGAATCAAACAACGCAAGTGTGAAAGTACCCTTAGGGGATCGGTGACATCATAACCACGTGGGACGCCGAAGCCAAATCTGAGCAACACAAACCTAAGTAA